>NC_051280.1:27815577-28425994 GCF_015220745.1 Sebastes umbrosus | reverse complement strand
CTCATAATAAAGTTTCACTAGTGAACTTTATTACATATAACTGTGAGCGTCAATGCCTGTGCTGAAAGTGTCAGTAATCAAGTTAATATTTTCATTTACATCCAGGACAACTGACCCGGTTTTATCGGCTCATTTTATCTAAACTAATCAGCCGTTCCTCTCAATATGAGTGACAGGAAAAAATAGGAACCGTGTATCCGATAGAAGTTCAGACAAAACGTCACGCCGCGCTGTGCAGCGCCGTGTTGCTCGCGACCAGTTAGGACCCTCCAATAGAAAACAATGTAATCAAGCCCAAGTACATGTCCTAGTTGTTTCCTAAATGCAAAACTATCACTGTTTTGTGCTTTATTTTGCATTGCAGTGTTAAGTCTTTCCATTACCAAACTGAATGACTTAATTTTACTAATAGCTTAGCTGTTATTTCAGTTTAGTTTTTTGTCAGGAGAGAATTCAGCTGAGGGGGCACAGTGACCTTTTTGGACGGGCCTGGACCCCCATGGCCCGCCCCTAACGCCGACGCTGCTGTGAAGTAGTTGCGATGCGGCGGTGCTCGTGCATGTGTGTGGGGGGGCGTTGCATTGCAAGGAGCCCCGAGGGGAGGGGGTGGGTTTAGACGGAGCTTCTGAGGCGATGCTACAGACAAATTTTGCTAGCTTTCCAACATCGTCAACCCGATCTTTAACTGCAGAAGCAGCTGATCTGGTCCAATCATGTCTTTCTGGATTCAGAGCTGCAGCAAAAAACGTGTTTGATGATATTTGTTGAAACCATCTGAAGCTTGAAATGCTGGTTTGACTCAGTATACGATATTCTGAAATTCTATTTTGTTGTTTTGTTATCATTCAGCAATTCATGGATTTTAAGACAGTTTAGTTTGATAACTCTATTAACCTACTGTCAGACAGCTGTTTTAATCAGTAAAAGAAAATTGAACTGGATTTGAGGATGAGTCAGAGAAACATGGAGCCATCACCAAGAAGTATTTTAAAACTAAAAACTTAAATGTTTTCAAATGTGGAGCAGGTTTTAACCGAGGCTTCGTTGTAAATGAGGAAAATGAGGCTATGTTCCAAATCGCATACTTTTAAGTTTTAGTACATACTGCAGCTGCCCTTACAAAGTGTGCACTGTTAAATGCAGTATTGGGACATACTACTTCACCTTGACCTTTGACCCTCTTGCTCATATATCTGCTGTGCAGAGGATTGTGGGTCAGAACAGCCAGAAAAGCATGCTTACTTGCATTCTGCAAAATGCGACCAGATGTAGTAAGACATGGTATTTTTAGCATACTGCATTTGACATACTATGTATTAGGACATACTAAATCTTTTTCTGTCATACTAAATAGTATGGTAGTATGGGTATTGGAACGAACAGTGTTAAAATTCACAATCTCCGCTTCCTGGAATGAATCATAGGTTGATAACCCCTCCCTGCTCGTCCTGCTCTCAAACACACAGAGCTGCACTCGGCCCTCTTATTTCCTTGTTCCCTCCCCCTTCAGATCTACAGTTTGAAAGTGGGTGTAACCGACATGGTGAGAGCTGAAAGGCCCCATTCACTGCACAAACACATGTTGTTTAGATCAGAGCTCAGACTAGATTCACTTCTTAGGAAGTGAAACTCAGATAGTCGTTGCTACTGAGAGGTGAAATGGCGCAGAAAGGAGTTCAGCTGGAGCAGGAAACCTTCTCTTGTTCCATCTGTCTGGATCTACTGAAGGATCCGGTGACTATTCCCTGTGGACACAGCTACTGCATGAACTGTATTCAAAACCACTGGGATGGAGAGGATGAGAAGAAGATCTACAGCTGCCCTCAGTGTAGGCAGACCTTCACACCGAGGCCTGTTCTGATGAAAAGCACCATGTTAGCAGATTTAGTGGAGGAAATGAAGAAGACTGGACTCCAAGCTGCTCCTGCTGATCACTGCTATGCTGGACCTGAAGATGTGGCCTGTGATGTCTGCACTGGTAGGAAACTGAAAGCCTTCAAGTCCTGTCTGGTGTGTCTGGTCTCTTACTGTGAGAAACACCTCCAGCTTCATTACGATGTGGCTCAATTAAAGAAACACAAGCTGGTGGAGCCCTCCAAGAAGCTCCAGGAGAACATCTGCTCTCGTCACGACGAGGTGATGAAGATTTTCTGTCGTACTGATCAGCAGTGTATCTGTTATCTCTGCTTAATGGATGAACATAAAGGCCACGACACCGTCTCAGCTGCAGCAGAAAGGACTGAGAGGCAGAGAGAGCTGGAGGTGAGTCGACTCAACATCCAGCAGAGGATCCAGGACAGAGAGAAAGATGTGAAGCTGCTCCAACAGGAGGTGAAGGCTGTCAATCGCTCTGCCGATAAAGCAGTGAAGGACAGTGAGAAGATCTTCACCGAGCTGATGCGTCTCATGAAGAAAAGAAGCTCTGATGTGAAGCAGCAGGTCAGATCCCAGCAGAAAAGTGAAGTGAGTCGAGTCAAAGAGCTTCAGGAGAAGCTGGAGCAGGAGATCACTGAGCTGAAGAGGAGAGACGCTGAGATGAAGCTGCTGTCACACACAGAGGATCTCAACCAGTTTTTACTCAACTACCCATCACTGTCACCGCTCAGCGAGTCGACATCCAGCATCAATATCCGTCCTCTGAGCTACTTTGAGGACGTGACGGCGGCTGTGTCAGAAGTCAGAGATAAACTACAGGACGTTCTGAGAGAGAAATGGACAAACGTCTCACAGACAGTGACTGAAGTGGATGTTTTACTGTCACAACCAGAGCCCAAGACCAGAGCTGGATTCTTGAAATATTCACGTGAAATAACACTGGATCCAAACACAGCAAACACATGGCTGTTATTATCTGAGGGGAACAGAAAAGCAACAGTAATGTCAGAACAGTCTTATCCTAGTCACCCAGACCGATTCACTGAAGGTCCTCAGGTCCTGAGTAGAGAGAGTCTGACTGGACGTTGTTACTGGGAGGTGGAGTGGAGAGGGACAGCAGTTTATGTAGCAGTCGCATACAAGAGTACCAGCAGAGCAGGGGGGCCAAATGAATGTTTGTTTGGATGGAATGACAAATCTTGGGCGTTAGATTGTGACCAAAACAGTTATACATTTTTCTACAACAATGTCCAAACCCCCGTCTCAGGTCCTCGGTCCTCCAGAGTAGGAGTGTACCTGGATCACAGTGCAGGTGTTCTGTCCTTCTACAGCGTCTCTGAAACCATGACTCTCCTCCACAGAGTCCAGACTACATTCACTGAGCCTCTCTATGCTGGACTTTTCCTTTTAGGTTATGATGTCACTGCTGAGTTCTGTAAACTGAAATAGACAGAAGTCATTTGAGGCACAGCGGGTTCAATTCTGTGTTTTAACTCTTTTTAAACTCGTTTTGTCTCCATGTTTGTTGATCTCTATTTTTTTTTTCATATAATAGACAAAGTAAGCACAGTTTACAAACTCTTAAAGGAATAGTTTGACATTTTGGAAAGTGTGCTTATTCACTTCCATGTTGAGAGTTAGATAAGAAGAGCCAGCAGACGGTTATCTTAGCTTAGCATAAAGACTGGAAACAGCTAGTCCGGCTCTGTCCGAAAGTAACGTCCCAGCACCTCAATATCTCACCAATGAACACATTATACTGTATCTAGTTTGTTAAATCTGTACAAAAACCAAAGTGTAAAACCATTAAGTTGTGGTTTTACAGGGGGTTATGTACCGGACTGTGGGCATAGTCAGTTCCTGGAGTTGGGTTGTCACTAAGTTGCCAGGCAACCAGCGGAGACTTCAGGAAGTTACTGCTCCTAGTCAAAAAAAAAATCCTGTAAAACCACAGCTTGTCATTTTTACACTTTGGTTATTTGTACGGATCAAACACATGAGACTTGTTAAATAGTGATCTTTAGAGGTGCTGGTTGGTGGATTTCTTTATTACCTTTGGGCCGAGCCAGGCCAGCTGATATGACAGATATGAGAGTGGTAACAGTCTTTTCATCTAACTCTCAGCAAGAAAGCAAATAAGACAATTTTCAAAATGTTGTAATGTTACTTTAATGTCTCTCTAATGTGAAAAGGAATTGCTCTGTTTTTGTCATGAGGACTTTCTAGTTGGTTGGTTGGCTCTCTGTTCCTGTCTCCAGCCCCAGGCTATGTACTATCCTCACACTCCCCAAACCTGCCATCCTCCAACCATCCACTAGATGCCCTCAGACGTCCACGCCCACCTACACACCTGTTCCCACTTTCCCTCATCAGCCCTGCTGTTCATAACCGGCCCTTTTTCACACACTCCTTGCTAGTTTGTCAAAGTTGCCGTATGCCTCATGCCTTTGAGTTCCATCTGATCTGTTTTGTTTTTTTCTGGTTACCTGTTCTGGATGTACCTGCCTGTTTATCTGCTGCAATAAATCATATCAGTCTGCCTGCCTAGTCTGCATTTTGGGTCTTATTCCTGTTACCCCGCATACACCAGCCATTTTGAATAGAGGACAAAATAACCTCCCATCTCCAGTTGAATGAACTGTAAAGGCACTACACAAGTCACAGAAAGAAATACAAATTAGTCGTTAATGTTTTTTAAAACACCTTGAAACAAACACTTTATAAATGTATTTTCTTTTTAATGGAGAACAACAATATACAGGTTAATTCTACATTCAGGTAATTAATCAGAAGTAGCAACGTTTCAAATCCACAGCAAATATGCAAAACTGATTAAATGGAGTAATACTGCATATAATACGAGTACAGGTGAAAAACAAATGTGTTTCTGGTGTGATTAATAATATCTCATCATGATTTATTTGGATTAGTATATTAATACCCCAAAATGCTTGCACACATTCTAATGAATACAGGCCAGCACTTGAAACTCTTGTTATAGTGATGTAGTAGCACAGCATATCACTCCCAGATCCTGCACGAGATTGACAGAAGCAGAAACTGAACCGGAAGGAAAAATGTTTGGACAGTAACGTGACTGAGGTTTGCTCACCAGCAGTGCTCAACATCCTCCGACTCTGTCTGGTCTGACAGTAACCGTCAGCACATCCGACCTCTCCGCACACATCCGTCTACAGGCTCCTGCAGGCAGGTTTTACACCGTAGACTTCATTAATGGGAGGAGACAGGGTGGCACTGGCTACGTTATCCACACAGAGGACGGAGGTGTGGAGATGCTGGCAGAGAAACCCCAAATCTGATTACTGTTTAAACAGATTCCACCGCTCAGCGTGCTGCTGTGTATGTTCTGCTGTCAAAGTAAAAACATTTCACCAAAAGTAAAATACTAAATAAGAAGAGAGAAGCAAGTAAAAACACTCGTAATGTAACTGGCATCCTAATTATCCGTCCCGCCATGATGACTGTGGTTGCCAGACTGCTGCTGCTGAGGATGATGATGATGATGATGAGAGGGATGATGCTGAGGATGGTGATGGGGATGGTGATCGTGATCGTGAGGATGAACAGTTTTATTCCGCCTTGTCTCACGCTGATGTTGGGACTGGTTATGATGACTAGTATTATGGTGTTGGTGTTGATGAGAACCATGAGGATGATGATGATGGCTGTGATGATGGGTCGTCCCAGGAGCTAGCTCTACCACCTCTGGCTCATCAGTGTCCAGTTGACTTGTAGTTGTCTCATTCCTGCCACTTGATAAAGTAGAATTAGCCTGGGAAAGATAAAATAACGTCTTATAATGATACTCTGTTTTTTTAGTTTAAAGCTGCAGAAATTGCATGAATTTGGCCACTTTGAGGGCAGCAGAACAAGTCATTCTGACATATTATGCTGTCAAGTTGCTAGTGTAGTCCGTCAAGTGCAGCTTTAAAGGAGCAGTGTGTAGCATTTAGGGGAATCCATTCGCAGAAACGGAATATAATATTAACTAGAATGGCACTCGGAGAGCGCAGACCTCCGCCCCCCCTCTCCGTTCAGCTTGCGCCATCATCCACGTGTATTTTTGTAGCGGAGCATCGTAAAACACTTCATTCAAACTGGACAGAAACAAAATAAAACTCACCGAAACCGTCGCCCTTACTCTTTCCAACAATCAAGTGTGCTTTGGTCGAACTCAACTGTAATTTCACAGAGTTTAATGAATCTACAGTCATCGTCATTGGTTTGTGGACTGCCGTTTTGAAGCCTTGAGATGGCCGTTGCCATCTTGTTTTTTTGCAACCAGAAGTGACACAAGGGGGTGGAGCTAAGTACAACCACACGCTGAATAAGACATTTTTAGGCGACCAAAAAGGTTATAATATAACTTTCATGAACTAAAAACACACTGTGAAAGGGTTCAAGTTGTAAGACGAAAACACGGACAACTCCCAGACCGGACAACGCCGTGGTAGCAACCTGTCAATCACAAGGTAGCCACGCCCTAAAGCATCCCCTGCTTTATGGTCTATTTGACTCTAAATGGGACCATAATTTACTAAATGAACATCATGCTGTATTGAAGAAGACTTGAAACTAGCAAGAGTGAGAAGTAGGTTCATTTTCTCATAGACTTCAGACTTCTTTTTGCAACCAGAGGAGTCGCCCCCTGCTGGTTGTTAGAAAGAATGCAAGTTTAAAGAAATTCCTCATTAGCTTCACTTTTCAGACCCCGGAGGTAGCCCACTACTCTTCCCGGAGCTGGCCGCCATGTTTCTATAGTAGCCCAGAACAGGCAAGCTAAACACTGGCTGTACATAGGGCAATTCACGTTTTTACGCTTTCGCGTCGATCACCGTAACACGATTGGCACACGGGAGAAGTATCAGTTGGTTGCAATCTGCAACCTCACTGCTAGATGCTGCGAAATCCTACACACTGCACCTTTAACTAAAAGGGGGTATGAGTGAGTATTTCATACTAAACACTGAAAATCACTTGTGTGTGTTGTGATTACTCACAGTACAATTGCAGATGTTTTTCTGATAAGTGGCTCTGATTGCAGCCTCTACGTAGACGTAATGCAGGAAACTGTAAGGCAGCACTATGTGGAAGGTGAGCAGACCACACCTGGAGGAAAAGGAGAAAAAAAGTGAGAGAATCGTAATGTAGATGAGCACTGCAATTTCTTTCTTGGTTCCTTTTCATAATATGATGCATTAAAAATGAAATGTTTTTTACCTCTAAAATTCCTTTCAAATACCATGCCATGCCCTTCCAAAACACATTATTTTTTTGTATTTCCTACAATGTGTGATGTCAAAATCATGGCTTGAGACCCTAAAAAGTGGCAAGCCAAGGGGGCTGGGGGTAATATTGTATGCATTTTATGTTTGCACTCATCAAAGAGCTATAAGACCAACTGGAGTTGTGACATTAAAAATATATCATAATTTGGTCTACATGTGTTGAAGAAGCCTTACCTATCATAGATCAGGAAGTCATCTTTGTCGCCATCCAGAGCCTCCCACACGTCATCTTGAAGGGGAGTCTGCTGGTAGACGGGGACACCAGGAGGCGCTCTTCTCTTCAGCTCCCAGTACATGGCTCTGGACTGAGCGTCGCGCTCATTTACTATCATAAAAGACACCTCTGTCAGGTTGCTGCGGTTCAGCTTGTCACGCAGGCCTCCAATCCTACAGAGGCACAGATTGAGAAAGAGACAAAGTAAGAAAAAGTCTGATATGTCAAAGTGTCCCAGAAAGCAACAACAGTTTGTGTCAGTGAGCCAGCATGTACAATACCAGGACCCTGAAAGTGAGGCAGCTAAATGGAATTCAGACACCATTCATTACCCCCGCCAAATAGGTTGTTGGTTTGTTAGCAGGATTATGGAAAAACTACTGGTCCGATTTTCTTGAAACTTGGTGGAAGGGCGTAGCATTGGCGAAGGAAGAAGCACTTCAATTTGTGGAAACAGCTTTGGCGGCGGTCTACACTCTCCAAGTGCCTTTCTGGTTCACCCGATCCAGTCATTAAATGTGCATTAGCAGTAGTTATAAGCCTCATAGATGTGGGTCCGTAGGGCCCTGCTACACCCACTAGTAGATTTTATCATCTATTCACATGGTCAATCACCGACTGAAGGAATAAAAGAAGACGACAGCGACCATAGTAAATATGGCAGGAACAGAAGCAGAAGCCAGGTGCTGTAGTATAGACAGCGTGAAACTCCATATGGGGTGGAGGTCAGGACGATGGATGGGACACAAAACCCAGGGCTTTCTGGTGTAGTTGTCTTTGTTTTCCCAAGTGTTACGTTTCACTTTCACTTTTCAAACGTGGTTATTTTAAACCTAAACACAATCTTTTTCCCTAAACCTACGTGGTCTTGTTGCCTAAACCTAAAGAAGCTGTTTTGTTTATGTTCAAAACGTAACGTTTCACGCAGTTTTACAACGTGATAGAACGTGCAGCTTTTAAGTTTCGCTTTCACTTTTACAATGTAGTCATAGCAGGCCCCTACTGACCCACATTTACAATAGTTATAGCGACAGATAACGCACATTTAATGGGCTGATAACAGTCGAATCGGGCGTCCAGTTTATCTATTGGTTTGTTTGTCTGTTTGTCAGCAGGATTACGGAAAAACTAGTGGCTCGATTTTCAGGAAACTTGGTGGAAGGGTGTAGCATGGGCCAAGGAAGAACCCATTCAGTTTTGGAGCGGATTGGCCTTGGAGAGTGCTCTTCCACTTTTATTATTTACACCTGTGCTTTTCCTACTGTGAAAAGTCAAAATGTGTTCTGTGAAAAAGGACTGTTCAGGTTAACTCTGGCCAAATCTTTGTATTGTCCCAACATGTTTAAATATTTCTTAACCCTAAAAGACGTTTTAAATGATCATCTTGCTAGTTTAAAATGTCAATTTTAGACATTGCATATGAGTCTGTTTTCTTACTTGGAGGCCTGAGTGAGACAGAACTGTCAGCTGGCCTTTAGCAGCGCCACCACAACCACATTTCCCAGCAGCTCTTGCATGGGTGATTGTCCCTTTATTGTCCACTTGGGGGCGGATTTGCAGATCCTGGAGGCGTCATTGTCCCCCTCCACCATCAGACTGACGTGCGAGGCCAACAGCAGACCTGGCAGGGCCGCGTACAGCCACAGCGATGAGAGAGAGCTCATTGTCCCTCCCTGGCTGGCTGGACTCAATCTACCTGACGAGAAAGATGTCCAGTACTCTGTTACCAAAAGGCACTTTGCACACTTTCACACAGGTGAGACATGTAGCCCTTTAAACACCAATTTAAACACCAATAAACCATATTTTGAGACATGCATATAATTAAACACGAATCTAAAGAAAGAAAAGTTATGAATTCAGTGAAGGTAAGTCATCATCAACCTTAGATCTATACAAAACTTAAAGCTTCTGCATTGTATATAATTGGAATCATCATGAATGCAGTCTGTAGACTACAACAGTGCAGGGCAGCACGTGCACAGTCTGGGATAAAAGCAGATTCAGTCTTTGGCAGGCTTCCCCTGCCCTGAACCAAATGTCCAGTCAGTCTGATCCCCCGAATAATTAAAAGAGTAAACCCTCATTGTCTCTCTCATCGCATGTGGAGATAATCAGCAAAAAGAGTTTATTATGGGGTAAACAGCCAACAGACAACAGAAGAATGTCGGGGGGGCAAACGGGACAGACAGGCTGGCAGGCAGAAAGACAAAGAGAGGCTGGGACAGAGACGTTTACAGCCACAGTGGCATCCAGACTGACTGCATAAAACACATAAACGTGCCCTTTTTGGTAGTCAATTTAAAATTACTTTAACTTTTAACTTTTTTTACATTGCAAATTTGATCTCAATCAGTAGATCAGTGTCTGGAAAACAACCTCTCAGCTCCAGTTTGACCAACATGAATGGTATTTGCAGTGGCTACCTGCTGAATTCAGATTAAGTGGCTAAAAGTGCATTAACAATGCTTGGGATTTATTAACTATTTTGAAAACTATAAGTCGTTTTAGAAAAAGAAAAAAAAATACCTCTCTAATGCAAAAACTTCAAATCAAATCAAATTGGTTATAGTATATTTTGTAATTTACCTCTCAAAATAAAAGACTGACAGTTATTAACTCATTTAAGCCCAAAAACAAACACAGTCCAAACTTACCTCTGTCCACTCCCTGTCCTGTGACCCACATAAACACAGGCAGTAAACCCCTGTTGGTTTTAAAGCCTGTGGGGTTGACTAAGCACTTCCCCCAAATCAAACAGACAGAGAGAGAGAGACACACACACACACACAGAGAGAGAGAGAGAGAGAGAGAGAGAGAGACTCTTGGTGTGACAGGATTTTAACTTGAAAGTAGAGCTTCGCAGGTGCACCATACTATGTTCAATATGGGCCTTTTTCACTGCATGAATTTAGACTTGCGAGCAGGAAAAGCACAGGAGAAACATTAAAGCGGCAGTAGGCAGAATATTTTTGCCATCATTGGGGAAAAAATGTAATTATATGCTTATGCTTTCAGCATATTGTAATTCAAGTGCTCTGAGAGAAAACTAGACGTCTGCTCCTCCTCATGGCTCTGTTTTCAGGCTTTAAAAAATCGAGCGTTCCTATTGGCTGTTCATTCAATGGAGGCAGCTGTCAATCACTCCCAAACTCCAATCAAACGGTCAAACTAGGCAGCGCTGATCAAATATGAATCAATATTATGTTACTGTAATGCCTATTTCTGGCCTCTAATGTTTTCAGAAACATCTTGTAGTGCACTGTTTAGCTGTAAAATGATCAAATTTGCTCTGGCTGGTGGGCGGTGCTTGGTATTTCCTCAACTGATCTCAACATGGCTGCCGGGTCACAAACTTTCTCATTTTACAGCTAAACAGTACACTGCAAGATGTTTCTGAAAACCTTAACTTTTTCTCTAGCACCGACATTAGGTACTATTTTAATTAGTGCAATATTTGGTTTATGTGTTATGGTAAATATTGTAAATACCTAAACATCAGCATGTTAGCATTTTCATTAGCTCAAAGCACCGCTGTCCCTTCAGAGCCCCTAGCGTGACTGTAGACTCTTAGCCTTGTTTACCATCAAATAACTTCTCCTACGTGATATTGATCTCATGTCTGAGTATATTTACTTTACTATGCATGACTCAGGCTGTTGACTGTGTAGAGGTGAACGCCACCGTGTGACAAACAAAACCACGGTTGCACTTTCGTAACAGGCGAGAGGCCAAAATCAATGACGATCGGCACGACAAAGTCATAGTGAAAGACTCGCCGCATAGAGGTGTATTGTCGGTCAGAGACGTTAAATGTACTGCATGTACTGTAAAGCTGCATGGGTCAGTCTTCACAAACCTGCACTCACTTGTCGTATTAATCTTTCTACCTAAATGTTGTCTTCGTATTGCAGTTCAGCTCAGGTAACAAGCCAACTGCAAAACAAATATCTAATCTGTCATGTGAGTGATTTGCTCAAAGTCCAACCTAAAGTAAAAAGTCGCTATTTGTTTGATGCAGGGTAAAGATAACTTGGACAGAAGCTACACATCTGATAGGCCAGTGTGGGTACAGTATTTAGTTAATACAGTGGTATTTAAGGGGACTTGTGGTTAGGTTTTTTTTTCCACTAGTAGAGTTCATGTCAGTTGTCATGCAACCAGTGCAGTGATGGCAAAAAATGATGTTTATTTGTTACCATAAGCTGCCCGATATGCATGTCACACACAATGAAAAACACAGGTAATTCTTCACAATCACTTTATTTTCTCACAGTGCCAGTGTTGTTTTGGATACTGAATGTGCTGTGACTAGCCTGAGCTCTTTTTGATACCCTTTGTGATAAATACAACTGCACCGCAAGTCTGAACACTTCAAGCCAGAAATTTACAACCTATCTAGTGTAGAATCACACTATTACCAAAGGAGGGCTTACTTTTATTTCCTCGTTGTCTATACACACTTTTAAGGGTGTGCTCCCCCCCAATAAATTCTAAAATTCGTTACCAAAGGTTTCTGTTTTGCAAATGTGATCAAAATAGGCTACATGAATTAAGGATATCACCCCTAATTTTGCTGACAGCATTTGAATGATTTGTAGATTCAAACAGCAAAGTCAGAGACCAAACCGCTCTGATTATGTTTAAATGCAAACCTCTTTTTATACTCTCACTTCTATCATAGGTGTCATAAATACTTTGGGTGAATTCTAACAAAAAAATAAAGCTTGCATAATGTACAGGAAACAGTTTATACATGCCATAGTCCTCGTAGTATCAGAATACTCAAGCTACCTAACCCGGGATAGGAGTTTATTTGCTCTCAGTTCATTTGAGTATCCGGAGTACTTCCAGGGTTTTATTGTGCCTGTAAACACCGTCAGTGAAACGCGTTAAATTAGCTGTGAACACAAGCAAAGTGCAAATTATGTCCACACTGTCCACACAATCCCACACTCCACGGTAGTCTTCTTAGTCACAGACTGCGTCGTACAGCTCCTCACATGCTGCAGCATCTTCATCATGGTAAGAAACACCGTAAGCGTAAACCTCGGCTAACTGCGAGCCCCAGCATCTCACATCGGTTGAGCAAAGCCAAGTCTTAGTGGTGCAGATCACAACCCGGAGTCAGCTCGCAGTCTCTGTCAAGCGAAGCATACATTTATATTGACGCTTAAGTCTTTCAGTTGTCTGTAGTTTTCACGCAAACTGCCACGGTCAGCCCAATACACGTATGAGTTCCTCCTCGTCGTTGTCCCCGACGCCTTCTGTGGGACTGTCACATGTGGCCATGAGCCCCAGGCCCAGCTCTGCCAGCTCCTCGCAGCTCATGTCGGTCGTCACCATGATCTTAGTCTCCAGGCGGTTACACAGAGTCCTGTAGGAAGGCAGAGGGTACCCCAGCTCCCTCAAGTACTCGTAGCCTTTCGTGCCGACCGCACAGCGGATCTTTCGGGCCTTCAGGATGGTCTCCGGAGACCAGACGGCGCGACGGGAGCGTTTGGTGAGCGACAGGGCGCGGATCTGGTCCTCGTACAGGAAGTTCTGGAGGCCCTTCTCGATCCGGTCGAGCCGATACAGACGCTTCTTCATCTCCTCTGCCTGAGAGAGAAGAAAACTGTTTATTAGGGCTATTTATGGAACATTCACACTTATGATTCCCCAACTGATTTCCTTTCTCAATTGTGTATCTTTTTGAAGTGGGGTTGTATGAGGTACTTATCCATAGTCAGTGTATTACCTACAGTAGATGACTGTCGCCACTTTCGTTAGTTCAGATTCACCCAAGTCACACAATAACACAAACAAACTAACCGATCAAGGCAGCGGTAGAACAGCAACCCCTGTGTTCTGCGAGGTAAAATTACTGTTTTTTTCAATGGAGTCTGGTTGCTTTGGCGAGAGAATTAGATAACGGCTTCAGTTCCCCATTGGAAACATAGACTGTATAGCTGTCTGACGTTTGGTTCCGTGCAATAACTCCTGTCTGCTTCTCCAAACTGGGGGTGTGCCGACCGTCATCTACTGTAGGTAATACACTGACTATGGATAAGTACCTCATACAACACTTCAAAACACCTGCCCACATCAAAGTCAATAATCAAATAACTAGGGGATGTATGCTAATGACAAGTTAGAATATAAGAACAAGCATAAAAATTGTCGTACTTTTTCTCATAACATCTGACCTAATGGGGATGATTTATTGGTGTCAAAATACAGCACACTGTTCCTTCAAAGAAAAGTAATTTGTTGAAAGAGACACCAGCAGCCATCCTACCTCCTTCTGTAGCCTCGCAGTGTGCTGCATCTCCTGCTCCAGCTGTTTCTTGAGGAGGTGACACTGTGTGCAGGGCTGCTGGTCCTCTGCAGTCCCATCCGCATCCTCCTCCAGGCCAGGGAGAGGGGTGCGTCTGGCATAGCCGTGGTCCCCGAAACTCAGCTCCTTCTCCACTACAGACACAAAGCCAACGCCTGGTAACTAGTATTATATTTCCTGTCTGGAATCTGGTGCATTTTGCACAAATTTCAACATTGATAAAATTAACTGATCCCTTTTCGTTGCATATTTACCTGGCTCAGGTTTCATGGGCAGCAAGATGTATGAAGTAGTGACTGCTGGGTAAGGAGGGTCTCCGATGCTGAACAGAGTAGGGATGGCATTTGGCTTCAGCTTCTTTCCCCCAGCTGGAGACCTCGCTATCTCCTCAAACTGGCTGTTCTCAAAGTGGTCCTGGAACAAGACAGGAAAACATACATTTCATCCAATTAATGATACACCCAAACACAAGAGCTAATGCTGCACAATTAATCGAATAATAATCGCGATATTGGCTTCCCACAATTAAATGAACATGATCAACTACGATATTGATGTTTAAAATGCAAGCTCAGCTTATATGAAACTCAAGAGCTTTCGAAACTAACAGCCGGTGATCGAGACGTTTTGGTTTCACTCTTGAGGAGCTGCAAAAAGCTTTCCTGAATGTTGCTGCTGCAGTCCAGCCTCTTAATTTTGCTCTCAAAGTGCACCAGGTTGATGCATTTAACTTTGTATAAATATTAAAAATAAATATAAATATTCCTGTAATTTTTCCATATTGAAATATAAAATATAAAAAGTGGCAGTTTCTATTTTAATGTATATATTGTTGTTTGTGCTGTATGTTTTTTAATGGACTTCGAGTCTGTCAATAAAGATGAATTGAATTGAACAGAAACAAATATTGCAGTTTTTTTCCAACGTTGTGCATCCCTAATTTGTACTTCTGCAGGGATGTATGTAGCACAGCATGGAAGTGAAAGCAAGGCTCTGCTTATTTAAATGTGCAAGTGCAATAAAAAATATATTGTTGCCAAAATCAATGAATAATCCTGATAAATAATCATGATCTCAATATTGATCAAAATAATCTTGATTATCATTTCGGCCATGATCGTGCAGTGAATGCAAAGCTCAAATGTGGCAGAAGGAAAGCAATGTTATGGTGACAATCAAGTGAACCCAGAAGATAATTTACCACTATAAATAAATAAATAAACAAAACTCTCCTTTGATGCATTGTCCTATCCAATTGAACTTTGTTTTCTTCTTTTGAACTGATGCACTTGACTCTAGGTCACAAACATGTCAGTCTCTGTGTAAACCTAGAATATAGCTATATATATATATATATATATATATATATATATATATATATATATATATATATTGTAATACATGTAATTTTTCATATTGAAATATATATATATGGAATGGAAAACAAATATATTTCCAACATCATGCAGCCCTAATTTGTACTTCTGCAGGGATGCAGCACAGCATGGAAGTGAAAGCAAGGTTTTTTAAGGTCTGTTTACTTAAATGTTAAAGTGCAATAAAAATATGTTGTAGTTAAAATCAATGAATAATCGTGAAAAATAATCATGATCTCAATATTGATCAAAATAATCTTGATTATCATTTCGGCCATGATCGTGCAGTGAATGCAAAGCTCAAATGTGGCAGAAGGAAAGCAATGTTATGGTGACAATCAAGTGAACCCAGAAGATAATTTACCACTATAAATAAATAAATAAACAAAACTCTCCTTTGATGCATTGTCCTATCCAATTGAACTTTGTTTTCTTCTTTTGAACTGATGCACTTGACTCTTGGTCACAAACATGTCAGTCTCTGTGTAAACCTAGAATATAGCTATATATATATATATATATATATATTGTAATACATGTAATTTTTCATATTGAAATATATATATATGGAGTGGAAAACAAATATATTTCCAACATCATGCAGCCCTAATTTGTACTTCTGCAGGGATGCAGCACAGCATGGAAGTGAAAGCAAGGTTTTTTAAGGTCTGTTTATTTAAATGTTAAAGTGCAATAAAAATATGTTGTAGTTAAAATCAATGAATAATCGTGAAAAATAATCATGATCTCAATATTGATCAAAATAATCTTGATTATCATTTCGGCCATGATCGTGCAGTGAATGCAAAGCTCAAATGTGGCAGAAGGAAAGCAATGTTATGGTGACAATCAAGTGAACCCAGAAGATAATTTACCACTATAAATAAATAAATAAACAAAACTCTCCTTTGATGCATTGTCCTATCCAATTGAACTTTGTTTTCTTCTTTTGAACTGATGCACTTGACTCTTGGTCACAAACATGTCAGTCTCTGTATAAACCTAGAATATAGCTATATATATATATATATATATATATATATATATATATGTATAAATATTATAAATAAATATAAATATTGTAATACATGTATTTTTTCATATTGAAATATATATATATAGAGCAGAAAACAAATATTTCCAACATCATGCAGCCCTAATTTGTACTTCTGCAGGGATGCAGCACAGCATGGAAGTGAAAGCAAGGTTTTTTAAGGTCTGTTTACTTAAATGTTAAAGTGCAATAAAAATATGTTGTAGTTAAAATCAATGAATAATCGTGAAAAATAATCATGATCTCAATATTGATAAAAAATAATCGTGATTATCATTTTAGCCTTAATCGTGCAGCCCCAACAAGAGCATACAGTGAGTGCAAAGTTCAAGTGTGGCAGAAGGAAAGTAATGTTGTGGAAGATAATTTACCATTATAAATAAATAAATAAAACTCTCTTTTGATGCATTGAACTTTCTTTTGAACTGATGCACCTGACTCTAGGTCACCAACACATCAGTCTCTATGTAAACCTGGCATATAGCTCTATAACATGTTATAGGTTTATAGCTACCTGACAGAGTCTGGAGTGAGGAGTTGGCTCGAAGTCACGTCGACAGTTCACAACCCATTTCTTCTTCCTGACCGGGTCTTTAGGGAACCTAAACAGCTGTTTACCTATACTGGTTGAATTGGAGCAGTTTGGTGCAGAACAGCCTCCCATAGTGAAGGTTAAAAACAAAACAGAGAAGCTAAATTTAGCAAAACGTCAAGAAGATAGCTGGGCTTGGGCTGTGCAAAGAAGCTCAGCTGAGGATCTTAATCATTACTTTTAGCTCACTAACGCTACATAAAAACAAGAAAAAGTTACATAAGCATCAAATAAGAATTTAATGGAAACCAGAATGCTGCCCTGTAGACTTTTACATCCTTTTATATGGCTACAATTTAAAATACTTCATCGAAGATAAAAATGTTTCTGACTTTGTTTGAGCCAAAATGGCGCACTTCAACCTCGACAGTTAAGTCTAGTGACGTATTGTTTATGTGCTGTCCGTCGTAAACGCCTGCTTGGAATTTTTATTGAAAAGCAAAAAAAATCAAACGTAAGAGTAAAATTAAAACATAAAATACACGATTTATAATTAAAATTGTGTATTAATAAATTGTGAATATTTCGTGCATGTATTTAGTGACAAATTCTTTTTATTTGCTCTCAGGTGAAGTAGCCCGACTACTATGGGCTTTTTTGTCACAGGACCCCGAGAAGCACGTTGAGATGTTTACGGTGGAAGCGCCGTTAGCTGTCGGTTAAAAGCACGGAACGTTTCTGGCGCGAATAAGTTGAGCTGTATGCACATGTTAAGATAAGTTGAGACAAACATGGTGACTTCACTGGTTGTTCCAGTTATTGACGTCCAGAATGATAACTTCAGAGAGCTTTGGCCTGCTATGGTGCTGGCCATTAAAACGGCTTCCTTCATTGCAGTGGACACGGTGAGTGCAGGTGTGTGTGTGTGTGTGTCTGTTCAGCGTGTTACCTGAGTTAAATGGGCACTTATGTATGTGAAATTTTAGTTTTAAAAAGTCATAACTTGTCCCGAGGTGAGATCCAACATGTGAACAAAACTGTACATTGAATGCCAACACACACACACACACACACACACACACACACACACACACACACACACACACACACACACTTTTTATTGTCATTGTGTAGTACAACGAAATTAGATGCATAGATGCTAAAAAAGATAATACAATAAAAAAGAGATAGTGCAATATAGATATAAAATATATAATACAATATAAAATATAATAATACAATATGTATATTGATGAGATTACAGTTTTGCCAGATTATTGCACAAAGTGTCCGTCAGATAATTATATAATTATTGCACAGCATCGTATAATTATTGCACAGAGTGATCAGCATGTTATTGCACATATTCGTAACATTAGATTTACAGTAATAACATTGCAAAAGTGACCAATGACCAACTCACACACCCACCACACAGACCCCATTAAGCTGTCATCATCCCAACAGACAAATGGTTTCAGTCCAAAGAGGACTTCTTATTAGTTCCCCATTTTATTGAGAAAAAATATTTAAGTCTCCACACTCACAGAGAAAACTCATGGTGGGTTAGAAGCACCAAACTTCTGTCATTATTACCTGGCAAACCAATTAATACCTAATTAAATTGATTCATCAGACTGAATGAAATACAGACTTACCATGTCTCAAACTCAGTACAACCATTATACAACATGACTGTTTAAAAAACAGTTATATCACATATGCATATCACTGCCTATGCATATGTGATATAACTTACATATGCATAGGCAGTGATATGCATATGTGATATAACATATCACATATGCATACCACTGCCTCCCATACACACATGCACACTCTAATGAGCAGATCTAACCTTTTTCAGACTCTGAACAAATGTCATTACATGCATCTTTGTAACTGCTTTGTCTTACTTTACTTTACATACTTTGTATGTTTGTTTTTCTATGTCACTCTTTGTTTTGTCACACGATTTCACCGATATAAAACTAAAAGTATTAAGTGTTCTCTGTGTTGTTTTAGGAGCTGAGTGGTCTTGGAAACAGGAAAGCCTTGCTGGCCGAGTGAGTAAAAATATTAGTTGTCACTTCTTCCTAACACATACTCACCTGAAAGAGGATCAACAGGTTGTTGTGCGAGAAGCCATGGATGCATAATAATGTGGTTTTGAATCAGTGCCATGTCATCTCTTACTGTATTTAGTTCGCCCTGACCCTCTCTGTCATGTTCCAGATCTATAGAGGACCGATATAAAGCCATAATCCATGCAGCTCGCTCTCGCTCCATCCTCTCCCTGGGAATCGCCTGTTACAAGAAACTGGGCGACAAGGTACTATATGATGATGCCTTCTCCAATTCCATAAATCATGTATACTTTTGTCCATATATCAAATGATTATTATGTATTTCTGATGAGTATGACATATACTGGTAGAAGAATTAGATTAGTTCTCACACATAAGTGATTTGTGAGTATCTATGATCCGTCTCCCACACCATCATCACGTGTCATGTATCTTGTGCATGTCAGATAAGAGAATTTGCAACTGCAGACATCTGTGTTATGACCGTGAAGTTCATCTTCTGCCTCCTCCTCCTCCTTCCGCAGGCTGCAGACACGTACCTGGTCCAGGTGTATAACCTCACCCTGCTGTGTTCAGAGGAGTACATCATAGAGCCCCAGTCAGTCCAGTTCCTGGTTCAGCATGGCTTTGACTTCAACAAGCAGTACGCCCACGGAATCCCTTACTGCAAGGGCAACAATAAGGTGATGATACTTACGTGCTGTTCTGTGTGTCCTGAGCCCACTCTGTTCTGTTCTGTACCCGTCTCTACCCCTCTGTTATGTGTGTGGGGCCACAACAGGCTTTGCACTACATTAACATCTTTGCAATATAAAAAAAATATAAATTTCTAAATTAGTGCTTATCCATTAAGTTTGTTTTTATTTTGATTATTCTTTTTTGTTTATTAATATGGGGATAATCATTATTATTGACATTTCTCTGCTTGCTAAGATGCACACCTCATGACAGGACTATCGCCATCTAGTGGTACAGGGCTCACATTATATTGGACAAGACACAAGTAGACAAATAGTAGACGTAAACAGCTGTTTGGGTCACAGGGCGTTCCGAGAGGATGTTGTATATCGAACAGAACGTACTGTACTGAACGGTATTCACGTACTGTTGCACCCCTATTATATATATACTGTATGTAATATATATGTCATTATTTGATTTCTTACTGTCTTTTCTTTTTCTACCTTCTTTGTTAGGGAGCAACAGACGATCAGGGTGTCCACATCCGGGCCTTATTCACTGAACTGCTGCGTGCCAAGAAACCCCTGGTGCTCCACAACGGCCTCATCGACATGGCCTTCCTCTACCAGGTACCATTGAGTTATATATCAGTGTAAACTGAATATCTTTGGGTTTTGGACTGTTGGTCGGACAAATCCAACATTTGATGATTGACATTGGCCTTTTTTTTCAGTATTTTCTTACATTTTATGGATGAAACAATTAACCAATAAATATATTTGCAGATTAATCGCTGTTATTACTGTTAGTTATTACTACTAGTTATTTTGGAAGTTAATAACAAAACATTACAGATTAAAGCTCTAAAAATGGTCCTTGTCAAGCGTTACCATCAGCTGTGGTAAAAACAAGAGAGTACACACTGTTAAAAACCCTCATGATATATATTATATTACTGCACTGATTAAATGGCTCTGTTTTTATTCTTTGTTATTTTTCTACCAGAGTTTTTATGCACATCTGCCCGACCGATTGGCCAACTTCACAGCCGACCTGTCTGAGATGTTTCCTGCTGGCATCTACGACACCAAATATGTGACTGAATTTGAGCTACGGCTCACTGCCTCCTATCTGGAGTATGCCTATAAGAAATGGTGAGTATTGGCTTAAATCGTCACATTTGAATTGTATCTATGTCAAACATAATGCACAAGATGTCACAATGTAAGAAAATGAAGGATGCGGCTGAAAAGCAGAGCAGAATGGTGTTTCCTCAGTGCATTATTGTGCTGCTCATATCATTACCGTAACAAAGGAAGCTGTGTCGATGTTTCATTTAAAGTGTCTGTTTTAATCAGCAACATGGTCCCTCTCTACTCCCCTCATATTATCTCCTCTTCCTTCCAGTAAGCTGGATAACAGTCGCATCGAGACCTCTGGAGGGACCGGGCCTCACGTTCACGTAGACTTCTGTCAGTATGCCGGTCACATGTCCAGCTATGTGGACTACAGAGTGTGTCCAGCTGTGGCTTCTGCTGAGGGACAGACTGAGATCTGCCAGCGCTTCTCTGTGAGTTTCAACCTTTTTTTACCTAGAAGAATCTTTCAGTGGAAAATGAGATTAAACAGGTTTTAGGTAAAGCCCCTTTCTCTAGGTCAGTGCGGTATGTATTTGTGTGTAAATATTTTTATTAACTTCTCTGTTTTTCTGTTTGTCTGACAGGCGTTTGGCTGGTGTCCGAACGGCACCCAGTGTCCGTTATCCCATGACACTGACCTGATCGTCCTCCAAGATGAGAAAGGTACGGGGGACAAGAAAAGAAAGAGGAGGAGACACCGAGACAAGAAGAGAGGTAGAGGCGAGGCAGCGGAAGACTCTTTCATCTTCGATGGTGCCCCTGAAAACAAAATGCCCCACATGGAGGTGGATCCTAAACAAACGCCAGATGACCAGCAAGAGGTTGCGCCGTGCCCAGAAAGAGGGCCTCTCATGGAGAGCGACGGAATCACCCAACAGAAAGAAGGAGAGGACATGAAGACAGACGGCGAGGGGAACGGAGTGTCTGAAAACAACCCAGACTGCAGAAACCCCGCGACGACAGCCACAACCGATGACGACACAAAAACCAACACGAACGAAGGAGAGGACATGAAGATAGACTGCGAAGGGAACGGAGTGTCGGAAGTTATCCCAGACTGCAGAAACAACGCAACGACAGTCGCAACTGATAACAACACAAAAACCAACACGAACGAAAGCAGAACAGAAGACGGAGGGAGAGAAAAGTTTAGCGTGCAGCCGTCTAAGACTGACGATCAGAAGAAGAAGGCCGACTCAGGAACGCACCGGGCCGGCTTTGACGCCTTCATGACGGGATACATTTTTGCCCACTCGTGTACCCTCACCAAGAAGGAAGGAGTAGGAGCTGTAGAGAAGGAGCAGGAGAAGGAGGAGCAGTTGTGGCTTCCTACGTGTCTCAATAAGATCTACCTCAGCGGCAAGGCAGCTCCTCTCAACGTGGTTAAAAGCACCTTCTCCAAATCCTCCAAGGCCCATGTGCAGAAGATGGAGACGGTATGGGCAGGGAGAGCGTAGTGTGCATACAGCATTATAGTGTAGTGTACATTTGCAGGTTCACAGTTAGGCTATACGGATAGAAATGTTGGTCCACCACACCACAGTCTAGAGCAAAATATCTCAACAACTATTTCATAGATTGCTGTGACATTTTATACTAGAGTTGGGCCGGTGTTAAAATGTTCAGACCGGACAGGTGTACCGAATTTTACCACTAGGCGTCGCACTTGACTCAGCAGCTGCTTTACCAAAACTCTGAGGAGCAGCTTGTCACTAAAGTGAGAATAGATGTCCACCTTAAGTGAGCTAAAGTTGTTGCTAACTCCGGGGTTAACCCTCTTCACTTTAATCAGCAGATTAATCAGCAACACACGAGAACTCGGCTTTTATTTATTCACCGACAGCCTGAGCTGTACACACACACTGCACTGCTCCGTTCACAGCTATAACATTATTGCTAACTTCATTCTCACCGTCAGTCCATGACACACGCTCGCTCCCTCTCTTCCTCGACCATTTGCTAATGTTACCGGGCCGCCTGGCTTGTAATAAACTAGCTGGCGGGAGCCCGTCTTGTCTCGTCACCCCCAAAAACACATGCCGGTGTTATGTTGAAGTCACCGGCCTCTGATCAGCCTGTCAGACACCAGCGGTTCAGTTAGTCCGTTTATAAACAAACATATTATGTTAATCACGTTGTCATTTTGCTTATTATTAATGCAATACAAGCTGGATTTAACGCTGTGACGCTGTCAGCATCTGTTGCTGAAAGGTAGCCTACTTTTTAATTTGCTACAACAGCCAGTTTTAAGTTTGTACACCAGACCGGACCGGCAAAACCGGATATCGACCCTACTCTGTTTTGTACAGACGTTTATGATCCCCAGAGGATGAATCCTACTGACTTCAGTGATCCCCTGACTTTTTCCTCCATCACCATGAGGTTGACAATTTAGTTTTTTAGTGAAATATGTTGACAATTATTGGAGAGATTAGAAACTTCAGTGATCCCTGAGTTTTCTCATCATCAGGTCAAAATTTTAATTTGAGCATTTCATCCTCAAAGAGCCACCAGCTTTTTATTTTGATCATTTCATTGACTTTTTAAGAACAGGGTAATGGTCAGTTTATGTTTGTGGTAGAAACGTTCAGTTCGACAGTGTAGACAATCCAGGGAGATAAAATTACACTTTTTTTCATCCATTTTGGTCTGTTTCATATGCTCTTTAGCAGTCCTCTGTGGATTTTTCACCTACTAATCATACTACAAAGATGAGGATTGATGGTATTTATCCCACATTCCAGATTTTGTACCCTTTTCTGAAGTTCCCTGTGGGATAAATAAACGAATGCTCTTTACCAAGGATTATTTTGTCTTCATTTCATCTTGTGGGTTTATCTGGAGGGATGATCAGAACTAGAATCCCTTTATATAACCAGAACAATAAACCAATAACACAATACACACATTGTGATGGACAGTCCAAAGTACAGTACTTACTGCCAATAATGCTGTCGAAACGCTGTGCGTCTTCAGGCTGTATAGGTTACAGGTCTGCTTATTAAATCAGGATTAATGCACCAACAGTACCACAATCACAAACTGAATTCCCACTAATAAAATATCAGTAACCATGTTGCTGTATACAGTATAACAAGAGTGGCTCTGTGAGGCTGCTTAGGCACAGCTGTGCTTTGAGCTGACTGCTAACATCAGCGTGCTAATATACTGACGTCTAGCAAGTATAATGTGGACCACCAGTTAGTTTCAATTAAAATGTTGCACAAAGTTTAATTGAGTTGCTGAAAATCTAGCAAGCTGACATCAGAGTAGTAGAAGTTGGGCTCATTTAATTCTCCATACAGACGATAAACCATTTAATCTCAGTAACAGCTCAGCCTTTACTCTGGCGCCACCCGCAGGACAAACTTCACCTTTTGTATTTTAGAATAGCCAAGTTTCATCTCAATTTTTCCCTTTCATTTATTTATTTTTTATTTTTTCATTTAGCCTAACAGTACAGCAAACACAAGACTATGGAATTTACATGTTTTTCATTTATATTTGGATATAACAAACTAACACAAGCTGATCTTAGTAGACTTGATTAAGTCACCATTTCCACTGCAGGTAAACAACATACTGTAATGTAGTCTTTATCAATGCAATAATTATTTTGTTGCATATATAATTTTATGGAACAGAAATATGGGTAAACATGGTCCATTTATAAACAAACAGTGGGAATTCACGCCTGCAGCACCTGAATACATCTATATAATGATAAACACACTATTGTGACTGGTTTATTAATTATTGATACAAGGGTTGCAGAGACAAATGTATGGAGGACAGAATAAATATATAACAGAAATGTATAAAGAAAAGAATACAGAAATAAATAAGTTTGGGGGAATAAATGGGGTGAAATGCAAAGAGAAAATCTTAAAGAAATAAATGCATAAACACATAAATAAATACATCCATTTAAAAATAAATATAAAATAAATAAATGGATAAACACAAATAAATACATCCATTTAAAAATAAATATAAAATAAATAAATGGATAAACACAAATAAATACATACATTTATAATATATATAATAATAATTGATAAATAAAAAATAAATGCACAAATAAATGCAATGTATTGAGGACAGAATAAATATAAAACAGAAATGTATAAAGAAAAGAATACAGAAATAAATAAGTTTGGGGGAATAAATGGGGTGAAATGCAAAGAGAAAATCTCAAAGAAATAAATGCATAAACACATAAATAAATACATCCATTTAAAAATAAATATAAAATAAATAAATGGATAAACACAAATAAATACATCCATTTAAAAATAAATATAAAATAAATAAATGGATAAACACAAATAAATACATACATTTATAATATATATAATAATAATTGATAAATAAAAAATAAATGCACAAATAAATGCAATGTATTGAGGACAGAATAAATATAAAACAGAAATGTATAAAGAAAAGAATACAGAAATAAATAAGTTTGGGGGAATAAATGGGGTGAAATGCAAAGAGAAAATCTTAAAGAAATAAATGCATAAACACATAAATAAATACATCCATTTAAAAATAAATATAAAATAAATAAATGGATAAACACAAATAAATACATCCATTTAAAAATAAATATAAAATAAATAAATGGATAAACACAAATAAATACATACATTTATAATATATATAATAATAATTGATAAATAAAAAATAAATGCACAAATAAATGCAATGTATTGAGGACAGAATAAATATAAAACAGAAATGTATAAAGAAAAGAATACAGAAATAAATAAGTTTGGGGGAATAAATGGGGTAAAATGCAAAGACAAAATCTTGCAGAAATAAATGCATAAACACATAAATAAATACATACATTTAAAAATAAATATAAATGTATAAATACGTACATTTAAAAATAAAAATAAAATAAATAATTGGATAAACACAAATAAATACTTACATTTATAATAATAATATTGATAAATAAAAAATAAATACATACATTTATAAGATATTTATAATAATAATTGATAAATAAAAAAATAATTGCAAAAATAAATAATCCTTTTAAAAATTATAAAAATAAATGTATAAATAGATAAAAGGGAAAATTAAACAGAAGAGTAAATAAATAAGGGGATTAATACAAGGATAAATAATACAATAATTATGTTTGTATATTTTATATAATTTTATGGAACATAAATATGAGTAAACATGGTCCATTTATACACAAGCAGTGGGAATTCAAATTAAAGACAAGACTTAGCCTATTTCGTCAAACTATTTCCAAACTTAGCCCCTCAACCAGACTAGTTTTGTGTTTTATGAGGCAGCATTTCACCAGTTTGACCGCCATACCACTGTCATGCAGCAGGGGGCGGTGTTGTTACATTAGCTCGATGCTTTCCGCACAAAGAAGAAGAAGTAATGTGACAGTCCACCACCGACCTGTCTGTCTCTCTGCAGCAGCAGGGTGTTATTCATTCGTTACGAGCTGGTAGCAGATTGCTCCTTTCAGCTCCTTTCAGCTCCTTTCAGCTCCTTTCAGCTCAAATATCATCCTTTATTTACACCAGCCAAATGAGCAGCTGATCCTCTCTCAGGCAGACATGGCAGACGATGAAATAGACTACAACATCGTGTTTCCAGATGCGGGCACATCAGGTGAGAGCATCATGTCATTACTACTGTTCTGTTCATCATGCCTCAGTTAGCTTAGCATGCATGCTAACGGTTAAGCCGTGATAGTGTAGCATTCTGTTAGCTTAGCTTAGCTTAGCTTAGCGGTTAGCTCAGCTGTAGCTAACGGTGCTGTGTGACAGCTTTGGTAACGTGCTGCTTCATCGTCTGTCTGTTTTCAGAGAGACACTGGCAGCGGACAAAGGAGCCGGTTGTGATTCTGCTGGGATGGGCTGGCTGCAAAGACAAACACCTCTCCAAATACAGCTCCATCTACAATGAACAGGTGAATCATTGTTCTGCAAACTGGTGACAAAAGGAACAATACATAGATAGATAGATAGATAGATAGATAGATACATAGATAGATAGATACATAGATAGATACATAGATAGATAGATACATAGATACATAGATAGATAGATAGATAGATACATAGATACATAGATACATAGATAGATAGATAGATAGATACATAGATACATAGATAGATAGATACATAGATACATAGATACATAGATACATAGATAGATAGATAGATACATAGATAGATACATAGATAGATAGATAGATAGATAGATACATAGATACATAGATAGATAGATAGATAGATAGATACATAGATACATAGATAGATAGATAGATACATAGATAGATAGATAGATACATAGATACATAGATAGATAGATAGATAGATACATAGATAGATACATAGATACATAGATAGATACATAGATACATAGATAGATAGATAGATAGATACATAGATAGATACATATATACATAGATAGATAGATAGATACATAGATACATAGATACATAGATAGATAGATAGATAGATAGATAGATACATAGATAGATAGATACATAGATACATAGATAGATACATAGATACATAGATAGATAGATACATAGATACATAGATAGATACATAGATGAATTTCATTGATGCAAAAATTGTAAATTGTTGTGTTACAGCAAACAGGTTATCCAAGCAATGCACAGGAACAGTACATCAAATGTACAATACATACAGTACATACAAATGTACATATATAAAGAATATTGGAATACACTATAAATATACCTGACTATTACAACTACCATAATTATAAACATAGAATGACCCACTATATACATTAACAAAGTGTGCAATAATATACTATATACATTAGCAAGTGTGCAAAGACATACTATATACATTAGCAAGTGTGCAATAACATATTATATACATTAGCAAAGTGTGCAAGATACTATATACATTAGCAAGTATGTAATGACATACTATATACATTAGCAAGTGTGCAATAACATACTATATACATTAGCAATTTGTGCAAGATACTATATTAATTAGCAAGTGTGCAATAACATACTATATACATTAGCAAAGTGTGCAAGATACTATATACATTAGCAAAGTGCAAGATACTATATACATTAGCAAGTGTGCAATAACATACTATATACATTAGCAAAGTGTGCAAGATACTATATACATTAGCAAAGTGCAAGATACTATATACATTAGCAAGTGTGCAATAACCCACTATATACATTAGCAAGTGTGCAATAACATACTATATTCATTAGCAAGTGTGCAATAACATACTATATTCATTAGCAAAGTGTGCAAGATACTATATTCTTTAACAAAATATACAAGATACTATATACATTAGCAAGTGTGCAATAACATACTATATACATTTACAAAGTGTGCAAGATACTATATACATTAGCAAGTGTGCAATAACCCACTATATACATTAGCAAGTGTGCAATAACATACTATATACATTTACAAAGTGTGCAAGATACTATATTAATTAGCAAGTGTGCAATAACATACTATATTCATTAGCAAAGTGTGCAAGATGCTATATACATTAGCTAGTGTGCAATAACATACTATATACATTAGCAAAGTGTGCAATAACATACTATATTCATTAGCAAAGTGTGCAATAACATACTATATACATTAGCAATTTGTGCAAGATACTATATTAATTAGCAAGTGTGCAATAACATACTATATACATTAGCAAAGTGTGCAAGATACTATATACATTAGCAAAGTGCAAGATACTATATACATTAGCAAGTGTGCAATAACATACTATATACATTAGCAAAGTGTGCAAGATACTATATACATTAGCAAAGTGCAAGATACTATATACATTAGCAAGTGTGCAATAACCCACTATATACATTAGCAAGTGTGCAATAACATACTATATTCATTAGCAAAGTGTGCAAGATACTATATTCTTTAACAAAATATACAAGATACTATATACATTAGCAAGTGTGCAATAACATACTATATACATTTACAAAGTGTGCAAGATACTATATACATTAGCAAGTGTGCAATAACCCACTATATACATTAGCAAGTGTGCAATAACATACTATATACATTTACAAAGTGTGCAAGATACTATATTAATTAGCAAGTGTGCAATAACATACTATATTCATTAGCAAAGTGTGCAAGATGCTATATACATTAGCTAGTGTGCAATAACATACTATATACATTAGCAAAGTGTGCAATAACATACTATATTCATTAGCAAAGTGTGCAATAACATACTATATACATTAGCAAAGTGCAAGATAGTATATACATTAGCAAGTGTGCAATAACATACTATATTCATTAGCAAAGTGTGCAAGATGCTATATACATTAGCTAGTGTTCAATAACATACTATATACATTAGCAAAGTGTGCAATAACATACTATATACATTAGCAAAGTGTGCAAGATACTATATACATTAGCAAAGTGCAAGATACTATATACATTAGCAAAGTGTGCAAGATACTATATTAATTAGCAAGTGTGCAATAACATACTATATTCATTAGCAAAGTGTGCAATAACATACTATATACATTAGCAAAGTGCAAGATAGTATATACATTAGCAAGTGTGCAATAACATACTATATTCATTAGCAAAGTGTGCAAGATGCTATATACACGCACTGTAATAAACTGGAAACTGCAAACATGTTCTTATAGAGTGCATCAGGTACAACGAAGAAAGCAGGGAATTAATATCAGGACTAAATGATGGGAATATTACGTTGGGGCATCTGCTACGAAAAACAATTTAAAAAAAAAAAAAAAAAAAAATTTCAATTATTATTTTCCTGCCAATCTGCTGCTCCAAACTCCAGTCCAGTAGGTGGTAGTAATGCACCTTTAAGCTTGTTTGCCAACCGCAAATTAACACCAAAGAAGAAGATGCTTATTGTCCATTTAGCCACATTATGACATTATAACAGCAGTGCAAACCCGTCAGCAACTCATATTATATTCTTTCTTTTCTTTGTTTTCCTCACTTTTAGGGCTGCGTCACCGTCCGCTACACAGCTCCCTTGAAGACGGTCTTCATCTCCGAGTCGTTTGGCTACAAGGAGCTGAGCAGCACGGCCCTGAAGCTGCTGGAGATCCTGTATGACTATGAGGTGGAGAACAGTCCTATTTTCTTTCACATCTTCAGTAATGGGGGCTTCATGCTGTACCGTTACATTATAGAGTTGTTGAACAGTGATAAACAGTTCAGTTCCTTGTGTGTGATCGGGGCCTTAGTGGACAGCGCCCCAGGCAGTGCGAACGTCCGGGGGGCCCTGCGTGCGCTGACGGCCACCCTGGGGCCCAAAATAACTCCAGTTTTAAGGTACGTCCTCTTAGCCCTTTTCGCAGTGACTGTTTTCCTGTTGCGCGTCGTGCTCTACCCCTTGACCAAGTTCATCCACAAGAACCACTACGACGCGGTGAAGGAGAGGCCGCCCACCTGGCCGCATTTCTACCTGTACTCCAGAGCCGACCAGGTCATCAGGCACCGGGACATCACGCTGTTTGTGGACACCCTGAAGCAGAAAGGCGTCCCGGTGGACAGTTTTGATTTTGTTTCCAGTCCCCACGTCGGTCATTTCCGTGATTTTCCTGAGCAGTATGCCGTCAAGTGCCGCGATTTCCTGGTCGCATGCATGAAGGACCTGGAAGGGACTGAGACAAAGAAGAGACAGACGGTTCAGAGTCAATGAAACTCGGGAGAGAAGATTTTTCTGACCCTCTTGTTAAGTAGTCTTGTGAAGAAAATCAGACAAAATCGGTTAGAAAATGAGGCCGAACATTTGTGCAAGACGGCGTGAATTTGAGCTGAAGATCTTGGGGATGTTTTCCCGTCCCAGTGCACATAATGGGAAGGTTCCACAGACGTGGTCTAGGTGTTAATCCATGTCTGGAAAACCAACCGTGCAATTCACAGAAGGCCTAACCCTGCCTACTCCAATGTTTTTGCAACAGTCATATACCATATGTAAAAAATAAGAATACAAACAATTGCTATACACTGGAAAATAAATCCTTTAGGATCATTTAAATGGTATTTAATGTTGTTGTAAAATGTGATGCATTGTACTCTAGTAGTAGTGATTCTAAAAGTGAGGCCGGGCATAATGGGATAATAATAATTTGTATCGTCTATTTATAAAATGTACAATCTATTTAAGGTTTTAATCTTACAATGAAGACAACATTAAAATAATACTTTTTCTTTATAATTAATAATAAAAAAAGTCTATAAATTGTTGCCTTAAACTGAAAATGCCTTTTGATTGTTTTTGGTCGTGGAATTGTAGAATACCCAGCCCTAATATGTGATACCCAATTGATTTAGTTCTAGGAAACGGTGATTGACAATGAATGTATATGTCCAGCACAGCTATTGTGTTCTTTCTAACTGATGTGCCTTCAATAAATTAGAATGCTCATTGCAAAGTTTGTGAGTCTATTTATTTTTGGAATGATTCCAAATGCTTTGGATTTGCCACATAAAATGATTTCAAACAGGTTTGGCTGTCACAGTTCAAGAAAACTTCAGTGTCACTCCAGATGCAGTAGGAAAGTAGTTAAACACCTGTATAGCAACTCATAATGTAATAAAAGCTCATATAATCAGCACATAATGTAAGAAAACCATGAGCACATAATGTAATAGTGGTACCATGGTTACCAAAGAAGTTATGGTGCCTTCAAGTGGGGGTCATGTTTACCGTGTTCACTAGATGAGTTCATAAGAACGCCGCCCTCTTGTGGTATTCACAACATCGTAAGTGGAAAGTTTCTGAAAACTCTGAGTTCATGAGTTGTGACGTGTTTGTTGACGTTGTCAGAAATGGCAGAGCCCATGGAAGTTAATTTTTCTGTACATAATAAGTACAGTACACGACTTCCCATGTAAACATGAGCTCACAAGTTTCATTTTAAGGCACCATTAACATAGGATCTGCACGTTAAGAAGTTTCTGTAACACGACCTCTGGTCTACAAATAGAAGTTGATATTTTAGTTTCAAATGTAAAGTGAAAGGTAGTGAGTGCTGCTTTTATTGTTCATTTACAGGCGGTGGACAGGCTGTAGTCAAAACTAAGGTGTAAAGCATTTGAGGAAAGTTTATGGCAGCTATTTCTTATATTGGTTTATGAGGGCTGTTTTATTTGAACTTCAGTTGATCTCTTGACTGTGTTGCCGATGCCCAGAAGGAGTCACTTTGCGTGCGTCATCACCAGAGGGCGTTTGTGTGTCAGCGTGACCTCCACCTCGTGCCCAGAGGCAGATCAAATCCCCTCCTCCCGCTCTCATCATGAGACATTAGGGACCGTTTGAAGAGCGTGGCTCTGAATCGGTCCAGCAGGGACGGTTATCGAATGTCTACGACATGTCAGATTTGACATTTGGAAGAGCGAGCGGCTGGCATTTGTCTCTGCGCCAGGCCCGGCCCTGGCACTTCATGTATCACGTAGAGCTGCTCGGAAGGAAAGGGAGAAAGAGGAAAGTTTACATATCGGCACAGACGGATGAACATCGCTTACTGGAGTGCATATGAGACGGGCCGCTTTGATCCTGATGGTGGTCTGCTCCATCGTTTCAATGGCAGAGGAGGTTGTCGGCGGTTGCTCCGTTCACTCTGAATCAAAGTGCGAGTGATAGACGACAAAGCTCCAGCTCGGCTCTGATTGGTTGTTTTCCTCCGGTCTGTGAAATCTTGCAGATGCCTTTAGGAGAACCAGAGGACACAGAGGCACATGAGTTTTTTCAGATTACCTGTCTCATGCACTACTGTCAGGATATAGTGACCGTTTTATAAAAATAACTTTTATTTTTAATCAGATTTGCTCCAATTCTACCCACTGCTGCTTTAAGTGAAATATTTGAGTACTTCCTCCAGCACTACAAGGGGTTAAAAATGACTGTGAGCCCAGATTGCAACTTAGCACAGTAGCACCATATCATAGCAACTATCACGTTACATGTATAGAGATTTAATCAAGTCAATAAACACACAGTTTGGTAGATTGTATCCGACCGACACCTGACACTCTATGAGGCAAACGCAAATATCTGGATGACATTTCCTCTGTGCAGTCACATTCATATTCCTGAAGAGGGCAGCATTGACTCACAGTTCCCATCATGCAACATCTCACCGAGGCCTCGACCGAGCATCAAGCGATCAGGTTCAGCAGTGGGTGTTTTATTCTCGGCTCCTGAGGGATAAAAGGCTGTGAAACGTTACCTTCAGACGACTCTCCTGTGCAGGTTTGCACGGCTGTGAATTGGTAAAAAAAAATTAAAGGTTGTGTTGGCTTATTTGTGCACCAAGAAATAACATCTTAATCAAAATTGAGATCATTATTATTGTTAAGGGAGCAGCATTACTTCCCTAAAATCTTTTTTCTTGTAATTTTTCTAACATCAAAGTAAATTTCTAATTAAAGAACTAAAGAAAGAGTCTTTTCAGTTAAGGATGGGAGATAAAGGCTAGAAAAGAGAATAGTTGGGAGTGGATGGATGGGAAGAAAACGTCATAACACCCCTCCTCTCAGAAACGCACTGAGAGAAGAAATTACCCCGCGGAAGTTAATGAAGTCTCACAAGTTGATGAGGGGAAAATTGCGGCGAAGAGGGGTCAGCGCTTTCTCTTTAGCCTTTCCCTCTTCCACGGAAAATGGCTGCGGTCAAGATCCATACTTTTAGAGGACGCCAAGCACTCCAACGCAGAGATGGAGTGAGAGAGATGAGGAGGGAGGGTGGGAAGGGTGGAGGAGGGGGGTGCACCAAGATTAATGGTATTAAGTGGTGGCACTTGGCAATGCGGTAACATATCGTCTATGTTCTCTATTCCACGCTGATAGTTTCATAGACCTTGGCTTTCCACGTTGACTTTTAGCCGTGATTTACAGGATTCAAATAATCCGGGGTGGCTTTTCATCATCGCAAAGACCCGCGAGCGTCTCCGGTACGGAGTCACATCAGTGCCAGATTTATCGGAAAATATAATCAAAATCTTAAAACCAATGTTTCCCCTTCTGCACTTTGGATCGCTGGTTATCGCGCAAAATAAGCCCCGAAATGAACTTTTCTTTCAGAGATCCGTTTATTATCGGCAACAATTTCCCTCCTCGGTTTAATGTCACTCCGAATCGAAATATATATTTTTTTGTATTTATGTACATGTTGACATTTTGGATGCTTCCCTGTGAACCCCCTTGCTAGATCATTGCGTTTGGGAAGTGCAGTATTTTATCTGACAGGCACACACACATCGTAACAGATAGGATCTAATGGCAAATCTCTGCGCCTCTTTCTCTGGTGATTTTGTATAATGTTTGACATTTTCATTTTAAGTCTGTGATTTTATGGCAAATGATGATGATTTTTCCCCCTTTACATGCTGCTACTTTATCTAAATTTGTTTTTTTATGCTAGGATTTGTATTAATTTGTTACATAGATAGATCATTTTTCATTACTGTATCCCTCCTTGTAATCTTTACAGTCCTCCCATTCTTATCTCTTCACACACACACACACACACACACACATATACCCAGGTGTGTCACGCTGTATTTTTTTCACACACACGCTGTCGAAACCTCGACTTTCTGTCCGGCTCCGCGGGGCCGGCCTTGTGATCAAGTTGAGCGGGGAGCCGACGAGAAGTCACTCAAGTCGCCCTCTCTTCCCTCTAATGAGCAAAGTGTCTCGTGGAAGCTGAGTCCGAGGCAGCATGGGAGCTCCCTCACACACACACACACACACAAAGAGGAACAAATGCATCACACAAACACACACACACACACACACACACACACACACACACACACACACACCTTCAATGGGGATGAAATCCAGAGGATCAGGACCAAAGTCCCATCCGCCTTTGAGTAACTTTAAAAGGTCTCCTGGTGTTTTGGATTGAAGAATGAAGAGAAAAATTGATGCGTGTGTCTTTATGTGTGTGTGAGTGTGTGCGGGTTAAGGGAATCGGCTTGTTGGACCAGACAGGGAGCCGTCATCAAAATCTCCCCTGGTCTATCTCAGCCCCTCAGCCCTCTACTTAAGACCAAAAGAGGCGCCAAAAAAAAAAGCGATGGAATGTTAGATAAAGAGGGGAGAAAAAAAAAAGACGGAGAGACATAGAAGGGAGAGAGGAGGATGGAGAGTGAGAGGAAACAGCAGTGTAGAAACCCCTCAGCGTGTGTGCAGCCTCTCTCCCATCGTGTGGTGCAGCGGGCTGCCTCGCTCAGCCTATTCAAAGCGAGTGTGTGTTAGTGGAGGAGTGTGTGTGTGTGTGAGTGTGTGTGTGTTTTTCACAGATGTCCTTGAACAGAACCCCCTCGGCTCTGCGGATCCCTGCTGCCACTGGAGAACATTTGACAAGCAGCAGGCTCTTGTTAGAGCGCTGTCAAATTAAAGGTGTGTGTGTGTGTAGGTCTGAGGAAGTGTGTGTGTGTGTGTGTGTGTGTGTGTGTGAGTGTGAATGTGTGCGTTTCAGAAGCTCTATTCAGAGCCCTGTCAAATTAAAACTACCAAACAAACTGCGCGTGTCACACAGACAGGCCAAGTCGCGTGTGTGATGGCAGTGGTAGGCCTTGGGCTGCTTTGTCTGTGTTTGTTTGTGGGTGAATATCTGTGTGTGTGCATGTGTGTGTGCATGTGTGTGTGAGAGAGAGAGACTTGGATTTTGTGGCATGCAGCTTTTTTTTTTTTTTTACATGCATCTTTCACTTGGTTGCAATAAACAAATACACATGTTGGTGGTGTGGAGGAAGAAGTATCTAATGAGGTGTGTCTAAAGGTAAAACATACCGTAAGTGTCACACACACATTCAACCTCAGCATACTGTAGACTTTATATCTCCATTCAGATGATTTTACGTGATTATACAGGAGTTTGAAGGTCTAGAAATCCAGCAATGCGGGAAAACAAGCTCTTTGAAAAAGAAGAAATTCTAATTTTTTCACCATTTAAAACAAATACTTTCCAATCAGTGTTTACTATCTGTTGCTCAGGAATGAATACAATTTTAATTTGTACCTGTATTCACTAAAATGTATCAACAAAATGACTGGTAAAACACTGGGGTGGGTGAGATAATGTAATGAACATCAGATGATAAATGATCATTGAAACAAAAGGGAGAGCTGTAGGTCTCCTGCAGGTACTGTGGATGTAAATACAGGTAACCTTTATGTCAGGGCGCTGGATCATTTACAGGATGTCCCACTGTTTACACAGTGTGTGTGTGTGTGTGTTCATATGCTCTTTGTACACTTACAAGGACTAAGTATACGCACAATACTAAATAATTTGCAGGTCATCTGATATTTAAGAATTTGGGTTTAGCATTTAAATGGAAATTAGGCTGCAAGGTGATCGAGAGGTGATTATGTTTATTTGTTCAGACTTGACTCTAATCTTTACCGTTGTTTTCTTGTGGTTTACTAGTTAAGTTGAGCTCTAATTAGGTCTCTAAAAATGTACAAAAAAAGTACACTGCAACAGCATTTTTATGTTAAACTTTAGATTTTTCAATTTCCTGACTATTTCACAAACTGCTGTGCGACTGGGCTGGATTAGGACACCCGGGTTAAATGTTATCAGTCAATTGCATGGGCGTTATCAACCTCATAGCTATGGGTTAGAATGGGCCTGCTACACCTACTAGTAGGTTCAGAGGGCCGTTATCATCTATTCACATTGTTAATCACTGATACGAATACAGGAAGATGACACGGACCTCTACTGGCTGTAGTATTCATGATGGGAACAAAGCAGGAAGTCAAGTGTAGCGTAGTATAAAAAGCGACAAAGTCCACATGGGGTGGCGGACGGGGGTGATAGGTCAAACAAACACTTTCATCCGTGAGACCGCTGTTCGTGTCCTGTGTGAAAAGTCAACGTTGACTTATTTTACGGTACTTTTTTTACTGACGTACGTAGTACTTATTTGAACCCAAACCACAATCTTTTCCTAAACCTAACAGCGTAGTTATGTTGCCTAAACCTAAAGTTGTTTTTCAATTCACAACGTGGTTGGTGTCTGTCTGAACCATTAGAATGGTGGTGGTGGTGATAACCACTGATAAGCCCATTCAGTGGACTGATAACATTCAAAACGGGTGATTATGAGTACGGGTTAAACTCAGCTATGTAATGGAGAGTTAAATTTAAGAAAAAGATTCTAATTTGAAATAGTATTACCAGTAGGCGTGTGTATGTTTGCTTACCCGAGCGTGTACAGTGTGTGTGCATAGTGTCGTAGTGTCCGCACACTACAGAGGGCTGTGTTAGTGTTTTAACTTTGCCTCCATTAGCAAAATGTTATGATTTATGCAGTTGCTGGCAGACTAATATCTTTAGAAGTTTTTTTTTTTTTTTTTTTCCTTTATCTTGTAGCTGGGAAGCCGATTCATCTTAAAGAGTGATGAGGGGAGGTTGCTCTCTATGCAAAACGCATTAAAGCTAAATGAGGAGTCTATTACTCAAATCTGGCTGATAATCCGTTAGCTAAAGACCCCTGGCCGCTAACTAAGCAGATTAAGATATGTCATTGCCACGGCGACCGGGATGACAACGGTACACTACTTATGTTCTCACACACACACACACACACACACACACACACACACACACACACACACAGTAACACCTTGCTGAGTATATTGTATACATCCATACCTTTCTTGGCATTCTGCACACACACACACACACACACACACACACACACACCTATGCACATAATGGTGGTCACTTAATCCCTTACTTTCTCACACACTCAAACACACACACACACACACACACACACACACACTTATCGTCCACACCCCCACCACTTATCTACATACAGTGTCTCCTTGCCAACTCACTTCATAGAATTAATTCTCTCCTCTCCGCCCACTCTGTTGTGCTGTTTGTGTGCGTGTGCGTGTGTGTGTGTGTGTGTTTGTGCGTGTGTATGTGTGCGCGTGTGTGTGTGATAGGAATGCACAGGGGACTCATGAAGGGGCCGTGTTTGTATGAACATGGACAATTCATCATGGCTTGATTAACATACAAGATTTGTATCTCCCTTTCTCCCCTTCTCTCTCTCTCTCTCTCTCTCTCTCTCTGTGCTTTGGTCCTGTGGTGATAATTACAAATAATTTATTCCTACTGGTTAATTAACTGATATCCTTCGTAGAGAGTCCTGAAAATACAGGAAACATTTTGAGTAGCTCTGAGTAAAATCTTGCTTTAAATACTCAAAACAAAACAATAAATCATGACACATGATATTGACATTTTTTTAACCTACAGTATACTGAAACTCTGATGCTAACAAAAATGTTAGCAGTTAAAATAATCCTGACTACATCAAACAAGGCCTTAATTGTCATTTATTTAAAGTTGACATTTTTAGTATTTCAACCCTCGTTGATTTGGCGACATCCGTGGTGTCTACAGCAAACACTCCTTGAGTCACGACTTAGAACTACGGCTCTGATACGGCTGCAAGCAGTGAGGTTGATATGATGAGATAAAATTGTGCTGGAGTAAGGCCTTTACCCACGAGGGCGTGAAGAATAAACAACACGAAAATGCAAAATACTCCCCTGCGAATATTATATGTCTAGGGCTTTTATTGTGAAAGGTAAGAACGGAAGGTATGGATTTGGTCTGCGCTGCCGTTGTCAAGGTTGAAAGAAGAAATACAATTAGTTGCCATGTTAGTTCAGACTGCGGAGCCTCCGTGTTGTTGTTTCATAAATATAGGCACACAACGCAATTGGTTAATGCCTTTATTTGTGGTGCGAAAGCTCAGAAAAAAAAGTTTTTAAAAAAAAGCGGCCCTTTTTTGCCACATGATATCTGCGTTCTGTGTGAAAGTACTCACGACAAAAACAATAGTTCAAAAAAATATATTCATGTGCGAGTTAATCACACAAATTGGTTTCTGTGAATCTCTTGTACTTAGGTATGCGATCTGAATCCAGCGTGGAAATGGCGGACCTCTACCAATAAAAACTGCTATGGTGGTAATTACTGATTGTAAACACATTGGATGGCTATTGCAGAAAACATGCAGACCATAAATAGCATCAAAAATGGGGTTTGATTTCGTGAAAAGGATCGAGGTAGATGGCCGCCCACACAGAGCCGGGTTCTGCCCGAGGTTTCCACCCGCTAGAGGGAAGTTTTTTTCATGCCACTATCGCATGGAGTGCATGCTCATGGGGGATCTCCTGTTGGTATGGCCTTGACCTGCTCTATATGAAAAGTATCTTGAGATAACTTCTGTTATGATTTGACGTTGAAATAAATTTAAAAATAATTTGAAATTAACAATTATAACTTCAGAAGTTTGGTATGGAAAATAAATTAAGAGAGCTTGTAAATCAAAACAACATCAGTTGCTCAAGCTGCCATATTGAAGCAGGAAAACCCTGATATTATGTTGTACTAGCTGTGTCCTGGTATTCTAGGGATTTAAGATGCTGACCATGTAGCTGCAGCATGTCTGGTTCAAGTGTTGCCAGGGACTATTGTTACACGTCATCCCCCCATCTCCCCTAATTTCCATGTTCCATAGAAATGATATTATTTGAACTAAATGCATACTGAACCTTTTGCAGTCATCATGCCCTTTTCTTTTTTGAACCATCCACTATATGCAGGACTAGTCGTGCACAAGCAGCCACCAGTATTGGCATCCCAAATAAGTAATTCAGGACGGACTGTGCCCAGCGTTGTACACATTGTGACTCCGTTAAGAGGCGGCGTGGAGCCCAGCTGCAGACTGTAGATGGCCCAGGGCAGACATCAGTGTCCACATCACTCCAGACCTTGGAGCTGGTTGACCTGTGCCGGGCCTGTCTTGTTTCCAACGACCGTTTGTTACTAATTAATGGACTGGAGCCCATTCTCCAGCGCTGAGTGCAACACAAACCACATGCATTAAACATGACCATGCCTCCCTCTGCTGCCAGAGCTGGGAAGACAGAAAGATAGAGAGAGAGAAGGAGACACGCAGAGAGCAACATGCACCTGTAACACTTATTGCTAAGTCAGAAATATGTTTTTGTTGTAGGTATAATATGTTTCAAACTAATATCAGGAAGATATTTAAGTCCCAATTTAAACATAAATGCAACCTTTTGGTTCAAGTTGTGGGTTATTTGCCTTCTCACCTTTTAACTATAGTATTCAGATAATGCCGGGTACACACTACACGAGAATCAAGCCCATTTTGGGCCCGATTCCCCCATCCCGACAACGGTCAGCAAACCCCCCTTATTTTGATGGTTCTAAAGATATTCCTGTGCTGTGAGGTATGTTAAGAGTGTTTTTTACATCCCCCGATCGGCTCGAAAGTCCAACCTGGCCGTGCCGATCTCAAATCGTAAATATTAAACATGTTCAATATTTACGATCGGATATCTTGTTGTGTGGAGAACCCTGAGGACAGCTGATGATGCCGTCACGTGGGAAAGAACGATAGCCAATTGAGAACCGAGCCGACTGAAGAAGGAAGGACAATCACCGCAGTCATGGTGGACGTGGCTAATGCATGAGCTAATGCAAAACACAAAGCATAAAAATGGACCTCAGAAATGGAGGACCGACTTGTTAATTTGTGGCAACAACGCAAGTGTTTATTTGGCATGTCTACATGACTTCATCCTCCAATATTCAGTAGAAAGTAGTTCAAAAACTAACATCGCTAATTCTTCCTGCCCGTCATCCCCCATGTTTGTTTATACTAAAGTCATGATTTCCCTTTTTTTCAGTCGGGACTCTTATTGTTCATGAATGGAATCTGGAGTGTGGTATTTTGGCCAAATAGTTGCTCACCAACTCAACAACAAAACGGTTAAATTGAACATAACATGTCGTTATGTGTGGGGTCTCTGTGGGGAAAATCTTTCCGTGTTGGCCAGCCTTTTGCTGGTATACCAAAACATCTGGTGGTATCTGAGAAAGGCCTTTTCAAAAGATCGGACTTGCCCTTTAAGACTGTAAGCGTCCTCGGTGGCCATCATCTCACGCACGCATACACACACACACACACAAAACGAAACCTCCACACACACACACTGTAACACACGTTAATGCATAAATTGCCATTATCTGAGCTGCCGCCGGTGACAGAAGCGCCCCCACCAAGATCACCTCAGCTGACAAAAGTTAATTTGCACTAATGATGTTTTACTCCTCTCATTACCTTAAATCATCTCCTTCCCTTCCCCTCCCTCCCTTCACCGCAGAGAGGGATGCAAATAGAAAGGTGCAGAAAGAAAACCACACAGAGAGAGAGAGAGAGAGAGAGAGAGAGAGAGAGAGAGAGAAAGACAAAGTGGAATAAGTGAGACACAGTGAGATACGCAGTGGCCGAGAGAGCAGTAAGCAGTTTGTAATTGTTATTGTTCTGGATGAAGTTGATGTTCGTTCGCGCTGCTCTAAACAGCTCTCTCCCTCCACTCGCTGTTAAATATTTTACACCATCGTATAATTATCAAAGCTACTCAAGTTAATTTTTGATGGAAGGCATGTGCACTCTCAAGTGTTTTTACTGTACAGCCAGCCGCAGTCTTGTATTTATGTTGTAGGCTTAAGTGGTGGACTTTGTAATGATAACAGAGTCTAAGCTTAACAAGTGTAGAGTGTTTAATGCGTAAATTAGTTTTTTTTATAATGCAAGTTTGAGTATTATAGTTTTATGACTTAGGGTAATGAGCATTTTGTTGTGTTTTGCCAAACTTCTTCAGCCTCGCAGCTTCCATCGCTGCTCTGGCTGTTTGCGGTGTGTCTATGGGCGACTTGTTTGCCATCTCCGTTATTTGTTTCCTTGTTCTTTTAGGGCGCAACTTACACCTTTATCATCTTTATTCGTGGAGTTTGGTGACCTGTCACAATTCCCGGCATTGCTTTGTCCAACTCATACCTGAGAAGAGGCCTAGAATAATTGAAAACATCTGTAAAGGTCTGTGCAAGGCCTTTAAATGTACAATCTCGAAGATCGCCGTTTTATTCTCTTTGGCGGCACCTATGGCGATAAGCGGTAATTGCAGGTGTGTTTTTGGATCTCACTTCCCAGAGACCACTTGGGATTTTTTGCGGGAATGTCGCCACAGACACCCATTTCGTAATGCGTACTGCAAATGCGAGGGTCGCTCTCAGCGAACCGGGCTTTCAAAAAAGCTCCAACGTAAACCAACCCGCGGCGTTATTCGACGTTCGGAGCAAGTGACGTAGTATTAATAGCATGAGAGTCCGCTAAGGGCTGGTGGGAGCGGTGGTGGATGGGTCAAACAAACACAAGACTTTCAACCAGGAGACCGCTGTTCGTGTCTGTCACGTCAGTCTTTAGTCACGTGACTCGTCGGTATCGTCAGCCCCGGGAATCATGTGAGTCCCTCGTCAGTGAAGTTAACGTCAACCATGACCTAAGTGGTTGCGTTGCGTAAACCAGCCATCTTTGATCTTTAGGTGGGGGGTTGGTGAAGTTCATCCGACTTTCCAAGTTGAAAATCCGACTTCAGGGGGGGGGCATTCCAGTAGAAATTTCAGACTGGGAACTCCAACTTTCCAGTTCAAATGGAACGCAGCATCACTGTCATGGACACTTGAATGGAACAGAGCCATTGTTAATGCTGTTCCTACTATGACAACTCAAAATATCTGCAGTGATAAAGTCCTATGGTGGAGGGTGATGCGATGGCTCCAGCTGCACCTCAGGGAGGTTTTACCTGCTTTCAGAGCATAGCAATAGTTTGACTAGTTTATTTTGCTAATTATTAGCTACATCCTCAATTACATCTTCTCCTTTTCACATAAAAGTTGCAAAAAACACCCCGTAAGTTCACAAAGTCCACTACAATTTATTATAAATGTCTCCGCCCCTCCATAACGTCACAAATGATAATCTTGGCTCTCCGTTGGAAAGTTAGTCAATATTGATTGAAGAGTCTCGGATCACAGGAACCACATGCGTAAACTGTGTGGGTTTCACCTTTACCGTAAAGCATCACTCCCCAGAGTTTGCAGACAACGCTCTCCAGACAAAGTAATGTGCCAGCGACCCCTTCCCTCACATCAACTCCGAAGCCTCGCAGTCATTAGCGGCCCGATTGATGAGGGAAACGGTATTAGTCTGAAAACATTTGCAGCTCATCCAGAGAAGGAGACATTTTTACAATTGGTTTAGGGGGTTATGAATGTGCGCATGTTCTGTTTGAAATAGGCAATGTTCATTTTTTATCTGTAATTGTTTCTGGAGGAGGCTTTTAGTGAGAGATGAGTTAAGATTCTATTAGAATCCACGGCTCGCTTCTTTCCTCCTTTCTTTCTTTCTTTCTTTTCTCTTCTTCAGAACTCTGTTTTTTATCCGTGCTGACGTTATGAAGGATGAAGTTTGGAGGTGACTTTTAAATTACATATATAAGAATGTATTGTTGAATACTGCCACAATGTATAGCCTAAAATAGGAACCAATGTTGCTTTTACAGCCACAATTAAATGAGCGATTGAACATGAGGGTAACGATTTTCAAGATAACTGTCTTCTTTGGTAGTGTTCGTCGCCATCCGCCGTCTTTGATGATACTCACAGTGCGTAAAAAGGCCTTGAAGACGTTTTCTCTTTGTTGTCGGCACGTATCAGTTTCACCTCCATCATCATTCTGTTAGTAGCCGGGAGCACCGCTGATGTCAACCTGAATACGGCAGCCTTTCTGTCCGTTAGTGACATGAACACATGCCCGGTGTGATGTAGGGAGCGTGTCATGTGAGTGATGATCAGTCGGTATGAAGGGGTGAGGGATCAGGAAGTGGCTCGCGTGATAGATCAAAGGGGTTACATGACAACCAGGCGTGGACTTCCTGGTTGACGGGAACATTCCTCAAATGGACAGCACGACGTATCAAAGATGTGTGTGTGTGAGAGAGAGAAAGAGATCAGCCCCTGAAATAGACGACGTCCAGTTATCCAGGATGATGTGTTTTCTTCATCTCAGGTCATTCTGTCTGTCTGTGTCTTTATCTTCATCCCTTGTCCCTGATCTCTCCCTGTGTCTCTTCCTCACATACATACAAGTACAAACATACATGTCATAGTGAATGTGGGATTGTCTCCTCCGCATGAATTTAATATCTTTATATGATATCATAAGCCAAATGCAGCTTGTTGAATTTTTGAGAGGTTCTGTAAGTATCAGTTGCAAGAAGCTGGATAAACAACCACATAGATTATTCTTATGAGCTGAGGTAAGTTTTGACTTTTTGGGACAGACATAATTGTAATAAAAGTAATAGTACAGTAATAATAATCTGGTAGGGCGTACCTTATAAATGGTTTACGAGTTGTAACTAATAACTTTATTAATACTCAATAATTCACTTAATACTGGCATGGCCATTTTCAAAGGGGTCCCTTGAGCTCTGACCTCAAGATATGTGAATGAAAATGGGTTCTATGGGTACCCACGAGTCTCCCCTTTACAGACATGCCCACTATGATAATCACATGCAGTTTGGGGCAAGTCATAGTCAAGTCAGCACACTGACACACTGACAGCTGGCTTGAGTTTGCCATGTCATGATTTAAGCATATTTTTTGTGCTAAATGCAGTACCTGTGAGGGTTTCTGGACAATATTTGTCATTGTTTTGTGTCGTTAATTGATTTCCAATAATACATATATACATAAGTTTGCATAAAGCAGCATATTTGTCCACTCCCATGTTGATAAGAGTATTAAATACCTGACAAATCTCCCTTTAAGGTACATTTTGAACAGACATGTGACAAATGTGTGATTAATTTGCGATTAATCGTGATTAAATACTTTAATCGATTGACAGCCCTTCCAATAAGATATTATTAAGTACCCATTTTGGACAGATTTTGACTCTTTATTGATGAGTTATTGAGTGTTCATATCAACATTATATTATGGTGAAGGACTTCACTGCATAGGAAGTTTATCAAAGTGTCAATCATTTTATCTTTTGTCGCAACAATAGCGAGATAAACATGAGAAATACACTGTTCACTTTACAAAATGATCTACCAGGAGGGTGTGCTTGCGCGTATTTGATTGACCAACGCGTTCCATTCCCCAGTCTAAAATATGTTATTTTATTTTTTTCTCCACAACTATCTGGCGATCCCCAGAAAGTATTTTGCAACCCCCTTGGGGGTCCCGACCCCCAGGTTGAGAACCACTGTTCTAGCGGGGTCATAAGTGATGATTGAGAGGGATTATTTTTCAATGAGTCTATACAGTTTTCTTTTTTTTTAGGAAAATGCTGCATATTATACCTTTTTAAAGGGACTTTTCACAACCTGGCAACCCAAAATTTGTTCCTACAAATGACTTACTGCAGATCTATAAAGCCTTAATAAATGATTCATTAACCATTAAAAAAGCCATTAGTTACAACTTCTAATCCCCATTAAAAGTGTGTCTGGTTCAAATGTGTTCAGACAGAACGTGAAGAGAATTTGAGATGTTTTTGCGATTGCATATAAAATCAATGGAAAGGTACTTGTACTGGTACTTGAATGGGTTGCAAATATGTCAAGTTCAGCGAAAAATTTGTGCTAAACTCAGGGCTTTATGAATCTATTTCATAAACGTACATGAACAAAAGCAAAAAGAAAAGACTCTAATTTACCTTTTCATCTAATTTCACCTGGAAGGGAAATGATGTTTGAGACTAAATGAAGATGGTGACAGAAATTCTTTGTCTGAAACAGTCACACAAGTCATACTTTGGTTCTCTTCTCACCTAATAAATGTCATTCCTGTCAGTTTTTGCTTCCATTAGATGTTCTTGATAAAACAAAAAGACATGTATGATTGATCTGTTGTATTCTACACAGAGGCAAGTGAGATAATGACGGGACACGCAACACAAAGCAAGAGGTGAAAGAAAGCTCACCGGGTTGCAAGTACGCAGCATTTGTGTAACCTCATGCAACACCCCGGTTCTCATTTACACAGCGAAGACTTTCTTTGTGCTTTTGAGGGAAGAAGCGCGGCCCTTGTAGCCCCATCTCCATGTATCACCACGTCCAGAACCCCCGCGGGCCTTTGGGAGGGTATGGAATCACACGGACCAAACATAATAAAGGTAATTTACTGCCAAGGCAAATTCCATAGCTCTGGGCCTCCACCCCATGTTAAACAGCCCGCTGACCTTTAGCGTCTGATTTCATAAAGAGGGACACAATCCGATTAGGCCCGGACAGGAAAGGTCAAACGCACTGGCAGTTGTGGCGGGAACGTCGCCGCTAGCTGGCTGGAGACGTACAGAATGACCGCGGCTGTGTGGACTGCAGCCCTGTGCATGCCTGAGTGTGTGTGAGAGTGTGTGTGAGAGGAGGGTAGAGGCTGTCTGTCTGTGGATGGGTGGGTGGTAGAGGTGGGGGCAGCGACGGCAGTTAGCCTCTGTGGCCTCTGGAGCCGTTAGCAGAAAGGGCAGCATATCTGACATGGGTGGCGTGCTCCCTTTTTATGTTCCAGTGACCACACACACACACACACACACACATATACACATAGTCACACAATCACGTACACACCAGGTATGTGATAGCATCTTCAACTCCACTGAGCCTTGAAGTGCATCACTGTTTTGGGCGTATGTGCGTGTTGATTTTCTGTCCTTTTCCGTCCTGTTTTCTTGAGGATAGCGGGTTGATGTGAATGTCACGGCACATTGTGAAGGTGCAGTCTTTGCTTATTGCTTGAACCTCTGTTTGACAAGCTTTGTTGCCTATCCCGAAAGCTGATCAGTCCTTTGTTGTCCATTTTCAAATGAATTTTTCTTAAATGTTCGTCTCGTCTTCAGCTGCACCGGATTCGACTGTTATCAGGCCGTTAAATAGGTGTTATCAGTCTCTATCAGCAACATAGATGTGGGTCGTTAGGGGCCTACTACGCCTACTGCATTGTAAAAGTGGAAGTGAAACTTAAAAGCAACACGTTCTCACATGTAAAACTGAATGAAACGTCACTTTTCAAACAAAACGTCTTCTTTAGGTTTAAGCAAAAAGAAACACTTAGTTAAGTTTAGGGAAAAACATCGTGTTTTGGGTTGATATAACTACAAAGACAAAGACAACACAGTGCTTCAGCAGGTGACAAATGATGTTTTGTCTTCCACCTACCTTTTAAATCCAAACACAAAGTATTTGTCAGTGTGCACAAGCACAGGCTGCCGGCTAAATGTCCGACTGTGGCACATTCTCTGCCAGCTACTGTTTATTACTATCTGGCCCGTCTTAATATGATCTTTTATATCAGCATTTCCACCGTGCACGACAGAAAATGTACTTGTGTGTGTGTGTGTGCAGCTTTTTCGTTGCCTAGTACTTTACAAAGGAACGAGTAAGCCTCTTGGAGCTCTTTAGAAAAGGCCGACTTTCTCTTCGGCATGACAGCTAACAGTTAGCGTACTGACAGGTTCTGTCGGAAAGAGCCGTAAGCGTCATAGCAACGGCCATTGATTGATTGATTGACACACATACAGACAAATCAGTGTTGAATTCAGACGCGTGGTGCACTGTTTTTGTATTGGCTTATAGGTAATAATGAGTGGGACAGGACATGATATACATATTATTATTATTATTATTTTAATTGTGGTGAAAACCGGGACAATCCGGGCACATAATGTAACATGTAATGGAACTTCTTTTTCAAAGTAATGAGTAATTGATGACATATTTTTAAATAACTTGCCCAACACTTATTATTACAGATGGGAACGGTGGACAAAAGTATGAAAATAAGTTATAATATAACAGAATTATCCTTTAAACTACGACACACAACTCAATTACCAGTCGCTTTCATTAATCCAAAAATGTCTGTTGGTCAAATGAACTTGTCTGGAAGAGCTGAGATGTTTCTTTATTTCAACTCATGCGGGAAGAAAACATAAAAGAAGACTCAATTTCATACTTGTTCGTGTGCAAGCTCTGTTTTCATGGATGATACTGTGCGTACCTTCCTGTATATCTTCAATGTCTGTGTGTGTGTGTGTGTGTGTGTGTGTGTGCGTGTGTGTGTGTGTGTGTGTGTGTGTGTGTGTGTGTGTCAGCACAGGTAGTTTGTCTCCCCTGTGGATGGTCTTGGTAGCAGAGCTGTCGTCTGTTTTACGAGGTGCCCATTAAGGAGCTCACATGGATAATGCTGATTGCATGGGGCGCTGCCAGGATGTGCAGTAGTGTGTGTGTGTGTGCTGTGTGCATGTGTGTGTGTGCAGTATAGGCAGAGGTTAAATGTGTGTGTGTGCCTGTGCATGCATACACTATACAGTATCTATATTTGTGTATAAATCTAAGTGTGTGTTGCATATTTGTGTGTAAATTTATTGCCGGATACGTGAACAAATTTGCTAGTGTGTGTGTGTGTGTGCGCTGTAAAGTTTTGGATGAATGTACATAGTCGGTGTGTCTTGCAAGTGTGTGTGTGTGTGTGTGTGTCATGGTTAATGTTGATTGTGTCGGGGCACAGCGAGGTGCTGACAGTGCCGCGTCTGCTGAATGACGGAGATGATGTTAACAAGCACAGGGAGGCGGTCACCACCCCCCTGTTTACAATATGGGGGTGCTAAAGCTGTCGAGACCATAACTACCGCACACTGCTGTGTGTGTGTGTGTGTGTGTGTGTGTGTGTGTGTGTGTGTGTGTGAGTGTGTGCACTAATACCTCCTTGTCCTCCACCTCTTTGTTGTCACACTCCTCATCTCCAGATCGCTGCAGAGCCGCTTGCCTGGCACTCCAGCTGAGAGAGACGGAGAAAGAGAAAGAGAAAGAGAGAGAGACCTTTCAGTAAAGAGGCCTATAAGCCTTCATGCTGGAGGAATAGACCAATAACAAGACACAGATGAGCACATGTACACAGTCGCTATGATAATTAGGACAAGAGCTGAGGACGTTTGTGTTTGTTGTGTGTGTGTGTGTCTGGGAATCCACAGGGCTGCAAATAATGATTATTCTCATCATTGAATAATTTTAAGATTATTTTTTTCAACTAATCAAGAATCTTTCAGAAATAGTAAAAAAAAAAATACCGATACAGTCCCAGAACCCAAGTTGATGTCTCCAAATTGCTTGGGTTTATCGGACTAATAGATTCATTTTACTTCATTTCACCTCTCAGTATCAACACAAATCCAAAATAAACAAAAATTCAACAGCCCAAATCCCAAAGATATTCAATTTTACACTAATATTAAACAGGAGAAGAGCTGAAAATCCTCACATTTGTATGTTGGAAACAGAAAATATTAGTGATTTTAGCTTGATAAATTATTTAGATTAATCGATATTCAAAAATGTGGTCCATTGACTCACCAATTAATTAATTAATTAATTGTTTCCGCACTACTTGGCTACAAATTAAAATGCACCCCACTGGAGCTCTTAAGGTTCTCTATACGATATCCAGAGCATTAATATTGCATCAAACAACTATTTGCTATGTAAAGATATAGAGGAGTAATGTCTACCTGAGCAAAGAATGAAGTCAGTTTCCCTCTGTGTGTGTTGTAATCCTAGCTGTACATTATCCCGCTTATTACACGGCTAATTACTTAAGAAATCAACAATTTGACACAAAAACGGCCCTCCAGAGTCCGAGATCAGAACTGTGCCCATAGCAACGGTCTGTTATACATAGCAACGGTCTGTTATAAAGAAATAACAGACCATATAGAACGCCGTGATTGACCAATCAGAAGTGAGTATTCAACAAAGCCGTAATAAAGTACAGTAACCTTCCATCCATGCATAATTGAACATGCATCCAATCAAATTCAACATTAATGGAAAAGTAGGAAAACATGTGAGAATGCAGCTCACCCTCTCTGTGTTTAATCCCTCTGCAAACTGAAACAGCAGGGACAAATCTACAAGGAAAGATTTTTTTTCTAACACAGTTAAAATATCCGACAGCTCTGAATTATTGGAGCCCTGATCCAAAACGTATGCAGCTGTGTATATCATAATCCTCTCAAAAACCATATTTCTCACAGCCCATTATGGCATAAAATATATGTCATGTTTACTTCAGTGTTCAAAAAATTATGGATGGAAACAAATCTTTGTCAGTTTGCACAGAAAACTTATGCCATCTGTCAAGAATTCCCACATCCAGCAGACACACGATATTATTTTAATAAGGAGGGCTTAGAGACTTTTGCTACAGAGGATCCATCGCTTTGGTTGCATTTCTGTAACACGCAGTAATGTTACTAGATTATGATGTGAATCTTTGGATGTATTTCTTTGCATTCTGGTTGTTTTCAATACAGAAAGAAGCACTTTTTCATGAAAGTCCAGCTTATACAACTCCCCCCCACTTCCATTTATCAAAATATTAGCATAATGGCCTCGCGTCTCGAGTCACTTGCTATTCTGGCTCGTCTCTCAGCTTTTTGGAATTCAATAGTTGTTACTTGGAGTGAAACAGCACGATACAAGGCCCTTAATGGGTCCAAGTTAAAAGCTTGGCTCATGTAGAGCACCAGAAGTTAAAAGCTTACACAGAGTTATCATAATAGGCCACCCTCAACGTCAGCCAAGTCGTCTTTTTGAAGCGGGCCTAATTTCCCATGATGATGATGATGATCGGCCGGACAACATGCTCAGAAACAATTAGCGCTGGTCGCTGAAGTGGACACTTTCCCCCAGTCAGGCATCGAGGGCCAGGGCATAAATAAGTCCCCTTGTCAGCCATTGCCAAGCGACAGCTAATGACTCTCATTAATATGCAAAATAGCAGCCATTTTTCTCTCCTCCTGTGTGTGTGTGTGTGTGTGTGTGGTTCCTCATTTTGTGCACTCGCTCCATCCAGTGCAAAGTGACCAGCTCAAGAAAATTTCTAATTGCAAGTCAATTATGTCATAGAGCCCGTTTAGATGTTCATTTGTATGCAAATGTAGAGGCTGCTGGGAGAGGAGAGGGGAGCTGGCATCAGACAACATGGAGGGCAGAGATACTCACTGAACGGTGACCCACACACAGAGAGAGTTAGAGAGAGACATGACATGATTCATCATTATTTTGGGTGTGCAAATACTGAACACTTGAAGGCCTCTCGGTCATTTACTGTAGTGGGAGTCTAAGCTGCTGAAAAGTGTATGAAAATCTTTAAAAGTCACATGAATGCTGAAATAACAGAGAGGAAACCTGACATGTCTGAGATTTTGGTTGCAGAACGTAAGAATTGTACTTGAGTTATTTGAATTTGGTAGTTTATTTATATTCCTCAACGTTATGATTTAAAGGAACAGGCGGTGTCTAGCGGTGAGGTTGCAGATTACTTCTCCTGTGTGCCAAGTGTGCAGGATTGCTATTGCTATGATGGCCGACGCAAAAACGCAAATGGCCCTCTCTAGAGCCAGTTGTTGTAAGAGTAGAGTACGTAGAGTGTGTCTGGACGTGAGCGATGAAGCGAGAGAGAGAGAGCGGCGGCAAGTAATGTTATCGACTCCGGCCCAAGCAGGAAAACTTAACTTAAAACTGGTTCATCTGTTCTGGGTTACTGTTGAAACATGGAGGACTCTGTGAAGAGGGCCCGCTCCCTATGTCGATATAAATTGCTCATTATAAGGTAACGAAAACACAACGATTGTTATTATCAGGTGATTATACACTAATTAAAGCATACTTTCTTATATTATGTTCCATATCTGCTAATAGATCCCCCTAAATGTTACACAATGGTCCTTTAAGGGGTCAACATTATGGGACTTCTTTTTACAGAGGACTTACAATACTAATTACATTTTAGTTGTTTCATGTCAAATATCATAAAATGTTACAATGACTTGGTGTCTATAGGACAGCCTGACAATACAGATCATCATGTGACACTTACAATTAAGATGATAATTCATGTAAAGTTGGATTCTTATCATAATCAGATTAAGAACTTAAACATTAAACACCGAACATGTACCTGTTTAATGAATTATAGTACTGATCTGGTGAAAAAGTATTTCTTCAGCAATGAAGCCCAAAAGAGAGGGGTTAAATTCACTATCCTAAAGTTTCTCCAGCTCTTATTTAGCAGTGGACTCGCGGTGTGGAACGGAGAGAGCTCATCATTTCATCAAGCTATCATCCTGAAGATACGTAGCCGTGGTTTAGCAGAGTGGGCCAGTCCCAGTAAATGATTCCCAGATCCATCATCCTGCTGTGATCTGATCTGATCCCCTCTGCTGTTGATTAGATGCTTATTGGAGCAAGGAGCTAAGACATCAATATGAAGAGGAGGGGAGAGGGGGAGAGGAAGGAAGGAAGGAAGGGAAGAAGTAAGGGGAGGGGAGGAAATGTCAGGACGTTAAGGATGAGGAGGGAGAAGTGAAGGAGGAGAGGAAAAGATGACACCCTCTAGTGGATGAGGCAGATATCTAGCTGTCTATTTCTACTTGTTTGTCTCCACCTGCGACTGTATCCTTTCTATGCAAACATGCCTCCCTATATGTATGCATAAATGTGTGTGTGTGTGTGTGTGTGTGCCCAACGTCTCTGCTTCATCAATAGCGGTGGAATATCCCGGTGACATTGAGCAGTCATTACAGCAGCCATCAGCAGTTAATGAACGGATGGAGTCCACAGCATTCCCACTAAATTCATTATCACTGTATTGGACTTGACGGTGCAGATTAATAATTGGTTTGTCACACAGATATTTTGGATGATTAATATGGGTATTGATTAAGAAGAGGAGGCGGTGGTGAGCGTGTGTGTGTGAGTGTGTGTGTGTGTGTTGGTAGGGGTGATATGAGGAAAAGTGCACACACCAGCAGCGGGCTTCAGGAAGTCAATGGGCGGTCGTTGAAGAGACTGATCAGAGCAGTGGTGAGAAAATCACTGCAGCACCGACTTAATCAAAGCTGTGGTTTGTGTCCTGGCCCTCTCTCTTTCTCTCTCTCTCTAAGTCCCTCTATTTCTGTTAGTTTGTATAGCATCAATAAAACCTCCTTTTGCATAAACATATTTTTGTTCTTGGCCTGTCTTTCTGTTTCTTTGAGGTGAACATCACTGCAGTAGATTTACAGTTAGTTGTGGCATACCTGCTGTTAAGGTTAAAGCAATCTCAGCTGGTTAGACTGTTATCAGGTCATTAAATGGGCGTTAACAGTGGTTATAAGCCTCATAGATGTGGGTCAGTAGGGGAGTGCTACACCTACTGGTAGGTTTTTATCATTGATTCACATGGGCGATCATGGAAAGAAGGAATAAAAGAAGACGGCAGCGACATCTAGCAACCGTATGACAGGAGCAAAAGTGAGGCGCTGTAGTATAGACAGCGAACACAGTACTTTCACCCAGGAGGCCGGAGTTTGCTTACCGTGTGAAACCAACAACACGTTGTTGTCTTTGTGTTCACAACCTTAGCCTTCACTTTCACTTTCACTTTTGAAACATAGTAATTATAAACCAAAACACAATCTTTTTCCTTAAACTTAAAGCTGAAGTAGGCGAGATTGGAGCAAATATGATTAAAATAATTTATTTTTATAAAACGATCACATCGTTGTGAAAATATCTGCATGTTGGAATGATCCGATGAGATGAAGATGAAAAATGAGAAGACCATTCTGTGTTTGTCCTCTTGACTTTACTCGTTGCTTTCCTTACATCCGTTTCTCTTCTCGTGCACTGATTCACTTAAGCTGAACAGCCAATCAGCCGATTCAACATGCTGAATTGCCTGAAAAACCTGAAAAAACTCCAACACAGGCAGACTAGAGCAGACGGTGCAGGACACACCGCAAAAACTAAACCGACGGACGCTCACTGACGGCCCAAAGCTGTCCGGCGGCCGACTGTCAGCTTGGTGTGTCAGGACCTTTAGCACCGTTAGCTGAGACAGTGCCGAAGAGAGATGGAACGAAGGTCTGGAACCGGGGACGTTGCGGTTCATGGGTGGCATCTTAACTCCTAAGCAAAAACAAAAATGCTACTTTTGGTCTAAATACAGCCAAGTAGCCTACATTGAGCAACAAAAAGCAACTTTAAATGTTTCAAATTTAGCAACCGTGTTCTCAGAATTACCTTGAAGTGAGAATGACTGCTAAATCAAATATAATGTTTAGAAGGGGTTTAAAACGCAACACAGCAGTGGAGTGGTGAGCTCCGTCCCCTCACAGCAAGAAGGTCATGGGTTTGAATCCACTAGCCAGCTGCTCTGTGGACAGCTGGCATTTTCTGTTTATACCTGCATTTTTTTTTAACAGGCGGCTTCAGGCTCCATCCACCCTGCACGAAATAGGTGGCTATAAATAATGGATGGATGGGAAAAAACAAATTACAGATACTAATATGTAATCTTGACACAAAAAAAGAGAATACAAAGTTATGTAATATAATAAAAACCCAGTGAAGTACAGGAAATATCTCCCTGTTTTCCTGTCTCTCTTCCTGTATATATGTGTGTGTCTCAGAGGAGACATCTTGTTGTCTATCTACCGAGCTCAGATTCATTGCTATCGATCAGCCATGTACTGGATATATAGATCCACCAAGTATATAGATAAGCCATTTATTATGGGAGATCTCGGTCCGCACGTATAGATTCACCACGCGAGCGTATAGATCGACCGCAGGCAGGTTTACTGCACATTATCTGAACTGATCGACTGATCTACAATTTTTTTCACCACAAATTGTTGACAAAATTTACATTTCCCTCCTTTTTTCTCTGCCCTCAGGCGTTAGAAACCATGAACATAAAGCAGGGAACTTGCACCCATGATATCTATTTGTTGTTAATATATCTGTTGGCGGCGAGAGAAAAACATTTGAAGTTGTGGATTTCAGCTTTAAGGGTTGATTTGGTGGAAGGTCTAAAAGATGAGGCTTTCATTCTTATTTTGAATCAAATATGCCACATTGTAAAGTACAAGCGCCACAAAAAAAAAGAAGATAACGAAAAGGTATAATGCATTCATACAATCCCAGACGTTTGAATAGATGGATTTACAAGTGTAAAACCAAAATACTTTTATCACGGGGGATTGCTATCTCAAAATTGGACTTCGGGAGTTGAAATTATCAGCACTTAATGCTTCTTAGTCACAAATGGATTGAAGTTATCTTTCCTTTTTTCTGAGAGGGAGGGGGATTAAAATCACATCCAGTATAGAGTTATCATTATATTCACCATGACCCCCCCCCCCCACCCTAAAACACCCTCTAACGTTATCCATCAACAATGCTCCCACCGGCCTCTTCTCCTTCTTGATTCAAACACACACAAAAAAACATGTTACTGCGATACATCCATCCAGACGTCACCGGCAACCAGTCGTCATCATCAGCATCTGTGGAGATGATAAAGTGACGCTGGGCTTCGTTTCAACAGAGTGAGGGAGAGGAGGCCTCCCTCTCAGATTAAAGAAAGCCTCGGTTTCCGCAGGGACAATAGGGAGGAATTACCATATGAATATGACCACAGCACCCCGGCCTCTTAAGACCATCAATCTCCCCACGCCGAGCGCCGCGATGCCAGATAACCCCTTGGATATCCCCTCTTAACCTCAATTTCTCAGGATGTATTAAGAGATGGTCGCCACAGAGAGGAGGGGAGAGAGGGAAGGGGGCTCGGGGTTGGACCGGCATTTTTCTCTGCGCACCCCTCCGCCCCAACCTGAAACAAGTTATAACGCAATTAATCTTGTCCTGGAGGGAAAAAATATGGCAGCTAAGTGAATTTTACATGAAGATCCTCCCTCTACTTACCGTCCTTTCTCCTGTATCACAGCATCTATCAGTCGGGAGAGTCGTGTGATGAAGGGGAGGTGGGAGTGTCAACCGTATGTGTGTATTAGGATGTGAAACTCATGGAGGTGTGGATGGTTTGATGTCAGTATTACTTCTGCTGTACACTGAAAAGAGCAACGTGTTTTCTCTATTCAAAAGAATTATCTCTATCAGTGGTTCTCAAACTTTTTGGGGCCAGGGACCCCTTAAATTGGAGAACATTTTCCAATGACCCGCTCATAATCATAACGCAGATTAAGCATAATGCTTACTACCATTTGTACTCTTAGATACCACTGGAACTATTTGTATTCTGAAACTTTTCAACCTAAACACTTCAGACCTGTTTCATAGTGATAAACAGAAAACACATTTTAGTTTGAATCATGTTAACACCGTGTTGTTTTGCCCTGATATTCAGGGTGCTTTGTAATTAGATGTCGCGTTAGCTTGGCCGACTTCATGCCTTCATCCACGATCACCTGAAGACACATGACGCATTTTGGTCAAGGCCTATGGAAAGGAGGCTGGGTCATCACGCGTCATCAACGCATCATATCTTTGTGGGTATAACACATGCGCAGTGAAATCTGGTCTGCACTCGCCGAAATTGAGCCAATCGCAACGCACGACCGCAGCTTCAGTTACACTGTGAATGTGTTATACCCCATACCCCATGACCCATGTCCGCCCGTGACCCAGCCTCCTTTCCATAGGCCTTGATTTTGGCCTCCCGTCACTGTTCTCAATAAAACCAAACTCGATATAACTGTCGTCATATTTTCTCAATTATCTAGTTTGGTCTTAGCATCACTTGACGATATGGAGTGACTCCAATATTTTTCCATGCTCACCAGCTAGCTGGCTGGCTAATAAGCTAAGCTAAGCCGCAGCAGGAACGGTTCGTTGCGCCCTGAGAGAAGTGACTGATTCATGACAGATTGACGTGATGTGTCACAATCTTATCAGAGTTTCTATTGGCCCAGAGCTAACGTGGGTGGGAGTAATGGACACAATATGCTTGTTTATTGGCGCCATGGTCCACATCTGTAGATATGTACTTTTTAAAGATACAGCACAATTTTATAATTTATCAAATTTATATTTATTATTTCGTGGACCCCCTGGCAGAGTGCCACGAACCCCTGGGGTTCCCCGGACCCCACTTTGAGAATCACTGATCTATATGGTGGGGGACGTAAACCTAAACTAAATAGTGCAGCTTTAAATATTAGACTTTATTTTGTTGAATAATTTCAATATGTAAAATGTGAGGACAAAACAACAACCAGGGATTGTGACTCATAAACTATCTAATCATTATGAAAGATTGCATTGCTCATGGTTTGAATGTTTTATCTCTGAAAAAAAAAACACAGTCTTGATGTTTTTATGGGCTGCACCTGTAAATATTGTGCCAAAATATGCATAGCTGCTACCTGTGTCGTCAATGTGAAATCATGTTTCTGGTAATAGTTTCAAATAGTTTATGTGCTTTGTGTTAGATATCTGAATTCACAAGTCATTCTGTGTGTGTGTGCATATATGTGTGTGTTAGATTTGTGAGTGGGTGTTCCAGGATGTGCGGTGACCAAACACATCCTGCTGTCCAGGTGTCAGCTGTTTGACTTCTATTTGTTCATACGGCACTGACCATTAACAGGTCAGACTGTAACAACACCTTCAGCTCTCTGAACAATGGACGCATGATATCAGCACCTTTTTTTTCCTCTTTAACATCTCTAATTTCCTTATTTTGTCAGGTGTGGTGTTCAAAGGGCCCAGTGAATTAAAAATAGTCCAGCGTATCCTTCTTCTGCAGTTCAGCTGAGGTGATTTCTAGACGTCAATCTGCACTAACTATTGTAGCATGTGTGCAAGGACAGTAATGCGGGGTGTCCACAGGTCTCCAAAACTCAACTACTGCAATAGTTTTATTCATGGTACATCCTCCAAAGTCCTCAACAGTATATATCCAGAACTCTGCTGCTGGTCTACTCACTCACTCCTACGCACACATCATGACCTCACGACTCCTATCTAAAAACACGACCTTCTCCACCACCACACTCCCTCCCGCAGCCTCCGTTCCTCCTGTCCCCAACATCCAGGATCAAGCACCAGACCTGGGGTGACAGGGCCTTCTCCAAAGCCGCCCCCTCCCTCTGGAGCTCTCTCCCCAGACACATCCGTCACTGCTCCGATCGTGATATGCTCAAGAAGTTACTCAAAACTCACATTTTAAAGGAACCGTGTGCAACATTTAGGGGGATCAATTGGCAGAAATGGAATATAAAATTAATAATAAGTAGGTTTTCTTTAGTGTATAATCATCTGAAAATAAGAATTTACGTTGTTTTGTTACCTTAGAATGAGCCGTTTGTATCTACGTAGGGAGCGGGTCCTCTTCACGGAGCCGGCCGCCATGTTTCTACAGTAGCCCAGAATGGACAAACCAAACACTGGCTCCAGAGAGGGACATTCCCATTTTCACGTTTTCACGTTTTCACGTTTTCACGTTTTCACGTTTTCACGTTTTCACATCGGCCACCGTAGTTCTCCGACATGCTTGGCACATGGGAGAAGTTTGAATTGGTTGCAATCTGCAACCTGACCACTAGATGCCGCCAGATGACTGCAACTTTAATGTTTGATTTTTATATCCTGAGCTACTGTGTGCTTGTATTCTGTTTTAGTCTTCTAGGATTTATTCTACTTATTTAATTTGTCATGTAAAGAGTCTTTGAGTATTTTGAAAAGCACTCTATTGGTATTGTTATTATAACATGTCTGCGATTTGTTTCCATCCTTAAATTAATACTCCCTTTATACTATATCAATTTAGTTTTGCAACATTTAATAATGCTGCAATTTCTGGATGTGGCGATTATTTTGGCGTTTCGTCTTTGCATCTTTGAATCTCACCCACCAGGATGCCCCCCCATGTGGTGTTTTTCGAGGCAATAAATAAGTCAAACCAGTGGCTTTCAACGTAATTTAAACTGGTAATAAAAAGTCTATTTCAACCTTTATCCTATAGAAATCATCTCATTGTCTAGAAAATAATGGTAGCACTTTACTTTAACCCCCCCATTTAGCATTTATACGCAGTATAATAAATAAAAATACTAAATGTTTAGAAAAGACTTAATGTAGCTTTAAGCAGATACAAGCATTTATTAATGTATTTGTCAACAACTATAACTCTGGTGTGGATTCTGGTGTATAAATAGATAATGAATGACAATATAGTTTAAACAGCAGTAATAATATAAAACATGTCTTTCTGATTCTGAAATTCTAACAAATAATGTACTTTATTAAACACTTAAAACTACATTATAGTGTGTATGTTTTATAGTGCTTGTAAATGCTAATTGGGGGATTAAAGTGAAGTGTTATTGAAATGATTTTCTAGAAATGATTATGTTTTTTTGAAAAAGAAAGAACAAGGCAGGTCGAATCAAGAAAAATAAATCTTGTTTTAGAAATAAATGAAACAAGAGAATTTGCATCAAAACGAAGTTGAGATATTCTGAATTTATTTTTATTATTATTTTTTTTTTTTAAAGAAAATTAGACTTTAAAGGCTCAAATTACCAATTTTTTTTTGCAATTCATTCATGGAATTTTGCTTTTGCTTTTATGAATGTATTTTCAAGGTAAATTGCTGTTGTGTTAATCTTTCTAAAAAAAACAACACATAAAATATTCCATAATTCAATAAAGTTGTACATTTCTACAAAATAAGGGGAATGAATGTCTAAACTTGGTTAGATTTTATACTATACATTGTCCACTATTTTTATTTTTCCATGAATCAAAACAGACATTTTTCCAATACCTCTGAAATTCCCATAACCGTGCATCTTAAAATACAGATCATCATATCAAAATCAAAACCCTACGATTTCGGAGATTGCTCAAAACGCTTTTGTCTGAAGCCAGAAAAATAACAAAGTGATCACTCTCACAAATATCACCTGCTTCAGTAAAAAAAAAGAAAAGAATCTACCTTTAAGTCTTCTTAACGTCACCCCGCTAACAGAAGCAACAGAAATACAACAAAGGGAAAAGGTCAGATAATTATTGAATATGATCGACTTCTCCATTTGTCAGGCGGATGTACCGACAGATAACATAATGTACATGTCAGAGGGAGACAGTGGGAGATCCATAGCCTCCGAGGAGGAGAGGGAGAGCGACGCTAGGGGCAGACACAGAGAGGAGAGGAGACAGTGATGTAGATGCATCAACCTTTGTGAGAGAGAGAGAGCTGCAGACAGGGAGGAGGAGGGAGAGAGAGAGAGAGAACACAGGTGTAATAGATTTCTGGTGTCTATATTTCATGTTGAAAATTGGCTGGTACATCCAAGCGGTTTGATCTATGAGGGCCGTCGTCTTAAGAAAAAACCTTAGTAAATGTGTAATTTCTCCCTTGATGGAACACAGGCGAAAGGCTATTCTTCTTATTCCCCTCTCTCTCTCTTTCTCTTTCTCTTTCTCCCTCTCTTTCGGGTTGTTTCCACGCTCCCTCCCTCCCTCCCCTCCCCTCCTCTTCATGCTCCTTGATGTCTCCATTTCATTACCAGCCCTCCATCTATCAACCTTTCCCGGCTTTTTTTTTTAAGGAGTGACTTTCCTCACACAGTTTTGGACAGGGACGCTGGGATTGAGGGTGTATATCTGCCCCATGGTCACTACAACTGTGTGTACCTGCACACCTGCCTGGCTGTTGTATAGGATGTGTGTGTCAGACTAGCAGTCTTTATGTACTTGTGTGTGTTTACTTGTTCCTGTTTTGTTGTATTTCTGCAACTATTTGACTGTCTTCTATGGCGGGCATCCACATATATCTTTGCTTGCACACCCACTGTCCATATATGTGTGCTTGAATGCCTATTTTTGTGTCTATGACCCTCTGTGACCTCTGCTCATACCTGCTGCTCTCTGAGCTCAGGTGTCAGTCAGATGAGCGGTGTTGTCCCGTTGCAGACTTGACTGTGAACGGTGAATAGAGACAGAGCAGCAGCATTATCACTACCAGGTCTGGATGTAAAAAAAAAAGAAGAAAAAAAGGTGTTGAGAATAAATGGGGCGGAGGGCTGAACGGCGCCGCACTACTGATGTGTAAAAGATAAAGAAGGTCTCAGCATTGATCTACGAGCATGACGGCGACTGAGAAGAAGGGAGTGAGGTGGAGAAAGAAAGAAAATAGAGGAAGATGAGCAGATGGAAAAAAAAATAGTGCATCCTTTTGAATAGGTGGGAGAGTTGGACAGCTTCAGGCTCGTCTAAAATCATTTCTAGAGCAGGTTTCAGGGGAAAAAACTGTAAAAAAAGGACTTTCTTCTAATTCTCGGGGGAAAACTGAGATCTTAAATAGCACAAGATAAAATTAAAAAAGGATAAACAACACTAAATAAACTAATAAATACAGTAAACCTATCAAAACCCCAAAAGTCTGGTTGCCAACCGCAATGCATAATTCAAAACCTTTCCTAGACCAGAGTCGAAGCTTCGACCGTTGCCATTGTAATCCACCTACAAATCAGTATTTGAATGCTTTTTTTTTGCTTTTTTATATATATAAGTATGTAATAATGATGTTTAAATCCCCATATAGCCCATGAAATAACAAATAATCCCACAACATTATTAATTACCTTAGAATATTTCTCACCGAAGCTTCGAAGCCCAACAAAATGCTATTCGGGACAGCCCTAACCAAAAATCAAAAACATTTTCTCTCCTGGTTTGTTTGTATTAAATATCCATTAAATATATTTCAAATGCCATAATACATACATAATATATGCAATAAATGTGTGAATCAAGATTTGAAATACAATACAGATATCTATAAAATGAAAACAACATTTTAGACGTTCCGTTATTCGTTATTTTATTCACAAATTTCCTGGATTTTGGTGGGGAAATTACATAAAAAATCTTTAGGTAAAAAATCCCATTTGGAGGACAGCAGAAACGTCATATATTTAAATATAAATTAACATGTAAAGGATTCAAAAGAGGAATAAAGAACACAGCAAATATGCCAATTAAGAACTAAATAGTTTGAGTGGTGAATGATAAATGAACAAAAGGCGTCACAGATCACATTAGAATGAAGCTGCTGGCTGCTGCTGGTTGGTGGTTGTAGGTGGTGATCGTACTACTAATAATGTGAGATCAGTTGTCTCTATCAGCGGTGGGCTGGGCAGGCCTTTTAATCATGGTCTAAGGGGTGCCGAGCCTCTCTATCATCATTGAACTGTGTCCAGGGCTAATTGTGGCTATATTTCACTGTCCCCGTGGCCTGAACACCGCAACGATCTGCTGGTCTGAAGCAGAGCCACACACACACACACACACACACACTCAAACACACTCAAACACACACCCTCACAACCTATAGCACTGATGGGGTTGGGGACAAGGAAACAGATATACACATGTTCAGTTCAACCGTACAAGCACAGATACACACCATCGAGGCCGGAGGAAGAAAGAGTGTTACGGAAATATTTGATTGATTGCAAATAAGAAAAATGTATTTTAGCTTCAGTAGAATAAAACACCTTAAAGTCTCAAAAGTCTCTCTGATATTAAAGGTCTTTATTTAGATAATGGTGAGAGATAAAGAGTCACAAATAAAGTTACTTTTGGTGCCCTAGGCGAAATTCATCCTAACCCTAGCCCCGTAAACCGCAACACATATCACACACTTATCAGACATCACAATGGTTTTAAGACAAAAGTTATGATTTTTATTTTCATAAATAACTGTATTTGTTATAATAGAAATAAACAATTGATCCCTGATATTGTTGGTGTGAGAAAGAGAGTTACGGGGGTTGAAAAGTGCATTTATTTCTTTATTTATTTGTTAATTTTCATTCATTTTCATCATTTTTTAAAATTATTATTATTATTATTATTATCTGTACTATAATAACAATAAGGTTTTTTTTTTAATTATCTGTTCTATAATAACAATTATTAAATTGTAAATTCAGCATAATACATTTAGACACGATGTTTATCTGTCAAATGAAATTCTTGCAGATGTTTCACATTAAAAGCCTACTAGAAAAGGCTTTTATTCTGAAAAACCCTTTGCAGGAAGTATGCAGTAGGCTAAGTGTTAACACCGAACAAGAAAATAGCAAAGTAGATTAGATTTACTGATGAATTTTGTGGTGTGGAAATTTCCATTATGCTAAAATGTATCAAGACGTCAAGTAAATATGGACAAATTGTTGAGTTTGAATTAACATGCAAATAACATCAACAGCATATAAGAAAGCAGCGAGACACCTTCCTAAAATATGTCTCTAATATCTCAAATACAGGCCCAGTTGTCTTAGTTATTTGAAAATTTACGGTACTTTTCAGCAGTTAAGCTGCTGTTAATAAACACATCCTGCAGATGTTTCACAATAAAAGCCCTCCGGGGAAAGTGAAGTCCCGTAAAGACCTGTAAAAGCTTTTAATGTGAAACAGATTGAGGAACAGCAGATTAACACGGCAAATGGGAGCCGGACACCAAACACAGAGGCTTCTAGCTAAAATATGATCAAATATACAGGTGACTTTTAATAACAGCCTGTCTCAAATAAAGGCTCTCTCTTAATTTGAGCTAAATAAAGGTCTATTTGAGAATACATGTTACCTTTAAAGGCATCACTTATCCAGACAGTTGATGCTTTATTACTCTATAGCAGCTGGATATAGTACTTATGCACACACACTTATAAAGAGAGATGATATTTTGATTTCTATCTTCTCTCTTTCTCTAATCACTCTCTGCCTCACCCTCACCTCGACACCGACGGGTCACCTCTGCTACCAGAAACTTTTAATTAAAGTTAGAGCCACGACAACTGGTCAACTGAAAGAAGAGGGGGGATGGATGAGTGGATGGATGCTGCTACCTCCCTCCTGAGCCAATCTTTTCTTTTATCTTTCTCTATTCATCTCTTAACTTCTTCTTCACCCCCTCCCTCCATCTGTAACGGAAGGGGGGAAAAAAAGAAGCAATTTCCATGAATTTGACTTAATGGACAAGGTTGTGTCCCTAATATGCAAAAATGGATTGACATCCAGACTGAAAGTGCTTCCCGCTGCCCTAAACTCTGGTCTGTGGACAAATGTATCCCATATTCATTTACACACAGACACACACACACAACCTGGCATTTTGATACGTGGAGTGTTTTGACTTGTTTGTGGAAAGCAAACCATATTTGTGGCAAGTTAATGTACAACCCGCTCAGTCGGGAGTGATTTCCCGTAGTCATTAAACAACAATTTGTCCAGTGTAAAAGCCCACATCACTTTTACACCATGTTAGCCAGGACCAGGATTTCTTGTTTGCACTGGTGCTCTAAAACCAAATTTTCTGGATTGTATTTTACTTGTGCAAGAAAAAGTTACATGTAAGACACTTTAGTTTGCTCAGTCAAAATGCTCTTATATATACGAAATCAGTTAAAAAAAAGTAAAGAAATTATTTCAACACATGAATTGAGTAGTAAAGCAGTTCAGGGAGGCCAGTGTGAACACAGCCAGAGCATAAATGTACTTACAGCAGTGTCTGTATATCTGATAGCACTTACACGTCTCTCCATCATCGCAGATGGCTGTCTGTGGTTTCCAAAGAAGCTGCGGTTACTGTACATCATGTGCATTTGTGTCTGTTTATGTGTGCACATGCATGTGGACATACTGTATGTGTGCATTTACTGAGAGTGCATTTAGACCCCTCTGCTGTGGGTCTAATTTCAGAAACACCCTCTAACACGTTTACACCACGGAGAAGCATTACACTTAACGGAGGCACCTGACGCCAAAAACACTGAGCCAACATTAGCAGCCAACGTAAAATATAGTGTCTAAAAAGCCACATAACAGTGTTAGTAAAGGAACTGTACTCAACAGCTCTCAGTCTAGAGGGACATTACATTGTTAGAGGGAGATATAACGAGAGGAGGAGGCGTTCCATCATGGGAATTACAGGATCACTTCACACAGTTTGAAATAATCATGAAACAAACATGTTTTATACAGTTACAATACAATAAAGATTGATTGATATTTTAACACTTAACTGCAAATAGTTTGCATGAAAATCTTTATACCAGCAGTGATGCAAATTTGTAACAGAGACTGGAAAAACCAGGAGCCTATTGACCCAGAGCAGCGTCTGGCAGTCTGTCTGAAGTAAATTGTTGTATAGCCTAAACTACTCTAGGCTATTTTAGTTTCCTTTTAGCGAAATGCTCTGAGTGAATTTTTCTCGGGTAAACATTACGCAGTGTAAGGTAAGAACAGAAAGAGTGATCAAGTTTGCTGTCTTGGTTTGGACTACAGAGCCCCCGTGTTGTTGTACACTATAGTGTATGTATTCAATATATCCGTTCTGCACAACATGATTGGTTGATGCCTTTATTCGTGGTGCGAAAGCTCCAAAAAATGTATATATTAGAGTTAGTTGAAATCGATTTGGGAGTGAGAATGAGTTGGACTGACTAGGCTTCTAGCATTGCTAAAAATATTAAAAGGATATCTTGGACTTTTGGACTCTTCCAAACAATAATCATATGCTGTGCTCGCTGTTTGTAATCAGTTTTTGGTCATACTTTAACCTTTGTTTGAACCTTTTAGTTTCCCGGTTTCTTTTGTTCTTCTGACTCATATGAGAATGTACCGACAATGACTTCTTTTGTGTTGTTTGAACTGTTGAACTGTTGGGACTTTCAATCATGTATTGAGTTTAAAATCACCTTTCTTTTAGTATTAAGAGCGTTTTCTCTTTACTAGGATAAGTGATACTGAACAAGAGTGGAATTGTGACACCACGGACAGAATCTTTAAAATGTTTGGCGAAAAAAAATGTGAGATAAAAAATGAGTCCTGTACGGCGTGTTACAGACGACAGTCAGTGAGAATCGGTCCCTCAGTCCCTCGCAGGAAGCGTTCAGTGGAGAGATGGATGGAGGCAATCCTTCCTCCCCATCAACCACCTCATTAGTCCCTCGCAGCCATAAAGCCGTCCCATCAGGCCACGCTGTCATAACTCACTTTACGGCATTGATTTTAATCACGGCAAATGTAAACATACGTATTATCAATATCAATGCACAAAATAACGCTGTAATATGCAATTACCGAGTGGCATTGATTTTTCTTCCCTCTCCCCCTTTCGCCTCTTTTTGTCCTCCCCTCCTCTCCTCCCCTCTTCAATGTAATCATGGGATCGTCCTACTTTGAGCTGATTTAATAAGGTTGTTATATATAAATATATATAACAGGCAGGCAGGCAGGCAGGCAGGCACTGGCTGAATATTACAGAGATGATTTTCATAAATTTCAATGCAGGGATGAGAGTGAGAGTGTTTAGCCTGGAGGGAGGTGAAACCAGGACAAAGCGGGAGGACTTTATTGTGGTGAACAGGAGGACACCGCAATCACTGCATAAAATATCCCTTCTTTTCAATGTAGCTTCACCTTTTGACAATTTAGTAGTTGGCGTCAGTATGTGGAAAAAGGGTAAAATGAGGTATATCACTCAGTAATATAAAGATATTTTACTGTATACTGCTCCCCGCTGCTTAAGGGTGAAGACGCCCGCCGTGAGCCGCCATGTCTCCCTCGTTTCCTGTCATCTCTCCACTGTTGCCGTGTAATAAAGGCATAAAATGGCCAAAATAATAATAATTAGAGAAAAGAAAAACCTGCATTAAATGATTTTTTAGCCACTTAGGGGCAGTGGAAACAAGCTTTGTACAGTTTTTCATACTGTATATGTAATCTCAGTTTTCATCAAGATTTTGAAACTCAACTATAGAAAACCATTGCTGTAGTAAAAAAAAAAAAGAACATGACTTTTTACATAAAGCTTGTAATTACAAACAAAGAGCATTATCTCATATCCCAAGCTCTGCAAACAAAATCTGCCAAAAAAGAAGTCCACAACTCAAGTCTTTTATAATCATCTATCCTGAAGAAAAGTTAAGGAAATTCCCCAAAAAATCATAGCCCTTAAATAATCGTATGAGTAGACATAAAACATCAAATGAACTTCATCTTCAGTCTCACCGAAATCACATAAACAAAACCCCTTTCTCTTTTGGGAGACCATTAAAGCTTTCTGTTTCTATGGCTCATAGTGCATGTCATACTAGCTTGTAGGGAAGGTGATTAAATAATGCTCCAAACTGCCGCTAAATTTTGGCGAGAAATAAACTGGCATGGCCATTTTCAAAAGAAAATGCCGACATCTGAAATACGCTAAATATTCTTTATGGTGCTTGTTTACAGTTTGTCAGGCATCAAAGGCCTCCATATTTGAAATTCCCTTTCAAAATAAAAGTTGCCTACATGATACTTGTGATTACACAGCCGTGTATTGACTTTACAGCAACTGTGGCATGATTTAATGCACAACACATATCTTTATTGTATTACTGTGTGTTTAATTCTGTATCTCACAAACCCATTGGTTCAGGATTTTGCATGTTTTCTTTATAATATGATCCTCTTTTTGTTTGTAGGCCTTTGCTTTCATCTGGTGGCATCACAGAGAAACAATAAAGGAAACAACAAGCTCTCTCTCTCACACACACAAACTGAATCCACCTCCCATGGTTTCAGGTGACACTGACTGGACTCGCACTGGATCAATCTGTCAGCATTTGTCACTGACCGCTCTCCACTCTACCGGGCGTGAGTGTATATGGGTGTGTTTTTGTCTCCAACACTGTAAAATGACCTTTGACAGGTGTATTGAGGATACGGTCCCCATTCTACACGACTGCTTCCAGTAAAAAGCCTGATTGCTACCTGTCAGTACATGAAACAGCTCGGAAGAGACGGAGACACAAAGGATTGCGACGGCAAAAGAGAGGGGAGAGAGCAAGTGGAGTAAAATCAAGTTGAATAAAACAAAGACGAGAGAAAAACGAACTGATAGCGGTGGAAAAAGGAGAAAACAGTGAGATGGTGCACACAGAAGAGGAAGCGGCTTTTGAATTATTTTGCCTGGAAAAATATGGTCCTGCATAGGTGGTAGGTGTTAAAGGAATGAAGAAGCTAGCTGAATAAATGATTAACTACATCACAGATTCAGTTTTTATATGGCCGATACATCTCTGCCTCGCTCTCAGCACAATCCCCGCACTTATGGAATGTGCCCAATCCATAACCATAACGCCGGCGTGGCAGCATGGACTTATATATCAAGACATTTTTTGCTCCGTATATGATAATGCTCATTGTAGCTCACATATCATCAGGTCTGCATGCAGATAAACAGATGCTCGTGTCACATCTCCGGTACTTTACAAAGTAAGAACCGCGCGGAAGACTATAGTCAAATGATTTCTTTATTGGCGTCCTTATCCTCTCATCATAAATCACAACCTTGTTAATTTTTCATTTGTGCATATGGCATGTGTATTAAAAAACACTAATTAACTATGCAATGATAAATGACAGGACAGATCTCTTCTCCTCTCTTCTTCAGCTATAGGCCTACGACATCAAAATGTATACCCACCATGCTTTGTTCTCCGGTTTCATTCAGAACAGTTCTAATGAGGACAAACTGCTCCCCGGTTGAGCCACAATGGCTCCGCTGACTCTGAAAAGGACTAAAATGGCTGAATGGAAATGAGAGGGGCAGAGGAGGTCAGCCCTCAGCATCAATTCTCATATTACCACACACATGCACACGTGCACACACACGACCACACGTGCACAAATGACTATTGCACATTGAGGTGTCATAGACGCATAACGGTGACAGCAGCCATCTCTCTAACCATCCCTCTCCTCTAATATCATCATTTGAATCTCTCTCTCTCTCTCTCTCTCTCTTGCTCTCTCTCATCTCTTAATATTATCATCTGAATAGCCAGCAGGTGATGGGATGTTGGACCGGGGATCAAATTGAGAAAATGTATTAGGAAAAGTGGAATAACTGACCGCTAACCTTATTAGCATATCCTCGGCAAAGGCAGGCAAATGGTAATTTATTTATTCATTATTTTATTTATTTCGCTGTTACACAAGATTGATAAGACAGATAATTTACAGGCTATATAGCGACGAGCTATTTCAAGTATATATATATCGAGCAATATGTCATTGTCAAGTTGCTAATTACCAGTCTGGACCGATTTAAACAACAACAGTAAAGCCCATTGTGAAGAGTTTTAGTAGCTTGTGGTTTATAACAGTATTAGCTACTAGTATTGCTCATGTCTTTCCTGAAGAGAGAGCCTTACATAGCATTTACGTCACATGGGACGGATGGTAGAAACGTTCACGTCATTGGACAACAGCCGTGTGAGGGTTTAAAATCCTGCATTGACAATACAGCTCTACGTATATCCATTAAAGTTTTAAATATTTTGAATGAGGGACTTTGGCTGACATGAAGCATCCATATGTGTTTGGTTTGCAGACACTGCAAGCGGCTGATTCCAGTATTTCTAGACTCAGGCTGCGTTCCAAATCGCATACTTTTTCTTTTTTACATTTAGTATACTGCAGCTGCCCTTACAGAGCATGTACTGTTCCATGCAGTATGCATACAATTTGGACATACTACTTCATCATACCATTGCTCCTTGAACCTGGACCCTCTTGCTCACATATCGCTGTGCAGAGGATTGTGGGTCAGAATAGCCAGAAAAGCATGCTGGCTTGCATACTGCAAAATGCGACCTACAGTAATGTGGACAACCGGGGAAAAATATCACTTCATTGCTAAGGTTGGAATTGAAATAAAAAAGGAATAACCTACAGGCTATACACAAAGTTTATATGATAAATATTGAGTTATTTTTTGAGTTATGGTGACCATAACCATTACCGTAACCATTAAATGCACATTTTAATCCTCATCCTTAATGGATGTAATATTTATTTATGTTGATTATTTGTTTGCTATATGTTTACTGTTCATTTTATTTGATATTGTTGTTTTTACTCATTTGTTACTTGCTTGAAATAAATAAAAAAATATAAATAAAGTTATAAGAAATGGTTGTCACTGTCCACTTGTGGGGCGGCATTATCTCCTTTCCTTTCGTAGGATGGTCCAGTGTATCCTATGCTAAAGGAGATAAGTAAGGAAGCATTCTAGCACCTTTCCTTAGCATTTAGAGAATTAAAACAGCTCTTATCATGGCTGCTACTCAGATACTTCCAGGTCATTTCACTCTTGAAAAAACTGCTCCATTGAAATAAAACTTGATAAAAACTTATTACATAACTTACCCAATAGATAAAATGTTTTTTTTTTTTTTTTTTTACTGCTTATCAAGCTATTAATGTCATTCTAATAAAAAGATGAAACCTTTTGTCTTTCATAGGCCCTACTGTACCTGGTGAAACAGCGCCGCCCCCTCTCGAGTGGTGACATGTGGTATTGCACCCACTGCTCCAGAGGGAATACCTGAGGAGGAAAGACAGGTGAAGTCTGCCTCCATTTATTAGTAGTTTTATGCGACCGTGAAACTGTGAATGCGGTAAAATGTGAAGGGAACTGCATTCTCACACTAATTAAACCACAGTAAGTCACTTTTTTTTCGTCAGAAACAGCTGGTAAACAGGAAAGTGGTTCCTGGAAACTTTGCCACCATGAAGGACAGTGAACTTCAACTAGGCGGTAGGTGAATCAAACACACCCTCCTCTCTCTCTCTCTCTGCTGGTTTAGTTTATGTGGTTGTAGGGTGGCTATAGCTAAAGTTTGTCATTGGGTAAAAACACTCAGCATCATGGACTGTTCCCAAATAAATGTATGATATTTAGAAAGTTGTCAAGTCACCATTTAAGTGTGTGATTTGTGGTTCCCTGTGTAGAGCTCTGGTGCTTTGCATGGTTGTAAGTAGTGCTGTATAATGAGGTATTAGCTTTAAAAGGTACTTCAATAAGGTATGCTGTGTACTGTGTGTAGGCTGTTTTGTATTTGATGTGTTTTGACTCTTTAATGTAATCTGTCCAGCAGTGTTGGGTTGTTCTTTTGTATTCCTTTACTGCTTTTTAGAATAAGAGACACGTGTAAGTCATGTATCTGTGTGATATATGCATTTTTGTTGTTGTCTAAATGTCCTCCTGTGGTTAAAAGCAGCCCTTGGTTTGTATGTGCAGTGTTTGAAATTAACTTTTTTTGTCCACCTGCCACTGTGGCTTGTAGTTTCCAAAATCTACCAGACACTCAATAGATTACCATATTTTTTTTGTCTGCTAAGTGAAGCAAATCCAGCAGCCACTTGTATATTTTACCATTATTTGGCTGGTGGATGCCGCTAATTTCCAACCCTATGTAATGTATGTGTGATGGTACTTTAAAAAAAACATGAATTTTGCTTGTAGTAATACCACCTCAGATACACGTTGTGCCTTTTAGACAACAATGCCATGCCAATATTTGTCTGAATAATAATATTAAGTAATTCTCCTTATTCTGTTCATTTCACATATACTCATACCTTTTTATATTGCCGTCTATTTGAAAGAAATTATTGCACTTCCTTCCTTTTTTGTTATGATGAAATGTTACTAAACCTCTTAATTAATTGCCTGTGGTAAATTTATATTTAAATCCATGATCCATTGTGAAAATAAGTGTATTATGTCAACTCTGCTAGGGACTACTGCATATTATTCATGTTCAGTATTTGTCGGCCCACTCTGGGTCAACCTCCAGGGCTTCTTTTACGTCCCAGTCCGTCCCTTTATTGTAATCTGTGCTGTCCAAAAACCAAGCCACTGGCCCTCCTTGTGCTGCTATTGACACAGCCGTGTCTGGATTAGCTGTGGCCACTTCTACCGAGTTGGTGACGTTTCACTCACTGAGGCTTGTGGAAAATGGTGTTCGACGAAGGACGCTAAAAACAGAAATATTGAAATATGAATATCTTCCTGTTTTGTGCTGTAAAACTGTTTTCAGTATTCCAAATCTGACCTGCTGGCCTTGCAGACTACGTGTGTAAAGTAATGCATGCATAGAGACCAGTAAAGGCAGCTAGTCTTCTTGTTTATAGCACCTGAGATAATATCTAAAAAAGAATACAGTAATGATTCATTTATGTAAAACAGTACAGATAGCTCTTTTAAACCAAAGACACCTCTTTTCGTTTCATAGCTGCTCTCTACTTGAGGCTTAAAAACTGTCTTCCTGTGGCTCACCGTGTCTCTCTATTTCTGTTGGTCAGTCTTTCTCCTCTCTCTCACGTCTCTTGTTTCCTCTGAGGAGTGCTAGTGAGCGGCGGAGGAATCATAGAGCCATCAAAGGTTGCCAGCTGTAGGAAATGTCTTCATTTGCAGCGTGCTAGCCTGACACCTGAGCTCCAGGCTTCTGTGTGTATGACTGTGTCTGTGCCGGCTTGCATGCATGCGTGTATATATGCATGTGTGTGTGTGTGTGTGTGTGTGACTGATAGTCAGCCATCCCAGCTTCCCAGCAGGTCCGTCTTTAAATTGTCTCTGTGTGTTTTATAGCTGTGAGTGTGTGTGTGTGTGTGTGTGTGTGAGGCTGTGGGCCTGTGCCCCATCCATCAGCGTTAAGATGGCACATTACTGTTAATGAATGATATTTGTGTTCAGCGTGTATGTCAGGAGGGAGGACCAGGGAAGCAAAACAAGCCCTCCCCAATCACCTCACCTCCAGCCTCCTCATTTTCTTTGTCAGTCTCTTGCCTGTTTTGCATTGTAGGAATTTATGCAGCTCTTGGGCTAAACTCATTTGAGCTGTTGCATATAAACAGCAATTTTTTGGTGTTTTTTCCTGCCGGAGTTACAAGTTAACATGGCCGTGCATGTGCTGAGTGGATTTTCATCAACTGTAAGACTTTTACAGGACCATACTGTTGGTTTTATACGCTTTAGCACTTCACTTTCTTAATCACATATAGTTCACTTTATTTTTGAATATTTTCTGAAGCGTACTATAGATTCTGTTGATTTCCAACCACCAGGTAGCCATTTATTGTTTCTGTTCATTTCAAATGGGTATGAAAATCACTTTAAAGGACTTAAAACTTGAGATAATCCATCACAGTGAAAACGAATCTTCTTAAATTTTAAATAAAGTTAACTTATCATTGTGTGGTGATGCATTTCTCATGTATGGACTGTGAATTTATTGAAAAAAGTTGGCTGCCAAAGAACATGTTTTTAATGTAAGAAATTAAGCAATTTGAAGCTAAATATTGGCCCATATTAGCTCATTGCAGATGTATCATTCTCGGTGCGTATGTCGGCCGATAAATGACAAGAAATTGCAGGAAGAAAGTCCTTCATGTCCTGAAGAACCTGGAAAACAGTTGACCAATTTTCCAGTCATTGAAATCACACGGAAAATGCTGGAAAAATTTAAATGTCCTGGAAAAATATTTCAACATTCTCCTGTTTTCCTTTAGCTGAGAGTGAACTATATGTTATCTATCAGAGCGCCCCAAAACAGATAACATTGCCATCTGAAAGGGCGAAGTTATGTTCATCCTTGGCTGTTATGTTGCGGAAACGCTGTGAACATACCCCCAAGTCACGTCACATGGTAGCACATACAGGTTGGATAACATTACATAACATTGCTGTCTTCCCAACTTGTTTTAAATGGTTGAATAATGTTAAATTGGTTAGCTTGTTTGGTTCAGTTGCTAAAGCTTGCTAACTAGTTTTGCCTACATCTCCAGGTGGGTTTGCATTTTTCTATGATCAATTTGTCATAATTTGATGATTTCATAGAAAAGTTATAGTCATAGACTGCACATCTTTTAAATCAGACTTCCACAGAGAGGAACATATTAGTGTATGGCGCGATCCCTGTCTGTCATATCAGCTAGATCATCAATGAAGAGTCCTGGAAAAGTCCTTTAAAATGATCTTTAGAAAAGTATTGAGCACCCTGAAACATCACCATTACGTAATTTGTCCATGGTAGAGCACTGAAAAATAGATTTTTACACTGTAAAATATCTCGCTCAGGATGTATCTTGGTCACAATTATTTAAAAAAACAATCTAAGGGATCCGTATCAATTGTTGTCGCTTTCAACTGTTGTTTATCTCACTTGTTCACATTGATAGATAGCTATAGGCGGATACATCGTTATCAGATTTTTCAAACTCCCAAATATCAATATTATCATCTATTAAGTTGACCAACCAACGGCTGTGATGGATTTATTTTATCTTAAGAAGGTTTGGTTTTCATACTGTAGTGAAATCTTAATAGATCAATGGCTGCGTGGAAGGTAAGAAATCAATATTGAAATGTATGGTATGGAAATGATGAACAGTGTGTTGCATATCATGAGCTTAGAAATGCAAAACCATAGTAACGTCCTGGTACGTTCGCTCTACTTCTGGCCTCTAGTTTTCTTCCTCCCTTCCTCCTTCTAACTTTCCTCTCCTCGACTTTTTCCTCTTCCACCTCTGCCTCTCCTCTAATACCCTCTGTCCCCTCCCACCCCTCCACCCCTCCACCACCTCTCATTCCCCTCACAGCTCTCCATCATGCTACACAGTGACGTTCAGCAGAGCTAAGTGAGGTGTGAAACTTCAAGTATATGGGATGAGATAAGTGCCAGCAGACATTGTGTTTGATTTGCAGAACGATGCCTGATGTTAGTGAATCTTGTGGTCCCAGATTTAACAGAGTTGTTTTAGATGAATCCAGTGATCGTGCTCTTTTAGTGTCAAATCATATCAACGAGTGGGATAAAACCATAATAATGTGATCTATTACCGATCCCAGTGGGGAAATTGTCTTCGTCTCCACAGGGAGATCAGAGGTCAGAGGTCAGGGTCGGCTACAGAGCAGCAGATGTGGAGCTGGTGGGGATGCAGTGTCTTGCTCAAGGACACTTAAACAGCAACGGGTCGCTCACATACAAAAGAGAAAAAAAGTTAAATTCAAGTTATTTTATCTGAAGTTTTTATTCTTTACTACCTATAAAACTATTACATTTGAGAATATAGGTGGTTGTCAATCATTTTTCCAGAGTACATTTTTAACTTATTTCATTTTGAAACTCTGACTATATCGGCTAGAAAGCTGTAGCTGTGAGGTAAATGGACATTAATGTCCTTCAGACACCATTGTATCTCCAAGGAGCACTTGACGACTGGTGCCAATTTGTACCATTTTACAGTAAATTATCAGAATTTTTCCTGCACACCGCGGAGACAGTGTCACCCATCAATTGGCGTCGTCCATCAATTGGCGTGAAACGAGGGGAAAGTGGAAATATCGGGTTGTCAGGACCACCGCCAGTGGGAGTCTTACTGTGTGGAAGAAGCTCATAATCCACTGCTCACAAATTGTTATGAGGTTGAGTGCTGATGCAAGCAGAAGCACTGTGACTTTATGAGAAGGGAGATATCTCAAACCGGGTGTCAGTAATATGCAGAACAAGCTATGTAAAACCCCCTATGGTCCAACCAATTATAAAAAAACGGAAACTGTTAAGGAAATGTGTCTATATTATTAACCATTACTATGATTAATTTTTAAAAATAAATCACAATTAATACATTGGTTATATATTATAAGTATATACATTATACATGAATTACAAATAAATGACATTTATTTATTTCCAGTCCTTAGAAGACGAACTTTCTGGTGTGACTTACCGACCTTTAGATTTTCCAACATGCCTGCTGCGGCAGTAGGACAGAGGCAGGATGGATGGATGGATGGATGGATGAATAGACATGTTTTCCCAGTGTCAGGCAGGGTGACAGCGCTCTGTCACCCAGGCCCCCAGCAGATGTCACTCACTCATTAGTGAATGATGTGTGAGAGCAGCCAGGGACAAGCCACAGTCAGCGGGCCTTGACAGAAGAGTGAGAACATGTAGGCGAACACGCTACCTCCCACCTCACTGATGATATTAAACTACATTCAATTACACTCCCTTTTTACATCACACTAACTCCTTCCCTCTCTGTTACCATCTGTAAAACCTGCGAAAAGCAAATCCCCTCATAAGAAAATTGCTTAATCATATTTCTACTTTATTGTCTAAGGGAGGAAGACAACTGACAGGGTGAGGAAATGACACGCGGTCGATGCCGTCGACTGAACCCGCGTCGTTGTCTGGAAATTAATACATGGGATGTCGCTTTTTAGCCTCTGTGATCCACAGCACAACCTCCAGTTAACCCCCGATGTCCGCGTCCTGCTCCGTCTGCCCGTGTTTACGGCTTTCACCTTGACCAGCGTCAAAACATTGTATGAATGTGTCAAACAGGAAGCTGACATTAGCTCACCGTCATGCTATTTCCTATGACTGCAGTGAGCTGTTAACAAGCTGAATAACGGTCTGGGAAAATAAGGGCAAGCAGTGGGTGGAGAATATACAGGGGAGGAATTGAGGAAGAGGATGGTCAGGGGACAAGAGAGACGGGGAGTAAAAGTGAGGAGAGGGGGATGAAGAGATGGAGGCTGGAGGTGGCAGGGAGTTGAGTGGAGAGAGTAGGTAATGGGAGAGGTGAAGGATACAGGTGTCGTAAACATCCTGTGGAGCTCCGTGTTTGTCTTTGTCAGCATCAAGCGACGGGACGGCAGAGCAACAACAAGAGAACAATGTTGATTCACTCTTTGAGATGACGCTGTCTGGTGACTGGAAACTGGCTGGTGTGTGTGTGTATAGTGTACAATGTATTTTAACCGAGCACCACATGTAGCTAAAACTCAGTATATGCACCTTGTTAAGGCTTAAATCTTTTGGAACAAACATTATGGCTGTTGGGATAATAGAAGTATGATTTTGGCGTCATGACTCTTACAAAGTCGTTCCAAACTGGGTCAACTGGTGTTGGCGGTCTGAAAGGATTTCAATCATTTGTCTTCTGATTCAGTTCCTGCTCGTCATTCTCATTACTTTAAGATTATTTTGAACATTTCTTCAAATGGAATCTGGACCGTTGTTGGAGAAATAACAGAAAACTGGTGAGGAAATGGTAAAGGGTTATTTTATAACCACGTTTCAGTGCAGAGCTCACCTGAAGTTCACCTCACTTTGATAAAGTTCACTTCCCCCTCCAGCTTCCTCTGCAGAGTACAGTCCGTGTTGCCCCTGTTCTGTCAATCCACCATCTTATCCATATGTAACACTTTTCCTTTCTTTTTTTTTCCTTTTCAATATAAATTACATCATAAATTAGCAACTAAATGTTTTTTAATGGATGTCAATCTTTGTTTTGATGCAAGAACACATAAGAATGTGTGTTTTTTTGGGGATTTCCATGGTTGCCTAGCGACCTGAATCTAAACTGTCTTCTGTGTATGCTGGTGAAAATAGTCATCATGTGTGGGATGTCTAGTTTTGTAGGTTTCAATAATCTTAAAATCTGTTCTTAATGTAGCTCAAGCAGTAATACATGACGAGGTATCCTGATATACAGTAATAATGGACCAGACAGTGGTCAGTCCGCTTTAGAACTGCAACTAATGATTATTTTAACTATCAATTCATATGCTGATTTTTCTTTTTTTCGATCAATAGATGTTTTGTCTACAAAATAATTTACTGAGAAATGCACATAGCAGTTTCCCACAGCCCACGTAGACATATTCAAAATGCAAAAAGGTGAATGACCTACAGTAAGACTACAAAAGTACACAGAGCTCGTGGCCGTTAGTAATGAGATGTAACATCCTCAGTTTAATGGACTTTCAGGATCTTTGTCTGCCTATAATTCATTTACAACAACACGAGGATGTGCGTTCGATGCGGATATAGAGAGGGAAAGGAAAGGTCGCAGGTGTATTGTGGGATTGCACATTCATTGGAGAGCGTGTGACATATCAGTTGTGTGTTCTCTGGGCCTGAGTCCACGTGGCACAGTGAGGCAGGAAGTAGCAGAGTCAGAAACAGGAAACAGGAAGTTATTAGCCAGGATGATCTGAACACACTAGGCTGTGGAGTACATCAAGAGAACAACAACAGACGCACACACTGCATCTGGCACTGTGTGTGTGTGTGTGTGTGTATGTGGAGGAAGAGGAAGGCATTAGAGACAGACGGAGACCAAACTGTACTATCCTGAAACCAAAGAATCCCAACACTTACACCTGTGTAAGTGAAGTGAAGTGCGTGCGTGTGGAACCACCCTGAACTCTCAGTTCAGTATGACTGTTCCGACACCTGCAGTATCACAGTCAGTCATCACAACACAACACTTCCTGAAAACATCACGACACTCAGGTAAACTTCCAAAATAAAGGAAATGCAGGAAGCACCTGAATAAATGACAGAATGAGAGTGTGTTGACAGCGTGTGGAGCATTTTCCTGCCATCACTTGGGTAGACTAAACTATAAGGCAAAACCAATGAATATGAAATACAAACCTTTTCTGTTCTGTGCCGTACGGCAAGACAAAGAGGTTGTAAAAATATATTTTAAAATGTTCTTTCTGATGATCATATTACATTTGCTTGATGTAAAAAACAAACAGTTATTTGCTATGATCACAACATAATAGGCTTTGTTTTTTCTCACAATGATTGGTAATTATGAATGGGAGCAAGCTTGTTTTGTCAAAATCAAGAAATAATTAATCTTTGAGAATTTGTACTACTGTGCAAAATTTTTCTTAACTGCTGATTATTCAAAATTTTGGAAAGATCCGCCCAGGGCTGCATCTAATGCTTTTTTCTCTCTCTTGATCAACCTGTTTATTACATTTTTTGATAACTGTTTAATTGTTCAATGTATAAATTGTCAGAAAATAATGTAAAATACTTATCACAAGTTGCTAGAGACATCTCCAAATCATTGTTGTCGTTAGGGATGTCAAAGTGAGGACATTTTCCCAACGGTTCATAAACATGTGACAACACCGGTGTTATCGATTACAACAGAGATTTTACAAGAAAAGATGATGCGTGATCTTTAACGTTGGATGGCTGTTTCTCTGGCTACTCCGATCGAGCTTTCGCTGTGGGGTTTCTACATGGAGCCACTGCACCGGGCACACTGGCTGTCCTTTATAGCATTGGGTTTAAATCCGAAATATTGCCAAATAGGCGCTTTTTTACTTTTCGCTTTTACACCAAATCCTCCACCATCGTCTTGTCTGTCAACTCTCTCTTGTCCTGTGTGTCAAATATTACACCTCCTACTCTGAGGCTATGTATTGATAATACGGCGCTGATATGCAAAAAGGAACTATAGGTTTTATTTCTATAAAACGGCAAGTAATGTAATCGGTGTATCACTGAACACTGTATAACACCGGTAACCTACTACCGCGGCAAGCCTAGTTGTCATACAGCTTTCCAAAACCAAGAGGTATTAATTTTCGAGTAAAATAAAACTGAAAAAAATATAATCTAATAAAAATCAAATTCACATTTGAGAAACTGAAAATAGCAAATGCTTTGCATCTCTGCTTCAGTCAAGTAATCCACTAAATGACTAATCATGTCAGCCCTATAGTGCCCCCCCCCCCCTCTGGCTCCGTGACTTCATTCCCACCATGAGTGAGGACATGTTGACCCAGTGGGGGTGAGACCCTCAACACAACACAACAGCTCTGACTGAGACTGACTGAAATAAAGTAGTGACTTCATTAGGGGGTGGAGATCAGGCCCTGCTGTTCAGGATGTAAAGTACACTGACGTGACATCATACTACAGTTTCTACAGTATGGAGAGTTTAACACAAACAAACTGTGTGTGACGTGTGTTTGGATTGGCTGAGTCGTCTATTTGTCTCAATCAGCTGACTACTGAGCAATCCTGACCGTATTGTTGCACTAGCCAGTAGAGACGGACACTGAAATAACACACACATACACACACTGACATACTGGCTCATTGAGCTGTTGATCTGGATGCTCTTACTTTGCTTACAAGGAGCAGCTCTACCAGGCAGGTGTTTCCCTTGATGGAGAGACGGGAAAGCAGGGTCAGAATGAACTGGCATTTTGTGTGTACGTGTGTGTGTGTGTCAAGCTGCCAGTAGGCACCTGCGTCCTCTGGCTTGGCGTGATGTTTATCTGCGTGTTAGCTGGCTCTGTCTTCCTGTGGACACGTGTCTGTTTGACAGAACAGCTTAATCAGAGAAACCAGGGGGATTCCTGCTTTTGAAGCTTAAAAATAGTTTGCTTCAGGTGAAAGCATGGCTAATGTGGGAGACTCTAACTGACTGAAATCCCAAGTATGTCATGTCTCAATTCCCCATCTTTTCCCACGTTGAGAACACGTTTTCTCATTGTTGAAATTGTTCTAAAAAGCTTGACCACTGCGCTCTAGAGGAGTCGCTCCTGTTCTTGACTCCCACCATGACGAGAGGACGCCAAAACGATCGAAACCCAAACCTTGAGAGCGGGTGTCATGGATAGTCCTTCTCTCTCCTCTATCTCTTCTCTCTCTCCGCCCTCCCTCCATCCATCCCCTCTAATCCTGATGGTGTTAATTGAAAGTCAGGAGAGGGCACTCTTGCGGTTTCATTATTAATTTAACACTCAGGGTAACTTAAAGTGCAATTTTCACCCACATGTGGAACAGAAAAATCAATGGCCACAACAGCAGTGAGCATCAAGGTTGATTACTGATGCACGGGGAGAGACGGGCAAGACACCGGCTACTTGAAGAGAAAGAGTGACGTGTGTGTGTGTGTGGTGTCTGGGTGGTTTCTGCTAAGTGTTTCAGATGCGTCAACCCTGTTTTGACACCTCTTTCTGGAACACAAAGCAGTGGGTAAACACAGAGACGTTATCAGCTGATTAAAAATGACACCTGATGGCGGTGTGCGGGTGTATTCCTGTGTGTATACAAGTTTAGTGTGTTATCTTTCATTCATCATCATGCGCACGCGGGGCATTTAAATCATATCTGCATGCTTGTGTGCTTGTATTTCTCCGTGTTTAATTGTGCACATGCATGACGCCGTGTGTTATTACCTCTAGCTGTGCGCTGGTCGGCCCTGCGCTGAGGATTAAATGGGGGAAATAAAGGTATATTGCCCAGTAATGCAATCTGTCCTACGAGTTGAGAGATGAGCAGCCTGCCCTTTGCGCTGAGCGGACTCGCGGATGATTTAGAGCAAGCAGATGGAACATTCTAATATGTTAGCCTAACCCCGAACGGCTAAGAGCTAATTTATTTCAAACCCTGCGCAAGAATTACAGTTCTTTCCTCGCATGCCTCTTTTTTTTTCCCGTTCTCTTCTTCCCTCTCAAACACAAGAGAGGAAAGCAGCCAAAGATAAGCAGAGCGGCGGAAGTTAAGTGTGAAAGTAAAGTGTATTTAACCCACCACAAAGCACCAGGTTGTAGAATTTATTCCTTCCTTGAAGTCAAAATTGAACTCCATTTAGGGTGCGGCAGTTAATTGAAAATATGCCACTCTGAGGCGAGGTAAAAACACAGTAGAAAAAGGGATAAACTGACAATTTATAGTGAGCAGATCGTCTGCCAAGAGCATTACTCTCCTCATCCTCCAATGATGTATGCCTGTACTTTTATTTTAGGCAATTTCAAGTGCTTTGCACGTTAATTCGGTTATTCTAATTTATGACCGAGACATTATGCGGTTGATACTGAATTACTTCTTGATTGAGGAGCACTAATAGCCCCCCCTTTCTTGCTTCCTCTGCCCGTACCTTCAAATGCCACCTTCTTATAAACAGGCTCACCTACAATAGGAAAATGCCAAATATAAAAGCGTGCTTAGGGCCGGGAAACGCACCAAAACACAATTATCCTGTTAATTAAGACAACACACACTCACGCAGAAATGCACATCTACCCAACTTTGTCCCCTCCCCCTCGTTTGCATCTAGCCGAATGAGGTATTTCAGCGTGATCACCCCTAAGTGGACATGTCTGTCTTGATAAACACTTTATGCAGATCAGCTTCCACTTGTTTTCCCTTTCTTGAGAGAGGGAGCGAGGGAGAGAGAAAGAGAGAAATAATACCTCTCTAATTGACCCATTTGGCTGCTTCTCTGCCCACAGGAGGGGGCCTCGGCTTTTAATGTTTGATCGGCCTAATTTCCCCAACACATCATTAGTGGCCATCTTCAGCCTCGACTCTTAATAACCTCTTTATGAGGCGAGTGGATGCCGTTAAAAGTCTTTGTCTCTCTCATCTCTCTCATCCCTCTCCCCGGGTCTCGGACCCTCCTCGTCCTCCTAATTAAGTCAGATGTTTGAAAATATGGTAATGGGGCCTGGACCTGTTTGAATTGAATAAGCAAGCGTCTCCTGGACTCTTCCACCATTTACATAATTTCATTATCAGGTAAAACACACTAATTGTTGAGTGTGGGTGTTTTTGTGTGAGCGAGTGCATGGACAGGGTGAGCCAGCGGTTCCTTGGCAGAAATGCAGCACTAATTACAAAGCGAGTGGCAGCGCTCCAGAGCCGCGGCGTGTAAAAGCAACAAGCCATTTACACAGAGGCTAATAGATTCCTGAGCGCCGGCCCGGCCATTCCAACAGTGTAGGGCAACATTTTCAGAGCAAAGCTGATGTTTTATTACACATTGTATCCTAATAATAGGTCAGTACTTAGAATCTAATGCGCAAAAGCAACACGCCACTTATTCCCATTCATTTAGCATTAGTAGAAGCTTCATATGCTGTTTGTGAAGCAATTACAACAGAACCAAACCCGTCAGCTGCAGATTCAGCTGCTTCTCTTCTCACGTCAGAGTCAAAGAAACACAGAAAAAGGTCACCTTAAATCTATCAGTATACATGAAATGTACAATACTGAAAAGGCCATTTGGCAGCATTTGCATGTTTAATCCCTCAGGCCTCATTGTTTAGTTGACAGTCATATGGTGTCTTCAAATGGGGTCGTGTTTACCGTGTTTACGAGATGAGTTCATATGAACGCCCCCATCATGTCGTATTCACGACCTCGTAAGTGGAAAGTTTCTTAAAATTCCGAGTTCATGAGTTGTGACGTGTTCGTTAATATTGTGAGAAATGGCAGCGGTGTTCTCATGACTTAACCACTTGAACGCCAAGCATATCGTGTACATGTCTTCCCATGTAGTAAACACAAGCTCACAAGTTTCATTTGAAGGCACCAATAGCGATCCGTTAACTGGTGGGTACATCTGTGTTCTGTTCTGTTTAATTTTTTTTTTTTCTTTAAATGGAAACACCCACTAAGGTAACCAAAGCTAATCAATAAGGTTATGAAAAATGTGAACGTTAGATCTAGCTTGAGTCAAAGTTAGCATGTTTGGAAGTTTGGAAATAACTGAAATGGTTGAAAGTGCCGTTCTGCAAGGTAAAATTACCAGTTTTGTGAATGGTGATATACAGTATGAGATGGCGATACAGTATAACGGCTTCAGTTGTGTGACTTTTGGATTGGAACTAAGGTGGCGTCCACACAGCAGTACATTGCTTAGCTTCCATGCCGGTACTCCTGTCTGCTTCTCCGAACTGGGAGCATGCAGACCGCCATTTGAGTTACTGTTAATACTGTTAATGTGCTGACTATAAGGATGTTTATATTCTGTATATGTAGCAGCGTCATCGTGCAGAAACAGGTCATGTGGGAAAAAGTTTGTAGAAGGGCTTGGGAAAATAACATTTTGACGCGAAAACATGCATACTTTGACCAAAAATGTAATGTTCGGATTTGATTAAATAAGGAACACCACTGGAAAGCTACAGAATGATATGAAAACCTAAAAACATAAATGAATAATGGACCTTGCCTAGAAGCTCTTGGCTACATTACCATGACCATTTTCTACATCTGTGTAGGAAACAGAAAAACCACATGTAGTCTACATCAGTGTTTCTAAAGCTGTAAATTAAATAGAAATGGTCGTGGGTCTCGTATGTTTATATTAGTCAGGATCCAGAATGAGACTTTATTTCTTCAAGTTGATAAAAGCAAGAACTTCTAACACTGTATTGTATATCTAATATTGTTTCCCTGGTGAGTTGCCAACTAATGACAACATGTTGACATCCTGCTTGTTTTCTCTGTGTGTGTGTGTGTGTTTGTGCGTATAGACCATGTGCTTCCTTTGTCGTGCCTCCTGCAGTGTTTTTGTCCAGACATCACAAACAGCTGTGACCGTCTCCGCCCGTATCACGCTACCAAACTTCCCCTACACAGCAAAACATCATAATGTTGCTTGTTTTAGACACTCATCTGATGATTACTGACACAGACTTACCAGGACACAGCTGTGTGGAGGAAGGACGCGACACAAGCAGCTTTCTAGACAGAACAATGATACTGGCTGATTCTGAGGAACCCCGGCTTGTTTTTCAATATCTGCACATGGTAAATGGTTAAAGTACCGGTGAAGTTATTCAACTGAAGCATTTTGTCAAAGTTAGGAAGCAATTGTCATGTTTAAGTTGAGGGAATTTGAATGGTTAAATATAAAAAAGCTCAGAGCTTCAGTGTCAAAGTTTAATACTGTAAACCTCCACACCCTCACTTCAGTGTGCTTTAACCCTCTGAACCTGATCCCGACCGACTTTACTGTCTGTCAGAGGCTAAAAACCTCAGCAAACCATTGGTATCAAACACGTCATGTTAGCTTATCAGGAAGGAGGTTAAATAACGCTCCAAATTTAGGCTACATTTTGGGCGAGGGAAAAACTGGCATGGCCATTTTCAAAGGGGTCCGTTGACCTCTGACCTCAAGGTATGTGAATGAAAATGGGTTCTCTGGGTACCCACGAGTCTCTTCTTTACAGACATGCCCACTTTATGATAATCACATGCAGTTTTTGAATAATAAATGATAGACTATGCAGCACCATTGCTTGTTTAAAGCATTGATAACAGACATTTTTTGCTTTGGTGTAACATAATTATTTTTTTTTCAAACTCAATCAATCAAAGAAATTCAACTTTTGATCACTGTATGTCCCTCTGACTGTGTGTGCGTATGTGTGTGTGCATATTTACCAGTTAATGAGAAATACATGAATCCCCCCTCGTTAGGTCCTTTTCCACCCAGCCCGTCCATGTCTCCACCTTTTGATGAGAGACACACACTGATCCCCCGACCCTCAGTGTTTGCACCTTATTCCCCTCCCTGACAGCCATGAGTGTGTAGCAGTGTGTGTGCATGTGTATATGGCCATCACAGGCCAAGCACGGGGGCCCGCTATCTTCCCTCTATTTCTGCCATTTGCCATTTACACCAAATGGTTATTAATTACCAGACAGGACGAGACGGGGAGGAGCCAGATTGTCCAGCGCTGGTATCAAGGTGGCAGACTGCTGGTCTCTATGTTGTAAAATATGTCCGGTTCAAACAGCCATTTCATCTTGAACAAGGTCTTAAAATGCATTTTTCTTCAACTGCCAATGGAGATTTTATATCATTTATCAGTTTTTTTACAAAGAAAATCAATTTGTTGGAAGAGTCTCTGAATTTACACTAAATCAGGAGACACTTTTTATATAAGTTCCCCTTGTTTTAAAAGAATAATTTGAAATAAATTTGCTTATTTTCTTTCTTTTCGAGAGTTAGATGAGTACCACTCTCAAGCCTGCGAAGCACGGGCTTCCCTTGCTCTCTTCAAAGTTCAAAAATATGCCAAAGAACACAGTCACGTGCACTTAAATTCACTTGTCCTCAATGCAAAGTCTGCTGTTGAAACAAGGTGGAATAAGGTAGACTACTTATACCAAGAGATTGACTCTTGGTTTTGAAAAAGAAGTTGATTTGCATTGGAAACAAGTGGAATTACCTTACCACCTTGGTACCTTTTTCTCAATTTAAATAAAATAAGATGGATACTTTTTAAAGTGTACACACATTCTCCCTCTTTTGCTCCTTTTTTCTGTTTCTCTCGTTCACACAATAGCCTGACACCACATAGCTCTTCATCAGGTGCTGGCCGTCAGGCCCTCTAGCACGTGCAGACGATTACCTTGTCCCCTGATTGCCACCACACAGGGAGGGGGAGGTTTTTTTTCTTACAAATTAGTGGATAAATAGATACCCCACCACCATCGCCAACCATTCACCCCCCCTCTCTTCTACCAACTCCACCCATCCACCCTGTGCCTAATGACGGGGGCTGGGGAGCGGTAATGAAAAACTATACATCACAATCAGCCGGACAGTCCTATTCATGGCTATGCATTATGCTCACTAGTCATAATCATCGCTGCGGTGACAGAGGGAGAGATGTGGAGAGAGGAGAAGAGAGAAAGAAACAAGGGAGAGCAAAGGGGAGAAATAAGAAGAGAGTATGATAGGAATAGAGATGGTGTGAAATGGTCTGAAGAGGAGAAGAAGTTATGAAATTGTAGGGAGGGAAAAGGAGGAAATGGAAGGAGAGGGTGCAAAGGAGCTGTGACAGAGAGGAGAAGTAGAGGGAATGAAACTCGATCAGGGCAGAACAGGTGCTGGTCTTTCTTTATCTGCTCTGTATTTTAGCATTACTTCTGTAATGAATGCAGTGCACACCAGCACACGACTGCTGCACTGTAGCCCTGTTACCTGGCTGAGAGGGTATTTTTTCCTCTGATTAGCAGTCGTTTTGTGACTCTGAGGACTACAGTACAAAAATCAGATGACTGATATGATATTATAGGCATTGTACACTAGGGCTGGGACGATACACCTACTATATCTCCTGATTTGATACTATCACGATACTTGGGTGACGATTCGATACGTATTGCGATTCTACTTTTTAACTCTAGACCATGGGAAAAAGTTTAATCCTACACTTCTAGGGACTTTTACTTTGAACATATCTAAATTGATACAGTAAAAATGTTTGATTTCCAGCATGTATGTAGTCAGAGATGTCCTGAAGTCAAATATATCAGTCATGTAAGTCAGTTATTTATTACATTTTTTTCTAGCAACCCAAAAAATCAAAGAATAAAGACATTTCCCTCACAAATTTTTTTTTTCTTTTTAATTTATAAGGGACATGTAATGTTTCATACTTTTGGGTAATAGAATCCAATCAATCTCATTTCTGTACATGTATTTTGTATATATAGTTCCCTTTGTTGACACTGTATTTTGAAAAACGGACGTAGTCACACGTGTCTACTTCCTCTAACGTCTCCAAGTCCATCGATAGCCCTCCCGTCAGCTCCGTTGTCTTTATCCATCCATGCTCAGATCCATCGGGGCCGTTTGAATGTATTAACATAAATGTCAGTATATGGATGCTCTTTGACCACGGAGATGAGAGTGACGGCTGGCTTGACCGCACGTTACCGCAATACGATAACGTTTCCTGTCCATGACGGAGTTAGCATGCAGCTATAGCCGTGATGTCTAGCTTTGCTTTTCCTGGCAATGTGTGAAACCCAAAGTGTTTCCATACTTTACTGTATGTGTAGTGTTTACCACTTTTGATTTAAAATGTGAGGGTGCAGGCCGTATCCACACGGACCTTCCACCGTTTTCTACTTTCTCGTTTTGGCTCGCTGCGGTTTGTTTTGGTTTTTGATAGATACGTTACTCAGACTACAACAATAAAAGCTGTAACTTCCTTTTCCCTCCTATAGACTCATATGAAGCAAATATATCAATTCTGGCATTAAAAAATCTATTTCAAAATCTCTTCTTCAACTCTTTACACTCATCACATTGTACACTGAACCAGAGGTGTCTTCAACCAGTCCAGTACACTGATATTTTGCAGCACATGATTTATGTCCAATGGCAACGTTCAGGGCCAATGCAGGAGGCAGTGTGTCCTTTATAAAATTAGGAAAAATGTCGGGGTAGCGGATGGGTGTGTAGTGCCTCCCAACCGAGTGTAACAATTAATGTTGACCTTTTTGTCAACCGTAACCACATTTTTTTTTATCCTAACCTTAATCAAGTCTTTTAATTGCTTAACCTTCACCATACCTTAAGGCCCTCATACACTGTGTGATAACAGTGATCTTGCAGGTTCATTGCATGTCACACTGTGCAAGATGGCTCTAATAAAATCTTGATTACAATCTGTGTCCGGCTGTACGATATCAGATGTGAGGCATGTATGTCAAGATTGCAATATATTGTGAATAATGGCTTGTTAATTGTATTGAAGAAAAAAGAAAACTTGCGTCGTCCATCTGCATCACTTTTATGTTTTGAATATGCAGAAAGACAAAGAAAAAAACCCAAACAAACAATGTTTGGGGTTTGTTGTGTCGGCCAGTATACTCTGCGCCAAGTGTACGAGAGCGCGGAGTTTGCAGGATGTAGTGGATGGTGTGAAGCACAGCACATAATCCTACAAACTGGGATGCTCCGGGCTACACTGGAATAGAAAACAATGGTAATATATTTTTAGCCTGGTATAGGGATGTCACAATACCAGAAATGTAGTAGTAGATACCAATTCCAGAGAACTCATGGTTCTCTATACCAAGTCGATACCACGGTAAAAAAGTAAAATCCCATGTGTATAAACATACACTCCTTTATTAACGTTTGCATTCTGGTTTTTGTTAGGAAGTTAAACAAGTCATAATTCCCTCTCTATTATCTATTTTATATTGCTGTGAAAGCATCTCCATCAAACAACTGGATTCATTCAAGTTTCTCACCAAATACTACATTTTACAAGATTACTTTTGAACATACCATGATACCGTTAGAATTTACCTCAGTTTTACTGAATAGAGTCCTCCACGCATCAGATTATGAGCCTGAACGCATCATAATGTAACCCGATGGAATCGTACATACCACACACACCGAATCTGTACGTTAGCTGCTCCAGTGCTGCAAATGTTACTAGCTCTTCTGTATGGATCCCGGATCAACTACGGTCCGTTACACCACTAACGTCCATAATGATCATTTTGGGGGAGTGGCTTTGGAGGGAGGCCTGAAGGGACGGACTATCAGCATAGCCGACTTGGTGACTTTTTCTCTAGATTTAGGGACTTTTCGAGCTAGTGCTACTTGCTACTTTCATTGGAAAAGAGTTGGCAACACTGGGCTGCGTTTATCAGTTGGATAATTTTTAAAATCTAGTGTACTCTTGCTACTTTCTCAACATTACCAACCCTAGCTTTAAAGGGAAGCTACAGTCTATTGCAGCTATTACTTTCGTTGCTCCAACCATTGTACTACACAAAGTAATTACTGAGATCTCAGAATGTGGCAACAAACACGACTAGCCAGACAATCACACAAGTTATAAAACAAACCCCCAGGTAGAGAAACTGAAAGCAAACTTGGAAACATTTTTAGTGATGTCATTACAGATCAGAACCCAAGTTGTTATAGTGTACTGGCAAGAGGGGCTGGTTTGGGAAGCTACAAGGCTTAGTCCACCTACTTTCATGGGAGTACAGTTTAAAAAGCAAGAACAGAAGAGGAGATGAGAAGGAAGAACACAACGACACAGAAACGTTGGAGGAAAGACACGAGAATGATATTGACTTTTTCCTGCCATCCATCCTTCCTTTCTTCTCCCGAACATACACACAATGTAGACACTAGGTGAGAACTGTATTTCTGCAGCTCATTAACCAGAATATCTCCTCTATATCGGCTTATTTGGCAGCCACTGCCTGCTGAGCCTGTTCTGCCATCCACCATCCTCAGGACAGTAAATTGTAGAAGGTGTGTGTGTGTGTGTGTGTGTGCGTTAGAATATGCAGTCGCAGTGTGTAGGTGCGCTCGTATGGGTTTGCATGTGTTTTATTGGCGGGAGGTAGGCAGCAAGCAAGCAAGCAGGGGAAGACAGAAAAAGGAGATTGGCAGAGGCAAAAAAAAAAAAGAGTGACAGATACAAAGTGAGAAAATGACAGAGGTACGGTAGGCACACATACACACACGTTCACCCAGAATCCTTTGGGGGAGCTTTGTATTAGGACAAAGCTGCGTAATAAAAGTTGGATCACATAATCACTTTGACTACAGCGAAAAACTAGACTGGCTAAAATACCCAGGGGACAAATAATAAGGTTCTCCTATCAAACATGTTGGGCCCGTCTGTTGCCAGGTGTATGTGTACGAGTGTGTGTGTGTGTGTTTGCGACACAGTATGAGAGAAAAAATTGGAAATGTAGAAACATTTAGACCTCACACACACACACACACACACACACGCACACACACGCACACACACACACACACACACACACACACACACACACTCGTAGGCACGGCACACACACACCTTTTCTCATTGGTCTGTTTTTATAGACTGGTCGCTTACAAGCCACCAAATGTCACCGCTGTTGTTAATCCCATACAGCCTGCCTAATGAGACCATACATGCACACTCCTTCCAGGGTGTACGTGTGTGTGTGTGTGTGTGTGTGTGTGCGTGTGCGTGGGTTTTCACTTAGTATGTGTTAACATGTCTACGAGTGGCTATGCATGTTTGAAGTGTTATGTGTGTGTGTGTGTCACCCCTGACCTTGCCCTCACCCACATCTCATTCCGTCTCATTAAATATGTATATCTTATCACACAACCGCTTTCTCTCTCTCTCACACACACACACACATACACACACACACACACTGAAGCCTATTTACATGCAGTGAATTTCAGCAAGCGACGAGGACAGGGGTTGTAGAGAGAAACGAAGAGGAATAAGACTAGCTTACTAATGGGTTAGGTGGAGGTGGAGATGGAGATAGAGGAAAGGACATAGAGTGTGGAGCAGAGTCTATTTCAGGTAGACAGTTTAGTCAGGTTGTGTTTTTTTTTCCCCTCCTTGCTTCACTCTCTTCCATGTATCTCACTGTGTCTCTCTCTGTGTCTTTATGTACAGTGAATCTTGATTGAATCCGGCCCAATGAGAATGATGTGCTACAGCGATAAAACACGGCCGTGGCCTCCTGTAAAACACCGAGCATCCCTAGCATTAATTATTGACCGGGCCGTGGCGCCGCTGGAGGGGTTTACAAGGGGAGAAAAACATTACACTGACCACCAGCATAGTTAATCACCACTGGACGTCGGATGGTGCTCAGACAAATTGGAGCGCATGAACAAAACACAGGGAGTTTTTTAGTTAACTAAGCTGTCATGGGATGAGAACATTGACAGCAAAATTATCAGCAAGTCCTCAAATGATCTTGATCTTTATGCTTATACTTTGGCATGGCTTTGGCTAAATGTCTATTTGAGAAAATATTAATCTGTCTTTATTGTGATTTAACATACTGTATCTCCTCATGTAGCTGCAAGTGAAATGAGGGAAGAATGAGACAGCAAAGAGTCAAACGGGTGCACCTCACATGAATTCCTATATGAAGAACACTGATCTGATTGTTGTAAGTATTCATGTGGCATAGACAAACTTTAGTCCCATCATGTTTCAATGCATGTTTTAACCCTTCAACCAATACCTGCTGTGAGCGACACTTTGCCTTGCATCTTTAAGATGAAAATCTTGAACCAGGCTTCAGATTTAATCTCAGAGCTGGATGCATACTGTTCAGGTTTGGGTCAAATTTAAAGATGGTAACAGCTTGAATATGAAGCCCTGATCTGATCTCAAGCATTTCAAGCTCTGAGAAATTCAGCCCAACTTCACTCATGTTGAAAAGAAAACTTTTTATCCGGTTAATCGAGCAGCGTCAAGTTGATCGGATTTTATACACCCACACACACACACATGTACATAGAAACACACATCCACCAAGGTGACAAGCAGCAGGGGCGAAGCTACGATCGATGGCCAAACAGAGAATCCGCTAGTATAAATGTGTGTGTGACCATGTTTTTGTGTGTGTTTGTGTGTGTGTGTGTGTGTGTGTGAAAAGCCAAAGCCAAAACAATGGCCCATCAGATTGAAACTGACTTCACCTTGTATCTTTTGGCCCCGGCTTGCGACAATAGATTGGACAGGAAATCCAATGGCAAGCTGAGAGACAAGGAGAGGGGGATGGAGGAGCAGAAGAGGAAAACAGATTGCATATAGCTGCTGTTGTGGAAGAAGTGAGTGTGTGTGTGTGTGTGTGTGCGCGTTCACTGCATGTGAACATATAAGTTACTGTATGCTTTGATAATGCATGAATGTGTGAGGAGGACATGTGTGTATTTTAATGTGTATTAGATAGAAGTATTTATTTGACATTGTTGTGGTTATGCAGGTGTTTGCATGTGTTTGTAAGTGAACGTGAAAGTGTGTGTGTGTGTTTGTGTGTGTGTGTGTGCATGTGTGATGGGTGACCTGGCCCATTTTAATCTGTGGCAGAGAGAAGATGTGGTGAAAACCATTATCACCGTCTCCCTGTCGCTGATAACAGCCCGCTAATCTGTTTGCTGGAGGTATTGAACAAATGCATTTGTGCCACGGACAGACAGGGAGAGAGGAGAGGGAGGGGATGAATGGGGAGAAGTGTGTTTGTGTGTGTGTGTGTGTGTGTGTGTGGATGGGGGGTGGAGGGGGGTGTCGGAGAGGTGCTGATGAAAAATGAGAGGATGAGGAGGTTGGGAAAACTTCCCCGACAGCGGTGGCCTCCCCGTGACAACAAGGAAGGAGGGAGAGATGAGGAAAGAGAATGAGCGAGAGGTAAAGACAACGCGGGCAGGTGGAGGAAACAAATTGAGGTAATGACAGAGACAGATGAAAAGAAATGAGAGGGAGAAAGACTGGATGAAAAAAGGAAATGGGAAAGAGAGAAGGGGAGGGGGGGGCAACAAAAAAGAGGAGACAGTAAAGGTTGTGAGGGAGTCATGAGAATGGAGGTGTCGGATGCTGAGGGTTACTTATCCGGTCATGTATTGTAGATCATTGGTTGTGTGACTCGACCTTGACCTGTGATGTAAGTTTGATCAGACTAAAGTCAATCATTGGCAATGATGCTCTGATGATCTTAGAAACTGTTTGTTTAGAGCATCTTTTACGTTCATAACATAACTGAAACTACAGTATTCTCATCCGTTGTCCTTTTATTAGTCAGTTTTATTGGGCCTGGTCAGAAAGCTTTGAAGTGAAATGGCTTCAATAAATCACAAGGAAAATGAAGCCAGAAGTTGGTCCGACGCTGGTTCAACAGGAGCCAGCACAAATGACCTCACACCTGTCCTTTTTTTACTCACTATCAGCCTCTGCCCCCATCCACACACACACTATCTCCTTTGCGGTCATGTGCGCACTGGAGGCTGCACTGCCGACAAATCTACAGCAATCCCACCATAAAGCCACCCAGAAGGTTGATGCAAAACCAGGTTAAACCACAGATTTGTTCCCAGTTCACAACAGGATATATGGCCAGCAATTAACCATTTATAGCAAATATTTCTACAGTTATAGTTTGTGGAAAGGCTCTGCTTTTTAATGGAGAACGAATCGTCCCTTTTAAACATATACATGAACATTAAATCTTAAATCAACAAAACCTGAAGCTTTGCACATAAGAAGGAGGTTGGGGTGGTAGACAGAGTTGCGAAAATGCATATGAATGACAAGATAATGTGCAAGGCAAAAGCGTGCGTTTAGAAAGCCGTTCTTGCTTTAGACACGTCATTTGTACGCCATGTAGTCTGTACTGACTACAGCAATGTAAATGCATTCATGCACCTCCCCTGCCGCCCGCCATAAGTGCAGTGGATGGATCCAACAAACACAGGACTCTCAACCAGGTGACCGCTTTTCGAGACCGGTGTTTTGTTAGTAACATTTGTGAAGTGTTTTTTAGTGAAGTTTGTGACGTGTTTTCTGTAGTTATATTACGTTGTTTCCATATGTATTGTATTAGTTTACATACTTGTTTTAAGGCCAACCATGAGGTTTTTCCTAAACCTAACTCAGTGGTTTTGTTGCCTAAACCTAAGTGAGTGGTTTTGTTAGTGTGGGCACTAGCTGATAAGAACTGTCGGTCACACACACCAGGAGCCAATCATGAAAGAGGTATGCACAGTTGGTACGACCACAACCAAGAGGCATGACAGCAGCAAATACATAATTGTGGAACTGCACACGCGAGAGCACATTGGTGCAATACGCCTGCCGTGACTCTTACTCCTCCTAACTCCATCACTTTGTTGCTCCTTCTATCCTTCCGTCATAAATGAACCCAATATACCAAATCTCTGATCTACGGTAAGGGCCATGTCTCTGAAAACTTCCAACCTCTATTGTCTAAATTTCCTGGAATAAATAGAACTGATGACAGAGATGCAGTAATTAAAACTAATTTAAGAGTATACTGTATTTGTGCTTTCCTATTTCCCCATGCCCATGTGAGTAATTTCACTGTGCCATCGACTGGGCCGTTAGTCAGTTGAGGCTGGTGGTGGTTGGGTGGAGGGGTAGTTGGGTGTTACTGCAAGCCCCGGGGCTAGCAGTTAACCTGAGCTCAGAGAGCCTCTCCTATGAAACGCTGAAGATTGCAGAGATGTTAAAGAAGAGAACGGGTGGGGTGGAGTGGGATTGTAACACCCTGAGCAGTATGTCAAACACGAGGAAGGACATACTTATACACCTGTTTTATCTTCCTTCTTTCTCACCATCTTCCCTTTCATTCGGCCTGTAACATCTCTCTTTCTTCTTCTCTTTTACATCATATTCCTACTCTATATTCACACTTTTTTGGTCTTACTCTCTCTCTCTTTCTGTGTCTACATCTCTCACTCTCTCGTGTCATCTCTTCACCCCCACTATCTCTCCTCTCCCTCCCTCCTGCTCTGCTGAGGCCCTGGGGCACCATCCCGCTGCACCGGCTAACCCTTGTATAAGTTTTCCAATTCCAATTCCTGCTGGATTATGGCATGGTGGTGACGAGGGGACATTTCCTCTCTGATTATATATTTGATTCAATGGCATGATTATTGGAGCTCTCTGTGTGTGTGTGTGTGTGTGTAGATGGAGGAGGTGATGATGTTGAGTGGGGACAGAGACCTTGACCTCACCCAGGGGACAATGGACATTCTTGGGCTTTCTCTCTCTTTCTCTCTCTCTCTCTCTCTCGGTTCGCACACAGCACACACAAACGTGAATGCGTGAGCGAATACGTTCCATCCCCCAAAATCCATGCTCGCAAATTGCCGTGCTTACACACACACACACACACACACACACACACACACACACACGGAGCCCTCTCCACCCTCTAGCCCTGAGGTTAGGGGCTGTAGATGGCAGACATGGAGATTGGTTTTTAGTTAAATGTCAGTGGAGGTGAAAGTACTGCCCAAAGGCACCTCTCTCTCTCTCTGCGTCTCTCGCTATCTTTCTCACTCTCTGTCACTCTCTCTATTCCTTGTTCTGTTTCTTATGACAACCTCAGTCTTTCTTTCACCTTGTCTCTCTTTCTTTCTGTCAATATGGTTTCTTCCCTTCTCATATATACTGTAGCTCTGCGGAGCTTTAGGGGCAGTTCACATGTTGCGTCTACGTGGAAAACGCCAGCCGCGCCGCTTTGGTCCTTTTATCCAAGATGCTTGGGAAGTTGCGCTCTTGTCGCACCTGCCATTACTAAGCAAGCACCTGCGTGCTGCGATGATGATGATGAAGTTGCAGGAAGCCTCAATGACTAAACTAAACAAAGTCAAAACAAAGAGAAATGGATTTCCAGTACTGTAGCTTTACTGGTTGATTTCTCTTTGTCAGTTTGGCTGACCTTTCATTCGGATGTTGTGCCGTCCTCGGACGGAAAGGGTTAACGCCTTCCGCGCATCCGCGTTGACAATAATGGATTTGAGGGTTTAAAAACCGCCCCATATGAACGGCCCCTTTATAGTGCGTTCAGCTCATTGTTTAGTTGTCCTGCCTACAACTTTACTGTTTTGGTTCACTCTCACCGCTCTCATAGCCTCATGTTCGGCCTCAGCAGGCAGCATTTTCAGCCACAAAGCTCTAAAAACCCACCGTACACTATTGGACTCACATTCACCAGGTGACCAGAAACACGATTCGAAATGAATAAGAATGTTGCTCCGTAACTGCTGCTAGTGCCCCATATCAACTTTAAAGGTGATAATCGGCAATGTTGTGTTTACAGCTCGTTTCCACTGGCATCCCCATGGCCAAAAAAAACCCCATTATTGCAGGTTTTAGGACTCAAATTATGTCACACTTGACTTGATATGGAGATTTTCGCAGTGAATAAATGCATCTGTTATGTACCAGTAAGTCATAATCTGAGATAACTTCAGACCCAGTCAGGCATAGGGTTGAGTTTATGTGCCATTATGCATTAATGTAAGAAATTGAGTCATAAATAGTATGATTTAACCCAGTATGGTGTCATAGTGAGCCTATGTTAGAAGTGACGGGCCATTAAACTAGAGAGAGTACTCTGCATGTTATAAAAGGATGTTCACTCACAATGCATGTGAAAGTCAGAGCGGGTGTACACACTCACAAGAGCGCAGCATTGTGCTAACTGAGTCTTGTTTAACAGATATTAAGAGAGAAGAAGAAACCAATGTGATGTTAGCTTCCTGGATATTATTGTATTGTGAGTTTTAGGTTTTTTAGTTTTCTGATGGTTGAATGAAATTGTAAGCTATAAAAAAATAATTATCAGTAACAGATTGTCAGCAGCATAAAGATACTTGCACGTACTTTGTTAATTATGTGGCACATGACGGGTCAGTACAGGTTGTCCATTGCACGTTCAACTTTGTTTTCGGAGCTTACACCCTGGTTAGGCTGTAGAACGGGTTCCCTTTGGAATGGGTATGGCGGGTCAGTCTGAGACTCAGCCCAGAGAAGGGTTAGTGATGATAAAAGTTGCTGAAATATTGAGGAATATGATCAGATCGTCATATGTATTATGAAGTAATTGTGGTGTAACAACTGGTATCAAGCCAAAAATTGCTGCAACAACTTGTGAGACATAAGTGAGCATGGGAATGACCATCATATACTTCTATCATAATGTTCTTAGCCCTTATACACTTGACTAATTAATCAATTCTTTTTTATTTATGACTAAAACAATGTGACACACAGTGCTGAGCTACATCTCAAATTAATCTTCAGGTTCCCAGTTTTCAGATGATGTACACCACTTCTATGTGACATCTACTGTTGACCTCGCTATCTCCCCCCCTAAAGACTCCCTGTCCAACCCCTAAAAAAGACAAAAATGGGTCTATGGTAAAGAGAGGTGGAGTGTGAAAGGTTAAGTTCAATGTTTCGATTTTACAGCCTGCAACTTTACCGTTTTGATTTGGCCTCCCGCTCTCATCAGCATCGTTTCCATCTGCAGCAGACAGCAAAAAAAAGCTCTGATAAACCCACTGTAAACTACCAGCCCAGCAACAAATTACATTAGTGACTAGCTGGCAAACAACAGTGGAGTGTTTGGCTGCTAAAGCACTGGATAGTAAATATTGGATGTGTAAATAGGCAATAATGTTATACATCCAGGAGCTGGTTCTGATGTGATCATTATGTGTCTGCATTACTGTCAGTAAAGACCATTTAAAAAATGATCAAATCGACCAGGTAGTTACTCGTCCTCCGCAGGCTGCTTGGCCAGCTGGCTGCAAGTGTGCGGCACAGATTGCATGCTGCCGTGGGTGTCGACATGCCAGCTGCTGCTCCTTGTGAACACCCAACCAAAAGCAGAACGCTGCCGTGCATCTGTTGCAGCCTGTGGCTTTAACAATGTTGTTACTTTTTTAAATTTAAAAATAGTCAAAGCGACTGCCTCGGCCTTTTCGTTGGTAGTGAACATAAAGCAAAAATGAAGCCCAGATATTTGACTCACTCACGTCATCATCGGTTTGTTCCCACCAGCGGAGATTTGACAGCTGGATCATGCCAAAGACTCTTGCATGAAAAAGCGCTTCAGAAAGCTGGCATCCTGTCCAGAGTGAATATTTGAATACTTATGTATGTTTGTGTACATGTAAGTGTGTGTGTGGCCTGTCCTGTTTGACCCCAGATATGTCAATCAGCTCAGGGTGGCAGTTGTCAAACTGGTATTCACATTGCCAGAGCCAGAGGCGGGACACACACATACAAACTGGTATTCAGAGATCATGTCCTAAAGGGTTGTTATTGTCCTAACATGGGCCGTACGTTGTCTGTCCACCAATCTGATCACACGGACCACTAAACCTCTACACTGCCCCTAACTCTGCATGTGTGTGTATGTGTGTGTTTACTGCATGAGTGCTGACTGACAGCTGTCACAAAGCCTGAGAAGCAACAGACCGTATGCACTGTGTGTGTTTGTGTTACTCTGCGATGGAATGAGTGCATGCATATGTGTGTGTGTGTGCCTCCGGACATTAGAAAAGGTCAGTGTCTGCTAGCTATTTGACTGTTTGCTACGCTGGGCCGATGTTACACACACACACACACAGAAAACTCTTGCCCAGAGAAGAACGCTGATTGCAGCAGATGGTGGTTGTTAAAGTGGGATCATTCACACACACATACATGCTCACACCTGCTGGCGTGGACACACACATCACTGCCCAGAATCTTGCTAGGGTCCCAACAAATAAATAATTTCTGTTGTCTGTGGTGATGAGTGTCGAGATCTCCCAAACATAGGAAAGACACAGGCACATTTTCATGATAAAAAGTTGCAGATTTAAATAAAAAAGGAGAGGCTTTATGAGCTTTGTACGCTCATGAAAATATCTACTATGAGTTTAACTAAAAGTTAAGCAATTATTATTTTTTTCTATAATTTATTTCTAATATATTTTGCCTATTGTTGAAAAAGTTGAAAATTGAAAATGTTTTAATTTGGGCAAAATATTTGATACATAATACTTTTCTTGACGAGGTAAGAGAAAAAAGAAGGAAACACCAAAATGCACCCGAGTTCCCCGTGAGTTTTGAGATTAGTCAGTCTGAGCTGGACACAAATGCACACAAACATATTCCAAACACATGGTCAGTGAGTACATGGTTAGCATTGGATTTTATGTGCAAATATACACAGACTGAAAAAAACACTCCAGCAGTCAAATTTGCATGAATAATGCAAGGCGAGAATTCACATTCAATCTGAACGCCCCTTAATGTGGTAACTTTAAATTCCCACACAGATCTACAGAACACTAAGAATCTCAAACATTTAGTTTTTTTTCTTCCTCTTTCATGTTTATATTCCATCATATTAGGAATATGCAAGCTTCAGTCTTTTGACGCAAAGCACTAAACTATTTCACAGCATTATTGTTATTTCAGACCCTCAACTTTGTTCCACTTGCCTCGCTCAAGTACAGTGTCCATTTGAACCGAAGCACCACAGGAGCTGAATGGCAGGGGAGAGCAGCCGAGGCAACAAACGAGCCAATTTGGAGACACAAATGGCCTGGCATAACACTTTCCCATAGTTAAACCCTAGAACAATGCACAGAGGCAGAGAGCGAATGTGACATTAGTGGCTTCGAGTGTATCCCTGTAGGCCAATATGCTGTCTATCTGCATGTGTGTGTGTGTGTTGTCGCTGTGACTAAGTAAGACAGTAAATGCATGAGAAGAAATGTCCATAACTCTGGGAAATCCTCGCAAACTGTGTTGCTGCACATGAAGACGAGCATAAATAAGTAATGAATTACTCGTTAGCTGTCACTCATTGGAGAAGTAGAGTCATTAAAGGCAGCACTGATTCATTACACTACTTATATCCTCACTACTAAGACTGTTTCTACTTATATCTAACTCACTCTAAATTGAAATACTAATTGATAACACTACTTCTTACTGGTACAAAAGAATCATGTGACATTAACACATTGTGCTTTTATGTGTGAAACTTTTATGCTGCCATCTTGGCCAGAACTCACTCGGAAAAGAGGTTTTAATTCTCAATGGGACTATCCTGAGTAAATAAAGGTTAAATAAAATAAAATAAAATAAAAAAACAGATGCAATATACACACACATTCCTGTAAATGCACCAATGTGAGGTCCAGACAAATTCACATGGAGAGTGAGGACCAGATTCATAGATAAGCAGAATACCTAAAATGAATGTTGTGATCGATTAGACTGCTGTACACAAATACAGATGCACTTTAATATACAATTGCTGCTTTATCAAAGTGAACCAAACTTATGCAATAAACATCCGTATCATACAACTTCCACCAAAGCTGCAATGAATGCCATCTCCAGTGTACAGAACTAGATTTATTACAATTTTGTGAACTGAGAAACAACTCAAACACAACTTAAGATCTAAATTGGTTCGGTTGGGTTTATCTTTTTTAAACTAACTATATGGTATTGTATCCTATATGTTGTTGGATCAGTACATCCCTATCGCCCAGCCCAAAAACAAGACTAAGACCAAACTGTCCCTTTAAATGCCCCGTAGTCCAAACCCAACAACCCTCACACCCCTACTCCTGCCAACATGGCGGCTGCCTGATAAATGGCCGTCCCTTGTGCCTATAAACAACAATCTCTACCTCTCTCTCTCACACACACACATATATACATACACACATACAGAGAAGGGGCTCTGCATGCGCTCCATTCTAGCCCACTAATTCCTATTCATTTAAAACAGCCACCAGGGCACGGCGTAGCCTAGCCCGGCCCCAGACACCAGCCATTCATTATTCAGCTGCTTGCTTTATGAATGGCTTACAGGTGGATGCTACAACAGCAACCGAGCAGCACCGCTCGTAAATCACAACGCACACACACGCACACACTTTTTTTTTTTTTTTTTAAAACCTGTTTTGAGGATACAGAGCCTTGTGCGTATGTGATTGTCCGCGAACGGGGGTGCACAATGTCGTCAATTTCCCTCTGTGCACTTTCTCTTGCTGCTGTTTAATTAGTAATGAGGACAAATATTTGTTTGTTCCAACACAGAGGAAGCGAGAGAGAGAGAGAGAGAGAAAGAGAGAAAGAGAGAGAGAGCAAGAGACCGACACAGTGAGAGAACCCACAGGACTAAATTAGTTTCCCTTTGTTTGTTGTCAGAAACAAGCTGTCTAACTGTTCTCTCTCCATAGGCAACCAATGATAGAGATGGCCACTATACTGAGTGTGTGTGTGTACCAACACCAAAGCACAGCTGTTTAACATAGTCTGTGGTATAACTAATAGATCACACTGTGTTACATTTGTCAACGTGACACTTTCTCCTATATTGAGTTACACTCCAGGGCTTTCTCCCTTTCTTCTCCTCCCTCGCTCCCGCGTTCTTCTTCTTCATACTCCTCCTCTCTAGCGCTCGTCCTGTCCGTCTCTATACTCTCCTCTAACCTCTGCAGTCTTTCTCCGTTTCTCTCCGCAACTCATGAGTCAGGCTCCAGACAGCGAGGGGAGATCAGCCTAGCAGAACAATGCACTTGTCTGGTCAAGGTGTAGAGACACCACTCTCATCCACCAACTATGATGGATGACGAGATGGACTGTGTGTTCTCTGAGAGTTTTGTCGTGTTATACGTCAGGGTCCACTCACAAGACCTCCTGTTTTCACCTCTGTTTGTGCTATTTAGTCACAAGTCACGAGGAGACCAATTAGGAACTTTTAAATTTACTTTGCATACTCAGGGTTTTTCCTGGCTCAAAATGAGGCGGAGGTTGTACCATCAAGGATTTTTACGAGACCGTCTTGGGGGGACCTCTGACCCTTTAGGGGGTCCGGGAGCATGCTCCCCCGGAAGAATTGTTTTACATTTTAAAGTTAAATGCATCAATGTGGTGCATTGTGAGAGCAAAATTAAGATCTTGTGCCCTTGTAAACAACTTTTTGCTTTAGTAGCGGTGGAATGCAATTAAGTACATTTAGGCTAGTGCTGTACTTAAGTACAATTTTGAGGTACTTGTACTTGAGTGTTTCCATTTTAAGTAACTTTATAGCCCACTTCTACTCCACTAGATATCAGAGGGAAATATTAGACTTTTAACTTCAGTACATTTATTTGACAGTATTAGTTACTAGCTATTTTGCAGATTCAGATTTGTAATACAAAATATATATCAACTTATAAACTATGGTGTATTATTAAGTAGTATATAATTGTTAATATATAAACAGTGTGCAGCGGAGGAAATGCGCCCGGTGAGGGCCAGCCAAGCCCACACATTGAGAAGTATAAACTCATTTTTGGTTCATTATGAAACCGTTCAAGCACACATGTAGAGGTGCAAGGAGCGGCTTTCACAAACGCCGACTGCCGTTTTCAACAGCATTTATAAACTCCAGCTGGCGTATAAAACTATATTAAAACATCAAACGGCAGGAAAAAGGAGTTTTGTTTTGTTGCGCCCTGTTTGCTGGTTGCGGTCCAGCCGAAAGCAGACGGCTTGTTTCTTCCTTTTTGGCAGTTTTGACAGCGCCTTTCCTGGTTCACTGTGCTGATTACGATACAGCGCCACCACATTAGCGTAATGCCGCAATTGCAGTTACAAATGACAGAAAACCACCAAGTGCAACACTTGTTAGAAAATAGTGATTTCCATGAAGACACTCGTCAGAGTTTCGTAGAGAGCTGGAGGCGGGATGAAATTTGATGGAGGCCGCTGCCGCCTCATAATTCTCTATACAGGAAATACCCTGATAGGGACAGCAAAGATGTCGAGAATTCTGTGAAACCAAAGTGCGAGGATGCTTTTAGTTCACCTGGTAATCCGTGAATAGAATAGAATTGGACCTCATTAGATGTTTTTGTGTGTTTTATGTACAGTACAGTACGTCTGTGAGAGAGCAGTGGTATTGCAGTCATGATTGATGGGCCCTTCTCTTTCTTCCAGATGCTTCCACTCAGCTCGTCTTTCACTGCCAGGCCTCTGATTCTGTTTCCACTCTGTCACTCACTCACAGAAAACACACCTACACCTCCATGAACACACACACACACACACACACACACTGATTCTGTTTCTAGTTCGTCAGTCACGCAGATACACACCGAGATATGAAGGCACTGTGTGACAGCGCATCTAACGGTGCTCTCAGCAGCCACACACACTCACACACACTCACACACACTCACACACACTCGATGCCTCTCAGTGTTGTGTTTTGTTTTCCCCCAACTGACCTCTTGAAGAAAATAGCTTGTTTCAGGCTGTGTTGTCGTTGCTGTTGTCAGGTAGACAGATATATAGAGATTGTGGTTAAGATGCTGTCTGTGTGTGTTTGGTTTGGGGTGAACATATTTGAATGGACTTTATTTATAGTGGACTTTTGATTAATCACTCAGTAGGCCTTTCTCACAGCAGACTCAATTTATTATTTACACCTGTGCTGTGAAACAGGCCTGTTAGGGGGTTGTTGGAGAAAGTCTGAAGCTAAAGTGATGCTAAGGAGATACATTAGAAGGAGTTTGTTTTACTGGTATCATTGCACATCCAACATCCATACTGACTTTGTCAGAAAACAAGAGCAAGCATCCATTTTCTTCTGATTTATGCTGTTCGACCAAAGCAAGATACCTTATATGAGACGTTTATAATGTAAATGTTTAACTTTACTGGTTAGTGGGATTTTTTTTAAAGCTCCTGCAGGAGGAGGATGTATTACTAATTAGGACTAATCATCCATTCTCTAGACTGCTTCATCAGTTAAGGGTGCTGGAGGGCTAGGTACTATCCCATTTTTTTAATGCCAAAAATAATGCCAAATATCCACTGCAGTGTTTCCCCTATATTCATTCTGCAGCAGAGCACCGGTTTGAGTCCATGAACGAGGCAAGCGTCTGTGATAGCAGCCGAACAGTCGAGTGTGTTATCTAAACTGCTAAAGTGAAGTGAAGATAACATTGTCTGTACCGGCTACAAAACGCTGACGTGCTGACGTATTCTGTGTTTTTTTGTGTTTTTAGCTGAGCCAGATCAGAGAATATCTGGTTAAAACAGGTCGGTGATGTTGTTTTGCCCTCATTGTTCTCCGTGAAGTTTACTGGAAGTGATGTAACGTAGCCCCGGTGCGCCACACTCAGTTTAAAAAATATCCTTTTAAATGCTACATTGCCTGTCAGCTACCGGACATATGGTAACTCAGGAGACAATCTGGACCTGTGTGCTCTGATTAATTTAGCAAGCAGTTAAAAAAACAGCCATAATTTTGTTTGAATGAAAACTCAACTCCTGGTATTTGCTCCTGGTGTTCGTCACCACTGTTATGGAAGAAGGAAATAACGGGAGTAACAGGTCAACCAGTGTTAAAAGTGATTTATTTTTAAATAAGTGCTGTGCGGTGGATCTAATTTATGCAGATGTGAAGAGTGGTTCATGTGGATTTCGAAAAGTAACTGATAGATATTTAAGTGTTGAATTTGAGAACAAAATTTGGTGTGGTCTAACTGTGTTAGCGCCCCAAACCCGGTTCATACGTCAGGCCAAAGCAGTCAACCTAGTGGACACGCTGACCATATTGACATACAACCACACTCTTGTTGAGTTAAATACTTAAGTGACAAAAACAGGCATTGGTCAGTGCAAAATTACTGTTGTGGTGCTTCTGTCTGAGTATTTCAAATTTAGGGAACTGAACCTGCATAAGCTTAGCGGATGTCCATCGTTAAAACAAACCAGTGGTGATGTGAACATCTTTCTCCAGTGTTGAAGTCAAACACTTGATACGCCCAGCGATCAACTCCAACATAAGACTTTTCACTTCCTACTGAATGTAAAATCATGGTCACTTTGAGCTTTTTCTAAACAAACGCTGCTGATGTCCTGCTCTTAATGGAAGCTTTGCAGTGAACCTGTTTAACTGCAGTGGTTTACTGTATAAGCGTAGTTTCAGTGCTCCTTTGCTTAGCTTTTTGTGCAGCAGTTAGAGGCTAACCAACCCCTCTGAAAAGCAGCCAACTGTGAGGTTTGGATAACACACAGGACTAACTACCTGCACGCACACACACACACTTGCATGCAGCGTGATTCATAACCCAGTGTGCCGCCTTTTGACACAAAGGCAATAGGAGCAGCAGCCTGTACAAGCCTGGACTTTTATTCCTTTCAATTTGTCTTGCTTAAAAAACAAACCGGCCGTGAGCCAGTGAATAAATAAATAAAGCGGTAGGCGCTGAGGGAGGGAGAAAGGATGGATGAATGGCCCCGTCTCAGCTGTGAGGGAACGGACCGGGGGGGTAGACCTACATTGGAGAAGAACGTCTGGGATGTATGTGTGTTTGTGTATGTTGGCAATTCTTTGTCTGCATGTCTGCATATAGGTGCACACATGCCAGTTATATATGTGTGTATGTGAAGATGTATTTTTACCTGTATTGGCATGTGCAGGTGTGTGTGTGTGGGAATATGGTTGTATGCCTACCGGTATGTTTATATTTGTTTTTGTGAGTATGTGAGGTCCATAGAAGTCTGTGTTTACAGGCACATGTGCACACATAGCTGTCTGCATGTGTGCGTCTGTGTGTCTGAGCAGCTGTCTCCTGGCCTGCTGTTGATCACAGTGTGTGTGTGTGTGTGTGTGTGTGTGTGTGTGTGCAGCCACGATGTTTCATCTATCAGCCCGTCCCAAACAGACAGAAGCAGGCGGGACTGTTGTCTTTCTCATCCTCTCTGCTTATGACTGCAAGCTCCCATTGTGGAAACAATAAAATGAAAACAAATATTGTACTATCTCCTACAAAATTACGTTCCCATGCAACTAAACTGCATTCTCAATTACGCTTTGAGGGAAATGTATTCTCTCCGTTAACACGTGGTTAACATTGAAATTGAAACAAAACAAAGCTACTTGGGTAGGTTTAGTAAAACACATGCTTTGGCTTAAAATGACTACAAAACTGAAATGAAACAAAAAACAAAAATAACTTGGTTAGGTTAAGTGAAAAAAAAAATCATGGTTTGGCTTAAAATGACTGTTGCGTTATTAAGCTACGTACTTTTGGTTTCACACGGCACACAAACACTGGTCTCCTGGGTGGAAGCCCTGTGTTTGTTTGACCCATTCACCACCCCGACCTCCTCCCCATGCAGACTTCTGTGTACTATCGTTGCAAACGTATTTATGATACATTGGAAACAAACATAATCCATGACAAAATGTGTTTCCGTCGAAATGTAATTCACAAGCAGTTTTGTTGTATGGGAACATAATTTGTAGGAGACAGAGCTGATTTTCCTGCACTGCTTTAGAGTACTCTATGATAAAGGTTGTGAATAGTTTAGCAGTATACAGTAAGAACTATAACTTTAGTAAGTTAAACTGGAAATAAGAATATTTAACAATTGAGAAATCAAGGAAAAATGTTCTACGTTACATAACTCACACTTCTATTGTTGATTTGCTGTTATACGTTAAACCAGAAAATGCCTTTTTACTGTAAGTTTGTATCTAACAGAATTATTTTTCTTACACAATCAACCCCTCCAAAAGGGTTTCATACAGATGTTGCGTCTCATGCTCAAATGGTTCTGCAGGCTTGTTAGTGAAGTAAATAACTCTTTTTATTTGGTGTTAAAATCCTTTTTTTTGCGGGAAAGTTGTCATTAAAATACGCACAATTCTCTAGTGAAACAACTGTTTCCGCTTGTTTGTGGTTCATTATAGCATCTTGAAACAAGATGGAATAAACCAACAGGGACAAAGAAAAAGGTACTTGATTCAAGGATACTGGGAGAACGAGTACATGTTGGAAAACAATGTGCCATAACTACTATTTTTATATTTACAGCCTCATGATGGGTGCAGTTTCATGTGAAACATTAATATATATTGATAGAGTCACAATCAACGTACGTCCAACAAACACATCTGTTGGTTTTGTGCACTTTTTTATACATGCCACAGATGTCTAATTGCAATGCACTTAAAGCGAAAGTGAAACATGCTATGTCAGCAAACCCCTGAAGCAATTAAAATACCTGACATGACAGATAGTTGCAATATATCCACAGAACAAACCCTGTCTGTTATAGGTAATTATTAGAAAAGCCTTGTCAGTGGAGTATCTGTGTCCCGGAGGCAGCCGTTGACTGAAGATATTTTTTTCTCTGTGTTGTTCTATTTGACTCTTCTTTTATCTCTCACTTTGTAAACTCATCATCCGTCCATCAGTCCCTCTCTCTCCTCATGCATTGGCGTGTGTGTGTGTAGAGTTCCCAGTTACTGTCTCTATCATTTTTTTAATGCAGGAATTTTCCCTCCACTTCTGTTTTCTTGCTCTCTTTTAGCTGATAATGACATTTCGCCTTGTTAAGATATGACGCGTTGATGACACTGCTACAGTCTGAGCACTTTGTAACTGCTTCAATATAATCTTTGTGTATTGATGAAAGCCCATTACTCATGTTCCAACTAGGACACAGGCGATAGGTCATGTGTAGGAGATGATAGTAGCACACTGTGTATATATTTTTTAAAGAAACGCTTAAAGCAAAAAGATTTAGTAAAATGATTTCTGCATGTGTTTTTCCCTCTCACACACTTCAGTCTTGATTTGTGAACATGAACAACTTTGCCCTCTAGGGGTTTGGTGGATATGGGAATCATTACTTAACAGCAAGTAGAGCAACAAACACATTAAATATCTCATCCCCTCCCTCTCCACCTCCTCCCATCGCCTCTCCATCTTCTTGCTCCCTGGACTGCCCTGTAGTTTAAATACACACTTTCCTGACAACAACACACCATTGATCCTGGTCTTCACACACACACGCACGGCTGTACCAGTCAAAACCCAGGAGATTGTTCTGTTAGAAGTGGATTAAGAGGGGGCATGGCACTAAGTGCTTGGTGTGTGTGTGTGTGTGTGTGTGTGTGTGTGCATGGCCAGGCCAATAAAGGGAGTATGTTTTATGACAAGTGAAACGAGCCCAGTGAGAAGCTGCCCAGTTCAATACCTCATCACACACGCCAAATTGTGCTGTGTGGACGACACGCGCACACACACACAAAAAACGATGTGTGTGCACCAAAACTCATTTCACGGCAAATTGTCCATTCCTGATGACAGTCACACTGAGGAACTGTACTCATACACGTACAGTAATAACAGTAATCACATGTATAACCAGTAGTAATGACGTGAAAACTGAAAAAGACAGTAGACTAATGATAGGAAGGCCACTATGAATCGACGGGAGGGGGGGGGCGGTGAACATGGAAATGTAAAGCTGTGAAGGGCAGATGAGACTCTCTGGTAGAAGACATTGATACACTCTGAGGTGAAATAGTATATGCACAATAATGTAAGCTTATCATTTTCAACTCAAACAAGTAGCTAAAGAGGTTAGTCTCCAACTAAATCTCAGCTTATAGATCAAACAGTTGGCTAGAGTTTGGTTATTTACAACACTTGGCCTAACGGGATTCAATCAGATATGTAGAGATGTCTGGATAAGCAATATCCGGCCACTGCGTTGGACGGGGGAAGACTGAAGGGACATAATGTTGATCAACCTTAATTTATTAAGATATCGTGAACGCTTAGGTTCAGGCAAGATCCAAAATAATTAATAGACGTGTATAAAACAAACGTTTGTATAACAAGAGGTGAATGCATACAAACTTGTCAAAATTACAATCCAAACATATGTTAAATTGCATTGACATCTATGGGATCTTTGGTTTTCTATCCCCCAAATGGGGGCTCGGCCCTGAGTTTTTGCGAAGTACCTGAATGTGACGGCCTAAAATATCGGTGACTCTTCCCAGAAAAGTGACTAAGAAGTAAAAAATAGTAAAATATCCAGTTGAACTTATCATGTCAGGTAAAGTGTATAGCTGGCGGTGGCTGTATACTCATATGAACACATAAATACACAACGGAAGCAGTTAAAAGTGAATGACTCAACATGTAGACTCACCCCTACGTGGCCAGTGAGGAAATCAGTCGGTGTGTTTTTCGTTGCCTGATGGTGGCTTTATGGGGAGGAGAGGCTTCTGTGGGACACTGATGATAGCTAGCTGCCATTTCTTTTGTGTCTATGGGAGAAGGAGAGCGAGGGCTCTTTAGACTTTTGCAGTTAAAAGGTGTGTGTCACACATAAATAGGACACACTGCCACATGTCCAGCTGACATGCATTCACCGCTGGTCAGTGTCCATGACAAACAGAAACAAATAGAGTTTATCTCATCGTGACATTGTGCACAAAAACGTACATGCATATGACAATATAATAATGTATGCTAAATTAGCACAGTTGCAATCACTTACTGTAAACACACCAACCTGCACACACACACACACACACACACACACACACACACACGCATCCCTGCCTGGCCCAAACAACATGCTCCAATTAACACCTCCTTAATCGCCGCTCAGCAGACCCCCCACTCCCCGAGCAGAACCCTCAGAACCCCGGCAACCTTTTGGAATCGGTCGAATCAAAGAGCAGACATCTCTCAACAAGGAAGTAATTGGCCCGACCCCGCGACCTCTGGTGCCTTACATCAGGAACGCATCGAATCAAAACCTGCTACTACAGGATACACCCACACTGCTAACTAGCGCCTTGGTCGCTTAAAACACACACACACACACACACCCACGCACACACACACACTTAATGTATACAGCGACATGCACACACAAAGATGCGTCATTAGTGGCTGTGCTGCGCTCATCGCTCATTAGACACAAACTAGGGAGAGATGTTCAGTTGATAGGGAGGTGAAGTGGCTTCCACTGCACACACACACACACACAGAACACACACACACACACGGGCATGTACGGACAAACATAAAAATGACCGGGTCTTCATCTAGTGAGGACAAGAAGCTGCAGGGCTAATAAGGCAGTCTTGCAAATAGAGAAGAAAGAACCGATGGAGAGACTTCCATTCCTCCCCACTGTTTAGAGGAGTTTTGATTGATGTTGGGACCGGAAGATTGGGACTTTTTTAATTAACCTCCGAGGAAGGAAGATATGTCTCTATACTGTAATGTATATAGTAGAAAATGCCATCATTAAAGGTTTTGTGAATACATGCATCCATCCATCACTGCTTTCAGATTAAAAAGTCAGTATATCAGCGAAAAGTTTGTTCCCTTTTAACATTGAATTTAACTTTTTGAAGAATGTGTGTGTTAAATGTGAGCACTGTGCAGCCACAGCACAGCGTTCATGGTCATTTAAACTTTGTGCTGAACTAGAAGCAAATTTGTGGTGTTGAATAATAGCGGACTCTCTTAACAGTGCAGATCTCTGTAGGCGATACGATACAGTACTTCCAAACCTGAAGAAGCTATCATTTTAGCTAATGCTGTTCAAGCAGTACGTCTCTGGTAGAATCAAAAACTGCACTACAATTGTGTTATTCGCACAAATTTCACTGCTGAACCATTTGGTTGGATTTTGTGTATTCGCCCCAAACAGCTGATGCACTGACGATACAGACGATAGCAGTAAAAGGGATGTCACAATACCAGAAAGTAGTCTTTAGTAGTCGATACCAATACCAGTGAAATTCTATGATTCTCAATACCAATTTGATACCACGGTGAAAAACAAAAGTAAAACAATAAATCTTATGTACTTCAACATCCACTCCTTTATTACCGTTTGCAAACTGGTTTTTGTTAGGAAGTTAAACAGATCATAATTCCCTCTCTGTTATTTATTTTACATCGCTGTGAAAACGCCTCCTTCAAACAACTGGATTTATTCAAGTTTCTCGCCAAAAACTCCATTTTACAATATTACATTTGAACACATCATGATAACGTTAGTTATGATGAGTAATTTACCTTCGCCCGATACTAATTTTTACTGAATAGAGTCTAATAATGTCATAATGTAAATCAATGGATCCTCCTTACGTTGAAGACGGCAGGACGAGAGCCAGTTAACGTTAGCTGTTAGCAGCCAGTAAGCAGCGCATTTCTGCATGGTGCTAATAGCTAACTAGCTCTCATTCTGCCAATTTGAACACGGATTTGTTGTACGTATTATCATGGAAAAAATAGGATGTGTCGCTTGGATCCGTCGATAGTGAGTTTACTGCGTCCCAAACACATTTTTTATCGCCCCCGGGACGACGGGGCGCCGTTAGTCTCGAGCTCTGATGGTAGAAAAATGAACACCGTCATGTTTTCAGAGTTTTGGCATCGACTTGGTACCTAAATATCAGTTCTCTTGACGTCCCTACGGTAAATTGCCTAGCAATGTACACGCCGACCCAGTCCCTCTCCTTTTTCCTTGTTTCTGTACATTTGTTTATGAAATAGATTAACCAAGCGTGAATGTTTCACTCATAAACACAACATTTTAATATTATATTGGAGACATATTATCAAGTTTATAAAGTTGTTATGGCAAACATGTTGGCAAACAGTTACTTATTCACACATCCGACAAACGCGGAGTCGTGTCTGTTCACATGATGACGTCTAATATTCACTCTCTTTTAGCTCAGTTTTTATCTCCACCAGCTCCTGAGGGAAATATGAGGCTCTTTAGCTGCTAAGCCAAATGCTCCACTATGATCAGTCTCAACTTTTTAGCTGAGAATGGTTGATAAGAGCAATGAGACAACAGTACAGTCAGGCGATAACTCTTTGTGGGCTCACCACTATGAGCGAGCCCTCTCACATTACACCTAATCATTTCATTCAATGAAATATTGATTAGTGCAGCTTTAAAAGTAAAATGTAATAAATATATACATGATTTTTCTTTCTGAGACTCGAGACACCTTAACCAACAGTTGGCCAAAAAGCAGAGAGAACATAATATAGGAAAACACTACAGTATGATTCATTGTTATTACACACGGTGGGGGGGGGGAGAAGATTAATGTTAACTCAAAGTCACAGATTTCCTATAGAGGGCCTGAGAAACATTGCAATTCATTATTGCTCCTCTTTCACTAAGCAGTGGAATTATTTAAGGGGGGAAATGGTGCATTACTGACTCATAAACACACACGCACAATAATCACTACATGTATATATCTTCACACGTGATAACACAACATAATGAAGGTGTTTGGCAGCCATTGCGAGGGCTGCAGCTGTAAATGATGGCGCCTAACGCAGGAGTTAAGTGTTACTCATTCCACATATACGCTACATCCTGTATGCTAATGAGGCGATTTTTATTTACTGGACTTGGAGGAAAAACCTCATAAGATTTTCCCCAGTGGTTTATATTGTTAACCAGGTGTAAATATGTTATTTGCATTGTTATTGGGGATAAATATGTTTCCTCTTCACGTTGAGGGGACAAGCAGACTTAATTCCATATCAACATGTATTTAAATGGCGCTGGGTTTCTGTGAAGGGGGGGCTTATTTATAGAGTGGAGGCTCTTCCCTGCCTTGCATGTATGCATGTATTTACACATTAATGCACAGCACACGTATAATATACATTTGCATAGAAATACACATACATGCAAATGTGAATGTCTCTTACATACACTCCAACTCGCACACTTATGTTCACAAAAAACGTACATAGAACATACGGGGCTCCAGACTAACTTTTTACATTGGTTGCACTGGTTGTGCAAACTTTTTTGTTTAGGTGCACCAGCACATAATTTAGATGCACATAATTATGATGACGTTAGAACTTACCATAGCTCAATACTCATCTTTACTGAATGGAGCCTGAACGCAGCATAACGCAAATCAATGCCACCTCTCGTTAATCGCTCATCCTTCTGATTTCAACATGGATTTGTGGTTCACAATGTAGCATCATCAGGGAAAAATAGGGTGAGTCCCCTCGATGCGTAGATAGTGAGTTTAACAGTCTACCTATGGTATCGTCAGTTATCCACATATTACGTTGGTATAAGAGCAGCGTAATGTAATGTGTGCTCAATGAGTGGTCGAGTGACAGAAAGAGAGATGCTCTATGAGCAGATCAGCTGTTTGGCGATCATCGGAGCAGAGAAGTAATTAGCGGTAAAGTTGCATTGTTGTAACGGACACAGCAGCATTTTTCTTGACAAAAAAGAATCAGTAGTTCTCTATATTTTGAATTACCGGTATGTTTTATTGTTGTGATATTGGTTGAGGAGGAGTACAGGCTGCGGTTTGACACCTACACACACACACAGACTGGCATAGGCGCACCGGTGCGACCGATGAAAAGAGTTAGTCGCACTCGACAGATTTTTGGTCGCATGTACTGACATACAAATACAACAGATGTGCAAAGTACTATACACACATTCTCACACACATATAATATATAATGCACAAAAATATACAAGGGATGGGTCATGATTTTCGATTTTTTTCAAATAGTCGTTAAATTATAAAAAATCGACTAGTTTATGCAACTTTATGCGGCTATTTTTTAAAAATAATTATCTAATTCCCAGTGATTATTGAATAGTATTTTTGCTTGGAATGCACATCCCTAACATATACACATTAATCCAAACGCAGACACAAACACACTTGGGGACACACTTGTATGTAAATGCTCATCATCACAATCACTCACACTAGCACCCCTCTTAATTTAAACACACTCACATATTCACTCTTTCAGAATCACCCTTGTACACACTCTCACCCTCCTCATCTCACTGCACACGCGCCGTACGCTAAGACCCGTACACAAACACACACGCGCTGTTAGTTAATCACCGTGTTAGATAGAGAGCGCACGCAGCCTATGCTAATGTCTCAGTTAATGCCTCGGTGGCTCTCCTTGAGAAATATATTTATCGCTTTATTATGGGCTCGTTTCTATAATTCATAGGAAGCCCGCCGTCCTAGATCACCCCCAGATGAATAGAGCCGGGGAGAGTGGAGAGATGCAAGTGTAATTCACTGAGGTCTACTGCCGTTATGTCCCTCTCCACTTCTCTTCCTCTCTTTCTCTCTCTCTCTCGTTTTCTTTTTCTCAGCATCTGTAGTTATGGATCGTAATATTATGATAGCTGTTGGTGGTGCATGCACCATTAATGATGTTGCCTCATGAGCGAGAACAACTGTTTCAGCAAGTACAGACCCCTCTGGGAGCAATCAGAGAGAGAGAGAGAGAGAGAGTGAGAGATATTATATCAAATGTTCCGACATTATCGTAACTTGAAGTTTTAGTGTCATCATTAACTATGCCAATTGGTATGAGGTATTGAGAAAACAAGACCAAAGGAGAACACCCAACAGGAGCACCATGACACCTGTCACTGTTGGCCGGCGTGTTTCATCTTGTCTGTCTGGATACGTGTTAAGCGTCCTATTTTCTGAGCGTAAACTCTGCAGAAAAGCAGCAAATTCGTCAAATTTGCCCCCGTGATCAGCACATCCCAGATACTCTAACTACTACTTCTGTCCGTATAACATGTTTGGTGTCTGCTACGGGCATCAGGTGATGCTGCTGATGGATGCTACAGCACTGCTAGCGGCTCTGTGGGGCATTAAAGTTCTACTTTTGGCTGAGTTTTCTCTTACATTCTCCAGGAAACTTGCGACGGCAAAGCGCTCTGAGTTCAGGCTGGTGCACGCCAAGGGTAGAGTACAAGCAGGGAGGCATCTGATTGGTTCTTTCCAGGCGGACCGCGAGGCAGTGATGGGTAGACGTTTTTACAGGATTACAGCAGCTACAGATGACAGCTCTTTCACGGTCCTTTTTCAGAACTCATAAGTAATGGATCGCTGTCGGGGTGTAAAGACCATTTCAACCAATATAACAAATAGTGTATACTGGATAACATCGTCAACCCTGCCTTTAAGAGAGCCAAGTTGTAAGATGGATAAAAGTTGAGGTTCAAAGTTTATTTTTTTATGTTATTATATTATATTATATATATATATATATATATATATATATATATATATATTATATTATATTATTTGTGATGCATGCTGGGAGACATGCAAGACCATAACTAAATGAATAAATGAAAATCCACAAATGATTTAATTTTCTTAGTAAGCAGATGTTTTTATTAGAGAACAGCTTATCTTAATATTAAATCTTTATTTTGATAAAGGTATTTGAGAAAAAAGTGTAACAATTTTTCCTGAGTTATGTCCTTCAGTGTACAAAGCACATCCCGTATTACTGTACTCTGCTCTGCTGCAGATGTACCTTTTGTTTGGGACTATTTCTGACAGTGTGACAGCTGGTGGAATATAGTAGAATTATAAATAATAAAATGAAAAAGAGGGAAGTAAAAAAAGAAAAGAAAAGGGTTCCTCTTCTCTCCCTCCCGAGGGAGCGACCATTTGCTCTGACATTTGCTTTGCCTACCTGAGTGTTTTCCCTTTATCGTCATGACTGCTCTGATCCCAGAGATGGAGGGGAAGTGGGAAGATAGAGGGTGCTGAGGTAGAGGGAGGAAAAAAGGGGGAGAAAGTGGTGTAGGGATGGAGAAAGAAATGGATTGGGTAAAGAAAAGAAACATGAAAGGAATAGAAGAAAAGAAAGAGTGAAAAAACAGATCGAATGGTATCGAGAATCGTGGAATTTTACTGGTATTGGTATCGACTACTAAATTTCTGGTATCGTGACATCCCGACTATAATTGCTGTGGTGACACTTACCAAAACCCACCATGTCAATGTACCACGTTTGAGTGGCGCCACGCTCACGCTGCTCTCAGTCATTCTTACTCTGCCCTATGTGTCACACCATGTATGCACACACACACAACATCCATCCATCCACTTGGCAAAGGAACTTTGAGGAAGCGTTGCCAGCGGTTCCTGTGATTGTGAAGCGGTCAAATGCAGCATAGAGGTGATGAGTGTGTGTGTGTGTTTGGGTGTAATGGCGTCGGTATGTTGTGGCCTGACAGAGGCCTGGGTCACAGCACATTTACTCACTGACATGACTCTAATTACACCACACACACACGCACACAATTCTAATTATGTCACGCATGCTGTGTCACTGCACAGTGGAAACGGAGGCCACAGAGGCCACACAGGGGTTACAGAGGAACAATGACTTCTTCTTCTGTCGGTCTTTTCTGATATATGACCCCTCTTTAGTGTTGCACGGTATACCGATACTAGAAAGGCATCGCAATACTAGAGATGGTTCGATACCGATACCAATCTGATACCGTCTTTTTCCCTCTCTTAAAAAACTACGTTTAATAAATTAAATAGATGTAGGTTATTAATACAAAATATAATGAACTAATAAATGATGATGTAAATGTTATGCAATGTGAGGTTTGTAAAATAAAATAAAACGGCAGCTACAGTCATGAATAAGACAAAACGCTCTGCCATTTCTCCTTTCCTCTTCCTGCTGTAAATTCCTCAGCGCTGACCGTCAAACCCCCGCAAACACAGTTGGTTTAGACACCTGCATTTACGTTGACAGTCGGTTCTGTAACAAACACTATTGCACATTCACAAAAATGACCTGGCAACACCGACATAGAGGAGCGTATGTGACGGACTGAGCATCGGACAGCCCCGGCACAGACGCCGACATAGAAGAGCGTATGTGACGGAAATGGATCGGATCGGATTATACTTTTTCTTCCCCTCCGATATCCGATCCATTGATTTTGGCCAGTATCGGGTCGATACTGATACTGAGTATCGGATTGGCGCACACTACACAATACCCTACCGCTAACAGTGGTACTCCGTTTTCCTTTTTGCTTTGTTTTTTTCTCAAACGATTCAGGTTTAAGGTTACATTAGACATAATATATGTATTATAACCATGGTCTTGTTTAACCAATATGAAATGATGTGATGGGAGAGAATAAAAGACAAAGGTTACGGGATCACAAGTAATTATAATTCATCCTGAAGGGGACATGAATGCCTCTAACGCGTAGTGGTGGACCAACTGACCAACATACCTAGAGCCACGTTGCTATAGCATGGATACAAATCTGTGACTGGAGCATCATTCTACACCACCTATGACCAGGGGTTGCGAGTAGATTTGCTTCACTTTAAAGGATCACAAGCCAAAGAGGTTTGGCACCACTGGTCTAGAGGTTAAACATTCTTACTCCCATCTGAAGAGGAATGTTTACTTATAATATGTGAATTCTGAAATTTAAACTAATTGGACAAAAATAACCCCAGGACGTTTTCTCCCCTCCTTTATTCCCCTTCACCCTCCCTCTCTCTCACTTTCTTTGACACACAAAGACACTCACTATAGATCACTGGAGGTCATTTTAGCACCATGTGTGTGTGGATGGCTGACCCTTGTCCTCTGCTGGACACGTTATGGCCATCACCCTGTCTCATAACTACACACATATAAACAGGATGGGCTAAATGTATGTGAGGGCATGTCCGTTGATGTGAAAGACGAGAGGTGGGTAGATGGAGGGGAGAGGGGGAGGGTTTCTGATATCTGAGAGCTAGAGGAGATACGATGATGATGATGATGATGATGATGATGATGATGATGATGATGATGTGCCTGTGTCAGGGCAGGAGGACAGATGAGAAGGGAGACAAGTTGTGCTTCATCCCAAATCATCCTTTCCCCTCTTATTGTATTTTTACATGTGGTACATTTGCCAAACTTTCATAGTTCAGTTACTTTATTTGCAGCAAGTAACAACAGTTTATAAATAAGTAGATGAGATGATTACTTACTTACTACTAAACCAGAACCCACGATGCACAGGACACTTCTATCTAAAAAACTGCATACATTTTCCGTCCAAGCACACTGAAGCACATGAGACCAAGTGGCAACGTTTCCCCGATCGTGATATTGACAAGGCCCTGATAGAAATGTTAACCAATTAGCATAAATCGTTCCCCCATGCCCTTTGGTTTATGCAGATGATGTATGGGAGAAATATCTCTGTCCGTTTGGTTTAATACACTCATAATAATCCATGGTGTGCTGTTTCACCAGTCGATCATGTTTAAAATGATGAATGGGTGACAGTGTACACTTTAAATAAGTCGAAAATGTTCCTTCCTGATACACCTGGAAGCTTCTACATCTTACTCTGTATGTTTATAAAAGCACCATTCCTGTGTGCACTTGATGACGTGAGATGAAATGCGATGATAGAACTTAAAAGCAACGTAAAGACAAAAAGAGACGAGCAGAGAAATACACAGATGAAACGTATTGAAAGAAGCATACTTGTGACTCGAAGCTGGTTTGATCCCCTCCATTACCGCCACTGAGGCGCCCTTGAGCACGTGATCACTATGAGCTGAAGCAAAGTGCAGCTTAGGTTTACGTCACCAATGTGTGCCTTTTTATCAGTTCAAAATGTACCTTAAAGAGAGATTTGTCAAGTATTTAATACTCTTATCAACATGGGAGTGGGCAAATATGCTTGCTTTATGTAAATGTATGTATATATTTATTATTGGAAATCAATTAACAACACAAAACAATGACAAATATTTTCCAGAAACCCTCACAGGTACTGCATTTAACATAAAATAATAATAATAAATTGACTATGACTTGCCCCAAAATGCATGTGATTGTCATAAAGTGGGCATATCTGTAAAGGGGAGACTCGTGGGTACCCATAAAACCCATTTTCATTCGAATATCTTCAGGTCAGAGATCATGGGACCCTTTTGAAAATGTCCATGCCAGTTTTTCCTCACCAAAATTTAGCGCAAGTTTGGAGCGTTATTTAGTCTCCTTCCTGACAAGTTAGTATGACGTGAATGTTACCAATGGATTCCTTCTGTTTTTCTAGTTTCATATGAAACTATCATCTTCACTTTAACAAGTAAATTTGGTTGTAACTTAATGCAGAAATTAGAAATTGACCAGAATAGAATGTATAACGATGACATAATAGTGAAACAAACGTTACCACATTGGCTCGCTGGATTACATATTATCAAACCGGGATCTGCGGCCAAATGTGGATCTGTATTTCGGTCCTTGACATGAGGGCAGCAGAGAACACCTGAAGGTGTAAAGGGTCTGGAAGTTGATTAAGACAGAGGGGAGCACTCCACTACCTGCTTGCCCCTTAAAGAGCTCTTTATCCTGGATGTGATGAGTCCCAAGGACCCCTCTCTCCAACCATCCAGGGAGAGACTAGACTAGCATGCAGCCAGGCAGCCCAGCAGACAGAGAGAGACAAATGCAGAGCAGAGAAATAAAGTGCCTCTTCACACTGCCAGTTAATAGTACCAGAGTGGAGAGCAGGACAGAGAGGAACCTCTTGGCTGCCTGACCCCATGAAGAGCTCTCAATCCTGGGCTCACGGAGTCCCAGAGCCCCCTTTCTCTCCTAGACCTCAAGCCCCGCAGCCCCGCTGGGTCAGAGCTAACCCCACAACCCTACTCTGGAGGCTCGGTAATAGGGCCTGGATGAACTCTTCAAGGGGAGTAAAAGCCTCTCCTGTCCCCTGGGCTCCGGCTTCCTAAACTGGCTCAGTTTTCACTATCTGCCAAAACTGTTCTCAATCCAATTTTGGGACTACAGTTTTAAGATAAGTCTTTATGATATATTCTGGTGAAGAAGATCTCCAGTTCATATAAGCACTGACATAAAGACTGCAGTTAAGGTGAGTACATTTTAGAAGATTTAGGACTTCTGATGAATGTGAAAGTGGTCCAGAACATGGTAGTTTTGAAGCTCCAGTGGAAACAGGACCACTGTGAGGTAGGCTGGAGAGCTGCAGCAGGGAGAACGAGTGGAGAGGCAGAGTGGCAGTTGAGTGCGGAGATGGAGTGGTGAACTGGAGGTTGGGGTGGAGGAGAAGAGATGCAGAGATCAACGCAGGTCAGAAGAGGGTAGATCAGGAAGAAAGAGGAGAGCAGGATACTGAAGTCCCATTCTGAGCTACTGCACATGTTTAATCATGAAATATTTTACACAAAACAAAACTAAAATCCATGCAGTCAACCTCACAAGATCAATTGTGAAGCATTATTTTTCCAACTCTTGCAGCAATTCAGTTGTTCCATTATGCTCGTCAAATATCTCTAAAATCATGTGTCTGACGTTAGTTCATATAGCATGCATCTATATTTATCTTCTATTATTGAAGGTCTGTTATTGGACATAAGCGAACCATTGATTACTTTTGGAAATCAGATATCAAATTGACTCTGCAATATTGTCATAAATTTGTATTTAGCCAGACAAACTTCTTCAAACTGTGAATTAAATACAATGACATATGCGGTTTTACGAGGGGTTACACACGGACAGACATAGAATATAATATTAAGTATGTTTTATTTGGTGAATTATCACCTGAAAATAAGAATTGTGTTTTCGTTACCTTAGAATGAGCCGTCTATATCTTTACTATATCTCTCTACAGTAGCCCATAACGGACAAACCAAACACTGGCTCTAGAGAGGGCCAAGGGTTAAGGCCCTTGGGGTGTGATGAATCAGGTAAGGACACGTCATGACTGATGAGACCCAATCAAGAAGCGAACGTGGGTGCCTGCGTCATCGTTTTCAAAGGTCTCCGTCCAGACTAAAACACAATTTTAAAACTGAAACAGGGTCAGCAACGTTTTCAAACGTCTCCGTTTTAGGGGCTCGAAAATGCCGGCGTAGTGTGGACGAAAAGTTATGCGTTTTAAAACGAAAATATATTTGTGTGGATGTAGCCTCATACATCATCAATATCTACAGTATCAGAGACAACCTAGATGATGTCTACCGATCAAAGCCAGTGAGGGGATATCACATTTGTCTTTGTTTTGCTCTCTACTCATCGCCTCCCCCTGCAGCTTCCTCCTGTCTTGTTTGCCTGTGATGGCATGTCACAGTGGAGGGTGCAGCCACATCAGGGGCTGTGCAGGGTTAAACTCTAGCACCCTCATTCCATGTGGCAATTAGGCAAGCCGGGCATTTAGCAGCTACTGGGATTGCTTTAGTCACTCGTGGGAGGTAATTTGCTGCGTTTTATGTAAATGCGAGCGGGAGAAAAAAACCCTGTTGATGCGTTCTTTCATGTGACTTTCTTCATCTGTTTTTACCCACAGTTTTACATCATCTCTCCATCACTTCACCTGCCAGACGTTCTCCACCCACCACTCCTTCTCTTTCTACCTCTCCTTCCCCCTTCATCTCTCCTCACCCTTCCATCTCACTCGTCCACATTTTCCAATCTCCCACAATACCTCTCTTCCACCATACTCTTCCTCTCTCTCTCTCTCTCTCTCTCTTGCTCTCTCCAAGTCAGGTGACACCAGCCAGACCACTAATTAGAATTCTGTCACTAAGTAAATGCATTGTGACCGGTGGCTGACAGCTCGGCGTGTGTGTGTGCGTGTCCACGCGTGTGCGAGTGTGTGACAGTTTGGGCAGCTTGTTGGCGGTGACGATGGCAGCCGCCTGGCATTTTTAACGTGGCAAGGTGCTGCTCTCGCCACTGACCTGACAGTCATTTAAATTACACAGAGGATGGCTGCTGTGTGTGTGTGTGTGTGTGTGTGTGTGTGTGTGTATGTGTGTGTAAGGAGAATGAGAGAGGGATTGAGGAAGGACCATTAGTAGCTGTGGGATAATTCACTGACTCGCAGGTTGACTGATTGTGTAGCTGACGGACTCACTGACTCATTGTTGGAAAACAGACAGACAGATAGGCAAGGCTTGTTTACCATGTCAGCTCACCAATATAACTCAAATCTCCCTCTCTCTCATTGACACACAACACTCTCTCTCACACACACACACACACACACGCTTTGAGAGAGAAGAAAAATATAATGTGAGGAAAACAAGAGATGAGAGGGATGGAAATGAAATAGTAGGAAAGGAGTGTAAAGGAGCTGCAAAACAAAAAACTGGCTTTTATAGCCTGGCAATCAACCTCCGCAGCTTGATAAAGAGATTGACGGTGAGGGAGGGAACGAATGGATGAGGCAGATAAATCTGTAAACAGCAGTTACCTGTCAAAGGTTTCTCAGTCACACTGGCGTTATCAGATTTTTTTTTCCAAAAAGTTCTCCATCCACGCTACAACACTAGAAACACTGATAAATCTCTTGTAGTGGGCGTGCTCAGGGCGTCTGAGCCATAAACTCTAATAATGATGGACAACACGTCTCCACTTCCTCCCACGGTACAAAAGTGAAGCCAAAATATCATGGATATGTGAGCTGACATATTGAGATTTTGACGTCATTTGGATCCAAAGTCTGCGCAGTAGTGACAGAGTATAAAAGCAATTTTCCGCCATTTTGGACTGAAAACGCTTATTATATTTATAATATTTTATTGTTCAACACAGGCCATTTTGGTAGAATATAACAATAGAATATAATTTTTTTTTTTTTTTACTTTTGTACGGCACTTTTTAGGTGGACATTTTACTGGCGTCCGTTAGTTGCTTTCAGTCCAAAATGGCGGAAGTGTAGCTTTGTTGCTGGGCGCTGATGTTGCAGTGGAACGAACAATTGACTTTCACTTCTCAGCAATATATACGTGAGAGATGGTAGTGATCGGGGGTCTGGAGACACGATATCGAGGTCCCACCCACAAAACCGCCCGAACCAATCACGAGCCGAGCACAGCCGCAGCTTGCTAGTGTGAGCAGCTTAGCTGCTACGTCAGCACCGCAGTAACCATTTGGCTAGAAAGACACAGCGACTAACCATAATATCTCTAGAACTACATTTAACATTAAAAAAATATTTGACTTGTTCTTTGACTTTTTAGTTCGACCCATTTGCCATCTGCTAACATGGAGGGGGCGGGCTTCATGAGCTATACTGCAGCCAGCCACCAGGGGGCCATAGAGATGTTTTGGCTTCACTTTTGGGGAGCTGTCATGTCGTCCGTCTTTATAAAGAGTCTATGGTCTGAGCCAGCAGTGAAGCAGCTTTCTGTCTTTATCAAAGAGATTTGTGTCAGAAGTGGACCACATGAACACTGTGCATCAGCAGGTCCACAAACTTTATTTTTCCACACCCACAAAAGTCCAGCATTTTCTAATACACCCATTCTTATTCAGCATCTTAAGATGCATCTTAAATGTATCCACGGTTATGATGCACAATAAAGCATATTTTCTGGCTGAATTTTACAATATCTTTCTCTCTTTCTGTGCGAGCTGCAAATCTTTACTCACAGCGAATTGTACAAATGATCATTTCCATACCTGAGGAAGCATTAAAATGGAATAGATATTGCCACCCAACCAGATGAAAAATACTGTCATTTCTTTCGACTGCACTAATGTAAGGAAATCAAGCTCAAAGAGCTTTTTTATGTGTAAACACATTACTTAATGTAAAAATGTATTCTCAGCGTCTCACAATGATGTTCGCTGTAAAGTGGAATGAGTTTGTCTTTTACAGAAATAGCTTTCATCTCTTTTGGCATGCAGGAGTTGAAAAAAGCCAAGACACAGCAGAAATACTTGTAACAATGGGATCTGTGCTGGTAAAATGCCGACTTGTTGGGCAGACAGCGCTGATTAATCAGATTAGGCTCTTTAGACATTTGAACCCTTCAAGAGAGGACCTCTGCGATGGTAGCCTGATCTCTACTGGGACTGGCCTGCTCTCCACAAACACAACTGAGGGACACTGACGTGTTATACAGTATGTTTGAGTTTCTCTGTGTGAGTGTGTGTATCAAGTTGCAAATAGTCTCAGAGCAGAGTTAAGGTGGAGAGACGGAGGCAAATAAACCCACTCGCTGCTCTCTCAGATGCAGAGATTCAGTCTGTGTTCAGTATGCCATGTCCTCTTGAACTTCTCGTTGCATTTGTGTACAGAAACGAGGCAGATTGTTGGGCATTGAGGGGCAGTTGAGTCTGAATAAGGATTTGAGTAATTACAGTAATTTCAGTTTACAGCCAATGCATGTAGAACGTTGGAAAAAGTTCCCAGATGTGTCTTCGTCTTGCTCTGTACCCGCTTTCTAGCTTGTACAACATAAACAACCTCGACATCCCGATGTGGCCTCAGCTGAAAGTCACAAATTGTTGTGTAGCTCGCTACATCTGTATTTGTTGCAGGGGATATGGTGATTTTTGTTGGTAATGTGAGTGTGGCCTTAAAGGGTAACTTCGGTATTTTTCAACCTGGACTCTATTTCTCTCTCTCTCTCTCTCTCTCTCTCTCTCTCTCTCTCTCTCTCTCCTCTTCTTCACTTTACGTTTATGAAGTAAGCTCACATCGATGTTTCAACTTCAACAGCAAACAAAATCATGCTTATTTTAGGTAAAATATTATACCTTTAATACTATTTAAAAGAAAACAGTGGTAAAACACAGACTTACATCATTTAAACAGAGAACCAGCATTCACACGGTGGAATATGACTGAAGTAGTTCACATACAGTAATACAGAAATTGAAGAATATTACTGATTGGCTTGTAGATGTGACTCACTGAGCAGAGATTTCTTCAAAAGTCCGTTCTTATGAATCTTTATATGAAATAGCTCAGATTTGATTTTAGGGCCGTCTTGTCTATTGGTGTGATGTCACATCCAGTACAGATGAAGACAATAGATCAGCTGGTAATGACAGCTTGGATTGTGCATGTCAGTAGGTAGGACTATAAACTATATTATTTGAATTCTAGTTTAATTAAAGAAAATGCACGTTCTTGTCTTTTTAAGGCCGTATTCTTTGAACTATTTGTGTACTTTTGCACGAGTGGGAAATGTAGTTTAATGTGCATTTAAGTGTGTGACATTCACACATCCTTCTCAAAGCTTACCATTAGCATGTCAGGATGTACACTTGGAAATGCCGCTCCATTCTGGAAGGAGAGATAGAGAAATAAAAATAAAAGATTTGATTAAGAAAATTAAGAGTATCAAAGAAAGGGGATGGACTTGTATTGTGAAAGACAAAGTGCAAAGGGAGGGAGACGGGTGGGGGTGGGTGAGCAGCAGAGTAGACCCTTACAGAATAGTCCCTTGAAGGGAAAACAGCGCTCAGTGTCAGCAGCAGCAGACAAGCCACAATGACAGCAGCATGGTAAAACACCTCTAATGCACCTCTATGGCTTTTTACTGCTTCTCATATAGCAGCAAGGACACACACATGACACATGGCTGCACACGCATACATACAAACACACACACACACACACACACACACACACACAAACAAGCCAAGGATGAGGACACTTGAGATTCACGTTTTTTTTATTTATTTTTTTTTCACCGGCGCAACATGCTTCAGTACAAACTCACGCACACAATGTGGATATTTATTATTCACGCTTTTGTTTTGCACACAGACAACATGCTTGCTGGAGAGAGGAGGGGAGGAAGCGAGGGAGGGAGAGATAAATAACGGTGATAAGTCTTGTCTTGTCAGAGGAGAGGAGAAGGGCTGAGTGACATACGATTGGTCTCCCGGTCGTGAAATATGCATGGCTTTTTCAGCAGCCAGAGGAGAGCAGAGGAGTTAATTTAGGCCTCTCGCTATGCTCGGGGTAATTAAAAGAGATGATCGATAGTTTCCCCCCCGTGACTGATAACAACCGCCACACACACACACACACACACACACACACACAACACAACACAGAGGTGCAAGCAAACATACAAGCAAGACACTGGCAATGCACCGAGTATACATGCACATCCCACAAACAGGGAATAAAGAAGCTATGAATGTTAGTGCAGAACAATGAAACCTTATTCAGGTAATGTCATTTTATCGACAAAAAATACAGTTTGTCTTTATACATATTTAAGGAAAATTGTTCGTTTCAGTGTATGACATTACCAGATTTATCCCATGATGAACATATGAATATACCCAGACTAAAAGACACATACAAATAAATTAGGGCACAGCTCAAACAATCTGCTTTCCTTTTGATCATTTATGGATTTGAAAAAGAGAGAGACCAGTTATCACCTGTGCAACTAAATATATTTGGCCTATAGATAAGCCAGATGTAACATAGATTCAGGGCCCAAAACAAAAATCTGATTTTAAGATAGTGAGTGATGAATTTGAGTTACAATTGTTTCCTAATATAAACACCATTTAATTTCTAATTTAAACACTTTTCATTCTTATATATTCAACAATTTACATTCAATTACACTAAGGTAGGCTCATGCTCAGTGTGGGTATGTGATTGGGGTGACATTTATTTGTTTTTTTGGACCATTAAACAAAAACCAAGCCAAGCCAAATGAAACTATATTATACAATGCAATCCGTTGTCACATGCATGTGTTTCCCTTCTGCGTTATCGCCCCCCCAAAAAATTAAAAATCCATTTTGAATTCCTGCTGCTATTCCAGGGCGTTGATTTGTATTCTGTAGCCTCTGATAACAAGGCAGAGAAGAAGAGAGCTCAGTCCTCCAATCTCTTCCATAAACAGGCACTCTGTCATCAATATTGTAGAGGAATCCATACCGCAGGACTAGAAGACTAATTAGAGCCGGCTCTAAATTATTTAACTCCCTCTGATTTTATTGATTTGTCAGTTCGGAGCTGCGACTCAGAGCTGTAAAATTGACTCTGCTGAAAGAGACATGCTCGTCCGCTGGTTTATGGCTGTTGGCACGTAGACGGGGGACGGACACGGCGATGCATCGATGCAGCTGCTGCACACATGCGGACAAACAGTCCTACGTTGGGGACAAAAGCGCACGTGCTAATGAAAAGGCAGGACTCGGTAGATAATAGTAAAACCATAAAGTTGCAGCATTAACCGGCTTAATTAACAGTACTGCAATTAAACACTCCCATGTACTCAGCGCGCACACACACACACACAAGAACACACACACAAGAACACACACACAAACTCGTAAACTAATTACGTATCTCTCAATTAACACAGATCTCCATGTGGAGTGCATGGAGCCCCAGGGATCCAGTTAGCCACCTGTTACTAATATCTCAACTCAAGCATGATAACATCAGCACACACACACACACACACACACACACACACACACGGTCTTCAATACTGGCCTTCAATCAAAAGCATAATAAACACCAGCGCGCGCACTTCCAACAGGCCCGACTCGTCTGGCTTGTTGGATGTTTGCTGAATTGGTTAAATGCCTAATTGGTTAATTGCAGAGGGATTATGTTCAGATGACTGGGAATCAATTGACCGGGCACGCACATTTAGCACGTATGATTGACAGAAGAGAGGGGAAATGATCTCATAGGCCGCCGAGCAAATCACGAGCGGCGATTAACCAATCAGAGCAGATGTCAATTGATCTTGCGGGCCCGGAGGTGAGCCGTAGGCTTCTGACAGTAATCGTCAAATAAACGTTATTAATGGAACGCCTCGATCTGCTTCCGGATGGATATTGAGTAAAGTTGTAATGTTTTGATGTATGCATTGATTTTGAAGTGGTGCTGGGAAATAAAGCAACTGTATTCAGAAAGGAATGAAAAGGAAACACGCGTACAATTTACATGGCAAACACAGATTTTGTGAGCAGGTCCAGTGATTTGAAAGTATGATTCTCATCATTAATGGTCACTCTGAAGTAGTTTCAACAGGGACTTCTTAGAGCTGCAGTGTATGAAGGAAAGCTGTCTCTGCAGGTGTGTGCAGCTGTTTGCTCATGTGGTTCATAATCTATGTGCATACATGTAATGTGTCCCATTTGTCTACACACCTGATGCTCTGGACATTCGTGGGTGTAGGTGCTCAGTGGGGTTCAAGTTCACAGGTTAATGGTTCATGAATCAAACAGGAAGCTAATAGTTGTGTCTGCCAAACACAGCAGGGTCCAGCTGTGGTCTGATGACATCATGACAGAAATATAGATATATGGAAGCTTTTGTTGTCGTCTAGTGCCAATCCCAGAACCAACCGGCTATCGGTCTGATGACAGATAAGCCTCTGGGGGCGAGGGGCGATATTTCTGGGGTTCAGGTGAAGCCAGCAGATATCTGGATCGAGACTTCCTTTTCTTTTTGCTGCTCATCGTTTACAGTCTGATTAGCAACTTGAGATGTGAGACTGGAGTTGGGATTTGAGAGACGACGTGTATGACCTTTACCTGCATCCAACCAAAGCCTGCTCGAACGTGATTGGTCAATACTACTCGGACTACAAACGGAAACCCGAACGCTTCCCATACCAAAATCTTGAACAGAGGCTGTCTGGTGATATAAATCAGTTATATAGTGTTCTTGGTGGAGCTTTGTCAAGTCATTGAAAATAAACTGGGATAATGCCATCTCTTCTTGGGCTTGAAGACTAAATAATATCCAGTTCACAGACTTGAGGTTAGTGCATTGAAAGCTGTGGACAGGCAGGGATGGTCTACTGAGAAGATGCTATTGAGTTGCTTTAAATGAAATGTAGGACCCATACTAGGGCCTAAAAGACAAAACATACACAGCATTAAACAACACTGCAATTACAGAAAACACAAGAAAAAATGACATTTCCGTTGTGTAACTCACTTGTGTTGTGATAAGTATTTCTGTACGTGGTTATGTTTTGTGACCAAGAAAATTGTGCTCGATTAAAATCCTTAAAGAGATCCAGTGTGTAGCATTTAGGGGGATCTATTGGCAGAAATGGAATATAAAATTAATAAGTATGTTTTCTTCAGCGTATAATCACCTGAAGATAACAATCATTGTGTTTTAGATTGAGACGTTTATATCTACATAGGAGATAGGGGGTCCTCTACATAGAGCAGGCCGCCATGTTTCTACAGTAGCCCAGAACGGACAAACCAAACACTGGCTCTAGATAGGGACATTCGCGTTTTCATGTTTTTGCGTTGGCCACCGTAGTTCTCCTGCACAAGGTTCAGCTGGTTGCAACCACACCACTAGATGGCGCCAAATATTACACACTGCACCTTTAAGTACAAAACGTTGTGATATGTTCAATGCTCTGAAGTTGAACACTGATTTGTTTAAATTGTGAACTTTCCGATGCTAATATGTACAGTAGCAGGTATCAGAGACCCCTAGATGACAGAGAACTATGGCCTCTGACAGATTGAGCAGCCAACACAACAACAGCAGATGCTTGAGATGTAGGAGGATTGCAGTCAATCCATCACTCGCCAATCATTTATCAAGCTCGCTCACTCTCCCTGTTTACTCTTCCCCTCTCTCTGCCTCCCTCTCTCTCTTCATTTATCAAACTCCCCAAACCAAAAGAAAACCAGCGGACCCTGAGGAACACCTGGCCTGCGGTGGCATCAACCATCACACACACACACACACACACACACAATGAAAAAAACATCCCAACAACAAAAGAATTTCATTTCTAACCCCCGTGTCAATCAGCAGCAAAGAGATGTGACTATTTTTCATGTAGCTGTAACTGTGGCAGCTCTGCAGATGCTGTGATATGTGAGTGTGTGTGTGTGTGTGCGTTGTGTGTGTCAGGGCTGACTGGACACAGATTAGAGGTGGCGTTAGAGGCCACTCCCTCATTGAGCAGCAGCCAGAGTGTGACTGCTGTCCCTCTCTATTACTCTCTCTCTCTACCTAGCCATTTCCTTCTTTCTTTTCTCCACTTTCTCCATCCTCCAACACCTTCTTTCTTCCTTGTTGTGTCCATGTACCCATGCACGTTCTTTCTTCCATCCATCCATCCATCCATCCATCTGGCTGGAACAATAGATGGATTGGACCAAGCTGATATAACAGCAGTCACAGACACTAATTGTATTTCATGCTACTGTTTGAGGAGAAGTTGCTGGAGCTAAATTTCAGCTCTGCTCATGAGGTGAAATGAAATCCAAGTTCTGGGTTACTGTCATGGGCCGCTAGCAGTGTTGCCGATCATAATTTGGTCAAGCAAATGTGTCGTCAAATCATCAGTGAGTGTTCAAAGAAATACTACTACTACTACATTTACTACAGCCTAGGGCGTAGGTTTGGTTTCAATGAAATCAGAAGTTCTAGTGTCTAGTATTAGGAATAACCAGTGGGCAACCTCTGGGGTCTGAAAAGTGAAGCCAATGCGGAAGTGCCTTAAACTTGCATTCTGTCTAACAGCCAGCAGGGGGCGACTCCTCTGGTTGCAAAAAGAAGTCAAATGAGCCTACTTCTCAATTGATTTATTACCTCAGTAAACATTGCAAACATGAGTTTATGGTCTCAATCGCTAGTTTCAAGTCTTCTTCAATACAGCATGATGTTCATTTAGTAAATTATGGTCCCATTTAGAGTCAAATAGACCATAAAGCAGGGGATGCTTTAGGGCGTGGCTACCTTGTGATTGACAGGTCGTTACTACAGTGTTGTCCGGTCTGGGAGTTGTCCGTGTTTTCGTCTTAGAACTTTAACTCTTTCACAGTTGATGAAAGTTAATTGTAACATTTTAGCTGCCTAAAAATGTCTTATTCAGCGTTCGGTTGTACTTAGCTCCACCCTCTCGTGTCACTTCTGGTTGCATAAAACCAAGATGGCGACGGCCAAAATCATGAACTTGAGTATTTAAAACGGCAGTCCTCCAACCTATGGCTGACGTCACGGTGACTACGTCCACTTCTGACTTCTTATATACAGTCTGTGACTCTGATTCAACTTTTCATCGCAGGCCGCTGCATTTTTTCGGCATCCCCCGTGGTCCCCACCGCCGCACTGTCCACATTCAAATGAATGGGAGGACTGGTGTTTTTGCTGCAACCACTGCTTTGTTGTGAATGCAGCTTAATGACAATGTAAATGCCAAAGCTTAACAAGTGCTTCAGATAAGTCTCAAGTTCCTGCGCTGGAAATCCATCATATGTCTGTTTGCCCTGTGATTTGTCCTGCGTCTCACCCAGTGTGTGCTGAGCTCGACTGGGCAGAATAAACTGGGTGGATGGATATCCTGGTTAGCAGCTAGTGTTGTAGCTGTTGTTGCCGCCACGGTTCTGTTTCTGGCTGTGAAGCAAGTTGTGTGAGTGGACACATCATTAAAACTATCTCTCCAGGATTGGAAGTGATTACTACACCAGCAGTAACCCCATTGGTTAATGAACAACATGCTCGTGATGGAAAGCAACTCACTGACTCCACCAATCAATTCACATATTCACATGCTCTTGGTGGTCTTTTCAAGTCTGAATAACACGGACGCATCAACTGCACTGTGTGCATGCGCTGCTAAGATATGCATGTATGCAGCCGCAGACACACTTAAGTTAGCATGTATGTCTCAAACATACGTCTCTTCCTGTCAATAAGTGTGTGTGTGGTGTGTGTGTGTGTGTGAGGGTGCGACAGACGTATCCAGTGGCAGTCCCATGAAGAATGAAGTCACCTGGCTTTCCCCTGTCTTTGAAGGTCAAGGAGACACACTTGCATATTCATGGCAGAGCGCGTGTTTGCACGTGTGTGTGTGTGTGTGTGCGTGTATGCGTGCGCGTCCACGTTTGTGTGTGCGCCGGGATCGATGGCTTTTAATTGTTTTTTCCTGAGCTGTGGAAGGAAGTGCCAGCAGTTATTGATTGGATGGAGGGATGGGAGAAGAGAGGGACAGAGTGGATAGGAAGACAGAGGGAGTACAAAAGAGGAAGACGGAGAGAGAGAGACAGTGTGGCAGACAAGAAGGAAATGTGACAAGACAGGGTGGCGACATGGAACATAGAATCACTGTCTAGAGAGGGGACGCGGGGGGAGGTGTGTGTGTGTGTGTATGAAAGAAGGGGGGGTTGATGGGTGCCATGTGTGCATATGTAAGTGTTTGCATGGTTGTGTGTTTGTGTGTGTGTGTGTGTAGGGGGCTGGGGGAATGTCACAGGGTGTCTGATCTGGATGCTACACACACATTGCGCAGCACACTCACTAGGTGCATTATTGAGTCGGGCTTAGTGTGTGTGAGGGTGTGTGTGTGTGTGATTCCTTCAGCTGGTTCACATCACTGGCATAGAACAGGCCCCGTATTCGTTATTCTTTGTTATATTTCTACAATTTATGAGTTTTAAATATTACAATTTCAACAAAGGTATGATTTTTAAATGTATTATTTCAACATTATGAACAGAAAATGCATAAAATGCACAAGACAAAATAATAAGATATGTCCTGTTATACTGTGTATACAAACAACAATAATAATATACAGTAAACATTAATTAGAATTATTAATACAAAATATAATGATATTTTTTGTGAGTTATAAATAGCAAATGAAAACATTTTATTTTGCAATATTTTAAAAAAAAAAATTCATGTGATTTTTTTAATGTAGTTTTTGTTATTGTGAGTTCATTCTTGCAGTTTCTTTTAACATCTGTTTATTGATTTTGAGGAGCAGTATAGAAATACAGCAAGACAAAACAGACAAACAACAAATGCACAAGAAAGAAACAACATTTAAAGAAAAGAAGAAAAAAAATTGGCGGTCACTCAAAAGAGGAAAAGTTACACATAATTTATTGCATAAGTTATAGGGTGTTGACATATGTCAGACCATTGGCAATTAACTCTAATTTCTCTATCAGATTAACGACAGGTTTCTAAATTTTCTGAAAGAGTCCCTCTCTGTTTGACATAGTGAATCTTATTTTCTCTAGATGTAAAATATTTCCTAATTCCGTCAGCCGCCTACAGTATCAAACGTTGGGAAATTCCCAGATTTTCAATATTTTTTTTGCAGGGCTGTTGAATAAAACTGCATTAGTTTTAGTGTAGCTTCAAGTGTATTTAATAAACTACTAACATATATAGTAACATAGTACTAACATATATAGTATATAACAATACTGCACATTATCAGCTGGGCTGTAGCCAGGATTTTAGAAATGCTGAGGTCAAGAGACCAATGAACCCTGCTGAGAAAATACTGACCAGACACCCCAAAGAAGGTATCTAGAAGGTATTCTTCAATTATATGAATGTTTTCTATTTTATCTATTTAACTGAAACATTGTATTTTCTGTATTTAAATGTATGAATGCTGTTTCAAAAGTCTATTCATGATAAGGTTTCAATTATGGAAGGGAAATAGTGAATTTCATGTATTTTGTTGGCTTAAAAAATTTAATGTTTGTAATTTTTTTTTAAACTATAGACCACCTCCAAGTTGCTAAAACTGACCAGAAAGAACACAGAGGGCACGACTTCAGTGTCCTCAGTGGTGCCATGACATTAAATTATATAATACATAAAAAGAAATGCTGATTTTAATATTTTATTATAACTTACATTAGAATATTGTTGAATTTACCAGAGCACCTACATAATCATTTACATTAAAAACAGATGAAATATTAAATATATTTAACCCAAAATCTAAACTTTAACATGGATATATCCTATGGAGATTGGATATAATACTGTATGTAGTTGCACAATAACTTGAAAATGCATTATGATCTGGTGGTCTACTATGTTAGTAAATGTCCCTCACATTAAATTAATACATCTTCTATTCAAATGAACATTAAGGGGACATTTGAAAGACACATTTTTTCCTTGTTTGCTCTCGAGTCACATGCGTAAACTTGGCTGCACAGCTATTAGTTTCTAGTGTTACCAAAGAGAAAACAAGCAGGCCCACGTTTGAGCTACAGGGCAAGATGAAATTGGAGTCAATGGTGTTGGTCAACCCTGACCCAGTGTTAGCTAAGGCTTGTTTGGATGAAATGTGTGTGTATCTCCATTGTGTGTGTGTGTGTGTGTGTGTGTGTGTGTGTTGGCGAGTGTGTTGGGACTAAAAGTAACAAGCTTTATTCCCTAACAATGTTCCACCATGCCCTCATTACACACAGGTTAAAGTGGCACTCGGCCCTGTCTAGACTGCTAAAGAGCATACACACACACACACACACACACACACACACACACACACACACACAATAATACACACAGGTGAGAGTGGACTGTGGCCCGGTTTCACTGCCGACCGGGCCACAAGCGCTCAATCACAGAAGAGTGAGAGGGAGAGACTGAGATGATGTGTGGGCAAACGTGTGTGTTGTTTCTTAATTGAATGTAATACGATCTAAACACCGTGACCGACCAGCTGCTGAAAGGGGCTAAATACGATGAAAGAAAAAGTGTTCTGTTGTTGTAGCTATTGCTGTTGTTGTTAATGCTGCCTTTGCTGCAGCAATTATGTCATGATTGTCATTGTTCTTGCTACGTAGAGTTGTTTTTTTGTTGCTGTTGATTGTTGTAGACGTTGTCAGTGTTCTTGTTGTTTGCTTTTATGTCTCTCACACTGACATTTTTGTATTAAACCTGCAGTAGGCAGAATATTTTTTGCATCATTGGGGCAAAAATTCCATAATAACCTTTCAGCATATTGTAATTCAAGTGTTCTGAGAGAAAACTAGACTACTGCACCTCCTCATGGCTCTGTTATCAGGCTTTAAAAAATCTAGCCCCCCGAGTATTAAATACTTCAAATCTCCCTTTAAGGTACATTTTGAACAGATAAAAATGCGTGATTAATTTCACGATTAATCACGATTAACTATGGACAATCATGCGATTAATTGCTATTAAATATTATAATCGATTGACAGCCCTAGTTTAAATGGAACTGTACGTTGAAGGAAATTCATCTGGATATTTGCAACTAACACAACTAACTAAAAGTCTCAGACGTTTGTCTTATAATTATTCCCAAAAGAAATAGTTCTGCAGGAAACTTTCAGGAAATTGTTAAGAATTTATGGATCTATAATAAAGCAGTACCAAATGCATACATTGAATCATAGTACTGTCAGAAAAAGTAGTGTACATGCCGTGTACATTAATTTTTTTGTTTCTTTTTAGACATTTTTTGGGCGCTAAATAGTGCATAAATTTGGGGGCGGCTGTGGCTCAGAGGGCAGAGCCGGTCGTTCACCAATCGGAAGGTCGGTGGTTCGATCCCCGGCTGCTCCTGTCACATGTGGATGTGACCTTGAGCAAGAAGGCATAGCCATGTGTGAATGAGTATTCAGATTAGAATCTGATGGGCAAAGTTGGCAGCTTCTGCCATCAGTGTATGAATTCACTGATGTATGAATGTGTGTGTGAATGGGTGAATGCTGACATGTAGTGTAAAGCGCTTTGAGTGGTTGGAAGATATAAATGCAAGACCATTTACCATTTACCTCTTTCCTCTCAATTGGACACTCAAATAAAATTACAAAGCTAAATGTAGTGCAAGTAGGTAGCAAATAGGGAGTGATTTCAGACACAGTCCAAGCATCCAAAGGACATGTGAGACCGTCCAGGTGCACCCACACCCACACACCGGGTCCCCACAGTATTTTGTCACCCTCAAAGAACTGTTTCTTATTCTCCCTCCACTGCACCGCGGTCTATCTACCTCTGAGTCTCTCCCTCACCCGCTGTCTGTCTCGCTCCTCGCCCAAAAACCTCCATTCCAAAAGACGTGATAATCAGCGTCTACTGAAGCACGGCAGAAAAACATTTAAGTGAAGAGAAGGTGGGGTTGTGGTGGTGGTGGAAACGGGGATTGGAGGGTGGAGGGTGAATTGGTGGTGAGGAGATTGCGGCGACAACACACACAAGGCTTCGCCCTGCTCCGCCACACTGTCAAATCTGTATTCACACACAAACACACACACACACACACACACACACACACACACACACACACACACACACAGATTCTCTAATAGATTCTCGTCTTGACACTCAATTCCGCGGCGAGACGATCCCGCTTTATCCCTCCCTGCATCAAATATTTAAACACTTGTATTAGTGGCTGTGTCATCCCCTCAAACACCCGCAGCTTAGGGCACCAATCTCCTCTCCTCCTCCTCCTCCTCCTCCTCCTCACTTCTTCTTCTTCTTATTTCTTTTCTGTCTCTCCTCCACACTGCTCTCGCTCTCTTTCCTCATCTTCCGCAATTCCACCTCTAATATCCACAATGTTATCACCTGCTTGCCTCCCTCCACCACCCCATCATTTTATATTTTCAATACTTCAACCTTTTTTTTTTTTCCTATGAAGGAGGGGGTATGTTTTTTTTTTTTTTTTTGCTCCCATGTTCTTTTCAGGCTTTTTGTCGTGGGGCCGAGAGCCCTTTTTCAATCTTAAGAGGCGAAGCTCTACAGATTGCAACAAGGAGAGAGGGAGATGGAATGGAGAAAGCGGGATAAAGGAGGGAGGGGAAAGGAGAAGGTGGAGGGGGGAGAAAGAGAGAGAGAGAAGAGAGAGGGATCGGTGGCGGGCGGCTGTGCGCTTGAATGATGTCTTTCAAGAGGAGCAGTCTAGCTTGTCAAATCGCCGGCTGCGAAATGAATTGGCATATCTGTTGGGCTCGGCGCGGAGATGTCGCGCCACGCCGTTTCGTATTCCCCGATAAGGCCAAATAACGCAATTGTCAGAGAGACGGAGAGAGTGTGACAGAGAATGAGAGAGTGGAGCCAGTTAGAAGAGAGTGGTGGTGGATGGGGGGGGGGGGGGAGTGAAACTGGCAACAATGGAGTGTGTATGATAGACAGAAAGAGCTTTTACACCTGATATTCTGTCTGTCTGTCTGCGGCGGGTTAATGCGAGCCTTTTAAAACCACTCGACACATGAATCTGCTGGCTTAAATCTGATTGCCTGCCATTGAAGTTTTCCACCTCAAGGCTAAAGCGGCTAACACCATGACCTGCCTCTTTTTTGCAAGATTATTATAGAGGCATATCTGCTTTAGATGAAACACAATGAGAAATACTGAGAGAATGATGAGGAGACGGAGACAGCACGTGATAAAGGTCACGAGGTAGCCTCAAAGTAAACACACCTTGGCCTCCTCAGCCACTGTTAAGGCCCTGTAGCTCAGATATCATCCACTCTATCTCCCACTGAGACGTTGGGTCACTTCCACACTGCAAACAGATGAGTTGTCCTGCATGTTTCTTTCAAATCAGGACCGTAATAGGGCTGTCCTGAATACCATTTTTGAAGCTTCGGTGAGAAATATTCAAAGGTATTAGAAGCTTTGCGGCAGTGCTGTACACACAAGCACCTCTCCACATAACAAACAGCGATATCTGTCTGAGAATAACTAATAATAATTAATGCTGAATATCAATAACGAATAACGTAGTGCGATTATTCCTTATCTCACGGGCTATTTGGGGATTTATACTTTATTATTACATACTTTAATACAAAAAAATGAAGCATTCGAAGACTGATTTGGAGGTTGATTACCATGGCAACGGTCTAAGCTTGAAAGCATTCGGGTCAGCCCTAGACCGTAATATCGTCCAGATATCACTTTAAAATGTCTAAAGCTGCTTAAAGGGACATTTCACCAAAGTTACAAATGAAGATCAGTGTACATGTCATGGAGAATAATACTCGGTCTGTAAAAACAGTTGCATAATGTCCTCTGTGGCTCTAGAATAGTGATTAGAGCCTTGTGATTAGAGATGCACTGATTGCATTTAACATTTTTTAATTGTTCTAAAGTCTGATCTGCCAATTCCGAGAAATTTCTTTTTAAGAAATTGACAGCATATACGAACATTTTTGTAACTTTTCAGTACACATGTGCTTAATATTGTGAATTGAACAAAAACACTTGCTTAGGTTCAGGCAACAAAACCATTTAGTTAGGTTTAGGAAAAAATATTGTGGTTAGGTTTAAATGACTGTGTTTTTACTCTGAAAATGTGACAGAACATTGTTAACACGGGACACGAACAAACAGCTGATTGTAACGTGAAAGTGAAACCTGGTGCATTTCATACCGGTCGGTGCCTTGTGCGTCGGTATCGAACGCCGACGGCCGTGAAAAAGAGTCGGTAATTGACTATGAGAACAGGCTGAAATATGACTGGCAAAAAAATCAGATTTCAAATCTGATCGGGGCCGATCAGCTGACAACCAGCCGCTTTCGATCAGCGCCCAGTTGATCGGTGTATCTCTACTTGTGATGTCTTTAAGTTTATCTTCACATGGGCTTGGTCAAGATGCATTACAAAACGGGGCTGTGGGATTTTAAGATATGGGCATGTACCAGGCAGGTATAGGGTCTAATGAAGAGAAACAAGCAGTCTGACAATCAGACACTGTTTAAACATACCTCCAAGTTAGTCAGACTTATTAGGAAAAAAAGCAAAAGAAGGCAAAATATAGAAATACTGCTGTGAACATCCATCACAGACCGATCCGCTGGTCTTTCCAGGTCTGACTTTTACATATCATACTTAGTGTGGTTGTGCACTTGCACAGTTCTCCTGTTTTCCAGTTTCCCCAAAAAGTGATTTAGATAACCTCACTAGTTGGCAACTTGTCTTCCTCATCGGACTTTGTTGCAGCAATGCCGCCACGCTCCCCGATCTCACCAATTACCTCCGTACATACGGTGTTTTCAGAACTGAGAGAACTGATCACCAAATCTACAGAAATAAGATCCAAGGTGTAACAAAGCAGTTCTTCTTCAAGATGTATGAACCAGAGGGGGAAAAAAGACAGGAGAGATCACAGCTTGTGCCGCTTTTTCTTTTCTACCAGACCTTCTACCTGTGTGTGATGGTGGTGGTGGAGTGGGGGGGGGATTTCACGATGTGTCACTGGGTGGCTCAGTGTTGTGCTGTCCAACAGTAGACTACAGTTTGGTTTGGGTCTGACAAACTGAGACTTGTTTGTTCAGTAGCACCGAGTCCAACAGGGGAGAGTGGGAGAGTATCGTTAAGGGAGACCACTGTCTCCAGAGCTTGTGATGAGGGGTGTGAGGAGACATACGGCAACACACACACACACACACACACACACACACACACATATAGAGTGCAGTGGTGGAGTCTGGTAGTGGTTCAGTATGTGACAAACTGAGGAAGGTTGTTTGAAGCTGTAGTCCAGTTGGAGAGAAGAGGAGAAAAGAATGGACAGACTTGTCTTGTTGAGAATTACTACTGCAGCTTTTTCTCTGAGTGTGTGTGTTTGTGTGTGTTTGTGTGTGTTTGGGACCACAAAGGTGACGGCAGGCAGATAGAGGCTTCTCAGGTTCACGGTTACTAAGAAATATGCAAAAGAAACAAGAAATGCTGTCAGACTCTGGCAGCGTCTTGGCAGCGTACATGAACACCTACAGTACACTAACACACACACACACACACACACACGAGAAAGTATCCTCTCGCTATTGTGCTGTTTGAGAAAGTTTACAGCTAATACTTAATCATACATAATTCTAACACATTTTGATTAATGAAAACAAGTAACACGGTCTTTACTTAGGCAATATGTTATTAACTGAATTAGAGCTGCAATGATTAGAGTTACAGCTGTTGATCGACTAATCGATTCGTCGATCAACAGAAAAATCATCACTGAAACTATTTTGATAATCGATTCATCTCTAAAGTCATTGTTCATGCAAAAATGGCAGAAAAAATGCTGTTTTCAGCCTCTCAATTATGGAGATTTCCTGCTTTTCTCTGTTTTATATCATATTGAAGTTAATATCTTTTGGGTTTGGACTGACATATCAAGACATTTAAAGACATCACCTTGGACTGTGAGAAACTGGAATGGTAAAACAGATAAAAAATTGTACGATTAATTTGTGATTAATGGCGATTAAATATTTTAATTGATTGACAGCCTTAATAATTATCAATAATAATGATAACAACTGATAATGGAATTCATTAAAATGTTGTTTTTTTCTGTTTGTTTTTCGATCAATCTATTATAGTTGTGAAAATGCCCAGTATAATGTCCCAGAGCCTCAGATGATGTATTCAGAGGTCTTATTTTGTTCCACCAATAGATCAGAACCAAAATATTTTCAGTTTACAGTGATTTTAAAAGCAGCAATCCTCACATTGAGAAGTTGAAACCAGAGGATGTTTGGCATTTTTGTTGAAAAAGATTGAAATAGATTAGCAGATTATTTTTCCGTGGATTTACTAATCAGTTACAGCTCTGAGAAATTACATTTTCATTATGAGAATTAAAAAAAAAAATTGATGTGCATAAAATGTTGCTTTGTGAAGACCACAGTTGCCTAATCATGCTGGCACATTTTAACTTAATGTACAGCGCTCTGCAATGGAAAAATAAGCATGATTTTCTATCGATGCAATGAGATGCTTTCTCTTAATATTAATAATATTTCAGATCTGAGTGCGGGTTAAAGGAGCTCTCTTTGCTTTTCTGCCTTCTCCCTCCATCCGTTACGGCCCGTCTTTCTCCTCTGTGGTCGGCCCATTAGCTCGGTGACCAGCGGACTATGACAGGGCGGCCTGGTCATGGCAACACACAGCTGTAACATGGATGGTGCCTTTCGCATTAGTGTGGTGAACAAGGGGAACAGGAGCAGGAGCTTTTCCATTAGCACCTCCTACGATCTGCCAAGATGCTGACAGGGAGAGAGAGAGAGACAGAGAGAGGAGGGGGGGCAGAGAGAGAGAGAGAGACAGAGAGAGGAGGGGGGGCAGAGAGAGAGAGAGAGAGAGAGAGAGAGAGAGAGAGAGCGCTATATTGACCATGTTTTCAAATGGCTGCTTCTTAACAGTATGACAGTGACCTGAGCCCCGCTTTGGGCAGGACCATCACTCCACATTCATACACTGAGAGAGAGAATGTGAGGCATGCTGTAGAAACAGTGTGCAGTATAATGGGGATGGGACCAGTTCACCATTGTGTGATTCCCACTCGGAATATTATTAAAAAAATGACCTTGTAGGATTCACGTTTTTGATTGTTGACAAGAGTTTGACTTTATGATGCTCTTATTAAAGTTCTTAATGAGGTAAATACATAGTAGTTAATAGAAAATGTATGTTTTTGAGTTTGGGATCTTTTTTGATGGTCGTCTTTTGAGGATTTTATTCTCATCAGGATCATTAATAATGATGTTTTTTTGTCTTAGTTCCTAAAGAAACTGACATGTTGTTACAGTGAATAAAGGTGTTTCCTCCCAGCCGTTATTTTAACCTGCCGTAGCAGGAAAAGCACAGTCTCCGGCCCCGTCCTATTTAGGTGTGTTAGTGAGCCAGCATGCACCAAACACCAGACCTCAATGAAGTACAGTTATTGCCTATAACTGTTTGACAAGTTTAAATGTTTTGGTATGATATAAGGAGCTGTTGAGTATGGGAAGAAGAAGAATTAACTTCCTTTATTGTTAATGTTGAACATGTACATAACTATAAATATTTGCACTGCAGCATAAAATCATCATGTGTGTTTATACTCTATAGTATTTTCTTCTTAGGTTTGAAGTGGGGTTGCATGAGGTACTTATCCATAGTCAGTGTATTACCTGCAGTAGATGACAGTCGGCACGCCTCCAGTTTGGAGAAATAGCCAGGAGTTACCACACGAAAGCAAAGTGATGTACTGCTGTGGACGGGGCCGGCAGCAAAACTTATTTTAGCCACCTAAAAGAAAGGCTCACCTAAAAAAATCAAATCAGTTTAAGTGTACGCTATATTTTGAATATTTTGCGACGGGGAACTGAACTGAAAGTGAAACTTACCTAAACTGTTTTTCTCATCTGTGTCTGGTGGCTTTGAGAGTATAGATCAGTGTCACTTTCAGTTCAGTGTCCCATTGGAAAATATTCTAAATATAGCTTACACTTATTGATTTATTTTAGGTGGGCTTTTCTCCTTAGGGGATTAAAATACGTTTCGCTGCCAGTGCTCCTGTCTGTTCATCCAAACTGGAGGCGTGCCCACCGTCATCTGCTCTAGGTAATACACTGACTATTGATAAGTACCTCATACAACCACACTTCAAAATATCCAAACTATCCCTTTAATGGATAAAATGGGATTTTTCATTGTAAATAATTAGCAGTTTAAAGAAGGATTCTTACAATTGAATACAGATTTTTACAAAGGATCATTACATCAATGTTCATTTAAACCACCTATTGAGTTTATATAACACATTAAAACGATCTTTAGCAAATTAGCTATTTAAAAATCTGCCTTTTAAAGTGGTACTCCAGCAATTCTGTGTTCAACTGCCGTGAAGCTGAAGGACTTGCGAGAGAAAAATTGAAACAAAAGAGCGGTCAGAATAAAGCAGCAGAGGCGGAGATATCCTGACCTCCCTTGTGTGGGTCAAGCTACAAAACCACTGGATCCTACAATTCACATAATGCAACTGGACAGTGTCTCCTTGTAACAAAGGGTTTCTCATTATAGATTTCTCAGACTTGTCAACTTTAGACTTTAGAAGAAAGCTGTTAGAAAGTGAATATATTCAACTTACATCATAATTTACATCCAATGTGCCTCATAAATGCACCTCACAAATTTAAAGATTATGTTTCCTGTGATGCCAGTATCCCAGAAATCTATATTTTTGTCTTTTCCCCTTAGCCTTAAGGTATAATTACCACAGAGCTATTGAAATGGATTGCGTAGCATTTCATCAATGGTTTGCTTTTTAAAATTTCTTTGTTTCTTCTTCGTCTCCGAACGTAGCGGCGACGTCTCTTTTGATAAAGTGATCAAATGATGAGGGCCCTCATTTGCCGTGATCACAGAGCCGCGCGTTCCCCGAGCCTTAAGTCTATCTAGTTCTTTATTTATTTAATCTTTTTTTTTCCGTGTGTTTCCGCGTCTCCTTCTTCTCCTGTCTGCTCCCTTGTAATTTGACGTGGAGATGCTTGTTATGGCTGATCAAAGACAGCCATCTGTGGTCTGTCAGCTTCCCTCAGACGAAGTGGGAGGTGAGACGAGATGATCTACAACGTGCATATCAGAGAGAGGGAGTCAATGAGAGGTGCATGCATTAACAGGCTACGGCAGAGGAGTGTAAGAAAGATAGAGAGCATGATAGAAATGAACAATTAAAACCAAGAGGAGCAGAAGTAAAATGATTTGAGAGACGGACGAGAGGACCGTTTAGATACTGTCATTTTAATTTAGGTCATTTTGGTAGCAACATTCAAACATGCACATTTGCTTCAGTAACGTTACTAAAAGAACCCACAGATCCTCCACCCTTAATCTCTCAAACATTTTTTATTATAAAACAGAGAGAGGTAGATTATTTAATAAAAGAGGCAGAAAAAGAACAGGTTTGAAATCAAGTATAATGCTCACAACACTCACATACTTGACCTTGGGAACAGTATGTGTGACAAAATGGTCTCAACTGAAAGGTCCACATACCGGCTTTTTTTTCAGCATTGACCCCATCTCACGGTCTTCATCAGCGAACGGAACTGGCTCAGGTGTCAGCATAGTGTGTCATTAACTAAAGTTATCTCCTTTCACTCTTCTTTTTCCTGTTTTCTACATCATACCCGTGCAATAATCTTAGATCTTATATCAAATAAGCTAAATTTCTCTTTCCATGACTACTTGTCACAACACTATCAGGCAAGGCCTCAGTGTTGAGCTGTGCTCGACCTTGCTGCTCTTCCTCTGTGGCAACTGTCCTTCTCTGTCAGGTCAGCACTGCTGTCATTCTCAAACTGTTAGAAAAATGTGGGAAAAAACGCCTTATGTTCGGACGTTGTCCCGTGTGCGGAGGCGGCAGGCAGCTTTACTGTATTTTAATTTCATTAAAGAGTGACGATGTGGCAAGCGGCTGTCTCATGCTAAAAACAATAATAAATCAAGAGCACAAACTAAACAATATGTGCACATGAGTTATCTAATGGAGAGCTGAATTTTTTTTCTCTCTCAATGACATCTCACAAACTCTGTATTCCTCCTTTTCATACTGGACATTAAACGATCCTTTGGTGCTTCCGATGCAAATGATGGGGGACAAAATCCACCAAAGAACAATAGACAATGGTGAACCAAGCTGACTGCAAGCAAATTAAAACAGAAATATCAATTAATGTCACATTTTATCAATGAATTAATGTCTACATTTATTTTTAATATTTATGCTATATTTAATGACATATTTATTTATGTATTGAGCCATTTATTTATTTATTCATTTTTTTATTATTATTTATTTTATTTTATTTATTTATTCATTTTTTTTATTATTATTTATTTTATTTTATTTATTATTATTTTTTTTTGGCAGGTTCTGACCTCCATAGTAACAAGTCAAAATATCAGCTGTGGAAAAGTCCTTGCTCTTGCAGTGTAATATATTTTACGCACACATTTGGAATAAGTAATTTTGACACCTCGACCAACCAATCAGAGATAAATATTTTGTGTAGCCTTGGAATGAATATTACATGATACAAAGCAGTCTCATACCAAGTGGAAAGAACGGTTCATGAAAACTTGCATCAACTGTAAATATTCTGACAAATTCAACTTTGTCAGATTTATCAGACAGATTCATTGGATTCAACTGGTAATTCCACCACTCTGGCGTACCTTATAGCCACATGAAAACATAATACTTTCAGTATAGCATATGACATCAAGTTATTTGATTATTCTGAGACCACACAGAGCCAGATGAAATGTTTAATGGTGATAAAATACCAGAAATGAAGCCATTTCATGTTCTCTTCCATCAGAATGCATGGAAACATTAGCTGTAGGCTATCTATGCGAGATAATCAGTGGCAGTTTCTTCCAACTGTGTATAATGGTGACTTTGCTACTCTGCAAAGTGCATACATGTACAAGATGTAGCATGACAAGACAATAGCCGCCTAATGATGAAGGGCGCACATTACATGGAACAAGACACAGATATGGACGGGACAGGACACTGCAGGCATGTAATGGTACAAGACCCTCATTACAGAGGACAAGACACTGCAGAGGACAGGACATAAAGTGATCGAACCCTCTCCAGAGAGATAAAAGAGATGAGAATGGCAGAGCGAGGGACAGGGGATGAGAGAGTTGGGGAGAGGACGAAAAGAATGAGCGAAGGAGGGATGAAATAGGAGGACAACTCCACTCAGAGAGACCCTATCGCTCAAAGTAATGATGATGTCTTAGTTGGTTAAAAAGCAGTGTTAAGTATTGGCCGTGTTGAATATCAGGGAGAGACGGCTCGGAGAGATGGATGGCATCTTAAGTAACAGCATCCTGATAGATATGTTGGCACAGAAGCCAAGCATGACGCGTACTGTAAGGAGAGGAGGGCGTGAAATATTACAGGGGGAGGGAGAAAGAAAGGGAGAGGGAGGGTTGGAGATAGAGGGAGGTTAATACCAACGGTTCATATAGAAAGACATACTTATTGTGTATAAAAAGTCAAAATGTTGCCGTGTTTTACATGGAAAAGTGAAAAAATACAGTAAATGAGTGACATAACTGCTGGCTGCTGACAGAAAAGTAAATGAAATTATGGTATTACCTAACACAATTTGATCATGCAGCTTCTCTCATGACAACCAAGTTAAAAGATGAAGCATAAATAATGAGATTTATTTGGAAACCAATAATTAATATAATTAAAAACGGTCAGTTCCTTTCATCATACTGTATTTTTATCTCTTTTCCCAGTGCATGTTAAGATTATTATAAACATACATGTCTGATTTTTATGAATGGAATCAGAGCAGATGACGTCACGCAGCAGGACAAACAATTACTTAACAAGACTAAGAGGCTACAACCATGCTAGCGGCTCTGTGAGGCTGTAGTTGGGCACAGCAATGCTTTGAGCCCAATACTAATGTTAGCATGCTAACATGATCTCAGTTAACATGTTGATGTTTAGGGATGTCACGAGAACCGATACTTCGGTACCAAGTCGATGATAAAATTCTGAAAATGAACTACAGTTTTTCTACAGTACCATATGTACCGTCAGGGCTCGAGGCTAACGGCGTCCCGTCGATGATAGAAAATGTGTTTGGGATGCAGTAAATTCACTATCGACGCACCCTATTCTTTCCCTGATAATGCTACATTGTGAACAACACATCTTTGTTGAAATCAGCAGGATGAGTTAACGTTCGCTGTTAGCAGGCCGGTAAGCAACACAGTCCTACACGGAGCTAACAGCTAACGTTAACGGGAGGCGCCATGAATTTACGTTATGATGCATTCAGACTCTATTCAGTAAAATGAGTATTGGGTGAATTCTAACATTGTAATGATGTGCTCAAATGTAACTTTGTAAAATGTAGTTTTTGGCGAGAAACTTGAATAAATCCAGTTGTTTGAAGATGTTTTCACAGCAATATAAAATATATAATAGAGAGGACATCATGACCTGTTTCACTTCCTAACAAAAACCAGAATGCAAACGGTAATAAAGGAGTGGATGTTGAAGTACATGGGATTTATTGTTATTCTTTTGTTTTTTATCGTGCTATCGAATTGGTATCAAGAATCATGGAATTTCACTGGTATTGGTATTGACTTCTAAATTTCATCCCTACTAATGTTTATCATGTAATAACTACCATTCTCACCATTTTAGGTTATTATGTTAGCATGCTAACCTTAGCATTTATTAGTTTTGCAGGTATTCCGTCATAAACCAAAGTATTGAAATGCTGATCTGATGATGGGACAACATGAAAAGTCAGTATACTGTATAATGATTAGTCACACTGACCAATGAATAATATATTATCAGTTTAAGATCATGTTCCTATTGTTCATATAGAATTTATAGTATAATATATAGTTTTTTTCCCAATGCAATGCATGTATTTTCTTGACCAAAAGTAAAACATCAAGAAAGTAATAAGTCCCATAAACTGCTTTCCTTTTGACCTATATCAAGATAGAAACAAAGACTGAATTAATTGAAGGGAAGTCAAGTGAAACTATAGTATGTTATGATCATTATGTGTATTAAAAGTTAGCGGTTCATTATAGGTGAACTAGGTTATTAAGAAAAATAATACATAACCTTGAAAGAGTTGAAATTTCTCATTATAAATAAACACTTTTAGCACAATTTAGTTGTATTTTTTAATTGGTAAAAGAAAGATTATTTGTCATTAAGATGGTATGTTTCTAAGAAAAAAACAACAACAGACAAACCTGAAGCTTGCCTTTAAAAATATGTCCATTTATCATCACCTTTAGACTGCTCTCACCCTCCGAGGGTTATTTTGTCTGATGGGACTGAACCAGCCCTCCTCCCCAACCACTCCAATAAGTGTTTTTCAATTACTGCTGTCAGCCGGTAATCATCTAGTGATGAATAGTCTGATATCCAGCCTTTATATTCATCTGCCTTCTTTGTTAGATTGTTTCGAGACAACGCTGCACTTGTGTGTGTGTGTGTGTGTGTGTGTGTGAGGCAGAGGTAATATATTTCTTTTTTATTTACAAAGTATAGAAGGTGAGATTAAATGAATGGCAAAGTTAATGAATTTTGCCTTGTTTAATTTTTCATAACACAAACGAATATAAATGCTGATTTTCTGAACAATTAAACCATCCCGATGTCACTCCTGAGAAGAAGCTGAAGATTTTTATTTTGATCAAATATTCATGATTATTACTCATCATGGATAATTATTGCAATTTATTTCTCTTTTCAAGCTATTTTGGTGCTAATAACAAAAGCACAAGCAAAAGTGGCCTAATATTATCATTAGAAGCATTATGTAAATACAGTATTATGCAGAGAGCATGTAATTGCACCAAACGAATGGCCATAACAAAGCAGATAGGGAAAACATAGATTTTATTACTTTTGGGTCATTATAGCAGGAGCAGAGTGGTCAAATATTAACACTGGGAAATGGAAATTACTCCCATTTAAATGCTTATCTAAAGTACATGGAGGAAACAAAAACAATCAAATGGTTATGAAGTAATATGACTGTTTATATCATTGCCAGGCTGCATGGCTGGGAGTTTAGGGAAAGCTAAAGTTCTAGGTTTTTGTTTAAATTTGCTTTTCTGACTTTCAACATAGGGCTGGGAAATACAATATATTGATATTATATCGATCGTGATATTAGACTAGATAAGGCTTCATTACAGTGAAGTGATGTAATTGTCTGGATTTACTGCCAAGAACTCCAAGGGGGCCCTGAAAGCTCCAGATGTGCTAGTCGCCAACTGGTTTGTGCTGCTGTAATTGACATTTTCTTTAAGAATATATACCAAAAAAAGCACAATATCAACCGACGTGATGAGGGCCTTAAGTTGGTGCTGCTTTAATCTTGAGGCCTCTGTCAAAATGCTGTCCTAAAACCTTTGTGTTTAGATGTTGAATTAAATGAATGGGAGATTAATCAAACTATCACACAGCGGTAAATGTGGGCTCAGGTATTGCTTCATTTTTAGAAAAAAATGCAGCCTAGTATCCCTTGGAATTATGTCCGTATTGGACAATTTTGCACCTCACGATATAAGTCCAACGCCAACGTTCATTGACAATGCAGGACAACCCCGTCTCCTAGAAATTAAATTTTGAAGGGAACGTTATTCCAGTCAGATTAAGCTTTCTATTAAGATAATTAGGAAATGTTGATACTGGACGTATCAGTAAAATGTTCATGACAGCGTGTTTCATTTTCAACAAAAAATCCAATCTGAACTTTTTCGCGGTTATGTTTATTTTGGTATACATGCTGGTAAAATATGCAAATGTCTGGTAATCGATTGAGTTGTCGGTAAGTTTTGGAATCCAGCAGCGACAGTGGCTGATGGACAAAAAAACTAATTTCCAACCATGATGGTTATGGTTGTGTTAATCGTGGTTTGGTTTAATACAGAAAAACTCTACAGTGACACAACATGATTGTTAGCGTTTAGCCAAAACCACAATGTTTTCCTAACCTTAACCAAGGTGCATTGCAATCCGACCGGGGTTTTGCAGAATTGTGCCATATTGTATGGTGATAGGATTAAAGACTGTACACATTGCATAGAGGGGGGAACAAGGGGGAATTGATGGGGGGTCCAATAGCAAATTTTTGCTCCCGGGCGCCCTATCGGGTAGATCCGGCCAAGGCTTTGACCACTCTGTGGCACAACACACCGTGGAGACCCGTGTTTTATTTTGTAAGTTATGTTAGTGACATTTTTCAATGACGTTTATGACGTGTTTTCTGTAGTTGTATTACGTTGTTTCCGTACATATTTTACTTAGTTTCCTACTTATTTTAAGCCCTGCCATTACATTTTTCCTTACCCTAACAATGGTTTTGTTGCCTGAACCCAACTGTGGATGTTTGCGTGGTGTACAAAAGACACGCAAAAAGGCTAAAATGCATACTCATAACACGCGGAATGTCAGTATATATTATATGTTGCGCTATTTATACGCCTTCCCGTAACACCGGGTTGGTTTTGGGGCGGTTGTTATTTTTTTGTTTGTTTCTTAGTTGTTTTTTTTTATTGCAAAATGACTAAATGACCCCCACCATACATCCACACACAGACACACATCCATGAACAATAGCAAACACCGCTGGCAATCAGGTGGAGCCAACATGTAAATACAGTCTCTTCTTGCTTACATGGTAGAAATGTTACAAAGTCATTTCCTAGAAACAATAAAATAAAATCCATGTGCAGGCAGAGAAAGGACTCCCTGCCTTCCTCCTCCTCCTCCCTCCCCTCCTCTTCCCTCTCCGCTCTCCATCTATCACATCCAGCAGGTACCACAGGCCACTGACCAAGCCTGTCCTCCCGTCATTAGCCCCGCGTTCTCCCCACGCGATCCGTGTGGCTACCCCTGTCTCCTCTCTCCAGCCCGACACCCCATAATAATATCTCTTTCAACCTTCACACCGTGATAAATAGGGGTGCGCAGAACAAAAGGGATGGTGGGAGAGGAGGAGGGGGGGAAGACCAGAGGGGTGAAGTGTAAGAGAATTAGGGGTAAAGAAAGAAAAAGAGGGGAAGTCTGACTGCTCCGTGTGTGTTTATGTATGTGCTTATGTGTATTTCTATCGTGGCCTACTGTGTTACAGACCTTGATTTATTGGTATGTAATGTGAAAAGTTTTCATAGGATATGGACAATCTTGATGTATTAGTTTTTGTACTAAATTTCCTAAAATTAACTTAAGTTTATTTTACTTTTACTTTGACATTATGAGAAGCAGGACATTAAATCTACACAACTACAAAGCATAAAGAATGACACTGTAAATAAAGACATATACTGTGGTCCTCGATGAGAGCAGGAGTCCCTGCAGACATTGCACTACCGATGAACCAATATAATAAATACCCAAATTATTATCACTTCAAGGCATGACCTAAATCTGTGGTGGTTACTAAATTTATTTATGTACGAAAGTAAAACTGCCAAAAGTACCACTACATGTATAAAGAGGCGAAGTCCTTCCCCTTCCGGTGGGAGTTTTTTTTATCCTGTTTGAATTATGACATGAATCACACATATGATGTTTGTCAATTTAAAACATCATTTTGCAAGTCAAGAAAATCACAGTTTACCGTAGTATCATTTAGTTTTGTGTGAAACCGATCAGTGAACTACATCTCTCAGCCGGGAAGGGAAAGAACGAGCGAGACTCATTGCTGGTGTGAGTACATCCCAGTACGAAACACACAGGCATCGTAGCATCAGAGAAAGAGAAACGTCACTTACGCGACTTTTGGGTGTGTTGTCTCTGCGACTTTCTGGACTTTCAAAATGATCTTTTAAATTGACAAACATCATGTGTGATTCATTGCGCTATTCAAACGGGATCAAAAATGTATTTGTCTTTCGCAGTTGACTACCGTACATATTTTTTCCCGAAATAAGGTCCCATGGTGGTCCACTGGAAGGGGTGGGACTTCGCCACTCTATATCACCATTAAGTACAGTAATTGCAAAGGAAGATATCGCTATTAATGTTGCCAGTAATAAGCACGGGTTTATGTGATTACACACGCAAGTGAAGGACCACTTTGGTTGGTCTTTACCATTACGTCTTTGTTTATCTTTTGCATTATTTTTTATCTTTATGCCAATACAACTTGCTTTGTGAGCACATAAGAAACACAATGTGTCAGACTTAGCTGAAAGCTCCTCAGGTTGCTTATCTCCTCCACCAGTTGTTGTCCTCTCTACCACCGTCTTTGTCTTGTTGATTCATTTAATCGTGCAAATAGTGCTAATAAAAAAAAAACAAGATCCCTCAGCTCCACCAAGACCAAAAGAGGGAGATGAAATCATTACGCGGGGTCCCCTGAGACGTGTTTTGAGTTTGATGTTTAAGTCATAATTAAAAAGTCTCTCTCCTCTCCTCTGTCTCAATCCCTGCTCTCATAATATCCCTGTGATTTATTAGCACCGCCACAAATTACAGCCTTTTTTTCTCCTCTCTCTGAGATATGTATTGTAATATTACACTTCAACAGTTAAGCAGATTGTTGTGTGTGTGTGTGGACCTGCGCTCCGTCTCTATATTGGCTTTAATCAGTGTTGTGCTGCTTTCATGTCTGGTGAAGGACTGTGGATACAAACTAGTTGTCATATATTTATCACCTGCTGAGATGAACCTTACTGCTTATCAATTAGGGGTAGAAAATAAAATCTATTTACCTATGTATCGCGATTTTTTTTTTTTTTTACGATTCTGAAATAGATTTTTTTAATGCCAGAATTTATATATTTGCTTCATTTGAGTCTATGCGGAAGTAGAAGGAAGTTACTGCTTTTATTGTTGTAGTGTGAGTAACGTGATGTCATATCCGTTCCGTATCCGTAAACCAAAACAAACCGCAGCAACCGAAATGAAAAAACAGAAAACGGCAGAGGGTTCGCATGGATACGACCTGCACCCTCACATGTTTAATCCAAAGTGGTAAACACAGTAAAGTATGGAAACACTTTGGGTTTCACACATTGTCAGGAAAAGCAGAGCTAGACATCACGGCTAAAGCTGCATGCTAACTCTGTGGTGGACAGGAAACGTTATAGTATTGCGGTAACGTGCGGTCAAGCCAGCCATCAATCTCCTCAAATCGGTCGACGCTAAAACTGTAGAGCACCCATATACTGACATTTATGTTAAATGCATTCAAACGGCCCAGATGGAGCCGACCATGGATGTATAAAGAGAGTATAAAGAGCTGACGAGAGAGCTAGAGACGGACTTGGCGAAGTTAGCGGAAAAATACACGTAACTACGTCCGGTTTTCAAAATAAAGTGTCAACAAAGGGAACTGTTTATACAACATGCATATATGGAAATAAAATTGATTGGATTATATTCACCAGAAGTATTAAACATTACATATCCCTCATAAATAAAAAAGAAAATACCAATAATTTGTGAGGGAAATGTCTTTATTCTTTGATTTTGTGGGTTGCTAGAATTTTTTTTAATGAATAATTCCTGACAATGACTGATATATTTGACTTCAGGACATCTCTGACTACATACATGCTGAAAATCAAACGTTTTAATGTATTAATTCAGATATTTTTTTAATTAAAAGTCCCTAGAAGTGTATTATTTAATTTTTTCCTAAGGTCCAGTGTTAAAAAATTAACAAAACATCGCAATAAATCATAATATCAAATCACAATACTTATAGAATCGGCACCCAAGTATCGTGATAGTATTGAATCGGGAGATAGGTGTATCGTCCCAGACGTTGGGTTGACGTTGTGTGTGTGTAATTGTCTGTCTATGTGGGCGGGTTGCGGCTTTACTTTTAATATCAGTTTGAAGTTAAGAGTGTGAGTGAAACAATATGTCATGTCGTGTCAGGAGAGGAAAGGTTGTAATTACATGTTTTCCTCTTTTGTATGTAGCACTAAACCGTGTAGAACTTGCCTGGACTTCCCCTTCCTCTTTCCATCTATTCCTCCATTTTTCCCCTCTATCCTTCCTTCCATCCATCTTTCCATCCATCCTTGCCGCCCTCCGTCTCTCCCCAACTTGATTTAAGAGTTGCCCTCATGGCTTTGACACATCGGTATTTCTATCAGAGAGGATTAGTGTGTGTGTGTGTGTGTGTGAGAGAGAGAGAGAGAGATATCCATGATGATTCAAATATAATAGCTCTGTATTGCTGCCGTCCTGTTCAGTTGCAGAGATTAATAAATGTGCGTGTGTGTGCGTGTGTGTGTGTGTGTGTGTGTTCACTGTTGTGTGTGCATGCATGTAGGATTGTGTGGCTACACATTACAGCCCAGACAGTAATATCTGTCATGCATACATTATCCGTCCTCCCTATTATCCAGAAATCGCGGGCAGAAGAATTAAAGTGTGCGGCTCCTCTCAGTCTTGTTGGTGTCTCTGAGCAGACCGGACTGCTCTGCCTCCCCCACCCCCAGTCAGAGGTTAAGATAGCAATCAGGACAGGACCCCAGATGGAGGCAGATATTTTAATATTATCTTAATATTCACAGCGGCTGGTAATTGTTAAAGGACAGCGCAGTCCTCAGCGCTCTCCCTCAAAGTCCCAGTAATTGCGCCAATGGCTGCAAAGCGTGGAGCGGCGACCACGAGGGAGGAAGTGGAGGAAACAAAGATGGTAGACTAGCTCCTGGAATATGGATCATTTGTGTTGATTGGTCAGAAAAATAATTTAAAAAAAAACATCATTCCCAAATTAGTTTTTTCAGGATTTTAAGACACGTTTTAGAATACGTCACAAAAAGTACCAAATAAATATATTATTATGTTTTTAGGCCTTATGTACTTACAGTATATGTCCTGCTTGTCCTCCTTTTGCAATGCAAGCACAGTGCAGTTTGTGCAGTCAATTCACTCAACTAATAAAATTAAAAAAACCCTATTGGCATCTACGCGTGTGAACACTTTTTTTTGTTTTGTTTGCCCATTTTTTTTTTTTTTTAATTATCTGCTCCCATCGCAGTACAATATAGATGAATGTAGTATTTTCACGATACTAGAATTTCTAACTTCGACACAATACCTTGAAAAATAATCAATATTCAATACCATTTTTGATACCAAGAGGAAAAATTTACATAACATTGAGGGCATTAAATTGTGCGATTTATTCACACATCGATACATTTTTTCTAACCGTTGTTTTTGTCACGAGTACTTTAACACAGAACGCAAATATTTTGCAGTGAAAAAGTGAAAAAAAATTCGGAAGGAGGTTGATTTTTCTACCTTTACGGTGACTAAAGGTATCAACCAATCACGTTTTAGGGTGTCAGCATATTTACTGTCTTTACTGGTATTTGGATGGTGGTTTAGTGGAGAGACTGATCCAGGATATGTTAGCTTGATCAGAGGCTGGAGATGTGTGGAGGTAGCTCGCTTCTACCAAAAGAAGAACAATACGCCTTTTGCTAACTCCAAAATTGTCTTATTTACATTGTGTCTTCTTAGCTAGCAAGCCACTGGTAAGCCTATATTCAGGTTTTGCTTGGAGGTGGAGTGAGCCGGTGGCTTCACTGTGAGGACGGGACATCTAGTGTGCTGCCTACAGACGGGGCTAAGATAGCTCTTGATGGTTAGTTAATACCTGTAAATGGAAGGAGATGAGCTTAGTAATGGAACGAGTAATATATGTAACTTATTTACTGTGCTGTTGTGTAATCCATAAAGTAATGTAATTACCTTTTCAATGAGGAACTGATGAGTCACTGATTACAAACACCTCCTGTATTGGGTTGGTGCTAGAAATGTGAAAGATCTCATTTTGGTTTTGAGCAGAGTACAGAGCAGGGATGCATGCTGGGAAACCACACATTTTCCCTTTACCGTAAACAAGCAGAGGTACAAAATAAAATGTCAAACCCCATCGGCAGGGGCTTTGAAACAACATAATACAACTTTGATCGAAGTCATTCCCCCGGCCTCAAAGCTCTGCGTCAGATCTGCGACATCTGAAGTGGCTGAATGGAACGGGGCCAGCTGGAAAGTAAAGGGAGTTGACACCAAAATAGCACCGCCTGCTCTGCATGCTCCTTGCTGTTATGCATCAATCTATCAGCCGGCCTTATTACTATTCAGATTACACACAGCGCACACACACTATTCAGATTAGAGGCTAAGGTGTGCGGGACGTTGAGGGGTGCGGCGGAGACACGGGTGACCTTTTCAATCGCTGCTGGACACTTTGAGTCCGCAGTGAATCCATCTCAGCGAACTGGTGTGATAGGCGATTTCTTGAAGCCTGTCCAATGCTCTTCAGATCTACTACCAGCCTATTGTAATGCATGCACATTACATTTGTTCTGTTGTGTTCTGCTGTACTTGTGCATTTCTTTGATTCGACTGCTGTTGAATGCATATATTTTAGACTGGCTTGCAATCTGGAAACCAAAGTTCAGATAACATAGTTTTATTATGAATAAATATCTGCTTTGCTAAACCCAAGTTACTGTGGGAATGATTTCATCTGCTGACTGGCTTGAGTTTGCCTTCTGATGAGTTCAACTCGGGGGAAACAATCCTTACACTCACAGTTTTTTAGTTTGAGTTGTGCCATTTATGTCTCTCGTGATGGGCATGTGTCTCTGTGCCAGCTGATGCAAAATACTGCAACTGCGTGACTCAAATCATCTCCAAAAATGTCGGGAGATGCTTTAGATAATGATTTTTGAGTGGTCAGAGTTGCTGTTTGTGCTTACTCATCATGTAGGAAGTTAACGGCGGGGAAGAAGGCGGATAGCGCTAATGTTGGTTGTGTTGTTATGAGTAAAATTTGCATTTTAAAGATTGATGAGTGAAAGTTGGATTTCAGGATGTGGCTCTCAACATGCCAACGCCTCGCAGCTAACGGCACTAACAGTGCAAACAACGGCAACAGTGCTGACAGAGCTAACAGTGTTAACCAGAGTGGGAACAGGAGGCTGGGTGCTACGCTTCTGCAACGGCGCCATCGGTGTGAACACCGTTATCAGCTGTAACCGCCGAATGAGAGCAGCGGCCGTGAGCAAGCCAATGGGGCACGCTCACATGAACTAAAAGGCAAGTGCGGCTGGCCCCAGCTACGTAAACAAAGCACAGAGAAGCTCGGATTATAACACACACAGAGGGAGAGCAACTTCATTCTCTGCTCAGGTAGACATTACTCCTCTATATCTTTACATAGCAAATAGTTGTTTGATGCTATATTAATGCTCTGGATATCATATAGAGCACCTTTAAATTAGGGTCTTGATTCATGGTATGCATGTTTCTTTGCTTTTTAGACACTATTATTTACTGCCAAACCCTCTTAGCACTCAGATGGCGTTGGGATTTACAGTAACCTCTTTATGATGTGAACATAGCATATATAAGTGTATTTCATCCTTCTTTACATGCTTACTGGAATATTTCTTTTCATGATCACACATAATTAAGTACCATACACACACTCAATTAAATGACCGCACACACTCATGCACACACTCACACACACTGATGATTGTGAGTTCCCTAATGGTGGCTGGTGCTCTGTCATGCATCTCCAGCCACTCTCCTGGTTAATTATCCACACCATTAATTTATTGCTTTGTATATTTGTTGCTTATTAGCTCTCCAGTGAGAGAGAGAACATTCAAGTACACTCACGCTCCAGCTTCCTCCCTCTATGTAGAGAAATCTATGGAGAGTTTAATTATAGTGTAACCTGCCCCAGCAGGGACCGAGGGTATGGGGAGGCCCGTGGAACAAAGCGCGCACACACACATAAACAACCACACCACTCATACTATACACTATAGAGGTAACATGGCATATACTATGAGTGTAATATCCCATTACAAAGCAAAAACAGGAAAAGCATAAAGCATAAACAAATGCAGTTTTAAATATCGTAACTGCAAATATCTTCAAATTAATTGTTTGCATTTTTTTTTATTTTGAAAAATTGAAAATGTTCAGTTTACAATAGAGTGCTGTAGGGATGATGATGTATTTTTGTAGGCCAACCAGGAAGTTAGCATCACCCTGTTTCCCTCGACAAAAAGCCTATGGGATTTTTTCCATTGGGTTTTGGATTATTGCAGAAAATAAGCTCTGTGGCAAACAAACGTTTATGATACTTACACGTTTTGTTCAGCAAGATCATCTCCACAAATGAACACCACACTTATAATTTTGAAGTCTAAATACAATCGCCAGAAGTAAAAATCTAACGTTAGGCTATAAACGAACTACACCATGGTCGCATGAGCGTGAGTATACACAACGAGGCTGTAAAGGTGGACGAGTCGGCGTGATGACGTTTTGTAGTCTCATTTAGCCGCAAATTTCTTCAAATTTGGCACAAACGTCCACTTGGACTCAAGGATGAACTGATCACCTTTTGGTGGTCAAAGGTCACTGTGACCTCACGTGCGTCCCATTCTCGCGAACGAGAATTCTCAGGAACGCCTTGAGGGAATTTGTTCAAATTTGGCACAAAAGTCTACCTGAACTCAAGGATGAACTGATTATTTGGTGGTCAAAGGTCCCTGTGACCTCACAAAACATGTTTTTTGCCATAACTCAATAATACATACTACTCTAGTATAGTGACATTTTGGACAGACATGATGTAAACTGCAACTTGACTGATTGGGGGAGGCATACAACTGTGAGGCGGTCATTCTAGTTTTCTTTTTCTTTTCTCTTGTTTTGTTATCTTTATATTTCCATATGGTTCCATGAGCGACAAATGTAGCTCTACCGTATCAGATCAAACATAAACTATTGAAATCCCACCCCTCGGTACCAGATAATAACCTCCATAAAAAGCCTACAACAGACACACGGACAGAAAAGTCAGCAGACACCTACACAAAGGCATGGGAGGGAGCGCGAGCGGCACATAACTTAATAGAGGGATCGGACAAGGGCTAAAAAGGAAGAGTGAAATCATTAGGATGCAAATGAGAGGGGACGATTAGCATGTGTGTGAGAGATTGAAAGAGATACTGTATGAAAGGCGGAGGAAGAGATTGAGTCGTCTCTGCTTTCACCGGGGTTTTCACACTGAAAGCAACAACTGTCACACGCTCGCTGTCAAAGATCCAGGCGACGGGTGCAATTAATTTTTACAGTGATGACTATTTTACCGTCCACAGGAATTTGTTTTACAATGCCGTGAATCATCCCTCTGTCCACACGATTTCATGCAGCATTTTATCAAAGACATGAAGACAAGGATTGGCTTGTGTCAAGCTTCTGCAGTCCATTTTTCTTTGAACTGCAACAAACTATATGCGAGTTTACTGAGCTTTGGAAAAACATAATTCAGAAGGTAGTTTTCAAAATTATTTTGTGGTTCCCCTGTTTAGTGTATCAATCCACGACTGAAAATAGTCCCAAACAAATTCACTATTTACTCCCGTTTGAATAATGTTTATTAAATTACAGTCTTTTTGAAAATGAAACTGTTAATATGTGACCTGTTTTTTAAAAAGACTTACAACAGTAGGAACAAATTGATCTGAGAATAACTGACATAGACAGTATATGAAAGTATTTTGACATGTACTAAAGCATTGTTGGTTTTGGTCTTTACTTGGGATTTGTGGCCAATAAGAAAAATCTAGAATAACACCAGTCTTATTCTTAGTTACTTAGTTACTTAGTTACTGTGAGGAACTTTTAACTGGTTATGAAACAGTCTTAATTTAATATTGATGCCTCTATATGACCTACATAAGTAAACAAGACCATCAGCGAGAAGATTGGCTATTTCTATGTAGTTATTGTTCATGCTTGTCATGCGAAATCAGACGAAATAACGCAGGTTCATCAGAAACTCCTTCATCTCAGATTCTAGCGACTCAGTCACCACCGACACCACGATGCTGGAGGCCCAGACCATATTGCTGGGCCCACTTCAGGGAAGGGAGGCACGGGAGAACCAGAACCAGGACCTGTGCGGGGCAGACTGTCAGAACCTTCTGCAGTAAAATGAGGGGTTTTCTCAAGGGACTCTGGTGCTCGGAAACACTAGCACTTTTGTCCACAGGGGCCACTAAAATCAACACAAAACACAACAAAACACTAGTTCCTCATAGTAGCTTTAAAGTGACAAATAGTGCATATTTTTGTATTTGTCTGTCTACCTGCTTTTTCTTCTCCTCCCTCCGGTTTTCTCTGCCAATCCGAATGAGGTGAGAGGGTTCGCACCACTCTGTTAGCCGCTGTCTTAGCCGTTGAGTCTCTTCATAAAACAGAAATATGTACTGGCTCGGGCCAAAGCCACGACCAAATAAAATCCAGCCAAGTGTCTTCCAGGGAACCCATCCATTCACATCATAAAAATGGCTCTTTATTTGTGTTTTCAGTCCGTCAGCCTGTTGTTGGCCATTTGGCTCGTCTTAGGCACTGGGATATCCCCCCCGTCCATAAATCCCCCTCTCATCTCTTTTCTCCTCAACTCTGCTCCTCTCGTCGACTCCTTGAGTGTTTCATGGTGCATCATGTGAGATTTATTTCCAAATATACTGTTGCGAAATGTACTGTGTGTCTTCTTGTTTTGAGGAGGGATTTACTCCCCGTTAAGAAGAGTTATGTACACTGAGGCGTTTTACATCCTGACTCTTGGTAACAGAGCGTTCTCTGACATATTTCACCCGGGACTTCGCCTAATCCACATATCAATCCACAGGCCGCTATAGAAACACTTTTACACACATTTACAGGAGAAGAAAGAGATCTCATGGGATGAGGCATTTGACACGGTGTCTTTAGCTGTTAGAGTGCATTTTTTGGGGTAAATCTTAGTCTTTAAAATGGGAAATTCACATCCAATTGAAAGTTGGGAACAGTTTTTATTGTACTGAAATGACATAAGGCACTTTGAATACCTTTGATTGAGTTTTTATGCTGGTGCCTCCCCACCTCCCCCAGTCTGCTCTGATTGGTCAGCTGGCCCACTCTGTTGTGATTGGACAACCCAACCAAGCTCTTCGTAATCCGCTCCAGCTCCACTTTAACTAGCTTTGTTTGAGGGTGTTACTTGGTGACATCACCATGTTACGAAAGAAAAGGCGGGACTTCCAGCAAGGCGTTTCAGGCAGTTCAGGAGTAGGGATGTGACGGTGAGGAAATTTTCCCGCCGGTTAATAAACTCGTGACAACACCGGTGTCACCGATTACACCGGACATTTTACATGTAAAGATGACGGTCAATATGTGTAACGCGCTTACTTTGATCTTTAACGTCAGGTGGTGGTGCGTCTGGCCTCTCCGGTAGAGCTTCCGCTTCCGCAGCTTCTCTTATAGCGTTGGGTGTAACTCTGAAATATTGCCAAATAGGCGCTTTTGCTTTTTGCTTCGCATCATCTTGTCTGTCAACTCTCTCTCGCAACGTGTGAAATATGACACCTGCTGCTCTGCGCTGAGACTTCATATGGAGCAGATGCATTCACTGTCAGTTTATAGTTTCCGTCAACCGACTTTGTATTGATAACACGGCGCTGATACGCCAAAATGGACTAAATGAGTTTTATTTATGTAAAAAAAAAAGCAAAACGACGGTGGGGGCGGTGGGTACGTAATGTGATCGGTGTATGCCCGACCACCGCGTAACTACGGTAACACCGACTACTGAGGTAAGCCTATTGGACTTTGGGCTTTGTAACTGTGCAGACCTTTAACATGCACAAAAAACTATATAACACACTAAAGAAAAGGGAAAAAGCACAATAGGTCCTCTTTAATTTGTCATTACATCCTACATAATGTTTTGTTGTCTGTCATGTTAGCTCTTTATCTTCTCCCATCACCCAGTCTTCACCTTCTCCTCTCTCACCCCTCTCCTCCTCCCCATCCCATCCCCTAAATCTCTCCCTATAATATTTCTTCTTACTGCAAATGTCCAAGCCATTCCAAACCTATTAAACCGGAGACATCTAACCGTGCAGATGATCTGATTCCTGTTCACTTATCTTATCTAGACTCAATTGTAGATTAAATGACTTTTGAAGATGGATCATTTTTGGCTGTGTCCCCGTCTGTAGTTTCAGTCCGCTCTCCTTTTCTCTTCCCATTTCACTCTCTCTCTCTCTCCTCAGGCTGTGTATCAGGGCTCTATGTTAATGACAGTTGACAGATAGTTGAAGGGCACGGGCTGCTCCCTGTCAGCCCTGTTTTGGACTCATAATTATTTCACCAGTGTCACGTCACTGTCACCCTCGCCTGCTTAACACTGTCACACACACACACATACACACACACACCCCCACCCGCCCTGCCTGCTGAGCCTTGAGGAGAGAGAGTGTGAGTGTGTGTGTGTGTGTGTGCGTCTGGCTGTCACTCGACCTCAGCGTTGGCCGTTTCCCTGCCAAGACAAGCATCGCTGCCAAACAGCAACCGTCGCTCTACGTGCTCGTCTCCGTGGTAACAAACCAGAACCACAGCCTTGTGGCAGTGTGTCGGCGTGGCGGAAGGTGACTTTTCCAACTGGATACCAAAATATAATGTCTGAGGCGAGATGTTGTACAACTGGCGACAGATGTGCTGAGGTCTGCGCGAGAGGAATGTGACAATAAAAAAGGATTCATGAATGAAGCACGCCGCTAAAGGAAAAGTGTTGCTTTGAGATGATCAAAACAGCAAAAGCAACGCACAGACTCCACTGGCGTTGTCATTTAAAACAACCATGTAAGCTTAGGTCAACCCTTGTGTTTTGTTGACGTATTTTTTGTGTTATTCGTCTCATGTTGTTTCTCTGTAACTCATTAACACTCTTGAAAATGAGATTTCTAAAAAAAAAAAAAAATACTTTAAATGTTTATTTTCTTTTATTCCGACTCAATTAAAACCCAATGCAATTGAAGTACTCCCTTTGCCACAAACTGAGCTTGCACATTTGATGAAGATGAAAAAATTTGGAAATTATTGCATTGATAGTACACCAAATATTTAATATTTTAGACAGGCTATGGGTTAAAAAATACAGTATATATTCCCTTTGTTTGCCAAAAAGGCATTCACAGACAAATAAATGTACAATATGGAGATGTCCCAAGCTGATTCTAAGCGTCGGCATTGGCAGTTTCTCAATAATTAAAATGTCATCAGAAAATATAGAGATCAATTCTACAAATTATTATTAAAATTGGGTTAAGGGCCAGGTGGTCTATATATATTTATATTTATGATACGGCTTCGTTGAATACTCCAATCTGATTGGTTAATCAAGGCGTTCTACTCTGTCTGTTATCTCTTTATAGCAGACCGTTGCTATGTATAACAGACTGTTGCTATGTATAACAGACCGTTGCTATGTATAACAGACCGCTGCTATGGACGCAGTTCTGATGTCGGACTATGGCGGAGCATTTTTGTGTCAAATTATTGATTTCTTAAGTAAGTAGCTGTGTAATAAGCGGGATAATGTACAGCTAGCGGGTCATTAGTGTGAAATAAACCCCGACAGGGCGATGTCGAAAAAGAGTTCATGTGAAAATGATATACAGTATTTTCTTCCCTGATCGGCTGAATCCTCCAAGTAATAATCCTGATAGCTTCAGAAACACATAGAAATGAGGACACCATTTAAACTGGACTGCTACAGAGAAAACAGCCACAACTTCACTGGCAGCCGTCAGTGAAATGGACAGTTGGTAATAATGTCATTAGTACAAAGAAATACATCAGTGCAGACCACCAAATGACAAACTGTGTATAGCTTCAGAACCTTCAAATAACAACAACCATAAGAACAAGAGAGGGAAGAGAAACGGGGTCGAGAGAGGACAAAATGTAGAAAAAAAAAATGTGTCAAAGAGAAGGGTGAGGACAAAGACGAGCAGACGAGCTGCCTGTGAGACTGCCACAAAAATATCTGAGGTGAAGAAGAAAGACAGAAAGATTGAAAAGGGGAAGAAGATAGATATATAGATGGGAGGAGAGCGAGAAAGGGAAGCGATCAATGATTTAAACAATAATGCAGCCCTCTGTATTCACCGTCACACTCCCGCTCTCCACCGCCGTCAGGATTGTCTCTCAGACACACACACACACACACACACGAGTCGAGACCGTCCATCTGGTTCATGCTCCGTCTTGAGGCCGTCTCTTCCTCCTCTGTCCCTTTTCCTTTGCTTCTCTCTCTCTCTCGTGTCACCATCAGGTCACTCCTGCTTAATCTACTGGGCCTTTTCCTCTCTCCATCTTCTCTCTGTTTGATTGTGTGTTTATGTATTCATCAGTCACTCCATCGCTATTTACCATACTTTAACCTTTTTTTATTTATGCGTGCACAAGATATTGGAGATAGTTTGAAGCTACATACTTAAGGCCTTTACGCACCGGGGTCGTGACAAATAAACGGCACGGAAATGCGAAATACTCCCCTGCAAATATTATATGTCTAAGGCTTTTATTGTGAAAGGCCTTTTTTCAAGGTTGAGGGAGTAGTAAAGTTTGCCGTCTTGGTTCAGACTACGGAGCCATAAATATCGGCACAACTCAACCCGTTCCACACAACGTGATTGGTTGATGCCTTTATTCACAGCAGCTCAGGAAATTGACCTTGCTCGGATAAGTACGGCGCTTTTTCGCCACGTAATATTCACGTTCTTTGTGAAAGTATTCATGACAAAAACAACAGTTCAAAAAATAAATATAGACGTGCGAATGTATCGCCCCCGGTGTGTAAAGGCATTCATTCTGTGTATTGGTGTTAATATCAGTTGATTTTGTGGAAAGCACCCACTAAAAACAAAAGGGAAACACCTGCACCTACACACACACCGTTCATTTTAACTGCGAGTAAGCCAATCAGAAAGTGAATGTGTGTGTGTGTGTGAACCCCTCACTCCTCCTCACCTCCCTCAGTCTTGGCCTCTCTCCCGCTCACAGCCTTCTGTTTAAATTAAGGTGGGCTGACAAACAAATTAAATCTGTCACATCCTGTTTGCATGAACCAGACAGGAAGTCAATATCGTCAGCCATGTTGGTTAGCCGGAGTTCTAATCACACTTCAACGCCATGGCAACGGGGATGAGGGTGAGGGGCGGAGGTGGGCCACCTTCTCTGGGTTTCTGGTCATTCTAATTAAGGCAACGCTCTTCTGTTTTTACCTAGAAAAAAATATTATATTTTGCAAAGTATGCATATAAGTAAATGTCTATGTCACTTTTTTTGTCACAAATCCATTAGAGCTGCAACGATTGATCAATTAGTTTTGTACTAATAAATTAATCACCAAGTATTTCGAAAATTGATTAATCGGTTTCAGTTATTTTTTAAGGACAAAAAGGGTCTAAATCCTCTGATTCCAGCTTCTAAAATGTGAATATTTTCTGGTTTCTTTACTCCTCTATGACAGTAAACTGAATATATTTGAGTTGTGAATAAAACAAGACACTTGAGGACGTCATTTTGAGCTTTGGGAAACAATCGACTGATCAACATTTTTCACAATTTTCTGACATGTTATAGACCAAACACCAACACCACCTGCTCAGCTGTCACCATGTTGAAAGCCGTGCGGAGGCAATAGATACTTAATTAGAAGGTTAGAAAAAGATCACGGTTTGGGTTAAAATATGCAGATATTACTGTTGGGCAAACCTGAACGTGAACATGTTGTTTCCTTCCTTGAACAGCATTTCACAAATGTGTTTATGTGTGTTTTTTCTTTTTATATAATAATTCTTTGGGCACTTTTATGCTTTTAAACAGTGTTCATATGTAGTTTTTGTGAAATCACACAAACGGCACATCACTCAGTCATTCTCATGCCCGTACTCACACACAGAGAGAGAGAGAAGGCCAAAGGTCACCATAGTCTTCTTGTCTTTAGCCTCTGTTTGTCAAATCAATGCAGACCTTCTCTCTCTCTCTCTCTCTCTCTCTCTCTCTCTCTCTCTCTCTCTCTCTCTCTCACTCTCTCTCTCTCTGTATCTCACACACAGTCAAACAGACACACACCGGCTGTTGTGTTCTGCTCCCTGTGGAGACAGACAGCTAATCTCAACGACATCAGTCAGAGTCGTACGCTTGAGGCTGTGTGTGTGTAGGTGTGCAGTTTTGCACATGTGTGTGTGCATGTGAAGGTCAAGGGTCAGAGGTCAAGACACCTGCAGGGCTGAGTTTGACCCCGCTACCTCCTAAATACACAGGATCTTTAATGCAGTAAATTTGTTGCTATAAAGATTCAACAAGGAGAGAAAAAACATTGGATAATGAAAAAGGTGGATTACTGGGACACAGAAGATAAGATTCTTATATTTCTATGTTTATCTGAACTCACTTCAGTTTGTTATGGAGGCTGCATTTAAAAGAAGTTCCCTAAATATTAGAAATTGGTTACCACTGATGCTTTTCTCACAAACATCCTCTCTATCCGTCCACACTGACATTTCCAATTTGTCCATCTCTCCATTTCTCCTGCACTCCTTCCTCCTTTCTTCTTGCCCTCAGGTTAAGTCCTGTTTACTCATTTGACCCCACTGGTCTGCTGTTTAAAAATGCATGAGCAATAAATAAGGATTCTCTCTCTCTTTCTCTCTCTTTCTCTCTCTCTAACTCGCCCTCTCCCCATTCATCCGTCCATCCGTCCATCTGCTCATGTTTGTGCAGAGCTCATTCAGGCTCTTAAAGGAAATGGGAATCCTCCGCAGTGACCCTGCAGTCACTGTGGTGACTAACTGATATCCTCTCGGTCAACATTTACAATTCTTCGGCTACAAGGTAGGAACCCATCAGGAACTCCATATCCCATGGGGCATTGGGGCTGATGTTTTTTAAAGGGTCTGGCTGACCCCTAGGACCTTGAAGATGAGGCTCTTTAAAGACGCAGATACCCCGCAGGGTATACCCCCGTATGTGAACCACTTGCTGGAACTACATATCCCAGAGGGCCATAGTGCTATAGGTTCCTTGCTAATGCCAAGTTAAAAAAAGAATAGACCCTTTTAGAGCCGACATCATGATTACGTCACGGTGTTAGCTGGAGGCAAAACAAAGGAAAGACTGGAGGCAAACACAAATCACCTCAGAGTTAGTTACACATCGGAAATGTCACAACTACCTGTAGAGTTTGTTTTTAATTTGCCCACATGTATTTTTTTGTCATAAAAACAGTTCAGCCAACATGTTAAAAAGACATTAGAGACATCACAGTCATCACAGTTTCTACTCATTACTTATAGCCAGTGTGATATTATACCTTAACGCTACACATCTTTCTCCTTTTTCTGTCAGCCCTCACACTTTGCAGTGACATCCTTTCTTACCTTTAAAAGTCGGGTAACATCAGGTTCCTTCTCCTGTGGATAATGAGGGCAACTACTGCTGCTGTCCAATGTTCTTGTCATGCTTTAGCTCAACACGCTTATCATGATGGCAGCACGTCCAAAAATCACCTCTCCTGGCTGTGTAAGCGGGGACACTCGACGTTGACCTGCAAAGCTAAAATTGTAGGCTAAAGGGAGAAGACCTCCGGGGTGGAGAAGTGAGATGATGTCAAAGTACAAAAAAAGAACTTTTTACATGTCTGAAAGTCTGAGTTTTACTGATATTAATTATTCATATATCACATACATATTTGATTGGGCAACACAGCGCCTCGCCGCATTAAGTCGCATTACATTCTGGCAAAAGTTGAGCCCAGTTAAACGTTTTTGCTGGACGACCCTGCATTTTCTCGCCGGAATCCTCTGCATTGCGTCCCTGCTGCTTCAGCGGAGTGGCCTCATTGAAATGAATGAGGGGACTCCTGTTTATTCACATGTTGTCTGTCTGAATACAGCCTTATGGTTTTTCTACACCATTTCCTGTTGTCCTTCTCTCACGTCTGATGGAACAGATATGCTTCTGTGTAGACACGATGCATGGTGTATTTTGCTACGTTTACTTCCTTCCGGTTTATGTACATAACTACAGTTATTGTTCATTGATCACTGCCAAAACGCGGGTGACCTACACACAGCATTGTGTGTGAATGTATTCTGGACACAGATGGAGGACTGAAACTGTGAACCGGCTGCTTTACTACACTAGACATTGCGTTAGGTTGACTCTGCCTTGCTTTATCAAGCTCTATTAATACATCCATGATATAAAGTGTGACAACAAGAAAGCGGAGGGTCAACTTTTCTCTTTTCTCTGCTTAGTTTATGCTTTATTGTGCATCCTTTCTCTTGAGGTATTTGCAAGGTATTATAGGTTGACATATATTCCAAGAATGGTAGTGAAACTCTGGGTGCGTTCCAAATTGCATACGTTTTCTTTTTACTTTTTTTACCTTACAAATTACATACTATTGCATGCAGTATGCATACAATTGGTACATACTACTTTTTCCTGCCTTGAAATTTGACCCTCTTGCTCATATGTCTGCTGCGCAGAGGATTGTGGGTCAGAATAACCAGAAAAGCATGCTGGCTTGCATACTGCAAAATGCGACCGGATGCAGTAGGACATCCTGGTATTTTTGGCATACTGCATTTGACATACGATTGGGACATTATAAATCTTTTTCTAGCATACATAATAGTGTGGTAGTATGGGTATTGGAAGGGAGAGAGAGAGAGACTAAAATAGTCACTTCACAGAGCAAAGGTTTGAATTGGGGCTATCGTAAAAAAAAGCACCTTTTTGGAGCATATCATTTTTCATTTTCATTGGGACTGTGTCAGCTCTGGTAATTGAAGAGTTGTTGTTTTGGTGTATATTTTTTGTAAGGTGTACATGTACATACTGGGTGGACAAAATAACATGAACATGTTATTTTCAATGGCAGTAGCAATATCGTCGTGTCACCCACTGTAAAACTATGATTTCTTCTTGCATTTTCGCCTTTATTGGGCAGTAAAGAGGCAGACTGGAAATGGGTGGGATAGAGGGGGGGGGGGGGGGGGGGGGGGGGGGGATCACATGCAACAAAGACACCCAGCTGGAATCAAACCGGGGACATTGAGGTTATGTGGTATGCGCTGTAACCATACAGCTACCAAGGCGCTCCAACTGTAATTTATTTAATCTGTCAAACCGAAAAAAACATGGGCTGGACTCGTTCAAGAGTTATCCTGGTAGGGTGTCCTGGTGGCCTCGTGGTTAAGACGCCTTCTTGTTGTCAATCTACCTAGGAAAGCCATACATCCTCCGAATGCTCTAGGTCTCTAGTTTGTGGCTGTAAAGTGTCATGAGGCTGTGATTATCCTAGAGGTCACCACAGGTCATTTAATACAGTGAGGTCAAGTTTCAAAAACATCATCACACATGAATACAATTGGGCTCATTGGAGCCACAACAGTCTCAGCTTTACAGTGATACCCAATTTATGTAATTCCAAGACTGTTTAGGGACCCCAGTATGCAGAAATATTCAAATACATCATTTTAGGATAGGCGAAAATAACACATTTATACTGCCCCAAACTGCATGTGATCATCATAAAGTGGGCATGTCTGTAAAGGGGAGACTCGTGGGTACCCATAGAACCCATTTTCATCCACATATCTTGAGGTCAGAGGTCAAGGGACCCCTTTGAAAATGGCCATGTCAGTGTTTCCTTGCCAAAATTTAGCGTAAATTTGTAGCGTTATTAAGCGTTCTTGCGTTCATGCTAGCATGACATGGTTGGTACCATGGATTCCTCAGGTTTTCTAGTTTCATATGATACCAATACCTTCACTCTAAAAAAATTAAGTCGGCCGAGGTCACCGGCGCCCTCAAGGAGTGGAAGAGTCAGTACCAGAGAAGGAAGCAGCAAAACACAGAAATAAGAAAAGGCCCATAAGCAAAGAAATAAATCAGTGGAGGACTAATGGAACGTATAAATTGGCATCACTGTTACATCTTACCTTACAGTCCATAGCAGATCAAACTCCATTGAACACGCTGCATCAAAAGATGTGAATTTAGTGTGAAAAAATCTTTTTAAAAATCTCAAACGTACTTTGAGTTTGTTTCAATGTCACATTCAGAGATACATCTGCATCATTAAACAGACGTCTGGAAATGGAAACTCGGGGTACAATGGGAGACGAATAGAACAAAACAGAGCAGAGCAAGGACAAACGTTTTAAAACAGCAGGAGAGCCATCAATCTTTCCCCGGATCAATTTCCTAAAGGCCGGGAGATCAGGAATAGAGCCCGAGTGGGGTTAATCTGTGGAAATTATTTTGTTATTAATAATAATTTCTCAAATATCTAACGGCCGAGAAAGACGGACTGTGGCGCTAATCAAAGCTGATGGGAGAGTCTGTCTTTGCACGTCGGGAAACGTCCTCCCCTTGATTGCTTTAAGTGGTGTATGGATTCAGTTCCTATGTATTCACTCCCAGTAAAAGATGAAATGTATTAATCCCAATGTATTTCAATTAAACGGTGCAATTCTTTGCTTGTGCTAGCTCAACATTTTAACCTCTAATTATTCGAATATGGATTCTACTCATAAACATTCAGTGCTGTTTCATTTGCTATCCTTTGGTAACTCAGCAATTTCCATTATAAAGTAAATGTACTCTGATTCAGTTTAATTGCTGTGTTGCTCATAAATAGTCACAATATTATGTTGTTAATAGATTCAATGGTCTAACTGTGTGTGTGTGTGTGTGTGTGTGTGTGTGTGTGTTCTTGGAGAGTTAAAACAGGCATAATGAAGTAGCACAAAGCTGCCTTCATCCCCAGACCCCTGAAACAAGCAATTATGGCTAATTTGTTCTTTTAAAAAGACAAGGGGAAGCCATTTGTCCAATGAGAGAATATTCATGTCTCTACACCCCCACCCCTCCACAAACACTTAGGAGCTAATTATTGTTATTAGCATCATGGTTGAAATCCCTCCACAAGGACATGTCAGCACACTTCAACATCTGTACGCTCCTTTTCTTTCATCGAAGAAACGAGAGAGAGAGCGAGAGAGAGAGAGAGAGAGAGAGACGGGAGGAGAGGAGGGGAAAGAAGTGACACATAAAAATGTCCCCAGATCACCTTGAAAAGGCCTTAATCAAAATGTTCTACACTTCCAAGTCATTTAGTCTCGCACACAATGACACCGTTTCACTACAGCGGTAATTGCCTCTCACAAAATATTGGCTTAATATATACATGAATATTGATTTAGCCATAAGCAGCACCATTCCCATTATAGGCTCTGATTTTACTATTATTTCCATTGCATGGCCATTATGGACAAACCTGTTTACTGCAATGACAGTATGGTAACTATAAAACATGGATTAGACTACGGCCCGGTTCCTATTCAAGATGAATGCCATAAACATGGGTCAAGATCAATAAACTGTGGATTATCTTGCATATAATGCATGCGAATGGAGCGGCGGGACAAAATAAAGAGTATTCTGCGACAATGTAACTCAGCAGGATGGTTTTCCACTACTTTCCAGGTCCGGGCCATGGTGGCAGGAGAAGAAAGGCAGCCCAGGTGTCTGTTCTGGATCCGTCCTGTGGTCGTCTCCCAATTGGACAATTGGTAAGCTTCCTTTGAGGCATCCTGATCAGATATCCAAACCACTTTAACTGGCTCCTTTCAACCAGTGGACCTGAGTCCGTGTCTGAAAAGTGAAGCCAATACTGAAGTGTCTTAAACTTGCATTCTTTCTAACAGCCAGCAGGGGGCGACTACTCTGGTTGCAAAAAGAAGTCTGATTGTATAGAAGTCTATCAGAAAATGAGCCTACTTCTCTCTTGATTTATTACCTCAGTAAACATTGTAAACATGAGTTTATGGTCTCAATCGCTAGTTTCAAGTCTTCTTCAATACAGCATGATGTTCATTTAGTAAATTATTGTCCCATTTAGAGTCAAATAGACCATAAAGCAGGGGATGCTTTAGGGCGTGGCTACCTTGGGATTGACAGGTCGCTATCACAGCGTTGTCCGGTCTGGGAGTTGTCCGTGTTTTCGTCTTAGAATGTTAAACCCTTTCACATTGTGTTTTCAGTACATGAAAGTTAATTGTAACATTTTGGTCGCCTAAAAATGTCTAATTCAGCGTTTGGTTGTGCTTAGCTCCACCCTCTCGTGTCACTTCTTGTTGCAAAAAAACAAAGATGACGACAGCCAAAATACCGCACTCGAGGCTTCAAAACAGCAGTTCAAAAACCAATGGGTGACGACACGGTGACTACGTCGCCTTCTTGTATACTGTCTATGCTTTCAACACAGGAGCAGCAGCTCTACAAGATAAGGGTGGTGAACCCATACCCATATTTCAGCCACTTATATCTCATTCTTTTAGTCGTTACCCAAAGTTTATAATCATAGTTGAGAGTTGGTCATTTGTGAGGGTGAAGCTTGATGTACGCCTTTGTGCTAATGTCAGTGTGAGTAAGTCTCTTTGGAGCACTGGGACCAACGACTCCTCGGTCTTTGCTGTTGATGCTTCAGTATGATCATTTTAAAATCCTTGTAGCACCACCTTCCATTATTATATTTGGCCAATCCCACATGTGAATGATGAAAATGTGCTAAACAAGAAAAACCAAGACTGAAGACTGTCAGGGACATACCCAATGGTTGTGTTTTAACAGTGTCAACACGTACTGGCTGGATTTTTACTTTAAACTCGGAGAGACGCAGTCCATATTGAGCACTCCATGTTCACATGTATCTTTCTTTGTTATTCTAAAACACAATGGATAGCTCCAACCACTTGACTGGTTGACTTTTCAGTGTTTTTTCCACAAAGATGCTGCAGAATAAACACACTCGCACGCCCACACACTCGGAAGACACACAAAATTAACTGCCGTGCTCTCGTCTCTAATGCATCTGTCATATCGGGGGTGAGCCCCTTTTGATCTCTCTCTCCGTCTCTCTCTGACAGCCGGCTCGCTGCTCACTGGTCCTAAATGAATTGATATTTCTTCTGGCCACTTGAATTTGTCACTTGACTTCTCTGTGTAATCTTCACTCCTTAGCGACTGCTGTGTCTGCTCGTGTGCATGTGCTCAGAAACCTGGGTAACACAAGTGTTTTGGATGAAAACACATGGCTAATAGAGTCGCTGACTGTCAGGCCGCCAAGTCGGGCACAATGCCTCTTCGAAGGCCTTCGTGATGAACCTGTCAAAGGTGATCTCATTTTTCCTTCAAACCAAACAATGAAGCGTAATCGCCTGCAGAAACATGACTAATACAGTGGAAGAGAAATCAGAATAGACTGCCTGTGTGAGTGGTACTGTTTGCAGTATGCAGGGCGAGAGTTGTTCTTAGCTTAAAGGGCAGGCCCATTATTATTATTATCATTATTTTTCAAGTTTGTATATCATTGTGTACCTCCCAGTGGTGTTCCTTATGTTTTCAAATCCGAACATTCAAATTTTGTATGTAGTTTTTAGCGTCAAATTACTATTTTTTCCCAAGCCCTTTTAAAAACTTTTTCCCACGTGGCCTTACGTAGGTTTCTGCATGCTGACGCTGCTATATACTGTATATACTGTATGGATCTGAAAGTCACACAATATCACAAACAGACTAACTGATCGATGCAGCTTTAGACCAGCAACTAATGCGTTCTGTGAGGTAAAATGACCGTTTTTGTGAATGTAGTCTGGTGGCTTTGATAACGGCTTCAGTTCCCCGTCCTATAGGTGTAGTTGGTGAACCAAAAGAAGCATTAATATGAATCAGCTTACAAAATGTAAATTTTCATTATGTTTTTATAACACAAATCACATACCCACTCTCCCATCTGCTCTTCTCCCCCCCCGGCTTCGCTTCAGTCTTTATATATCTGTCTGTCTCGGAGTCCAATCACTCCATATCTCTATCAAAAGCACTCTTGAGGAATATGGCACAATAATATTCAGCATAAAATCAATGGCTTGTTTAATTTAAACAGGGAGGAAGTGGGAAGGCTGGGTAATTGCAGAGAAAGGCCCACAAATCAGCCGTCCTTGTTATCCCATTTGACGGACCATTAAACGTCTGCAGGAATAAACATTATTTTTAGCTTAACTACCAGCTTCTGCTGGCTATGGAGTAGATGGACAAATCATTGCAAAAAAAAAAAAAAGAAAGTGGTCTCAAGAGGTACAAAAGTCCGGGCTGTTTGTTTATGCCATCATGTTTGTATTTAAATGTTTTTTTTAATTATTATTATTTTAATTCATAGCTGACTGTGTAGCATATCTGCAAAATGTTTCAGCTGTCAAATATAGTTTTTCAAAAACAAAAAAAACAACAATACACATACATTTCCAAGCTGTCAGTCCACGTGTTAAGGAAAAAAAGTTTCATACTTAGTGTTTAAAACAAGACTATTTGACTTTTTAAAGACTAAGTAACACATTTTTTCTCTTACAAATAAAAAGTTGACATCAATAAAACGCACCCTTACTCAAATCAGTACTCTCAGGGTTTTTTTCCTGCTATATCCTTACTTGGTCTGGTATGACCAGTCGCTTATGGTGGCCATTGTTAACTAATTTGCATATTTTTCTCGCTCTCAGTAACGTATCCTCATACATCAATACGTATGATATATTATGGATAGTTATACCTCAATTTCCGTGCGCTTTCCTACAAATGTCTAGCAACATGTGTCAATTTACGCTCGTGACATGCATACAGTCTTTTCAAAATAAACTTCCGTCTTCACAGGAAACAACTTGGTTAGGATTAGGCAACAAAACTTCATGGTTAGGTTGAGGAAGAGATCGTGGTTTGGTTTAAAATAACTACGGAAGTTGCGTCACTTAAGTACGTAAGTTACGTGACAAATAAATCAACGTCGACTTCTGGTTTCATACAGGGTATGAACACCGGTCTCCTGGGTGAAAGTCTGGTGTTTTTTGACCCACCCGTCCGGGACCGCACCGCGGACGATTAGAAGCGTATTTGTGATACGTCAAAAAACAAACGTAATGCGGGAGAAAATATGTTTCCCTCGGACAGTTTTGTTGTATGGGAACGTAATTTTTAGGAGAGCAGGCATAGTTGAATGTCACTTTTTTGGCCAACCTCCGCTACACAACCCTCAAATTTGGATTTTTCTGGCTCTGGCAAATATGGCTTTGAATGTGAGCAAACAGCCAGACAATGATTTAATTCTAGAAAAGAAATCTTTCCAGTGGTCAAAACCATTGGAAATACATCCCAGCAGCAGCAGCAGGGACGGTTTCAGTGGAGGCAGTAATATGGAGATTACTTGGACTATGAAATAGGATGGTTTTACTGGGTAGATGATGATAGAAGGAGGCCACTTCACCATCTTCACCTGACTGACTGAGGAAATTACTCTTTCTCTATCTGTCACCGTAGTCACCCCCCACCTTTATATTTATCTCTGTTTGAGAGAACAAAGCAGATGTATGTTAGATACCCATGTAACCCCCCCAGCTCCTCGCTTATTTTTCACAGATAAGACATTTTTTTTATATGTTGCCCTTGATAAACGTTCCCCCGGGCTGTTGTCAGAAATTAACTTTATCTGGTCTTTAATTACGCTACATGTGCTTTGATGCATCTCTCCCCCCCCCAAACCCTAACATCACCCTCCCGAGCCCACCCCCAACACTGTCATTTTCAAAGCTATTTTAAGACAATGTGTGATTATCTGTGACATTGCTTGACATGTGCCTGAAGACGGTCTCTCTCTTCACCGTCTCGGCTCCCTCCCTCTGTCTCCCGCTCTCTTTCTTTCTGTCTCTCTCTAATCAAAAAGCCAAACCATGCAGACAGCTCAGAGCAAATAACAAGTCACTCCCCGCGGATGTTTGAAGATGACGGAGCGACCGGAGCGACGAGGGGGGAAATACACTCTGATGTTTCCCGGTCTCGAAGCCAACACGATATTTCAACCCGTATTTTTTTGCACCAGTATTACTTTCAGATTATTTGATTTTCTTGTTTTTGGTCGTCATCCGTGGATATAGATGAGTTAATCGTAATGCAACAGTGGACGTGGATTTTCCTCCAAATGCTTAGAAGCAATCCCCCAAATGCCAGGAATTTCTAATTGTGTAGAAAAGTAGAGATCAAGCGAGTAAATAAGTCCTTATAATTAACAACAAAATAGATATAGAATAGCCATGTTTCAGTATTTATGAGGTGAATACATCATTAATACAATACTACAGAAAAAATTAAATGATTTGCAAAACCGGAAGCATTCACATGCATGTTCAAACACAATACTATTTTTGACAGTAACTTTTCCTGATTGGTCACCGATCGATTAAGTTAAGCCAAGAAGAACTCCATGGTAACTGTTAGGGGAAGATCCTGATCATGGTTAAAAGAAACCAACGCTGAATATTTGCTGGGAATCATGGGAGACAAACGTCTGTCTCACATGTCAGAGTTACATGCTTCCCATCCATCCAACCTGACCTCTTCCCTAAGAGGTTTCATGGCATAGTAACAAAGTTGTGCCATTATTTGCTCAACCACCAGAGGTTTCAATGTTAGGAAAACTTTGACACCAGTCACTTTAGGCAGTGGGTCCCAATCCAGTACCACTCCATGGAACATTTACTGTCAGGCAGATATGTCAGGCTCTTCTTAGGATAAGCCTCTGGGGGCGAGGGGCTATATTTCTGGGGTTCCGGTGTAGCCAGTGATATCCGGGCCAAGACTTGCTTTTTCATGCGCTGCTCATCGTTTACAGTCCGATTAGCAACTTGAGATGAGAGACTGGAGTTGGAGTTGAGAGACGTCGTGTACGCCTGGATTGTTTCACAAGTAGTCAGTTTATAAGTTTATTTCAAACCAATAAAACGCTAAATGATTGTCCGATGATAGCCATGGGGTTCCCAGATTGCATTTCTGCCAATGCGTTCCACCTCTTTTGCTCTCCACATGGACTGTTTACCTGCAGTCAACCAAAGCCTGCTTGAACGTGATTGGTCAATGCTACTCGACTAGACTAGAAACGGAAACCAGAATGCTTACGATACCAAAACATAGTCCTGTTGACTACATATCCTACATATGACTGCAGAATCGTGTTCGTAAAGATTAATCTTTCCCGAACCTTAACCATGTGTTTTAGCTGCCTAATAGGGATGTGATGATGAGGAAATTTCCCCACCTGTTCCCACACCGGACATTTCACAAGAAAAGATGACGGTCAATATGGGCGGCGGTGTTTCTGGCCTCTCCGGTAGAGCTTGTGTTGCGGGTTTAAATCTGGGTTTAAATCTGAAATAAGCGCGTTTGCTTTTCACTTTGACACCAAATCCTCCGCCATCTCTCGGCCTTGTCAACTCTCTCTCGTCCCGTGTGTGTGAAATATGACACCTGCCTCTCTGAGCTGAGACTCCATATGGAGCAGATGCATTCACTGTCAGTTTGTAGCGTCCGTCATCTGACAATCTATTGATAACACGGCGCTGATACGGCAAAATTAACTAAACAGGTTTTATTTCTGTAAAAAAAAAAGCAAAACGACGGTGGGGGCGGTGGGTATGTAATGTAATCGGTGTGTAACACCGGTAACCACATTCTAACCATAGTTTATTTACCACAACCACAAACTTTCCCTAGCCATAACGTATACTGTAGTCATGTGCGGATATTGTTGAAAGCCAAAATTTCAAAAAAAGTGATTGTGATGATGATGCATGATTGTAAAAAAAAAAAAAAAAAAACGTTGGCATCGCACGTAACGCCGGGTTTCATAGAATCGCCCGATATCAACGCTCTCGTCTGGCAATAGAGCTGGTTGGCAAGAACAGTCTGTGATAACAAAAATGTGTTGGCCCCTGGTTTAAGGTATTTGACCAAACTATAATACCAATGCTCATTGATCTGATGAGCTCTTCATTTGGCTCATCGTAACTGTACATAAAAATGCTATCAATGGGAGCAAATCTGCTCCGTTATTAACTGATAACTGGGACGTACCAATTATAATTCGATTTTTTTTTTATTTCTCACCACAATTTATAAAGTGAACAATATTAATATGAATCGTAACTCAACAATCTGAACATTTCAGCCTAGTTTCTGTTTTCTATCTAATATTCATCAGGTCTCATGTCTTTTCCACCCTTTTCTTCATGCAAACCAAGTACAATGACAGAGAATGTTTTTAAATATACGGCAGTCAAGTCTGTAAGTGACGACTGGGACGAAATCAACATTTATATTAAAGCCGGTTTAGATGGCAAGCAGTGAAACACTGATGAAATTACCCATCTAGCTCCCCTCAGATTGTTGCCCATGTATCATAGCCAGAACAAATACCACATAATTACATAATTAATCAGATCATGTATGTTTCCTTTCCCTTCCTTCATTTTTTTTTTTGGTTCTTTTGTACAAGAGTCAAGTGCATGTAATCACTTGTTCTGTAATGTAATCCGATCAGGGCCATGTAATTCTTCATTTTCCAACAGCTCCCTGGAGCAACGGATCTGAGAGCGAGATGAATGTGTCCCTCCTCTCTCCCTGTCTCTCTGCTTTGCTTTCTCTAAATGTGGCTCCCTCGGTGTGGTTAACCGCTTGGCCGTGTAGCTGCTGGCAGCCGCGTCTCCCGCCACAAGACAATATCTGTCCCCTTCGCTTGTCTCTCCATCTATCCATCCATCCATCCATCCATGCTCTACTTCCCTTTCCTCCTCCCCGTCCTCATCTCCTCCAGTCAGCTGTCCCCCTTCGTCTTCTTTCTCCTCATCCTCCTCTTTCCTCCCCTCTCCTCCCTCCCTCCAGTGGCGACACCAACCATCAGGTCCCATCTATCTGTGTGTACGTCAGCAATTAGAGCGTCGTGGCAGCCAAATGCCAGCCATGTCCCCGAGCTACGCACACACACACTCAAAGGCTATGCCCTGACAAAACAGCGAGAGAACAAATCACACCATAATTTATAATCTCGCTGCGCTTAAATCTCATTATATTACAGACATATGGATTTGGCGGCATGCACGGCTGGGGAGCCGGCGCTATAAATTCCACCAATCGTAAATTATTAAAGGAAAGATAGAAATGACCGTCGCCTGTCCAGATTAGCTGTAAATCACACTCAAACATGGTTTGTTTAAGGAATTAAGTCCCACGTGGTGTAAAGGACCTAACAGGGTATTACTTTAGTCACCGCGCGGTAGGGAGGGTCAAGTTTGAGCTGCCTTAAAATATCAAAGGATTACGGGTTCAAGTCGTAAAATCGACGAGGCCTCGCTGCTAGGAAACCTTGTCTTTATCTGTGTATACACCAACCAGCTCAAAATAAAAACTGAAATGGCTTCGCTACAGGACCTTCTTTTTCCACCTGATTTACAGAGAATGCCCGGTAGCCAACGAGCAACATAAACAAAGCTCAAACCCGCTGCTCGTCGCACCCTCTCCACCCCAGCTCGCCTCAGGCCAGCCCTCCCGGCTCAGTTTTGAAAAACTGCAATTCAATTTTAAGGATAAATCCGGCCGAGCAGAGGTGAAAGCGGGCCGTGAGAGGGCAGCCCCGGACCTCCGCCGTCAGCTCGGCTTTTCATTATCACTCTGTCATTCCAGAGGAGATGTCAGGGGTTTCATAACACAAGGACATGACTCGGTTCAGATGGATGCTAAGAAATCTGCCGAAAAACACGACGACGAGCCCCCGATGTTAACCTGTGTCTGCTAACACGCAACGCTGTACACTCATGTCATGTCACCAGTGAGGGGAGGTCTAGGGTGAGGGAGGAGATGGCTTTTCAGATCTTTCTTGCATCTGGAAGCATACAAGTATGTACATTGTATAGATTAGGGCTGTCAAAGCTAACACGATAATAATGTGTTTTAACGCCACTAATTTCTTTGAGACATTAACGAAACTTAAAATTTGTAATTAACCTCTTAAAAATACGAGGGGCCGTCATCAGGCCCAGCTGCTATTCGATCTTTCGGAGTTGCACCGGACTTAGTTTTAAGGCTAGACTGAAGATACTGGTATCATATGAAACTAAAAAAAATTGAAATCCATTGGTACCAACCATGTTATACTAGCTTGTCGCGTTAAAGGTTAAATAACGCTCCAATGTTAGTAAAATTTTGGCAAGGAAAAACTGGTGTGGCCATTTTCAAAGAGGTCCCTTGACCTCTGATCTCAAGATATGTGAATGAAAATGGGTTCTATGGGTACCCACAAGTCTCCCCTTTACAGAAATGCCCACTTTATGATAATCACATGCAGTTTGGGGGCAAGTCATAGTCAAGTCAGCACACTGACACACTGACAGCTGTTGTTGCCTGTTGGGCTACAGTTTGCCATGTTATGATTTGAGCATATTTTTTTATGCTAAATGTAGTACCTGTGAGGGTTTCTGGACAATATGTTTTATTGTTTTGTGTTGTTAATTGATTTGTAGTTTCTATAGTTTTCAGTGCTGTTTTCGGTCTGAACGCCCACTATCTTTCTTCTCATATAATCCTTGGTCTGAGCTTATGTGGACAAATGAAAGATATTCTACTCCTTACCAAATATATCATTTCAACTCTGTCAACAGAAAGTAGTCCAATTAAAACTGTTAACATTGAGGTGTATAGAGTATCATCAGGTACTGGAATGAGTCTGGCTGTTCTCATACACTGATTGTAGCTATACCTACGAAAAGTAATGAAGTATAATTTCCTATATAACCCACGTAATCAGTTTGTATGTAATCCACGTAGTCGTTAGCCAGGACAGGTGACGTAAGGGGGGACGGGGTCTAATAACACTAAAAACACCAGACTTTCACCCAGGAGATCGCTGTTCATGCCCCGTGTGAAACCAGAAGTCAACATCAACTTATTTGTCACGTAACTTCTGTACTTAACACCATTTCCGTAGTTATTTTAACCCAAACCATGACTTTTCCTAAACCCAACCAAGTAGCCTAAACACCACAGGGGCTTGCGCAGGCACACTGATCACTTGTGTTGCTGGACATTTGTAGGAAAACATGCAAAAAAAATAACAAAATAACTCTTTGTAAGAGATCCTATGAGGATATGTTGAAAGAGTTGGGCCTGTTGAACTTTTGAAATATATTTTTTCAACTCTGTGAGAACAAACCAAACAACTCCCGTTCACCTCCATCGATGTATTGGTGTGGAGGCAAAGACAGATATCTAAAAACCTTGGCAAGTAAAATCAAAACTATCTGCACAGCTAGCTAAGTTAAAGGTACTGTATATCATGAAAAACTCAGTGCTTGTGCTCATACATTTGGGTATCTGGAGAGCCTAATAACTGTGAAATAAGACGACCCAGTCAGTTTTTGTAGGGTCCCGATCTGAGTATCTTCACCGAAAGCTTGAGAACTGCTTTTGCAAAGATGCACCATATTTTTCTCGCAAGCCAATCAGAGCAGACTGGTCTTTTTAAAGGGACAGCTGCTAAAACGGAGCGTTTCAGACAGAAGGTGAATACAGGTATATTCAGACAGACAGTATAAGGAAAATAATGTGTTTTTTGAACATTAAAGCACCACATGTCTCAAACACCTTTAAGCACATTCGTAGTATCCCTTGTGCCTCTGATATCAGCATGAGGAATTCCTTTGCTCTGGAGAGGGGGGGGGAGAAGCAGTGCAGATGCACTCAGCAGCGCAACAGGTGCTATCAAAGTGCTTCCTAGTCAACACACACAGAGGCAAGCATTTGAAAACATCAGAGGGTGGGACTAAAGAGTGGGCATTAGACTTTGAATGGAGAGGGATCTAATACATGGATGGTCCTCTTCCTCAGTCGGCCCATTGACTCCAAACTGAGCCTATTAGCAAGACAACACACCACTAATGGCACTGCTACCGCTGCTGCTAACCCCTCATGTGTGTGGAGACCACACACACACACAGGAGCCTCTTCACTTTTCCCACGCTATTGTCACCTACAACATTGGTATATTATAGCGTGGAAGCAGATCAAAGTTCCATTAGATAACCATCATGCGTCTTGTGTGATGAACTGTAGGTGGGAGACGTCATTTTAGATGGAATCAGCCTTTATGGCACTTAAGATCTACAAAGCTGGGATAAAGAACAATGTATTATCATATATTCTGTTTATTGTAGTAGTCCAGTTTAGCCCAGTTTTAGGAGAATGTCGTGAATCCTTAAATAAATTGGGAAAAAATTATAATTTTTCCCTCTAAGTGCCTTGTCCATTAGAGTAAAATGCACACTATGATACCATTAGTTTTCACCTCACATTATTTTGTGTGCGTGACCCCGCGATTTTCTGATAATACAAAATCATTGTTCATATTGATCCCTATTTGCTTTATTGTAAAAACTAATTTTAGATCAGTTTTCCACACTTTTTTTTTACCCTTTTATTGCACAGTTTGAATCAAATCATGAAAACTAAATTGTGCCACTTACAGCACCACTCTGTTGCTTACAGTTACTGACCCAAAGTGAGTTGCATCAGAAGAATAAAAGTTAGTCTAAAGCTGTTAGTGGTGTCGGTCAGTTCCACATGTGACCAGCAGGGGGGTGTAGTGGAGAGGAAGACAGCTGGGACAGGAGGCTTCTCTTCTCTCTGTCTCTCTCTCTCAGTCTGACACTCTCTAGTCTTACCCCCCAAAACACACATATTTATGCTCAAATTATACATCATAATTCCCCTCACAAAATTAAAAATATTCCAGGGCTAATTGTTGGATCTATAACTTGTGTTTGTACCATAAATGAGCTTTGCTTTTTAATTTTCTTTCTTGCAGTTTGTTAAGTCAAATGATTGAAGTCCTAAAGAGAAGATGCACACAAGGAACTTTCAGTGTTTTGTTATAGATTATGGTAGAGTATATACAGTCAGGATAATGGAGAGCAAGAATATGCAAAAATAAAATAGAGAAATTAATTAAAAATAGGAGTCATTTTTATATAAAAATGATCCAAGACCGGTTGCAAAATAATGCTTCATAAGTTGAAGTTTGAAGGATGTCACACAATAAAATACCTCACTAGTTTTGCTAGACTTTTCCCCTCAAATGTGCATACTTTATTTGTAAATGTCTTGTGTAAAAGTTTTGGTTGCTCCATGCCTGGACTTTGCCACACAGCTGCCGGTTTAGTGAGCTTCCCCCTCAGTCCCACTAACTTCAGTCTCTAGTGCACACTTTATAAGAGTGTCTGGTAGTCCACCTCTTTTTGTTAAGAGGTGGACTTCATTGGCTTTATGGCAAGCAGTCTCTCCAACGGGTGAAAGAGATGCAGAGAGAGAGAGCAGAGAGAGAGGAGAGAGAGAGAGGAGGGGGATAATTCATTCACTTTGCGCACAAAGCTCAGTGGAAATCACCCAGGGGAACCAGCCAGCAGACAGAGAGGATGGGTGGGGGGTGTGGAGAAACACTGTCCACATTTTGCAGAAGACATATTTTGGTAAAGTTGACTTCATCATGTCAGAAATATGTTGCCACTGGCTGGTTTTATCTTGCAGAAAACAGTGACACAAATGTAGGATGTGAACACTGTCCGGTTCCCTGATCTCTCTCTCTCTCACATGGAGAGGAGGAATCTGAGTGATCCAGATTGTGTTTGAAGGAGGCGAGTAAAGGACGCAGTTATAGGGAGCAGAGAAGAAAAGAAGAATCTCACGTTGAAATGGTTAATTAGTGCTGATTATAAATTAAAAAAGTGTTGTTTTGAACCTATAGAAAAGACGCAGATGAGCTTGTTGTGTCTGTCAGTCATCAGAATCAGAATCAGAATCAGAATCATGTTTATTGCCAGGTGTAAGAGGTATACACTATAGGAATATGCTTTGGATTTGTTGGTGCAAGTAAACAGTATAATAACAAAACGTTAGAATAAAATAAGAATAAAAAAAATAAGAATAATAAATAAAAAAATATAAAAAAATATATATACAGAATATATAAAAAAAAAAAAAAAAAAAAAGTAAACAGTATAGTAACAAAGGAATAGATAAAAACGTTAGAATAAAATAATAAAAAAAAAAAATGTAAAAAAATAAAAAATGATAAAAGAAAATAAATAAAAATAAATAAAAAAATAAATATAAAAAAATAAAATAATGAAAAAAAAATAATAATAATTGAGCGACCCGAGCGCTGCGCGGCAGCACTGCACCTCGGAGCGCTCTGGACCATGGACACCCCTCCTCTTCCTCCTCTTCCTCCTCTCCCTCCCTCCACCACCCCCACACTCCCAGCTCAGCTCCAGCCTCACACACGTCGCCGCTGAGCACTGTGAGACCCCCACCACCACCACCACCCACCACCACCACCTCCTCCACCACCACCACCACCCACCACCACCGTCTCTGCGCTCCTGAGTCCTCCTCACCGGCTCCACTCCTCTTCCTCTTCTCCTCTCACTGATCGCTCCTCTCGGTGTTCCAGCTGCATCGCTGCACGCTGCGATTGCGCTATTGATACCCACTTTACACTCTCTCTCCCTCTCTCTCTCTCTCTCCTTCTCCCTCCCTCTCTCTCTCTCTCTCTCTGGCTGCTCTTTGGTAACCTAACAGGGAGGTGTTAACTACTTTTTGCTTCCACAAAGCGCCTCCCGGTTATCTCCGGTTGCCGCTGCTGCGTAAAGAGCCAGAAGGAGCTCCACTGCTACTGATATTCTATTTCCCACTGCGCACAAAAAGTTTTGTTGTAAGGATAAAAAAAAAAAAACCTGAGGAAGAAGAAAAAGCAGGAAACTGAGGAGTCGTCTGCAAGAAGAAGAAGCGGATTGTGTTCCACGGAGAGGTGAGTAACACTGACTCTCTTCTTGTTGTTGTTGTTGGGTTTGAAGCTCATATACAGTTTGTGTTTCCACGCCTTGTTGAAGCGGATTCTGTCTCGTTTCAGGAAACTTTCTCGGTGGATTGTGCGTTTTTCTTCTTTTTTTTTTTTTGCTCGCTGCATGGTGGCGTTTTTTTAACGCGTAAAAAATAAATAAATAGTAAAAGTCACGACTCGGTCTGTCTCCTGTTTGGGACTTTCTTTTACGCGTGTGCGCGTGAGTGCGAGTACGTGTATGTCTCTCCAGGCGTGTGCGTGCGTGCAGATTCCAGGTTTCCAAACTAGAAAGTGGTTTCATGAAAACACTTGAATTGTTCAGTATAGTGCTTGTGCCAGTGCCATTACGCATACATTAATTAGTACATTACAAGCACTGTAGGGCCACACCAACTGCAACCAATATTTCAACTTTTTCCAACTCTTAATATTTGGTTTAGTCGTTGCTTTTGGATGAAGGCAGGTTGTGTTCTTTCAGAATTAATGATTACATCCTTAAATTATTCTCAAACCTCCCAGTAAAAGAATTAAAAATACAATGAAATTCTGCCAGAGAAAGTGTAATCTTTATTATGACCGCAGAGCTCCCAGCATCTTTTCCCATCATTACCAGATAGATCCTCAATAATGAACAGCAGGCCTGCACTGATTCTATTTATTTAAAAGTTGTAGTTCTTCACATGAAGACAGCAGTGGTTATATAGCTCCTTGTATCGTTCTGTTGCTGTTTTTTACTGAAAGTTGCTGTTTCTTTGCAGCACTAAAGCGCTCCTAATGATGAGGACATGTGTGGCGTAAAGTGCCGCATATTGCTCCTATTATTTGGGGTCCAATAAAGCCTCTGATGAGGCTGATTTTTAATGAATCACTAACACAGATTTACATGTATTTATGAAGGACTTCTGGACCGCAATACTATCAGAATGGGATCACCAATCTTCATAAACGAATTTGCGTTTTAATCTCGGGTTATGAGACGTTTAGTTTTATTCAACCAAATGTGATTATAGCAATTAAAATAAAAAATACAAATATTTGTGAAAAAGAACAAAAATAGAAATTATAGAGAACAAAAAAAAAAGAGAGAACAGAAAATCCTCCACTCTATTAGCGTGTGTGTGTAATATAAGTCCTCAAATGCGCAACAAATTATTCTCAGTTTCTGTGAAAGAGAGAAACAGACGGCTTGGATTCATAAAAGAAAAGGCTGCCTGTCGTGCGCGTGCACGTGCACACACACACACACACACACACACACACACATGCACACAGGCCTACACGCACAGTTGGGAAACACCTGTTAACTAGGGAGCCACTATAATTTACATCCTCCCCCCTAAATAAGCAGCGCCCAGCCAGAGGAAGTCCCGGGGGCCTCCCAGCTTCACGGCCGAGAACAGGGAGCCAAAATCGGCTTCCCAAAGCGCCAGGTCCCGCTGCTGCTGCTGCTGCTGCGGAGGTATCACCGGATATACAATATTCACTTTTTCATTTACTTTTTTTCGGCGTGTCTCATCAGGAAGAAAGGATTATTATTTTTTTAACAGATATCAGGTTTATTTTTTTATTTTTTTAAATCATGTTTGGCAAACAATTTTATAATAGGAGTTTTATTTTTCTTCATATTGTTGGTGTTTTTCCTCTTATTTCTTTATACTGTAGACATGGTGTGATATTTAATTCGATTTTATTTATTTATTTTTGATTTAATAAGTTGAAGTTTTTATTCAGAGTGACAATGAAAACCGTTGGATAACTGACTTTTTCACAACTTCTTCTGCTCTTTTATAGTCTGAGACATATTTCACAAATTCTAACCGCCTCGTCTTAATCACATCCATGCCGTTTTATTTGAGTTTTTTTTAAAGTACCGACCTCACTGAAGCAAACAAGTGAGCAGTCGCGTACACGCGCACGGATCAACGCGCACAGCCGCACAAAGCCGCAAACACCCAGAACAGGGAATAATAAAAATTAGTAGTGTGGGAAAAAAAAAAAAAATGCAAGCGGAGACCTATTAGTAGTCATTTCCAAGTTTGAGAAATCCTCTCAGTGCCAGACAATAAATAGCGCGTAAAAACAGCCGTTTGGAGGAGTGAAGGTGCGCTCGAGGCGGCTCATTGAAACATTGAATTACAGTTCCTAAAAAAAAAGTTGATTTAATTTATTATTACTCTCGTATTATTATTGTTTTTGTTTATTATGTGTGTTTTTTTTTGTTTGCTTTGTAGTTTTTGTTTTTTTAAACTCTACTCTGTCTTTTTGTCATTATTATTATTGTTAATTCTCTTTTTGGTTTTGCTTTGGTTTTGAATGTTGAGGTTGTTTTCTCTCTAGTGTAACTTGATGGGTTTGTCTGTAAGCTCATCTACTTAAAAGTTGGTTTATAGACTGTTGCAATTACAAACAGTGGATTGCATATATGAAAACAGCCTTGAAAAAAGGGAAAAAAATAAAGTATAAAAAATAAATAAATAAATAACAAACTCCACATCCAGTGTGATGAATCCCTTCACTATTGATTTGTATTGATTGTCAGATCAACCAGCTCTGTCTTCTAACGAGCAGCCGAGCCCTTTCATTTCACCACCATGCGCACATTAGCGAGCAATAATTATATGTAAAAGAGGGAAATAAGGAAACAATATATTTTCAACACGTTAAATTGCATCATAAACAGTAGATGGTTTGTTTCCGGTTTCTTATTGACACAATTTGCTGATACACCTTTAATTATATGAGACACTTCTCCATTAAAGGCCTATTTCTCTCTATATATTATAAAAATGCATTCATTGAATCAATAATTTTAAGGATTAATGTAATGCAGCTTTATTTAATATATTTTTCTCCAATTAATGTTTACTCTAAATCTCAGTTTAATTCTTATGTTTTTTTAATTAGATGTTAATGAGACATTGATTTCACGTACATTGATTTATTTTAAGGGTTAAAATATATTCAAACGATCATTTAAATAAGCCGATGTTTATTATAAATTAAGACAAATTAAAGCTGCATTTTTTTGTCATCCAGAATGGTGCATCACATCGTTTTATTATTTTCACATGAGTGATTTACAGGCCGTCGCTTTTTATTCCAACTCCACATTTAAACGCGCTACAAAAGCCTGATATTTTTATTGATACATTTCTATGGAAGTCTGATTTTTATTGTAACTTTTGGGGTGTTTAAATTGTAAGTTTCCAAGTGGTATTAATTCAGAGAATATATGCCTCGGAGCTTTGGGATTCCACTCACATAAATAAATCACATGTAATGATGCGTATTTTCAGACAAACTATGAATTCAATTATGTTTGAATGAAACAACACAAAACGGGCCTTTTTATGAGGGAATTCTGCACATTTGTTTTTCTCCACCAAATTTAATGTTTCAGCTTTGATATTTTATTTATTTATTTTGTTATACTTTTTTAATTTTTTCCCCTTTTTTCAAGGCTGTTTTCATTTATATGCAATCCACTGTTTGTAATTGCAACAGTCTATAAACCAACTTTTAAGTAGATGAGTTTACAGACAAACCCATCAAGTACACTTATAGAGAAAACAACATCAACATTCAAAACCAAAGCAAAACCAGGAAAAGAAATAACAATAATAATAATTGTATTTAATTTAAAGTCTGTTTTTCTTACTTATTCATTTAGGCCTCTTCTCTCTCCATCTTACCCAAAGTGTCGAGGTTGGAGGAAAAGTAGCAAAAGATGATTTATTTGTCAGCGTTTTCGATTCTCACCCTTCCTCCTCTCTTCCTCTCCTACCTCTTCTCTCCTCTCTCTCTCAGCAGTCAGCTGTTATTGCTCACCATTGATCTCCTTTAACGCAGCGACAAGTGAACTAAAATTAATGTCCATTTCACACCTTTCTGTGCTGGATCGATGACCGCGAGGAGGGGAAGTTTATTTTAATTTTGGCTCCAGAAGAAGCTCCACGTCCGAGACTAAAAAATAAATAAAGAAAAAAACACTTCCCACCTGCTTAATTATCAGCAAAAAAACAGTTAACTCGCACTTTTATCGCCACGTAGATAATCATTAAGTAGCTTCAAACTCATATTCATCACATCAGGATGTTTTTAGTAGAGAATTAAAAGAAGGTTTTTTATTCTCTCCAAGTTTTATTTACCACCACAAGAAGAAAATGTAAAGTGAATAAATTTTCCCTCTCTGTCTGAACACTTTTCCCTATAAATCCACATGTATCCAGGCCTTTATATGAGACCCAGCCCATTGACATGTGTCCTCTGTAGTGGACATTTTGTCCACATGCATATCCTCTTACTCTTTTGACCTATAGTGTATTTGTAAAGAGGACATCCTAGGCTTTCCAGTGATATGGCATGTGTTGGTGTTTTTTAATCAATTTGAATGTATTCTTGGTTTAATATCACTCTACAGCCATAATCTGTTCATTTGTTTTAGTCTTTTCACACTGAAATAGTCCTGTAGTCCACTACACAGTGGACAATAAAAATAAAGTTTAACAAGCCCTAAATTGTTAAGATTTTCTTTTTAACCCAAAATAGGACAGAAATCACTAAAAAAATTAATTGGAAGACACTTTTTTTTTAACTCGGTTCCCAGGAGGATATATGATGATATCATGCACTTCTCATATTTGGGAATATTAATGCGTCATGACGCGCGCATTACCTCCCCATCTCCTCTCTTCTCCTCTCCTACACATGTCTCCTCTCCTTGTTTCCTCTCCTCTCCTCTCCTCTCCTCGCTCCTCCTCTCTTCTCCTCTCCTCTCCTACACTTGTCTCCTCTCCTTGTTTCCTCACCTCTTCTCTCCTTTCCTTATTCCCTTTCCTCATTTCTAGTCCACTCCTCTCCTCTCCTCTCATCTAATCTCCTCTCCTCTCTCCTCCTCTCCTCTCCTCTCCTCTCCCCCCATAACATGACACTGATAGTAAATTAACCATGGATCGCTCAGTCGCGACTAGTTTGATGACCCCCCTCGGTCTATTAAGTCCTATCAATATGCACTAATTCCTCATTCTTTATTAAAAGCAGAACTCCTTCCACACTTCTCCTCCCTCCCTCCATCTCCTCCTCCCTTTTCTCCATCTCCTCCCTCCTCTTCCTCCTCCTCCTCCTCCTCCTCCATCCGCGTGCGTTTTTATTATTATTATTTTGCTGTGCTAATAAACACCACCGCACGAGAGCTAATTTGACATGCAGACGGTAATTGAAATAAACGCGTCGCCGGTAAATAACAAGTGTTTGAACACGCACGACACGAGAGCGCTCAGCGCGAGGGCCCCCCTCGGTCCCGCGCGCTCTGCATCTTAAAACGCGCTCTTATTGTCGTCTCGTTATCGCGCTTCTAATCACCATAATTAAGTGCGAAGAGTTTAATGGATGGATATTTTATTATAGGGCTGTCTCCAAAAAATATGTTTTTTTTCCTCACTGGAAATTGCAGCCTGTCCAGGTTGAGTGATTTGTCTAATATTGGATTCAAAAGTTTTTTTATTTTGTATTGTTCACACACCATTTATTTAATATCTAGTATTTATAGGCACTTTTCTCCTTATTTTTTGGGAATATAGACATATTTTTTTATTGTTTCATCAATTAAAGTCATTTAAATATGAGTGAGTGAGATTCCTCCATATTATACCAGCTATAAAAGCACTATTAAATCATCCTATTCTCTTGTCACATTTTCAAAAATATATCCAAATGCAAAAAAATGATATTAATGAGATGATTATTTCTAACAAACGGAGCAAATAAAGAATCCTCTCCCTGCACGCACACAGACCCAATTATTCCTTTTATTGATGACAGGAAAGGGGAGTAGCTGGTGTCCAGTCGTTCTCTATTGGAAGGAAATCACTCCATGCAGGAGGATGCGGAGCTGTGTGTTTAATGGTTTGATTGCATTGGAGGAGGCAGCCACTGGTAATGCCGTTATGGAGGGGAGGGAATATCACTTGGAGACGCTATCGGCAACCAGAGAAAGTCAGAGAATTAGCCTAATGGCGGGGAAGAGGAGTTGTGTCGGGTGTCAGATACTTTCTATTCTCCATATTGCTCCGTGTCTCTTTCTCTCTGTGTCTACCCCCTCTCCACCTCCACTACACACCCCCATCATATCTCTCTCAGGTCCCCCCCCATTCGTCAATTACACCCTGAGCCGGATCACAAGCTCCCTGCTTGGAAAATAAGCTAATATTCACCCCCCACCTCTCTCCCCCCCTCTCTCTCTCTCACACCTCCCCAGAAGACACTGTTGGTGCATTTGCGTCCATCGATTGCAGACAGGCAGTATTTGTGTAGCCTACTTATCATTTTCCTCCGTGCAGCCAGGCAGGAGACTGATATGGCCGGCCTGATCTAACCAACCGATGCATAAACACACACACATATACCTGCAGGGACACGCACTTTTATGCGTCTGCATGTCCACACACCAGCAGTTTGATATTGTAAAGCTCTGCAGCCTTTTTCATATGTTAACATGTGGTTGAGCATCCTCCTAAATCTCCTTCAGCTCTGCTGCTCTGTATCTGACCTTTGACCTCCATGCAGAGCAGAGCAGAGAGCATTGTTTCCCAACATTCATCAAAGACGTTTCCCATTGTTCTTATTATCATTATTAACTCCACAAAATAGAGGATTATTACTGAGTGAAAACAGTGTATACCTGGCAACACTTTTTCCTTGTTAAACTTGAGCTAATTGGCTCACACTTGCATGCAACCCCGTAGTGCAAACCGGTCCAGCCAGCCAGCCAGCCAGCCGCCTGTCTGCCTGCCAGCCAGCTAGATTAGTGGCTGCTGTTGTACACGCCGGCGCAGCACGGCAATAAAGAGTCATAGCAGGGCGGCTGGTGCCACACACGCACTCAGTCACACTCCTCCTGCAGGACAGACAGATAGCTCTGTCACCTGTCGGTCAGCACGGAGACACCGGTGTCATCTGTCAGCCTCGTAAAGGTTTTTTGTGAGTGCGTGCCTCGTCTCTGAAAAGTTCGACGTGTTGTGGCTTCGACAGGAACAGATGAATATGAGGCACGAGAGCAGATTGTCAGCTTCTGAGTCTCTTCTGGCTTCCGTTATGCTCAGTGTTGCAGCAGGCATCCACATCAGTTGCAACATAAATCAAACACATGAAAATGTTCTGTTTGATGTAGAAATGGTGGATGCTTTTATCATTTTGTCTTTTACTTTACGTTCCTTAATATCTGACTGCTATTTGTTATTAATTGTAATTTTTTGCACTCTTTCGATCAGATAAACTACTCAAAATGCTTTCAAATTACAAAAAAAAGTCTGTCACATGAGCCGATACTGCTGCACGTGACAGCAGCCAAGTAGAAGTATATTTAGCATCATTTCAGGGAAACAAAACAGAAAAAAGGTTTAACAATGATCCAAAAATACACTTTGTGCACAGTAATCTATGAGCAATGGAATGGTGTGCTTTTCCCATTTAGCCTCGTCTGTACCAGGAATTAGCTGGCCCCCGCTGAACCGGGCCTCACCGGTGCTGCCATGAATAGAAATCCCCGCCACAGGTCAGGGCCCGCTTCCAGAGTGATTTTTGTCTGCCGGCCACGACTCCGTCTCCGAGAATCACAAAGGCTTATTTGAGAAGTAAATCCTCTTTGCTGAGTGTTGCATGAATGTCACAGGGGGGAGTCTGGGAAAGAAACATATCCCTCTTCTGTTTTTTTTCTGGATACAAAAAATGTTAAGTAACACATTCTCCAAAAATATATTTGACTGCATGCACAAAGCTTGTCCAATCCTTATTGATTCTGTTGCTGAATATTGCCCGAGTGCCATTATCCACCTCGGGATGATGCGTGTCTCCGTATATGATCAAATCTTTCTGTAATATTTTTCACTGCGGATGCATACGTCTCCCGTTAGCTGCAGCAGCTGTTGACTGAGGCGAATAACTTGGTTACAGATTTCATATCTGGGAGATAGACGAAACATGAGATTGAATATTTGGAAACAAAATGAGTGTTTTACAGCTGGAAGGGAAGACAAGGACAAATAATATGAGAGAGAGAGTGGGGGAGATAAATGGGTGTGATTCTTATTCACAAGGACATTTGAGCTTTGCCTCATGGCCAGACATGAATGAGTAGATTTCAATAGTATCGACTGTTGCTTCGGACATCAGCAAACACACACCACGCAGATGCACACACACCTACTGACGCACCGAGCACAAACACCGCAGTCTGTCTGGAATACAGAGTGGACAGGTCAGCTCTCTCACACACTGCAGACAGGCAGTTTACTTTCTCTGTTTCTCTTTATGTGTCATGACGGCAAATATCTGATATGTGGCAGACAGCAGCGTTTTAAATAGCAGTGTGTTCTTCGTCTTCTGGCTGGTGAAATGAGTCTTCACAGTGGTCTGGTTTACTCTGCAGTGTGTGGAAAATATTAGTTTTGCCATTTCAAAGACCAAACCAGTCCAAGAAAACATTCCTACAGTATATCTATTTTTGTGTTTTTATTCATTTTTAAAGTAGCAATCCTGGATGATTTCGAATTTCTACTGGAGTGAAAACGACAGAATTGTGCTCAGAGTTTATCAGTTTGGAGTCTTTTTGTTGATACTTGAGCTTCAGGTTTTTAAAATTGTGTGCTTAGTTCTTTATTTGTATACAATGAAGAAACTGTAAACTGTAAAACAGCATTTTGTTTTGCAGGAATGTCCCAGTTGATACTGCAAATATATAAACTAGGGCTGTCAATCGATTTAAATATTTAATTGCGATTAATTGCATGATTGTCCATAGTTAATCGCGATGAACCGCAAATTAATCACACATTTTTTTTATCTGTTCAAAATGTACCTTAAAGGGAGATTTGGCAAGTATTTAATACTCTTATCAACATGGGTTTGGACAAATATGCTTGCTTTATGCAAATATATGTATATACTTATTATTGGAAATCAATTAACAACACAAAACAATGACAGATATTGACCAGAAACCCTCACAGGTACTGCATTTAGCATTAACAATATGCTCAAATCATAACATGGCAAATTGCAGCTCAACAGGCAACAACAGCTGTCAGTGTGTCAGTGTGCTGACTTGACTATGACTTGCCCCAAACTGCATGTGATTATGAAAAGTGGGCATGTCTGTAAAGGGGAGACTCGTGGGTACCCATAGAACCCATTTTCATTCACATATCTTGAGGTCAGAGGTCTACAGACCCCTTTGAAATTGACCATGACAGTTTTTCCTCGCCAAAATTTAGCACAAGTTTTGAGTTTTATTTAGCCTCCTTCACGACAAGCTAGTATGTCCTGGTTGTATCTTCACTCTAGCTTTAAAACTGAGCAGCTACAACCAGAAAATCGCAAGTTGCGTTAATGCGTTAAAGAAATTAGTGACGCCAAAAAGGAATTTGTCTTAATGCTTTATTATCGTGTTAACTTTGGCAGCCCTGATATAAATATTGCAATACTTTCATCAGGGGGTCATAGGCTCAGTCGCCACTGTGTTACCTCATTCAGCGATAGATTGTGACTCAACAGACATTTATTTAAATGAAAATTTTTCTGATGGCCACTTTTTCGCAATGTAAACTTATGTCATGCACGTGAGCTGCATTGATATGCATTGTGATCACGAGAGAAAAGTCTCATTGAATTATCCCAAAAAGAAGCACTGTCACCAAACTTATAGCAAGACCTAGATAGTTTTCTTTGTGTTATGATTTGGGCTGCTAACTAAGATTAAATATGTATTTTGTTTTTCAATAACAACATTTTTTTTTTTTACAATTGTTTCAATCTCAAAATATGGCACCTGTACTAGTATACCTTATTCTGTTGATAGTGCAAGAGGCTGTGGGTTTCCTCTAAATGTTTATATAGTTAATTGTTTTGGGTGGTTCTGTAATTACCCTAAAATAAGATGTGTGGTAGTGTGAAGAACAGCGAGAGACAGAGAAGTACAAGCATGACAGAGGCTGAGGGTAGACTTTAGAGGCTGTAAATTTGATCTGGAGTTTTGGGGCTTTTTTTTACTTTTTGTTCTCGGGGAGAGTTTTGTTTTCTCTTTAACGCTACATGCTTCAAATTGCTCCTTATTAAATACCATAATTCAATTATGGAAGCATGCATTTACATGTTTGTGGTCAATTTAGTTCTATGGTGCATCACGTTATAATCTGTTTTATTCTTCAAAGTCTCTAAATTGTCTAAACCTGATCTGGTGTGTGTGTGAATGTCAGAGTGGCATAAAATGTATGAAATGTAAGAGTGGCACTTTCACACTTGTCAACAATATCTAAATATACCCATGGACCGGGAAGTGTGCGCTTACACACACACACACACACACACGCACACAGAGACATTTAGACAGGCCTGCGGTTTGACTGCTTTTCTTTATGTCTCCATTAGAAAAAAAAAGAGAAAAATCAACTTCAGCTGCTTTACTTCCCGACAGTCTCAGCGCTCACACACACACATACACACACACACGTAGAAAGTCACAGTCGACGAGACATTTTTATAACAAAAATTGGATTCCTCTTCGTTCCTCTCCAAAACTCAGCAGACACACCGGAAAACTGGATGTGACAAGTTTCGGCGGCGTGTTGGAACAGCAAAAAAGCGTCGGTTACACTCTCAAAGCAGCCGTGCGAGAAAAATATTTATTCCCGACGAGTCAACAAAAAGGAAGGCTTCGATGAGACGGGCGCTCTTTGTCGCCGGTGTAGTTATTTGGATCCCATTTTCACTTTTCTGATCCTGACACTCACAGCTGCTTATGTTTCCACTGTAACATCTGGAAGACAAAGACGATGATAAAACATTTTCTTTGGAGGCTGAAAGTGATATTTTGCATCCATAATGCCACCATCAAAACAGCTGAAATTCTGTCTTTCAGCTCTCCAACAAACAAATCATTACTCTTAAAGAACAATAATAATGTTTATGAGCACATTTACAAATTATTTCACATTGAATCTGTGACTTCTCCTGCACCCCCCCATCCCCTCTCAGTATCTCATATTTCCCCCCTCAGAATGATGTTAAAGCACATTGTTGTTGACACCGCAATTTTGCCGACTGGCCTGACACTGTCACTTAAAGTGCAGATTTGACGTGAAAAGCCCTCCTGCTCCTGTTTGTATTTAATATCGCGCCGACAGCTGTATCATTCTTGCACACTGTAATCAAATTATGACGGCGTGGTAAATGTTCCCCCGTGACATTTTCTATTATAAAAACGCGTATGCCCGGTTGTCAGACAATGTGTGTGTGGGTGGCATCCCCTCAGTGGCAAAATGGGATTGTAAGTGGCACCGGCTGACATTATGCGTGTGAGCGTCGGGTGTAATTGCGCTCGTATATTGATGATATGCATAGGTGCGTGTCATCCGGAATTATGATTGTTGTTTCGGAGATAAGGTGTGAAAAAACATGGCTGACTTTTAGAAGCTTTGTGACACTTCTATCAGTTACAAGCTGAGTTTGAATGTATTGTAAATTACAGACAGAATAATGTTTTTAATGTGAGAGAGCAGCAAAGCAAAAGTGAAATGCAGAGAGATGGTTGACAGGCTCTCTGGTGTCAGTTTGGAGAGGCCTCATCTTTCTTTGTCTACTCTCCTACCCTTGTCTACTATCCTTTCCTTGTTTCCTCACCTCTCATTTTCTCGTCTCTTCTCTCCTCTCCTTTCCTTATTCCCTTTCCTCATTTCTTCTCTTCTCTTGTTTCCTCTCCTCATCTTTCCTTGTCTCCTCTCCTCTCTCTTCCTTTTCTTATCTCCTGTCCTCTCCTCTTGTTTCCTCTCATTTCCTTATCCCCTCTCCTCATTTCCTCTTCTCTCTTCTCTTGTTTCCTCTCCTCTCACCTATTCTCTCGTTTCCTCTCCTCATATTTCCTTGTCTCCTCTCATCTCTCCTCCCTTTCTTATCTCCTGTCCTCTCCTCTTGTTTCCTCTCCTCTCCTTTCCTTATTCCCTCTCCTCATTTCCTCTCCTCTCTTCTCTTGTTTCATCTCCTCTCATCTCTTTCTTGTTTTCTCTCCTCATCTGTCCTTGTCTCCTCTCCTCTCCCTTCCGTTTCATACATCCTGTCCTCCACTCTGTTTTCCTCTCCTACCCTTGTCTTCTCTCTTTTCATGTTTCCTTGCCTCTCATCTCTCCTCCCCTTTCCTCATTTCCTCTCTTATTTCCTCTCCTCATACTTCCTTGTCTCCTCTCCCCTCCTTTTCTTATCTCCTGTCCTTTCCTCTTGTTTCCTCTCCTCTCCTTGCTCTCTCGCCTCTCATTGTCTCATCTCCTCTCTCCTCTCCTTGTTTCCTAGCCTCTCCTCTCCTCTCCTCTCCTCTCCCCGTTGTGGCCTGTAAGGGAATATCCAGTGTCCTCTTATTGGATTGGCTGCATCACGTTGGCGGCCCTTCACTCCTCCGCCCCTCGGCCTGCTGGGTAATGATAATAAAATTGAAATATCCCGGTACTTATCAGTGTATTACCTCGCTATCAACACCTCAGACACACTCCTACTTTAGAGGTTATACAGGAGAAAGCGTGATCTGATATACAGCGTGAACAGAGAGAGGACACCGGCCGAGAAAGTGAGAAAGACGGAGAGAGGGAGAGGAGGAGGAGAGGGAGTAAACCGATAGACAGAGGAAGGGATGGGGAGAAAGAAACACAGGAGTTTGGTCATGGCTACGTTTCCAAGGGGCTATTTCCAGGATGGATTGCGGTAGGTAGGTAGGTAGGTAGGTAAGGAGGGAAGAGAGGGTGAGAAGAGGAGGAGGAGGTGGAAGAGAGGCGTGTAATGTGACTCTGTGGCTTCTGTACAGACCAGAGGCGTGTTAGCGTAAGCCGTTCTCAACACTCCACAGTAGTCTACTGTACATTTGCGGTAATGTAAAACATCTCACATCTCCCCATCTCTCTCTGTCTCTGGGCCCTCTCCTCTCTCCTGGCAGTTGTTGGTGTGTGTGTGTGTGTGTGTGTGTGGGAGGTGGGGGAGCGTGCCAAAGCCGAGATCAGGTTTGGAAATTGATTTGAATGAGTGTTGTGGACAGCTGATAGCTATAAAAGATTTTCTCCTTTCATTTCCCAGGGAGTTTCTCCTTTGATGCTGGCTGGTAGTCAACGCAGCTTTGAAGCTCGTCTAGAGCGAGGCCGGCCCGCTACTTGATACCGTGTTTGTTGTGTGTTTATTCACGTGTGCACAAGACTTTGCGTTTGACCTTTTCAAGTCACATTGGTGTTGATTTTTTTTAAATGACTTTTAAGACATTTTTCTCATAGCACAAAATGGCATTTAATTTTATCTGATTTAATCAAATGAGGGGGAAATTACTCATGATAACCTATTTGCATGTAAGCTGATGCACAAAATCCCACTTATCATCACTTATGTACGACAAGCACATCTTCACCTGCTCTAAATCTTTAACATATTGGACGCGTAACATGCCAGCCACCTTCAAATTGCCCTTTGGGGATAAAAATCTCTGAAATGTTATTTTGTCGTTTCATCGGCTGCCTCTCTGCGTTCCTTCGACCGGCCAATCGCACGCTCCGATCTAATCCCCGGGAGGGAAGATTCTAGTCTGTTGCCACGGATGCCGGGAGGAGGGGGGGGGGGTCGGGAGGTCAAGTACGGCTAATTTATTCACTCAGTCAGATTTCCTCTGGCTCGTGGGTGGCAGATGGAGAGCTCTGATATGATATCACCCATCTGAATCACCCGAGGGAGAAGAGGGAGGGAGGGAGAGATGGAGGGATGAGAGGAGAAGAGACTGACAGGAGAGATGTAAAAAGAAAGGGAGGACAGATAGTAAAAATTGGGGGAATTAAAAGTGGTTAGATAGAGAGATAGGAAGAGAGGGTAGCATAGCCGGCGAAGAGCGTGGAGTGTGTTCGCCCCACCGAGTCGGGTGTCGAGCTGAACATTGAGCCACATAGCCTTCTTATCAGATGTGTGTGTGTGGCTGAAATGTGTGTACGTGTGTGTGTCCTTATCTTAAGACAAGTGGTTCTGGTCCAATAAGATCCTGGGAGATGGTAGGACTAAGCGGCTTAGACCCGAGATCTGCGATGGAGGAGGGGAGGGAGGAGAGATAGCGCTAGGGAGATGAGAAGAGGATGGAGAGAAGAGGAAGAGGAGGAGGAGATGGACAGATTAGGACGGCGGAGGACGAGGAGGGGACATTTGGAAAGAGATGAGACGTGGAGGGCTGTAGAGATCGGAATGGAAAGATGTGATGTGGAAACAGTTTGGAGAAGTTTTTTAAAGAGCGGGGGGGAAGGGAAAGAGGGAGGGGGGCGAAGTTTGGGTTTGAAATAGTTCTTGGCTTTTTGTCAAAGGGCAGGGATTTACAGGATTTGATCAACAGTGTCAACTTGAGGACACTTTCTCCCAAGAGGTTGTGAATCTGTGGCTCCAACAACAGTGGCCGCTTAAGAACACTCTGTCCCCAAAGGTTTTGACTTCAAGCCTTGGCTTCCAGACGCTCCTTTATTCAAAAAAAATGTTCCACTCAGCTCCCAGCCTCTCCGCCACATACAGATTGAGGTCAAGACATTGATCTTTGTCAGTTGAAAAAGCAGCACGCCTCTTGTCTCTGAAAGTACCCATCATTAAGAAAAAGACGAGGAGGTCTAGGATAAATGTGAAAGGGTGCGCAGTGGGGATTTTAATTTTTATTACGGATGTTAAAGAGCTGATTTTAAGCACCTTTGTCGGCACAGATAAGATCTTTTCAGGGCTGTCCAAAACAGCAAGGAATCTGTGAAGGGGAAGTCTGTCAAAGGGCAGGTCTTGTCTAACCACAAATCATCTAAAAAAAATGATGTTTAATTATCTTTCCCCTTCACATTTTGGGTGCGAAGAGAGAGAGCTTGGTTGAGAGGTCACATTGGCAGAACAGGTGACATGGCTGTTCTTGTGACTTCCATTACGGCAACTTATTTAGACCTACCACATTCTCCAGGAAAATATTCTGAGCTCTGCAAGTTGTTTTTCTTGAGACTAATGCTTGTGTTTTGTATCTCCTCAGTTTGGCGACCACATGAAGATGAGGAACCAGCTTTGACGACCTACGGATGTCCACCAACCCCGGACCATTCGGCTTCGGCGACACATCCAACGAACTCTCCAAGAGGGAGGCTTTTACTTCATCTTGATCCCATTTATTGTATTTATCATCAGGACTGAAGGACTGCATATACCCAACGGCACTTACCTGGCACGGAATGATCTGGACTGAACTGAGCTCAAGTGAATTTGGCTGGAGACAGATTAACGTACTTTAGCTCCACTGAAGAGAAATGAACTGAATTCGAGCTAACCTGAACTGTCGGTTGGCTCATTCCTTCAAGAATACCCTCCTTTCTTACAAACGGCTCTTTTCTGAGCCTCTTCCTTCAAAAAGCCAGATCCTTTAAGTCTCCAACCCAGATTCCCTCACTTCCTCAGACCCTTTCCAAGGGTCTTGGACATTGTCTCGTATTTTATTGAGGAGGGATCATCTCCTCCTCCCCCAAAAGTCCTTACGGCATCTTTCTTCCGTCCAGACATGGATCTCCACAGGGCAGCCTTCAAGATGGAGAGCTCCTCCTACCTGCCCAACCCCCTGGCCTCCCCGGCCCTCATGGTCCTGGCTTCCACTGCTGAAGCGTCCCGCGACGCCTCGATACCCTGCCAGCAGCCACGTCCGTTTGGCGTCCCCGTTTCTGTCGAGAAAGACGTCCATTTGCCATTCAACAACGGCTCGTACACTTTTGCGTCAATGTACCACCGCCAAGGCGGGGTCCCGCCGGGATTCCCCAACAGGGACTTTCCTCCCTCCCTCCTCCACCTCCACCATCAGTTTGCCCCGCCCAACCTGGACTGCTCGCCAATCAGCATGCTGAATCACAGCGGCGTCGGCGCCTTCAGGCCTTTCGCCTCGCCAGAAGATCGGGACGGAGTGCCGGGCGGGTATCAGTCCGCCTTCACCCCGGCCAAGCGCCTCAAAGGCTGCCTGGATCCGGACTCTTCACCCCACCTGCGGTACTCCGACGCAGAGGGGAAAGAGTACGACTTTGGCGGCTCCCAGATCCCTCAAGGAGGTTCGCCCAGCAGCGCCTTGAAAGCAGTGGAGGACAGCGGGAAAAAGATCTTCGCCGTGTCAGGCCTCCTGTCTGATCGAGAGACTTCCTCCAGCCCAGAGGACCGCATTGAGCGCTGTAAGTAACTATTCATAGCTGTTCTATGTTGCACTCAAGAACCACATTGAACTGCGCATACAGATGGGTGACAAATGATGGGAAAAACACAACATTACAGGACACAAGGGGTCACTGAATGATTCGATGAACTGTTGGTCTTTGCAGTCACCAGATCTCAACCAAATTTAACACCTATGGAGATTTTGGAGCAACATGTTAGACAGTGCTCTCCAACACCTTTATCAAAATGAGAGAATATATTTTGGATGAATGGTGTTCATTCCTCCAGTAGAGTTCTGAGATTGGAAAATCTATGAAGGAGCATTAAGCTGTTCTTGTTATGTCACGTTGGATTTTTCTTACATACATATTTGTCACCCATCTGTATGGAAGAATAGCTTGTAAGGCATATTGAGAAAAATTATCGTAATGTATTGCATAATGTGCTCACATAACACATGTTGCGGGCTCAGTTTTAAACTAAAGTGAAGACATATGAAACTAGACAACCTAAGGAATCCATTGGTACCAACCATGTCATACTAGCTTGTTGGGAAGGAGGTTGAATAACGCTCCAAACTTGTGCTAAATTTTGGAAAGGAAAACCTGGCATGGCCATTTTCACAGCGGTCCCTTGACATCTGACCTCAAGATATGTGAATGAAAATGGTTCTCCACTTTACAGACATGCCCACTTTATGATAATCACATGCAGTTTGGGGCGAGTCATAGCCAAGTCAGCACACTGACACACTGGCAGCTGTTGTTGCCTGTTGGACTTGAGTTTGACATGTTATGTTTGAGCATATTTTTTATGCTAAATGCAGTACCTGTGAGGGTTTCTGGACAATATATGTCATTTTTGTTAATTGATTTCCAATAATAAATATATACATACATTTGCATAAAGCATATTTGCCCACTCCCATGTTGATAAGAGATTAAATGCTTGACAAATCTCCCTTTAAGATACATTTTGAGCAGATAAAAATGAATTGCGATTAAATATTTTAATCGATTTACAGCCCTAATAACACTCAACACTCAAACTACATATACGTACACATTATTGTTGTGAACGTCTCCTCCAGTGCAAACATGAATCCTCCCATTGCGCTCTTCATAGTAATGATACAAAATGATATGTTATACAATATTTCCGTGCGGTAAAATGATGTGTCACGCCACATCACTTTTCAATTATGCATGTACTTTCAGCTTGTTAGAAATGTGGTTGCACTGATTTACGCTCTCTGGAACACAACATCACACTTCCAATACTCAAATTTGAATTTTGATCAAAAGTGTCATGAAAACTTAAACCACCGGATTCTACGGACGATTATAATAATTAAACCTGCAAGACACATGCACAAACCGATACAGCAAGACACACAGCCAAATCTAATTCCGACTCTCAAATTAAAACCAACTCGCTGCAATTTGTAAAAGAATGCAAATTTTTACACACTAGCATCATCACACACGCCAATAAACAATCCCATCTATGTTCTCTTGTCATCATCTCTCCTGGCTCTCCCTATCCTTGTTTCACAAGCCCACAAGCTCCACTGGTCACATTAGCATTCACCAGTGGAAGGATGCCATTTGGCCCTCACGCACTGGGAATCTGATTAGTGTTTGTGTGTGTGTGTGTGTGTGTGTGTGTGTGTGTGTGTGTGAGTGTGAGTGACTGGTTCAGAGACCGGCCATGCTCTTTGCCATCAGCATTCATCATAGCTCCACGCTGGCAGCCCTGTTGCCAAAAGATTTACCCGCATACCCAAAACCTTGGCAGGCCATGTGTGAGTGTGTGTGTGTGTAATAAATGGGAGGTGGGAGAGGGGTTGTAAGAGCTCCAAGCGCAAACACACAAACACTCTTCCAGGCACACAAACAGCTCTCAGCATGAGCACCGACATCTCCTACACATGTCAACAAGCTGCATCGGATCTCGGTGACAAATTAGGAGAGAGACAGACAGAGACGTGCCCGTGGTGTATAATTTAACTTTCTGTTTCTTCCTCATTCTGTCTCTCCTTTCCTTAAATTCACCTCGTCTCTCCTTTGTTGTCTTTACTCCTATATTCCATCTTTCCACCTCTTGTGGAAGAAGAAGGAGAGTGAGTGTGTGTGTGTGTGTTTGAGGGATGTATCCTTGATGGAACACATGAGAGACAGAGGCGACGACCTGAGACTGATCCGATAAAAAGACCACCGCAGGAGAGACAGAGAGGGTGAGAAAGAGAGGGATGAAGGAAGGGATGGAGAGAAGGGAATTGGGAAAAATGACACCCGGTGGCTGGCTGGGGGGGAATGAGAAAGAGGAGAAAGATATCAAAGAAGAAGTGAGAGAAGGAAAGAGAGAAGAGAAAGACAACTCTGCTATATGGAATTGGATCTCATTGTCGTCTCATTAGACTGCTGATTTAAAACATTTTTCAAATGCATATTTTCCGTTTGTGGCGGCTTCGAGCAAAAGCTACCGGAGCGCAAGAGACTCGTGGTCATGCCATGTTATCACTACAGATCTGTGAGCACTAAGACCGAGGCCAGAAATAGAATAGGAGATGGGTACAGGGGCTCCTGTGCTGTCTTTTGGAACGGCTGAATCTGTATCTAATCAGGTTAAATCTTGGCACAAGTAGCCTCCACCTCTACCATAGGCTTCTAATGCAATTGGATGTGCAGAGGCACTGCTTGCAGCAAAGAATTATGGGTTCTCCTTCACTGGTTTTGGCGATCCAGTGGAGGCGTAAAGAACAAACAACACTTTGGTACAATCCCATGAGAACAGCGCTCTCGCTGCTTCACACACACATTAGCTAACTAGCAGCCTTCGCGCTGCTTCACACATACCTCTCGGAAAATCTCACAGTGAAAAGAGCTTTATAATGCTCGGGATCATACAGTGGCATACTGAGGTTCTGCAACAGGAAAATATATATTATAGGCAGGAGTTTGAACATGTATATGATGGAAAACAAATAATTAAAACTACTAGATTAAGTCCCATAGGTTTCCAAAACTTTAACTCTCAATATCTTAAGTATATCTTAAGTTTACTATGTTAACTCCTAAGGGTACATCCAGTGCAAGCATGACATTGTAGATTTAAGTCTGGACTTTGAATCCATTTGTGCCATTAAATCTGTATCTGTAACCGTGTTGATATTATTTACATGGAGACAATTTATGGCTGTCATTAAGAGGCTGATATCTCTCTACTAAATTAATAATTACATGCGACTCTGATTTAGTGCTCAAAGCTTCCAAGAAATGTTGCTTGTTCCATATTCTTGAACCCCGACAATCTCATTTTGTAAGTATGTAATGTTACTGTCTGGGCTACACGCTATGTGTTTGTTTATTAGTTGCTTTGCACCGACTACAGATACATTGGAACAAATCTTTAAGTCATCTCCAATCACTTCTGAAGTTCTCACTAGTATTTTCTGGAGCTTTCAAACACATGTTATGGTTTTCATCAGCGAATGGAGTATGCACAGCCATAGGTATGTCACGAGAACCAATACTGCGGTACCAAGTCGATGCCAAAGTTCTGAAAACGTGACACATTTTTCTACAGTACCACAGGTGCTGGGGATCAGGGCTCGAGACTAACAGCGTCTCATCGTCCCATGGAAGATTTACAATTTTACTGATAATGCTACGTTGTGAACAACAAATCCGGGTTGAAATCGGCAGGAGGACAGCTAGTTAACGGTAGCTGTTAGCAGCCAGTGGGCAGCACAGTCCTGCTTGGCTTAATAACGGAACAAACAGCTACCGTGCATTATGGTGCATTCAAACTCTATTCAGTAAAATAATTATTGGGCGAAAGCAAATTATAACGATCATGTCTAGAAGGTAAATTGCAAAAACTCGCAAGACTCGCCGCCTAACAACTTACACTAGTCTTAACTATTCAAGGTCAATGCCTAACCTTAACTATCTCGTAAGAGTTTTTCAATTTGCGTGTTACGTTCTAGATGACCAGTTTTAACGTTATCATGATGTGTTCAAATGTAACCTTATCAAATGTAGTTTTTGGTGAGAAACTTGAGGCGGATCATCAGGGATTAATAATACATTTTAAAAAAACGTTAGGCAAACGGTAATAGAGGAGTGTATGTTGAAGTAGATGGGTTTTGTTTATTGTTTTGTTTTTGTTTTTTGCTGTGGTATCGAATTGGTATCGAGAATCGTTGAATTTCATTAGTATTGGTATCGACTACGAAATTTCTGGTATTGTGACTTCCCTACTCAGTCATCATGAAGAAAGCTTAGTTTGCCGTAAGTCTGTTTAGTTTATACGGAAGTTAGCCCGCTTCAAATGTCACAAAGGCAACAGTATACATAAAAATGGCCTCCGCCACTCTGACCATCCTGCTCCATTGATCTGAATGGGATTGTCCGTTCTACTCCTATTCTATTTCTATGGTTTTAGTTCTATCCAATTCCAGTCCAATCATCTGTCATGCTAGTTAATCCCAGATGTGAAGGTGATCCTTTCTTCTTTTCCTTCACACTAAAGCAAAACTGATATTAACACAACTTGAAAATATTCCTACAACCTCTAACTTCCCTGCATGCAATTCTGTCAAGCCCGCCGCGCGCCACTCCGAGCAACAGTGGCCTACTCTGTGCTAAGCCCTCCCAAATCCCCCCACTGCACCGGCAGGCACGTTGGCTGTTAACTAAACCCGCTAACCTGTCAGCCGCTAAACCTGCACATAAAGGCCCCATCATGCCTTAAGAGGACTATGCATGTCATCTTATTGTATGAGCCATTAGCATTTACTGTATTCACATTGGGAGGTTTTAGCACAGGAATGAAGGGTGGGGGGGTTTGTGTGTCTACAGTAGGAGAGAGAATGGAATTATGGGATGTGTGATTGGAATTAATGGGAATGTTGACAAATGACACAATCCCCCCCCCCCCGCCGCCTTCGCAGTGCACTTGTTTGTTTGTGGAGGGGATTTGATGTTTTTGCGCGACGTGTCAATGTGAAGCTTTGTGCGTGTTTGTGTCTCCAGCACGTTCCATCATCTTTGTTTTCCTCTGCCTCTTACTTATCTTTTGTTCTCTCCTTCCATCTCTCCATCATTTTTTTCCTTCACTTCCTCCCTCCTTCCCCTTGTGTGTGTGTGTGTGTGTGTGTGTGTGCATCTCCCCATACGAGTGTGTGACAGCTGTAGTCTGTTTGTTTACATTCTCTCCGCTCTCCACATTTACAAGGCTGAGAGATTTACTCTGAACCTGACCCTGAATGCCTCACCCAGCTTCCTCATCCTCCTTCTTCCTTTCCTTTCCTTTTCTTTCTCGTTTTCTTTTTTTCTCAATTGGCATTTTCTGTGCGCACGTTAAGAAAGTCACTAAATAGGAGACTGGAAAAAGTCAACAAGAAGACAAATGTACGAATGAAAAAGGAAACAGAAATCGCTGGCAGGGAAAGAAAGAAAACACAAATTCTTTTAGCACGGAGAGAGGGGAAGGAACGTATGAGGGAGGAAGGGAGGGGAGATAAAAGAAAGGATAAAAGCTATAAGAAAAAAAAAGGTTGTGGGAAAGAAGGAAAGAGGGAGGATGGGGAGCTGAAATGCAGATCCCATCTGCCTGACGGACTGGAATTTTTTAAGACAGCACACCACAGACAGGTAGATATTCATGAATTTGTGTAGTACGGTATTCACACTTATCAGTAGACAGTTCGTAGCTCTACCAACGAAAACTAATGCACTGTAATTCGTAGATATCACACAAAATCAATTTGTATGTAATCCACATAATGGTGAACCAGGAAGTATAAAGAGCGAAAAGGGACGAGGTCGGGGTGAATGGTACGCATGAAAAATGAGGAATAACTTTAAAAAACACGCCCAGGAGACCGCTGTTCGTACCCCGTGTGAAACCAGAAGTCAACGTTGATTTATTTGTCACGTAACGTCCGTATTTAACTAAGTAGTTTTGTTGCCTAAATCTAACCAAGTTGTTTCATGTGAAGACAGAAGTTTATTTTGAAAAGACTGTATGTATGTAACGAGTGGAAATTGACACGTGTTGCTAGATATTTGTAGAAAAATGCAATGCATGCATTGATTGGTTTTAGTCAGATAACTTTAATGCACTGAAACAACGTGCCTCCCTTGAACTGAACTCTTGACGTCTTGTTAAATAATAATCCCAGTCCGAGAAGCTGCAACTCAAAACTTGCCTGGAGACGTCTTCCTATTTCTCGTATTCCCATCAACATGTCGCAGTTTAGTGCATCACACACAGCTGTTAAAACACACAGCGAGAGGCCTCCTCTTCATCCTCCTCTTCGCCTTTCTTCTGTTCTGTTTTTGGTGTTGCCTTCTTTCTTTTTCTTTCCTCCCCCCTCTCATCCACAGTGCAAATGTCATGTGTGTTGTTTCTTTCTGGGGACGGAGTACAACCAAATTGTTGTAGCTAAAAAAAACGGAGGAAAATAAACTGGGGTAAAAAAAGAAGAGAGAGTTCTCACAAAGGGAAGATGGATGATAGTGATATTGATGTTGATGGATGACTAACAGATTCTGTTTTGGGGATTTTGTTTCTATCTTTATTGCTAAGCACTGTGGGATTTTACCGCCTGTCAATCAAACCACGTGGGTGGGGCTTCTGCAAGTGGCAATCTTTGACTGTAAAGGTCTTTGCAGTTTTGTTTTTGTAATCCATCATCCGATAAAAATTGTTGTGAAAATTCGCAATACGAGACAAAACTGAATTAATTTTCTGGGTTCAATGGATAGTGCTAGCAAAGAACGTATATTGCCAAGAAGTGAAAGTCAGTTGTTCGTTCCATTGCTACATCCGCGCCCGGCAGCAGAGCTACGCCATTTTGGACTGAAAGCGACTACCGCACTCCAGTAAAACATCCGCCTAAAAAATGCTGAAATGGCCTGTGTTGAACAATAAAATATTCAAAATATAATAATCGTTTTCAGTCCAAAATGGCGGCAGCAGCTGTTGTCAAAAAAACACCGGAGTTTTGTCTCTGTGCTTCTATACTCTTTGGCGCTAGTCTAAAACGCGGCTAATGAATGAATGACGTTAACAAGACTTGTTTAGCTGCTTCGAGCACAATCACTACTGTCTAATCTTTCATACATCATTTGTTTTGCGATCATCCTCTTTTCCAAGCTGTTCTGCAATCACCTGCCACAATCTATCTTTAAATTCTGCTTCACTGTATTCTTTTATTTCTTTATCGTAAAGTGCTTTGTGCTGGGAGACGGAGTGAATGTTTATCAGATACTATTTTGGATGATGACGTTTGCACGGACGGTGGCTCTGAGTGATCAAACAATCCTCTTTTGCCTTTCAACGAATGCAAAAAAAAACAGAAACCTTTTCCGAAAACTTTAATGACGGACGAAGGTTTCAGAGTCGGTGTGTAAATGTGATCGACACGACCTGAGGTCGTATCTATTTTTAAACGTGCGACAGTTTCGTACGAAAAATACAGATTTAGTATGCAAATGCCTTTAATGTCAGTTTTTTATGTATTAATTTTCTGTCGTTTACCATCCTTCCTCTCCCTGCCACGGCATGCAAGGAGTTAAAAAATCCACCAAGGAGACAGAACGCTCATCCTTCTCCTTGTCCTCACAAAAATCTGCCCTCCTCCACCTCTCCCTCCCCCCCACCCTCCTTCCATCTCTGCCTGTCACGGTCTAGTGGCAGGGTTAAGTTAAGTAAGAGTGTTCTAATAATTAGGACTGGGACTCGCCCGCCCGCCTGCCTGCCTGCCCGTGTGTGTGTGTCTTCCTGTCAGTGCTTAGCCAGATGTTAAAAGGCTTGTCCCTCTCATGTTGCCTCCCTGTCAGTCCCCACTGTGTGCCACACACACACTCACCATCACACCAACACACACACATCGGGTACTGTCCTACTTGTGGTGGCTTTGTTTACCCCCAAGTGTGTGCCCTTCTGCCCTTCTGGCAGCTCCCCCAGGGTGAGGAGTGTGTGTCTGTTTCCCTGTCAATACCCGCCTCCATGCATCTGATCCATATACAGTCCACATATAGAGTAATGATCGCTGTTGCTTTCTATTTATTGTGATTTAGAAACGTTTATTTTTTTTTATATTGAAGTAGTCGTTGGAATCTGGGAATATTCTCTCTTTCCATCTCTCTCACAAGCCCCCTCCCTTTCTCTCTCACTGGGTGGCAACTGGAAGCAAGCAGCAATTGTCTATGTGTGTGTGTGCGCTTGTGCAGTTGTGTGTGTGTGTGTGTCACTTGGTGTGAGTCGTCTTGCGGTCATTGTTGCGACGCTGCGCAGATCAAGGATTAGTCGCTTCCTGTCGAGCCTTTTGTCGGCCCAGCCACTCCATTTGGACACAGATCACTGTGTGTCTGTGTGTGTGTGTGTGTGTGTGTGTGTGGTTGTGTGTGTGTGAAGGAGTAGGTTACACAAATGAGCCACTGGAGCTGGTTGTAAGGCAAATGAAGGAGAGCAGATGAGATGAGAGGATTCCCTCTGCGGCGCCCTGCAAAAATATCCTCTAGCCTCAAAAGTCATTTCAGGTTTTTTTTCTTTTTCACTCTTAAAATGGGACTTTTTCTTTTTTCTTTCTTCAAATGAGCGAACACCTGCTAATATTGTGTCGTAATACTTCACCTGCTCCCACTGCTGTTGTATTATTATCTCATTTATTGTGTAGAAACAGTGGAAACGTGTACAAAAAAAAGAAAATCAGGTAGAGCACTCTGAGGACGGGACGTCACTTTGCATTCAGGGAGTTGTGGAAACAGGTTTGCTTTGAAGGGAAAATGACACAATTCCTGCAGCACATAGAAACTCTTTCTCTCTCTCTCTCCGTCTCTCAAACACGCACACACACACACACACACACACATACACACAGGCCCAGGTCCGTAACGTCCCGAGTTCCGGAATTCCACTCTGTTCCCCCGGTGATGTCAGCTCTGGCCAATAAAATCCCTGTGTTAAAACTCCACTGAGCCTCGTACAACCACAGCACACCTGGCAACACAACACACATTTAGCTTTTTATATGTGTACACACACACACACACACACAAGCTCACATAAGGTCATGGTATGCCACAGCCTTCAACCTACACCGTACTCTCTTTTACATTTTGTTACACTTGGTGGGATTTTGCAGCACCAACGCTCATTGATTTATTTTGTACAAAACATGTAAATATGCTGTAGCATCAGTTTCCAGAAGTGGTGAAAAGAGTGAATGTTTATCCCAACGTCTCCTCATACGGTCCGTATGATATATCATATAAGTTATTCCTCATTTTTCGTGCGTTTTCCTTTTGAATGTCCCGCAACTTATGTCAATTTTCGCTCCAGTCTTTCTCACCAGGGCCGGCTCTAGCCCTGCGTAACAACACACATTAGACATCACAAAGGTTTTAAGACAAAAATTAAGATTCTTTAATTTCCATAAATAACTGTATTTACTATAATATTAATAAACAATTGGTCCGTGATATTGATGGCTTAGAAGTGTTTAGCCAGTTTCACTACAAGTCACACCTTTATTAACTAATAAGTGCGGCCGGGCAGATGAAAAAGCGCGAGAAAGAGAGTTACGGGCGTGAAAAGTGTATTTCTTTCTTTCTTTATTTATTTGTTAATTTGGTATCTCATTGTGGAAAATGAGGAAGTGCACCCACCGGCATTTATTTTTTTTACTTTTTTCGGAATAACAGAAGGTGGCGCCCTATAGGCGAACGCCTATGGCCAGTGCCTTAAGCCGGACCTGAAGTTACGTGACAAAAACTATTTAGTTAGGATTAAGAGAAGATTGTGGTTTGGGTTAAAATAACTCCGGGAGTGGCGTAACTTATGTGCGAAAGTTACGTGACAAATAAATCAACGTTGACTTCTGGTTCCACACGAGGTACAAACAGCGGAAGTCGGGCGAAAATCTGACTCGGACTCTGACCTCCTCCCTATGTGGCGTTTGTTGCTCTTTCCTGGTTCACTATTGCGTGGATTACATATGAACTGATTTTGTGAGATATATAGAAATTACAGTGCATTATTTTTAGTGTAGATATAGCTGTGAACGATGTGGTTTATCCTCTTCAGTAAAGCTCAAGAGAAAAGCTGTGATAATCCTCTAAATCATTGTTTGACTGTACCAAAGAATCCCAGTTGATTTGAAAATGAACACAGTGTAAATGTTGTATCCTTCTCTATACAATGCTGCACGTTGTACCCTCAAGTTTGCAAGTGTTCCTGTACGAGTCTGCCAGCAGCTTATTTCTCCAGAGAGCTCTGTTATCCAGACACCTCCTAATGCAGATGTGTTGAAAGATTCTCCTCTCTTCAGTCTGCCAACCGGCTCTGCTTCCTCCTCTCTTTCTCCAGCCATCCTTCTCCTCCCTCCTTTCTGTCCTCATCTCCTTCTCTCCTCCTCAACCCCCCCTCTCCATCCTCTCCTCTCCTCAGTAATCTAATCTGCAGCCAGTTTGTGGATGCAGTCTAGTGTGACAGGCCTCCCCCCCCTTTAGCTTCTCTCACTTTCACACACACAAACAGCAGGCCTGTTTCCAAAAAGCCCACTTTGCTTGGCAGAGCCCACCCCTCCCCGTCTTGGTCACACCCTCTTTAATATTGAATTATTCATCAAATCTGATTGGTTCCTGCTGATGGCGGCCATGATGCGAACCAACAGTTTGTGTGTGTGTGTGTGTGTGTGAGAGAGAGGAGGGGTGGGGGTTGTGGGTTCGAGATCGTTAGCTGTTCTTAACGCACTGTCGCTTCACAAAGCTGGACTGGCCCGTCACTGAGCACACACACACACACACACACACACCTTAGTTTTTATTAGAGCGACTAAACCACTTGCACCTGTGGATTTTTTTTTTGGAAGTGAAACACATCTTTAAATAAAAAAAATGTTTCGCTTTATTGTTTGACAGTGAACTATTCTTTCCCTGAAGCTGAAAGTTGCAGAAATACATCAGTGTGTGTTTCATCACATTTCTTCCCCCCCCTCGCTACTAAAAGTTGCAGCCGTCCCAGAGGAACGAAGCTTAGCATCTGCTGCTGCAAAAAAAAGGGCCTCTAAAGTCCCTCAGAAAGGTGAAACAAATCAATAATGGGTGTTTTATATGCATGCCAGAGTGTGTGTGTATGTGTGTGTGTGTGTGTGTGTGTGCATGCTCATAGGATTTGCATGCACCAGAATCTGCACTATTCAATATTGGGAGTGCACTCTGGTGGCAGCAAAGGTCTCATTGAAGTCTGTGTATAAACAGGCTGTTTTATCACCTTCATGTGTACTTTTTTATCAATTTTTCATAGCACTTCTAGGGAAATGCTAATTCCAGTGCTAACATTAGCTGAAGTGCCCCAACCAAAAGGCCATCTGAGAACACCGGCTGCAGTCAAATAGTCTTTTTTGCTTAGGAAGGTTGAGTGAAATGACCCGGAAGTATGTAAGTAGCAGCCATAAGAGCTGTTTGTATTCTCTAAATGCTAAGGAAAGGTGCTTCAATGCATCCTTTCTTATCTCCTTTAGCATAGGATACACTGGAGCATCCATAACCAAAGAAAAGGAGATGATAACATCCCACAATTCCTTGCAACATTTAAAGCAACGCACCATTCATGAAAACAAACAATATGCTTATCTTACATATCATTTTCATACTGTCATATGCTATTAGGATTCATGTTGATAAATGTATATTAGACCAGTCTAGACCTGCTCTATATAAAAAGCGTCTTGAGATAACTTCTGTTATGATTTGACGCAATATAAAAATAAAATAAAAAAAATAAATGAAATATGAGAGGACAGTGACAACCATTTTGTTTCACTTATTTTTATGAATTATTTATTTCAAAAATGTAACAAATACCCAAGTTACAATCAAAACAATAATAACTTAAAATGAAGAGTAAACATACAGCAAACTGTCAATAAACAAATAATCAACATAAATAAATATTACATATCCAGAAAGAAGTAGCATACACTTATACATTCCTGCCCTTTCTCTATAACTCGAACAATTAACTCAATATTTATCATATATTCCTTTTTTATTTCAATTCCAACCTTGGTAATGAAGTCGTATTTTTCACCAGTTGTCCACGTTAGTTAAGATAATCCTTTATTATATGTTAATAAAGTGTTACAGCAGCAGGAAGACCTGCATTATCTCTCTTTCACACACCGCGGGTGAAGCAACCCGTCACTGAAAGGCTGTTTAAGAAAAACACAGGGGGGGAAGCAGCGCCTTTTGTAGTCCATCTTCAGAACATTGTAGTTTCATCACGGCAGACCTGCATCATAACATCCGCCACTGTTGCATCATAATTACGGAGCCCATAGTGTGAGTGCAGTCGGGTTCTCTTAACACCACAGTTGTCTTTTCCTAAATCCTTCTTCACATCTTTCCCTGACCTTGTGACGTTTTCCGTCGACGTCAATGAAAAGTGGTTAGGAAAAGACGTCATTTTTTTTACTTTGATTTCTGATTTAAAATGAGAAATGAGGCGTCCATTCTCGACTCCAAACATAACGGTGCACGCCTCTCCTACGGCATGATCGTGTTTATCCACACTATTCCACCGTACCTCTGCTGTGTGCGTTTGTACGGCGTGCTGTGAAATTGCATTCACGCGGCAGGCTCTGTTAAAGGCATAAACAGTCGATGATCACGGATTTGCCCGCACTTGAGAAAAAGCCTCGGATAAAGAAAAGGATGAGTGTGTCGATGTTTGCGCACGTGTGTGTGTGTGTGTGTGCGTGTGCGCATTCGGCATCTCGAATGCCTTCGCGAGGCACTTGGCGTTGACCCTGCGGTGCCTCTGCATATCCGAAAGGCATTAGAGGGACGGAGAGTCTGTCCGTCCGAGGTGTGTTTTTGTCTCTAAGCAGAGCTGAGGCACACACACGCTGCACTCAGAGTTCAGGTAGTGACCTTTTGTCGCAGGTGAATTTTTCAAATTTTAGTGAAACTCATGAAGCACAGGTCGCCTCTTCATCCTCATCCTCCTCCTCATTCACACCCCTCTGCCTCCCTCCTCCCCCTCTCTTCTTCGTCTCCCCCGTCACCGGGTGTGTGTGGAAACCCAGCCCACTGTTCAGCAGATGAATAATTTAGCGGTGTGTGTATCATCTGTTTACCGTGCTAATCCATCTGTCAGCAGGCACCTATCGATTCGCGCCCTGCCTGGTAATTGTGCATCCGCGCCACGCGCACACACACAAACACACACAAGCATCACTAGACGTACGCACACTCTCGTGCACCTATATGATGTGCAGGTTAGCTCATATTCAGATCCTGTAGCTGTCAGCCGGCCACCCAGACACTTCATTTACACCGAGTGGAACTGATTTTAGGGTCAAGGTCACAAAAAAAAACCTCTCGGACGCAACAGCTTCAGGGTTTTCTTACAATTTGTGATTTTTAAAACTATATTGTTCTTTAGTATCAGTTAATGTTTGTTATGCTTCATGCTTTATTCTGAAGACGAAACAAGAAATGCACTTGATAATATAAAATGCACCTGCAAATGTCCACAGCTGGGACATAAAAGCCTATTGGAACTAAAACAAAACGTACAAATATGACGTCACAAACTCATACATTTAAGGTGTTTCCATTAGTTTAAGATATAGAAAATAAAAAGGAAAAACAAAAAGACACCTACTGTGTGAGACAAAAATAGTGACTCGAGCGCTCGGCTGAAAGAAAAGCACCCTCAGCTGTTGTTCAGAGGGGAGATGAAGTGGCCGCATCGATTCTGAATAACATCTGAAATGTGACAGTGAAAGTGGGAAGTGGGTCAAACTAAGGGAGAGAATAACACGTCTCCATCTCTCCTTCGCTGTTTCACTTCTGAAATCCCTCTTTCATACTCACCACCCGCTCACTTCTCAGTTTCAGCATCTCATTTAATCATCTCTCCTCCCATCCCTCCCTCTTTTGTCTTTTAATACCTCCGTTCTCCCTTTTCGCTTGTTATATTCAAGCCTTCAAATTGTGAGTTTACCAAAGACTTTGTCCCCTCTGGATATATCTTGTCACCTTAACACGATGCAACCCGGTCTCATGGGAAGGCGTATAAATAGCACGACATTACAACGACATTCCGTTTGTCATGAGGATGCATTTAAGTGTTTTTGCGTGTCATTTGTACGCCGCGCAACAAAACTTTGGTAATGTCCGCAGTTAGTTTTAGGCAACAAAACCACTTAGCTAGGTTTGAACGTCATGGTTGGGCTTCAAAATAAGTACGTAAACTAAGTAAAATACGTACGGAAACAGCGTAACTTAACTACGGAAAGCACGACAAACGTCAGTAACGTAACTTACTAAACAAAACACCGGTCTCCTGGTTGAAAGTCTTGTGTTTGTTGGACCCATCCACCTCCCGCCAGTCATAAGCAGTCTTTCTCCTTTTTTTTCTCTACATCACTAGATCTGCGTACAAATGACACGCCAAAAGCAAGAAAGGCCTTCTTATTGCACGCTAAATGCGCATTATCGGGTCATTCACACGCCTTTTCGTGTGACCGGGCTGCACAATGTGTGGCCTTCTAAGCATTTGCCTTGAAATAATTATGCTTCAGTACATGTTTTTAGAATAATTAAATGTATTCAAAGCAGCTACAGTGTATTCTATCCCTTTCTTTATACACTGAGCCATTAAAGAGTCAGTATGTGGACATTTTAACTCACTGACAAGGGAGTACATAATTAGGTATATACTTCGTAAAATGCCTTTTTATATTTTTGAGATCCTGAAGTACAATGTTAAAGACAGAGATAGAAAGAAATACAGTATACGTAGAGAGACAGTGGGAGAGACGGGGAGCGCAGCGCTATAATGAATCCATGGGTGACCATTGATGGTTGTAATTATCAAATGACTGGTTTTAAAAGCTCATTGATTGATGTCATTAGCTCCATGAGTGATTACTAATTGCTACTAACCACACAGGAGGACGCACACACGCATATACACACACAGAAACACACACACACATGAAGGCATTCATCAAACACACAGACACACAGTCATACTTCTGATCTGATTATCAGTAGAAGGGTGAGGAGGGATGGAGGAAGAAAAGGAGAGAAGGATGTACACAAGGATTTTTTTTTAACATTATCTCTCACCATCACTTCATTCTTATAATCCATATGATCCATTTCAAACGGCCTTTGGTCAGCTCAGTGGTCACATCCATTAGACGTCATTATGAATCATCATGAGGAGGAATATCCAGCATTTAAGACTGTTAGCTACTTAACCCTGTGGTGGTGTTGTGCTGTCAGACCTCACAGCCCACTTTACACCTGTTCAGCAGTCACAGTGATGATTTACATTCAATAATCAGTCTTTATAGATTCATGTTTGTTTGATTGCCTGGACAAAAAATATTATTTTAACCATTTTGCTATGCTGAGCTTACAATGTTCACATTTTAAATCTTTGTTTTATTTTAAAAATAAGGACAATTAAACCTCAAACTGTTATATACAGTTTGGGAAAACATAATGAGTGTTAAGATTGTTAATATATATGCTTTTTGAATGTTTGAAATATTTATCAAATCATGCAAAATGAACCAGTGTCGAGCAGAATGACATTTTAAGTAATAACCTGTGCGATTACTATTAATATTTAAGCGGCGTCAACTCATTAGACCTAAAGGGACATTTCTAGAAATTAGGAGAAGTGGCTTGTGATGATTGACAAGATATTACTGCGAAACCTAGAGGGATATTATGGTCTGTTCTTTAGAGCACTGACTCCACTGCCTATGCTTACATGCACACTAATATTCCACTATTATTCTGAATATGAAAATTTGATACGGGTCATGTAAACAACATATTCTGTTTGGATATTCTGAATTAGGCCTTATTCTGAATGGAGCATTTTCTGATTTAGTCATGTGGGATATGCTGATATTATTTAGGTTTTAGGAGCATTCTTTGGACATGTATACAGCACATTCAGAATATGCATCTCAGTTGTTTTTTTTACATCAGTTTGCGACACACGGCCTCTCGCCTGTTTGCGTCCAGCTCTGTGGGTTGAACACAAACCAACTAGCCAACAGTTTGCAGAGATGCATGCCCAAAAGAAAAGCCCACATTTCTGTGTTCACCTACTTTTAAACATGATGAAAGACTTGGATATCTACAGGTTTTTGGATATGCGCGAATATCGCAACTTCTTTTAAAGAAGGTGGTTGAAAGAGGGAGGATGTGTTCGAACAAGTATATATATACAAGAGTATGCACGGCTGCATGTAAACGGGAATATTAGCGGAATAATCCTTTTCATTAGTCATGTAAACAGCTTAGAATATTGTCTTTTTCAGAATAAGAGCATATATTGCGCATGTAAACAAAGTCATTGACCTCATTCTTCTTTGGTTTTTGCTTTCCGTATTCCCTGCTCTGCGTCCTCAACTTTCAGAAGTTCCCTGTGTTACGACAGAAGAAATCCTAGCTCAGATTTTAACCATTTAAAATGATCACTTTGTGGACATATGTCTTCATCAGATACTTCCACCACCACTTAATGTCCGTCTCTTTTTGGTCTAATCTAGTACTTGTTTGTCAGTTTAGGTTCAATTTTCTGTTTTGATCCTCATGCATTGCACTCTTTCTTCTTAATGTTGTGCGTGTCCTACGCTGAGTTACGACACTTGCCAAGGTTGTAGGTAGACACACACACACACGCACAGTACAGACGTACACACACTCGGCAGGTTATGCAGCAGGGTTCATTTCGATGTGGAACGTCTAATATCACATCCCCGCGGCAAAATGCTCGGAATTCTGCCCTCCTGGAGAAGCGTCACATCTTCTGTCTGTGTGTGTGCGTCTCCGTCCATCTGTTTGTATGTGTGTGTTTCTTCATCTATATGTTTGTGTGTGTGTCTCCATCTGTGTGTGTGTGTGTGTGTGTGTGTGTGTCAGGGGGTTTTAGAAGCAGGCAGGGGCTTAGCAGAGCAAAAGAGAGCAAATCTGTCAGCTCTCCCTGGGCAGACAACCCTTCTGACCCTCATTCAAAGACATATTGATTCTCCTCTACACCCAGCAGGGGAGGGTGTGTGTGTGTGTGTGTGTGTGTGTGTGTGCGTGCGTGCAAGGGTGTGTGTGTGTGTGTGTGGGCGAGTGCACAAGTGCTTAACACAGCCTGATCTTTCCTCCTTGCTTCCTTCATAAGCACAGAGCCTGCAGCGTTGTTAAATAAGATATTTGATTGTGTAATCAGTTTTTTAATGCTAATAATAGTTGTGACTCCTCCAGACAGACACCACAGTGACAGATAGAGATTATTTCAACAAGTAAAAACCACCCATCTTAAAACAGAGCCTGACCCAGTTTGCTGTTCTTCAGGGCTTTTATCTGTCGTGCTCTGTTTCCTGTCTCTTACATACTCTCCGTTTTGGTTCTGGAAGAGACAAAAAAAAAAAAAATTCAGTGGGCGAGAAAACACAAACCGAGCCAGCCACCGAGACCAGCTTTCAGCTCTTCTCTTATCTTAGCACTAACACCATATTAAAGCTAGCTGTGCACTTGTTAGCTCTGCCTTGTTTTCCAGGAAGAAGCCCTAATGACCTATGGGACGTCACCAGTCGGGGGCTCTGCAGTCTGTTAGGGACCCTGTGTGTGTGCTTACATGTAATTGTCAGAGCAGTGTCGCGCAAAGACTGGGTCAGGACCTAAAGGCCAGTGGTGGGGAGATTAAAATCGACCTCCCAAAATCACACTGGAGATGGTGTTAACTTAAAGCTTCTTGCTTGCGGGGTTGCCAAAAACTGAAGTGACTGTGGGGTCGGTCCATCACAGGACAACGGATACTCTGGCTTAGTCTCTGTGTACTTCACAACACTATACTGCAGACAAAACAAAGTAAAACATGATATGTCACTTTTGAAGTCCAATATTCGCTCTCCTTTTTAGCTCTGTTTTGGCTCGTTAGCGGCTAAATGTTTCACTATGTTCACAGAAGAACTTTTTCCGTCTACTATTTGGTGCTGGGTTGGTAGTGAACAGTACAGTGGGGTTATCAACACTTTTACACTGAAAACAGTTGCCTGCTGCATCTAGAAATGATGCTGATTAGAGCTATGAGAGTGGACCAAAAGAGTAAAGTTGCAGACGGGAAAACAAAAACAATAAAATGTAGCAAAAACATTTCCGTAGATCTGAAGGGAACTGTAGAGTTGGGTGATAATCATCTATCATCACTACAAGCGACACCTGTAACATACACGTCACTTAAATGCATTGTTCATATACAAACATTCATCAGTGCAGCTTTAAACAATCCAACCAGTAACTAACATTAGGGATGTAACGAGAACCGACACTTCGGTACCAAGTCGATGCCAAAATTCTAAAAACGTGACGGTACTCGTTGTACCGTACGATGCCTGCAGAGTCCGAAATTAACACCCGCCAAGTGCCAAATGCGGCTTCTTCTGTCCTCCGCTCTCTGTGTCGGAGTTTGACACACACAGCGCCATTCAGCAGCGAGATCCAGAGATGCAGAAATCCTTTATTGATCTGTTCGAGAAGAGGATTCACTCGTCGGGGAAAAAACTGAACAAGAATTTCTATCTATTGTTGCTTATTGCTAAATCTCTAAAAAGTTGTGTTTTTTTATTGAACTCTGGACTCTTTATTTCCGGTGAATGTTATTTGGACTTGCATTTGATTATCTTACACTTAACTCCCCAGATCCACTATGTTTGAACCAATCCAACAGCATCCAATCAAGTTTCAGGAGAAAACCATGAAAAAGAACTAACGTTATGTTACTGAGCACCGGTTGGATCCAGTTACTCTGCTGTTAAAATTACGTTACATTTGGTAAAGAGTGCATGCGGCTTGTTTAGGACTCGAGACCTGAGTTGGGACTTGAGTCACAGACTTGAGACTTACTTGTGACTTGCATAACAATGACTTGGTCCCACCTCTGGTAGCCTTTACCCAGTGAAATGTCACCTTGTCAGTGAATTTAAACTACTGCTTGCAATCTGAGGATATATATATACACATGTACATATTACATGGGATTTATTGTGTTTTTACCGTGGTATCAAATTTGGTATCGAGAATCGTGGAAATTCCCTGGTATTGGTATCGACTACTAGATTTCTGGTATCGTGACATCCGTAACTAAAAGTAGGAATAAATGGATTCAACCAGCAACAGAAACAAACAAACGTTGACTTTGCATCAATGTCAGGAAGGCTCGTTGCATGTTCGTGTGTTATTGTGTGTGTGCTCTCACTGTTGGGTCACATGTCTTGCGACCTGGCACATGAAGCGCAGCGCGAGGTCTCCAGTAATAGCTGGTCGCTGGGGGCAACTGGTGACGGCAGTTTGTGTGTGTGTGTGTGTGTGTGTGTGTGTTAGTGTGGGGTGGGAGGTAAAGACTCCTACATGGCGGGGTTGCTGTCTACAGCGTGGAAGGGTCGTGGTATAATGTCGGCAGCTCGCATGCTGACCCTGCTCCTGCCAACACACACACACACACACACACACACACGGTCAGTGGTATAAGCTGAAAAGTGCCGGCTGCGGTAATGAAAGGCAGGTGCACCGGGAGGCCGTCAGAGTAACAGGAAGAGAAAATGAGAGAGGACAAAAAGAACATGTGAAAGTCAAAGCAGGTGGAAAAAAAAACCGAATGGCTGATGGACTTCATGTGGATGTGATGATGTTTAATGTGTGTGTGTGTATGTGTGTGTGTGAGACAGAGAGTGTGTGTTTGGTCGCATTTAAAGCGAGACAGATATAAGACCAGAGGACAGGACAGGAAGTGTGTGTGTGTGTGTGTGTGTGTAGTTAATACTCTGTAGCACCTGAGGGCACTTTGACCACCCCGGTCCCGTCGTCACTGCATTCATAATTACTCATCAATACATACGTCGGACACTGAGGTGGCTGATGGGTGACGTCTGGCATCCATCACGCCCTTACACACACACACACACACACACACACACACACACACACACACACACATCAATAAGTGGTCAGAATGCTAATTGTGGCATTTGACCGGAGGGTTGACAAATTAACCATATTTAAATATTCAGAATCCTGCAGACTTAAAGGTGCATGTCACCCAAATGATGCTGTTTCATTTTTATTACCCAAACAGAGCATCATGGTGGCTGGAGGCTTCTGTTAAATGGCGTACAACTGGCAACGCTGTGCACAATACATGCGGTAATCTGCAATGTAATGTGGCCTAGAAACCTCTACCAGATGGCATTGTGGGATGCTGGTCATTTGATGAACCCGACTCAGCAATTCAACGCTGAATGATGGATGGAGACTAGATATCGTCTCAGATTTTGATATCATAATATATGGTATATATGGCACAAGTATTGTCTTTTCCTGGTTTTAAAGGCTGCATTACAGTAAAGTGATGTCATTCTCTGAACTAACCAGACTGTTCTAGCTGTTCTGTTATTTGCCTTTACCCACATAGTAATTTTATCCACTAGGGGTGTAAGAAAATATTGAAAATATCGAGTATCACGATGTTACGTTTTGTGATACTGTATGGATTCTCAAAAACACTTTTTTTATTCTGATTTGATGTATATGGCTGTGTGTTCTTTAAACGACAATTTTCCTAAAATTAGATTAAAAAAATTGCAATATATTGTCTTGCTTACGTTATCGCCATGTATCGCGATATATTGAATCGTAACCCCCTGTATCATGATACGTATCGTATCGCCAGATTCTTGCCAATACACAGCCCTATAATATCCACATTACTGATGATTATTTTGTAAAAGCACCAATGGCCAACTCTACAATATCGTTGCAATATTGATATTGTGGTATTTGGCTAAAAATATCACGATATTTGATTTTCTATATATCGCCCAGCTCTAAGATGGTGTGTTCTTTATGCTATGACAGTTTTCCTAACATTTGATTTAAAAATAAATCTCAATATATCACCTTGCTTACAGTATCACAATATATTGAATTCTAACCCCCGTATCACGATACGTATCGTATCGCCAGATTCTTGCCAATACACAGCCCTTTTACTTTGTCTCTTTTGTGCCCCGCTAAATGCCATTACATTATGATTGCACCATGTATAATAGAAATGAGGAAACCAGTTCTGGTATAAGCTCACACTCTCTTACAATTTGTGGTTGACACAATCTGAAACAACATAAATGAAGAAGCACAGATTAGAATTTGTGACTGAGCTCGATTTGGATCATAAAAACACAACACACACACCTTGTCTGTATATCTGTTTCCCTCTGTGTCCTTGTTCCTTTGTCACTGTCTCCTCTGTCTCTCTCACACACACACACACACACACACACACAGTGCGGGCCACAGATGGCATGGTGGTGTCAGGGTGAGAGGGGTTTGTTAGGATCAAAGAGCTCCAGTGTGTGGCCCCCTCCACCCTTCACTTGCTTTCTTCTTCTCTTTCTGTTTGTCATTTTATTCCTCCCCTTCCTCTGCCTTCAATCTCGCTTCCTCTCCCCCCCTCCCTCCATCCCCCTTCTCTCTCTCTCTCTCTCTCTCTCGCTCCGTCTCTCTTCATTTTTTCCCCTAATCTGTCCATCAGAAGTGTTGATAAATTATTCATGCCTCTGTCTGTCCCCGAAGCCTTGTCACCTCTCCTCCAACTCGCCAGCTCCTCTGCTTCCTCTCCTCTCTGTCGCCTTCATCCCTTTCTCCCTCTCTGGCCTCCTCCTCCTCCTTCTCCCTCCGTTCCACCTCCTCCATCTCTTCCTCTCTAGTCTTGCAGAAAGCTCGACCACACACGATCTGCCGTCAAAAACCAAAGAGTTAATAAAAAGATTTAAAATTATGCCAGCAACTTTTGACCTACAAAATCAATCCAATACAACACAGATTTGATGTTGTTAATATTCCACAAGATTCCCCCATGAATATGTTTTTGGCTACAAGTTTGATGATGACAAAATGCATCTTTAAAATTTTTATTTCAGCCCTTTATTGGAGGTTAAAATATTTGTTTTTGGCCATAATTAAAGCTGCTTTTAGTTACATTATTATGGCATTTTCTTTTATTTCTGCAGGAATCTGTCAAGTCATCATGATGCCTAACTCATCTATTAGACTTAAGGCCTTTACACACCAGTGGGCGTGATGAATAAACAACACGAAAACGCAAAATGCCTTTATTCGAGGTGCCAAAACTCTGAAAAATTGTTTTGAAAAAAATGACGCCGCTTTTTCGCTGCGTAATATTCGCGTTCTGTGTACAAGTATCAATGACAAAAACAACAAAAATATATTGATGTGCGAATTAATCGCATGAAAAAAAACGCCCCCCGGTATGTGAAGGCCTTTAGGAAGCAAAATACAGAGGGATAAATGGATAAAAGAGAAAGAAAGGCATTGAAAAGCACTTCAATATCTCCTTCTTTTCTTCCTCTCTTTCCTCCCCCCCAACCCCTCACCCTTGCGTCCCATATCCTGCCGGATGGAGTACAAAATACAAAAGAGGAAGAAGAGGTAGAGTGCGGAAAAGACAGAGAAAGATGCAATTGAAGGAGTAATCTTGTGGCTAATCCAACATTCTCTCCCCAAACAATTAAACACTGGTTTATGTCTGCTTATACTGGAGAGCACTGATGCACGCACACACTCAGACGGCGTTTTCAGAGAGCTAAAGTTTGCCGCGGAAAGCTATTAATCATAGGAAATCCAGATGAATACAAAGTTAGGGAGTCTAGTGATTAGTGATAAATTGCCTTGTATTTCCCCATAGGTGCTGTGTGTGTGTGTGTTTGTGTGTGAGGATTGCATCTTTGGTATCAGTGTGTGTGTGTGTGTGTGTGTTGGCTGATATAAGGGTGTAAAGCACTTGGGCTGAACCCTCGGGATATTATTATGCGGCTACGTGTGTGTGTGTGTGTGTGTGTGTGCGTGTGTAGGCATGTGTGTGTGTGTCTATGTGTCACATATGGTCTCTCTCTCAAAAGATGGGCCTGTCTCAACCACTCTCATCCCCTGTTACCGCGACGATTAATACATTTTAAAAAAATGTCCCCTCCACTTTCCCCCGGTGCCGGTCACACACACACACACACACACACACACACACACACACTGCTCACTATTCAGCTGAGGTTACTGCTACATCAGCAGCACACACAGCGCTGCCTTTAGAGGCTGATCAATCTGTACTGCTGCTCGCACTGATGAATTACAGAAGTCAAGACAGAAAGAGAGAGAGAGGGAGAAATGGAGGGAGGGAGGGAGGGAGGAGGAGGAGGAGAAGATGGAGGAAGATGAGAGAAGACAAAGATGTGTAAAAATGGAGAAAGGCTGAGGGGAGGAGATCAGGACAAAAATGAGGAGAGCGAGGAAAACGTGAGAAATAGGTGGGATGATGAGTCTCTAAAAGAGAAGGAGCAAAGGTGAAAGAAGGAGAAAAAACAAGTCAAGGACAACACAGCATAGAAATAGAATAGGACTAGAACGGACATTCCCATTCAAATCAACGTAGCGTCGGCGGCCTTTTTTATGTGTACCATTGTGATTGTTGGAGCGGGCTAACTTCCGTATAAACTAAACAGACTTACGGCAAGTCGCGGACTTACTGAGTTGAGGTTTAGCAGTACAAATGAGATGGTATACTTGGAGAAGAGGCCCATCACATGGATCTCTCGTTTAGTCACTCCAGGTTCAAGGACAGACAGACGGGTGATATACAGGAGCTTGAAAATCACCCTTAATAGCAGCGACGCATGGATAATATTGACTTTAGCTGTGACATTTTGACGTACAGGAGGACTTTATGACCACGACCACGGCAGAGAGATGTTAGGCTTGAATAGATGTCTTTGTTTGGCAGGGAGCGAATGGAGACTTTCTGACATTGTGTTGTTTTAAAGAGCTGTCATAAGGGTTCCAGATTGATAATGCATGCAGTGTTTTCAGACAGTCGTGCCAAGAACTGGGGTCAAGTGAGCAGTATTTTATCACGGTGTATTGTTCTGATGCTCATTCGGTCATACAGTCAGACGTCTCTCAGCTCGTTCACGGTATCTTCAGGGAACTATATTTTAAAAACACCTGTTTCTACTTGACATGGTATGTTTGGTATATTTGTGACCCATGAAACGTGTTAGTGTTATTTTATATGTGGAAAACATAGTACTTGTCAGTCTGAGAATGAGGTAGCACTTTAAGTTCCCTAAAGGTCTGAACACACGAGCATTTCAAATGCCGAGATTTCAAGGTGAATGGAATCTGGCATTATTGGGGGTAAAATAAATCCATGTGAATCTTCCGCTTCAACTTTAACTTTGGTGAACTTTGACGTGCAAAATCACACCATTGACCAATAGAAATCTGTCTTGACAGTGGCGACCTTTGAGGGAACTGAGAGTGGAAGCTATTGTAGCTTACTAGCTATGTTGCACCCACCCACCCATCCACTTTCATTTAACTGAGTCAATAGTACAAATAAGTCTTTTGAATAAACTGTGCTCGTAAGTTTCTTGGATATAAGTCATTCAGCATGAAAATAGCATCAAAAAAAGAAAGAAATCTTAGTCAGCTAATTGACTAAGCAGCCCTAATTTCTAGAAGACGTTCAAATTAATTTCGCTTTGCCCCTCAAAACTTTATTTCAGTCACAAAATAATGGTTGAGTCATTTCATGAGCTATGGTTCTTGTTTGTTCTTGGTCGGTTCTTTCTTTTAGTTACGACATCTAATAACTTTTAAAAAGTTTACAATTCTGACTCAACAAATTTGCACCAAATGTGTTCCACCGTAGTCAGTCTTGTGAAGGGCTCATTGCATGGGTGGAATATGGTCTCAAAAAAGTACAAAATGCAAGTCTCCCTCAAAAATAATCCAAGGCACACCGTAGTGTTTGAACAAAATTAAAGGTCACTCTGATGAAGACCTATGTTTGTCGCAACGCGTTGGTTATTTTAAACATTTATTGTCATGTAAAATTAAGGCATTTTAATTTTGTTCAAACACTACAGTGTGCCTTGGATTCTTTTTTAAGGAGACTTGCATTTTGTACTTTTTTGAGACCATATTCCACCCATGCAATGAGCCCTTCACAAGACTGAATGAGCCCAATACAACTGAGCACCTGTATGTGATTACCAGAGAGACCTAGCAGCGCTTTTACTCCATTGTCTTCGTATTCCACCGTAGTATTTCAGCTTGACTTTCATCACTTTATCATATCGATGGTTTCAACAAGCGTTATTTGGCCCACATTGAAGCATCTTTTTTTTTGGATTATTCCAATTAATCCCTTGAGTAAACAAACGGTGTGTAGGCAGGAGGTCGGGGTGGATGGGTGGGTCAAAATACACCAGACGTTTGCCCCCAAGACCGGTGTTCATACTTCGTGTGAAACCAGAAGTCAACGTTGAAATATTTGTCACGTAACTTCCGTTGCGATCTTTTCCAAAACTAACAAAGTAGTTTTGTTGCTTAAGCCTAACCAAGACGTTCCCTTGAAGACGAGATTTTGAAAACATTTGACACGTGTTGCAGGAAAATGCACAAAAAAATGAGGAATAACCTTTTGCAAGATATCATACAAATCGTTGTAGGAGGATACGTTGTCCAACTTGACTAATAAAAATGCTTACTAGGGTTAAACTTGATTATATACCACCATTATCTGCTTTGTCCACCACATTCTCTCACACTGATCGCTCCCTATCCTCCCTTTTATCAAGTATCTTCTGTGTCCACCCATCTTATTTCATTTTCTCACGTTTCCCCTTCAATGAAAACATGATTAAACTTTAGAGTAGGTGGATTTACCCTCCGCTTGTGTCTCACACAATATGTGAAATGTATTTTTTCTCACTCCTTCCCTCTCCCCTCATCCTTGCCGGTGATAAATCCATAGCTATCTATGACAGCTTTGTTGCTGCCGGGAGGCCCCTCCTGCCTTGTTTGGCCGTGATTCCAGTCGACAGCTTTAGGAGCGTGTCTTTATTTAAGAGCTGCTGTAATTACACAGGCTTTAGCATATGTAGACGGCCAGATATGATTCAAACCACCACGACAGGGAGAGAGGGGAGCTCAACGGGTGAATGAGAAGAGAGATAAAACACAATGGCGGGAAGCGCAAGAGAGAGAGAGAGGGCGAGGGAAAGGGAGGAGATGGAGAGAAGGAGGGGAGGAAAGAGACAGAGAGGGAGAGATATGGTGAGCAGGGCAGACTGATAGAGCAATTGAGAGACGAGGAGAGGGCAGTCGGGAGGGGGGAGAGGAAGAGATATGGTTTGGCAAATAAAAGAGGAGCGCGGCGCTGCTGCAAACTGTTCGCCTTATGATGCCTCATTAGGGCTTAGGGCTGCAGATAGTGCCTGTTAGAGAGATCTATGGCCTCAGCGCTGAGAGAGAGACAGAAGGGGAGAGAGAGAGAGAGAGAGAAGAAGAGCAGAGAAGAGGGACGGAGATGCAGATATACACAATAAAAACAACAAGGGAATGAAATGCAAAGATTAAAGCTGCTGTGTGCAACATCTCCCTTTAACATGATTTTCATATTACGTGTGATACTTGTATGATTACAACAACAACAAGTGACGCACATGTCAATTTCCCCTCCAGTCTTTTCAAAATAAAACTACTTAGTTTTAGAAAAAGATCAACTTGGTTAGGTTTAAGAAACAAAACTACTTAGTTAGGTTTAGGAAAAAGATCGCGTTATCTGATCTGAGTTAAAATAACACCAGAATTAGCATAACTTAAGTGCAGCCTGCAAGGATTCGCAGGAAACAATACATTAACATACTGTACAAAATTTGCAATGTGTCTATTACGCGTAAGTTGTGTGCATGCGCATATTGTTTCATTTTGTTGACCTGCTTCTTTAATCTACTTTATTATAAAAACGTAATGTGATGAATCCTCTCAGCCTGAAGTTTGTTTGAGTAGGATGTTCGCAGATATACAACGTGTTCGTCTTCTTCTCTTGTTGCCCCCCCAGTGGTGGATAAATATGGCATTTTGAACAGAACTCGAGGACGTTCTAAACGTTACCACCGGTAACCATAGATGTTGCCAAGTTAACCAAGCGTTTGTTTCTATCATAAAGAGCAAAAACATGAAAGAAATGATTTTTAGGGCTGTATCTAAATCAGAATTTTTAAAATTTGAATGAGATTTTTTTTTTTTTAATCAGATTTGGCTGTTTAATTCAAAGATTTGACTTTTCTATTCGTTCGTTTTTCTTTTTTTTCATATAGACTATCTGGCAATCAGAAAATCCATTGGCATGAGTTTCAGGGATGATTTCGACCACATTAAAGGTACTGTTTGTAACTTCTTACACGTATAAATCATTGCGGGTCGGTGTCCCATCCGCGCTCGCGTGTGGCTACGCTGTTTAGACTCAGACTCCAACACAAACTACACGGAAACACCAAAACTGCAAAGTTCAGTTCGTTCTCACTCGCTCTCTCGCTCCACCTCTCACGTGCATGCGTGCACAGAGTTAGTTTAGCTCTGAGAATATCTAGTGAATGTACAGTGGAATTTTGTGCAGAAATAACTGCTGCAGCTCCTCCAGACCAACAGAGGTTTCCAGTGTCTTGTGAAGTGACGGGGCTACGGAGCGAGTAATGTTATCGTCCTCGACCAAAACTCCAGTGTCTCCCCTGTTCCTTCTGACCACGGTCGGGAGGCTGAAGCAGCAAAAGTTAACACTAGGATCAGCAGTGATTCATGGAGAGACCTTTCGTCTGGTCAGCTAACATTACTGCCAAGCAGCTGAAATATAGAGTGATATCATGGTTTTAGCTGACGTGTGTCGCCTCACTGTTTTGAGCGATGCTCGGTCATGTCTATGTAGAGCGAGCACAAGCGCGAGCAACAGGACGCTGACTTTCGTTGACTTAACGGCCACAGATGTTGCTCTTAACAAGCAATTTCTGATTCTTACATAGAGCCCCTTTAACATAGTCAAATATGGCCTGCCACAGGGACCTCTCCCTGGCGCTGGCTGGCCCTTGTCGGGCGCATTTTCTCCGTGCCGGTGCGCCACGACCGGCTCTAGGTCGGCTTAGAAAGGCCCAGGGTGAAGATGGCTCGTGGTTCCAGCTGTGAGCTTTACAACACCCCTCGCCGCTTCCTGGGGCCATGGACCTAACTGCTCGCTGCGCCCTCTCTCCCTGCGGGGAGGGACAAGGCCCCTTTGCTCCCGATGGACTCTCCTCGGTGCGTCAGGGGTCTGTGGCGATGTCTGGCGTGACTGTTTTGTCGTGTCATCACCATTCATATCTATACAAGCAATGTGTTTATGATCAAATTGTTTACAAGAGCACAACATTGTTCATAGCGCGCATTCGTGGCATAGTCCTCTGCCACGGGATCCCCGCTGTGTCAACACAATGGAAATGAATGAGGAGGCTACATATTCTGGACACAGTGTTAATGCCGTGTCTGAACGCGGCCTAATTTGACATAGCAACCATCGAGCAGAAAGAAAAAAGAAGTGCTAAACGCAGAACAAAGGACAGCGAGAGCGGGAGCAGAGCAGATAAGCAATCGGACACTGTCCAGGCGACGCCGACATAGAAAAGAGAAAGACCAAAGAGCACTAAAATAAATGTCTCCTTTTCTTCAGCATGTGTAAGAAAGATAGCAGATAGTATATCACCAGGCTCCACAAGCACTAATTAGGAGCCGGATTTTAACAAGCAGAGAGACACGGCGAGGCAGAGAAAGGAGGAGGAGGAGGAGAGAGAGAGGAAGAGACGGAGAGGAAGGCTGAAGGCGGGACCGTTAATCCACCGTCCATTGTCAGTCGTTACAGGAGGAACCGTGTTGGTTGTTTCGCCATGGGAGACGACCGTAAATCTGCGACGCAACCTTTTACACACACCGCGCTCACAATACGCACAGATGCAGCCGCACATGATACGGGCTGACACAAGTGTAGCCACCCAGTGACAGATTGCTTTCATCAGAGAGACCACACAAATCAACTGCCTACCACTCTCTCTCTCACACACACACACACACACACACACACACACAGTGAGGAAAGTATAATCAGTTGGCGTTTTGCTGCAGTTATCCAAAGTAGTAAATCAGAACCTGTTGTTTCCACTATGAAAGGCCAGCGCTTATCTGCCAGCTACAGGTGTAAGTGCATGTGTCTCTGATGCTTATCTTTATCTTGTAGCCACAGAGGGGCCCTTTGTGGGCTGTTGCTGATTAGCTGTCTGTACACATGCCCGACCGTAAATCTACCTATGTGAACCAATATTAGTGGTAATGAGGCGTAAGGAAAAGGAAGAGCTCATATTTGTTTGTGTGTGTGCTAATAATTCCAGTGTAATTTCCACAGGGGGTCTAGTGCAGGTTTTCAGGGGAATTTATTAGGTTGATTCACAAGAGCCGGATACCTGCAGCCTTAGAGGACCTCGGAGACTACTAACACACACACACTGCATACAGACGTTCTTGCAGACTGAACATGAACACATGCATTACGCACAGCCACGGTCCTCACCCCTACGAGGATCTGGCCCTTCCCTAATCATACCATACGTCCAGAAACGTACAGAGTTCCCACTGTCCTGCACACCTGCACACCCAAATCACAGCTCCACACCTCCCACTGCGTCTCCCAGGCCTAAACATGCACGTTCTTCATCCTAACCACCGGTCATTTCCCTAACTGCCGCTTACGTCGCCCCGGAGGATCCCCTCTAGCTGCTGATCACAGGCATGATGGGCTGTTGTTAGGCATGCAGGACGCCAGGCAGGACGCTCTAGAGGACGTGGTCCGAGGAGACTCAGACTGTATTAGACCAGTTTGCTGCGATCTTCAAAGGAATGTTAAAAAAGAGATTGTGCTCGATGTAATCAGCAGAATTTTGTCATGTAAAATCTCCCCAAATGAACGTGCGCTTTTTATTTAATATGAATGATGGTATGAGAGGATGCCTTTGCTCTTTTCATAATGTCCAGAAAACTGGATTGTCTCAGGTTCATAGGTACAAAAACTTGACCAATATGTAAACTGTTGGTGCAGATTTTTGTTTTTGCACATATTTCAACCCGATATCACGCCAAAGCGTGTAATAGACCCGCCTGTCCACCAGAGGATTGAGTGTCAGTGTCACGTTTCGCCTCGCCGAGGCGTGGATATTACACGCATGTATGAAGGTGCAGTTCCAGCAGTGGAGCTTAGTTAGGGTTAGGGAAAACGTCATGGTTGGCCTTAAAATAAGTACGTAAACTAAGTACAATACGTACGGAAAAAAACGTAACTTAAGTACGGAAAACACGTCACTAACGTAACTTACAAAAAAACACTGGTTTCAAACACCGGTCTCCTGGTTGAAAGTCCAGTATTTGTTGGACCCATCCCACCTCCCCTCCCGGCTGCCATAAGTGGCCTTTTTTACTCAGTAGCTTTGAGTGTAGCATATTTACATATTACTGCATTTACATTGCAGTCATTACAAACTACATCACGTAAAAATAACCTGGCAAAAGCAAGAACAGCGTTCTTATTTCATGCTTTTGCCTTGCGCATTATGGTTTCATTCATACGCCTTTTCGTGCAACCGGGCTGTTTATTTGTCACTGTCACTATAAACATAAACTTTGTTTTACATCAGCTAGCCTCTTTTAAAGTGTAATCTTGAATGAAAACATTACTAAAATTGCATTGATACATTTTTTTTGGTAGCGCAGAGTGGGAATATCAGAGCTTTTTCGTCGCTGACGATAGCTGCAGATGGTAACGAGGTTGATGAGAGCCGTGAGAGTGAACCCAAACAGTAAAGTGGTGTGCTTTAAAACCCAAACAATTAGCTAAAAAGACACTAAAGCGTTCCGTAGAACTGAGGGTAGCAGAGTCAGGTGATAATCATCTCTGGGTTTATCTCTAGGAGCAACCCTTTTCGCATTACACATACCAATTTTTTCCATTGTTAACATTAAAAAAATCCTTAGTGCACCTTTAAGTTTTAACTTCCTGTGCATAGAGATGTGTACAAATCTGCCACTACACTTCCACATGTGCAAACATGTTGAATCTCAATTAGTCGGGCGAAGACATCCCTCTCAGTCGCAGTGAAGGTTTCTGTTGCTGGACATGAAAAGTGACTACAATGCATTCCCACTAATAAGGGTTTAACTGGGTGCGAAATGTTTGGTCTCCCTCTCATTGTTCTTCCTAATGGGACCTATTGACTGTTTGTGCAATCAGAGTACATCACTATGTATGTACAGTAGATTAGAGACTAGAGCAGCAGCCTCGCCGCTCTCTTTACATCTATTTATCTTTTTCTACGTTTCTGTTCTCTTTCTCAGCTCGTAATTTGCACTTCGAATCGAAAGGTGCTTCATACCGGCGTGACTGTCGGGAGAATTACCACTGTTGACAAAGCGGTTTACGATACATAATGATCAAAACAATACAAAGAAATGATTAAGGTATAATGCAATCATTTATGCCGCCTTTGTTTCTCTTTGCATATCTTCCCCTCTCTCTGTACAACAGCAGGTAAACAGTCTTGTAGCTTGTAGTGGTTATGTGATTCAGTAGCGCGGCGCGTCTCCGAATGGTAATTTGCAGAAATGAAAACTTAATCAAGCATGCTGCAGAAGTGGCCCTGAATAATTTAACAGTGAGGGGAGAATGAGGGAGTGAGGGGGAGAGAGACGGGAGGAGGAGGAGGAGGGTTGTCAGCGAGGAGAGGAAGAGGAGAGTTTCTTCCTTCTTCCTCCACTCCATCTTTACTTTTCTACTTTAGATCTTTTTTTGCCATCTTTTCTTTATTTCTTTCATCTTTTATTTCCTTTATCTCTTGTTATCTTCTTCTTTCTTCCCTTCTTCCTTTAATTTTCCCTTCCTTTCTTTCTCTTTACCTCCATTTGTTTCCCCTCCTCCATTAGTTTTTGTTGCTACTTACCTCCTTTCTCTCTCCTTTCCTTAAGTATTTCCTTTAATACTCATATTTTCCTCCCTTACCCTGTCTCCCATCCTTCCTCCCATCTTCTCCTGTTTCCTATCTCTATTTCCTTCCCTCCCTTCCTTCCGTCTTTCCTCCCCACATATGCTCCCGTCTTCTGTGATGTACTCGTCTGGACAGTGTATAAGCAAGAAAGAAATCTTAATTTGGAAGAGTTTATCTTTGTCAAATGCTTTCTGAGAGGGTAATTAATTACTTAGCCCCAGTTAAACTTTTAATATCTTCCTTCTCCCTCTCCATCTTTGATTAATTTCTCATCCCGGGGAAAGAAAGACTTTCATTAATACTAAAGCCATTAGTCTTCCAGCAGGAAGAGAGCCCATATTTGGTCGTTACAGATGAATCCCTAACCCCCTAAATGATTAGAGAGCTACAGAATAAACATTTTTCTTCTTTCTGCCCAGTCTGGGAAACATGTCTGACAAGTGCCAGTACATTACTCCACCCCCAACCCTCTGATTTTTTACACTCACAATCTGTTTCTCCATGCATGTGTATAGGCAGCCATACATATCACACACATTTCAACTTTATGTATGTATTAGAATGATTAATATTGACCCTTAATGTCATTCTGAGCATTTAAAGTTTATTTAGGTGAATATAAAACATTAATTAATTAACAGGACCAATAACTACTTCTAAAAAATTAGAGACATTTAAACTACATATTGTATAAATTTACAAATTTCCGTCAAATTTAAAGTCATCCTCTACTCAAACACGTGTTTTGCTTATTGTTACTTCACCTGGATGTTTGAGCTTCACTGTGCAGAATGATGTGTGAATGTGCAGACAAATCTGCTGAAATCAGGGTCGAATGTTCCGCAGGGCTGTGCAAGTATTCATCAGAACCCACAACATAAGTTTTAATAAATTTCCCTGCAAATTTATTCCGTGCTTGGTGTGAAACGGCTTTAAATCTGAGTTTTACACGTGTGCGTACCAGCAGGATTTGTGACATCACAAAAGGAGTGGTTGTCCTTTAACTGCAAGGTTGGCGGTTCGATTCCTGGTTCCTACTGTCTGCATGTCGAAGTGTCCTTGAGTGAGACACTGAACCCCAAGTTGCTCCGCGGGCGCTTCACAGCAGCTCACTGCTCCTAAGGATGGGTTAAATGCAGAGGTTAAAATGTAAACTTTAAAACTTTATTACATTCCTCATATGTATCCAAGTACATATAAATTGAAATAGTGTGATGTGTAAACTTTAAACCTCCTGTGCATATTGAGAATGGCCTTTTTAGTGAAGTGAAGTAGGAGACAGCAGTGTGTCCAGCAGTTCAACTTTTGAAAAGAAGAAAAGATATATTTGCACATTCAAGATTGTGGATTTTTAAACACGGGAGAAGGAGTAGATGCAATTTCAATATTTTTACTTTTTTTCAACTCATTATTATTCAAAGCAAAGTATTTTTATGTGACTAAAATATGTTTGGAGGGGATCTTTAACTTTTTGGTTACAGCATTTTTAAGCAAAAAAGGACAGACATTTTAACTTTTTATACAGTTTTCTGACAGATTTAATATTCTGAAAAGCGGTGACTGGTTCCTGTTTTCATCTCTAGGTCTGTCTAGTTCAGACTTATTCATCTTCACCTGCTGTGAAGCATCTCAGTAATAGTTTATCAATGTAAAATAGCATTTTATTATTTCTAATAGAGGGTCAAGCTAATCTGCTGCAGGACAATTAGTCAAATATGGGTTAAAAATACAAACATATTGTCATCTAGCTGCTCTCTCTCTCTCTCTCTCTCTATCCCTTTCTCTCTCTCTCTCTCTCTCTCTCTCTCTCCCTTTCTCCCTTTCTCCCTTTCTCGCTCTCTCTCTCTCTCTCTCTCTCTCTGTCTAGTCAAACTATATACTTTGGCAGATTGGAGTGAGAATGAACTGCAGCCCCAGACGCTAGTTTGTGAAAGCTCTGCGTTCCTCCTCTCTAATGGAAATTAAGGGCCATGTATGCGTGTGTGCGTGTTTGTGTTTATGTGTGTGTGTGTGTGTGTGTGTGTGTGTGTGTGTGTGTGTGTGTGCGTGCTTGCGAGAGACGTGCCATGCTTTTGTGACAAGGCCTCGCCGGACTCAGATTTTATTAAGTACCCTTTAGACGAAGAGAGAGAAACAAAACAAGGGAAAAGTCTCTCTCTCTCTCTCTCTCTCTCTCTCTCCCTCCTTCACTCTCTCTTTCTCTCTCTCTCTCACACACACACACACACACACGCACGCACACGCACACACACACACGAAGACCAGACTCAGAATTTTATTAAGTACCCTTTAGAAAGAGCGAGAGTGAGACAAGAGGGGAAAAGTCACCGGCAGCATGGTAATCAGGCCCGCTAACCGAGACACCAAGAAAAGAGGGGAGTTTGTTAAAGGAGAAAAGAAAAGACAGAGAGAGAGGAGGGAGGAGGGGGGGAGAGGATGGGAGGACGTTTTCTGAACACTTTTCTTTTTTTTTTGTAAATCCAAAGAAGGGAAAAAAGAGAGTTAAAGAAACTTTACATGTGAGCAAAACACAGTTTTTCTTTGAGAGAATGAAAAAAGAAAATGTCAGCATCAGAAACAGGTGTTTGCTTTGACACACAGACCTTCTCTCTTTGCGTATTCATGCTCTTTATCCATCTTTTAAAGGTACTATATGTAACATTTTACATGAATTAATCCCTTTACATCGACAATGTGTGAACGGATTGTAACACAACTTAAAAACTGAGCCCTTCCTTGACTTTCTTGGTTGCCTATAACGGCCTGTGGACTGATTTCTGTTTAAAGGACTTTGTTAGCTGATGTAGTAATTTGCAAACTACAAGCTAGTTAGTATCATGGAGCCAATGGTCCAAAGAAAATATAGGTACATTACAGATTTTATTAGTATTTTTATTACATTACAGATTTTCTTTTTCTTTAAATGCATTCTGAGGTTGTTTATAATGTGTTTGTTTTGGTAGCATTTTGTGGTTCTAGATAGTAAGTAGTGTGTGTTGGCAAAATGCTGAGAAATAACAGAGTTGTAATACAGACAGACATACACGCATGAAAGATGGACATGAAGTGGTGTGGAGAGCAGGAGGAGGACAGGGAGTGACAGGAGATAGTAGCAGGAGGAGAAGGAGGAGTAGCTGACCGATACCTTGCATGACTGCGCTTTCCCTAGAGGAGCCCTGCCACACACACACACACACACACACACACACTGAGCGACGGCTGGTGTGCGGGTGGCTGTCTTGTTGGCAAGGGTTTCTGATTTCACGGCCTACTGGGTGGTGGCATTCAGCTTCCATCAGGCACCCCTCTTTCAGCCTTTCACACACACACCCCTCACACACACACACACACTGACCCATCCCTTCTGCTCTGTCCACCCAACACCTCCCAGTTTCCTCTCTGCATCTATTTCTCTCACCTCTTCTTCTACAATCTAAAATACTTTCCAGAAATTACTTCTGTATTTCTGGACAAATTTCATGTTTTTGGATGCAATTCATTTTAGCTTTCAGCATTCACACGCATTTTCTGCAGGAATTGCATTTTCTACTTTGACCAAAGCCATTCTCTTTATCTGGGGAAAATAGAAAAAGTGTTCAGGCAGTTGAGCAAGGCACTAATTCTCTAGTGTCAGGGGTCCAACTCCCCGAGCACAACAAGGCACTAAATGCCCTCTGGTTTGGAGAGGGGAAAGCTGATAATGCTGACAAGCTTTTCTTCCAATGAATGGCCAGAACAGACCCCCTGCTTTTCCCAACACACACACACACACACACACTCCCGCACACAAACCAAGTGACAAGTAGCTCATCAAGAAAAATGGCGGACTGGAAATTAGCATTTTGAGTGAGTGCGTCCCCCTAAAGTTGAGGCAGATGATGCATGCTCAATCTGGACAAATGATAATTGATAGAGAGAGAGAAGGAGGGAGGGAGAGGGTGGGAGGTCCTGTCAGCTTGTGTCTGAGTAGGTCGGCTTGGACCGAGGGCGCCGGGGGTCAAGAAACAAGAGGTCTCATAGACACACACACACACTGACACTACGCTGCAGTTTCTTTCTCAGCCATTCAGGCTTTGTTATGTGAGAGAATTTAGTGCTCAGCAAACCAGCTCCGTCAGTAACTTCTCGTTGGACTTCATGAAGCTCTCTCTCTCTTCCTCTCTCAGAAAATCCTATAGAATCCGATAGAAGGCCTGTGATGAATTTGGGTCATAACAAAATTATTTACAGCTCTTTTTCTTTGGGATTCTTCCGATGACGACAGATTAGTCCAGTGGTTCCCAACCTTTTGTCTTAGAGGACCCCTTTTCTATCGTTGAGTAAACTGACGACCCCTGACTAAGTGACATATTTTATGGTTATTTCATATTACATGCAATGCAGAACAATAACAGCACAGAACCACTGATAAACTGTCAAATTAACCCAAATAGTGAACGCAATAACTTTGTGTAAAACAAGCGATTTGGATGAATTTTGAGCATTATTTCCTGTGAATATTGCATCAGAAATTACATTTCCTGAATTTTATTTAGTTTTGAATAAAACGCTGAAATAAAGGCCAACTGTATTTTTTTTAAAAAGTTGTCTTACACCCTTTAAAATCAAGAAGGCCTCGCAACCCCGCTTGAAGCTCCCAGGTTGGGAACCAGTGGATTCGTCTTCTTTTTAATTTTGTACAAAAGGTTATGTGGTAATGTACTGATGTAATGTTTAAAGGGATATCAGCAGAGAAAGGAAGGCTGGCAATAATCTAGATTTGACTTATTGTTAACAACCCTACAAAAAACAAACAAAGTTCTGCGCCATATAGCTCCATTTTTGTCCAAAAACGATATTAAAACCACATCAGTAAAACACACCGTTGCACGATAGTTGACATATTCCCTCATTGTGATGATTATGGGGGCTGTTGTTTATTTTGAGTCAATCATATGTTCATTGTTATGGAGATGTAATTGCTCACTAGCCTGTATTAATACGCACAAAAAAATAGTCCCTGACAAATGCATTATCTATTCCAGTTTGAGTGACTTTTGCTAAAAACTACAGTGCCCAGCTGTTTTAATAAATTACTGAACCTTTTTTAAAAAAACAAACTATATATTTGTGACCTGTTTTTAAAGATTTATGTCCTCAGTAGGAACCAATGGGCTTGGATCTGAGCGCCATGGACAGGAAGTTTAAAGTATCGAGAGAACACTTTTTTTGCTTTTTAATGGGATTTGCTTACAATAAGAAAAATATGGAATAACCAGGCTTATCCTTTAATTTCAAATAGCGAAAACATGTGCATTTAAAATATTTGTAGTCATGTAACAAATGTTATAATATTGCCAAATGGTTGAATTGTGTGTCTGGTGCTCAAAGTCACTCCATAGTCAATGGATGGAGTATAATTATAACTCTCCTATAGCAACTTCTTTCTGCAGTATCTATCTTTCTAAAATGGTATTAGTTTCTTCTACAGATAATTGATTTCTTTAAGAGTAAGTTCCCATTGAGACTACCGCGTGTATATATGTGTGAGAGAGAGAGAGAATGTATTAGGTGCAGACACCCGATCCATCCTCCTCTTCCTCTCCTCGCCTAGTCCTACAGAAACACTAAATGAAGCCCCGTGTCCTTTAGATGATCCTCCTTTGATTTAATGCCGAAGGCGCACCAGGAGAACCTGTTGAAAAATCACTTCCCTGGATTTAGTTTTGGACAATAAAACACTGTCCAAACGTAATTAAAAAACCCGCACGGTCCTCCTCTACAAGTCGTTAACCTCTCGTGATACTTTTTAGGAATTGCGCCATAAAGCTCGGGGAGTTTTTAATGGGCACAAATCAAATATGGTCCTTGCGTTAATTTAATTAAGGCTCGCTACCAAAATGTCCGGCCTCGGTCCAAATATTTGAGAGGAGCGATACTTTTTCCCCCTCCTCCAAGTTGATTAAAATATGTGATATTTCACATTAGTTTAGTTTTTATGGGCAGTGAGGTAATTCATTGTCAGTAAATGGCTTGTCAGAGTGCTCTGTGAGTGATGTAATGCTATGAAGTCTATCGTTTGAATTGCCCCTACGCCTATTAGAGAAAATCGACTTCTGGGCCCATTATTTGATTATCTTGCAGGAAGTTTGGAGGAGGCCATTGGCATCATGTTATTGGAAGGGATCACATTTTTCAGTTTTACAAGTGGGCTGAGAGTATTAAACCGCTTCTATGCTTTTAAATGTCTGACCGAACAGGCCCCGTATCCTTGGAACATTTTTAGAAACAACACATTTTAACAATAATAATGATGCATCACTTTTACTACTGTTCCTCCTAAATGTAATAATAATAAATAAAATGATTTAAACAATAGATATATTTATATAATCAAAGCTTTTACTTGCACCATATGCTCATGCAACATGCAAACACCTCCCCTTCCAACTCATTTATACCCTTTAATTAAAATATGTCAGGTTCCCATTCGCTGTAAAAGCACTTGAACACGTTCCTCAGGTCCCGTATCAAGGTAGGACCTAATACCTGGGCCTAATTAACACGCATTTAAAAATACTCATGATGCAAATTACCGTTAACATCAGAACAGGGGTGCAGAGGGGGGAGGGGAGGGGGTAAACGACAAGACGAGATAATTCTACTAATGCATATTTATCTCATGCTAATTGGCGTGCACGGCTAAAGAAAAGCGTGCACTTAATTAATTGACACGGAGGGGGGGTGGAAATGAATTGGAGGCACTCAATCTGGAGAGAGGGAGACAACAACAGGGAGAGAGGGGAGGGAAGAGGGGGTGTGGAGATTCAGCAAGAGGCAAAAACAAAAACAAGTTTGGTTAAATCGTTTTGAGGGGTACCTTTTCTAATTTTTTTCAAAATAAATTACTCATTTTGGAAAAAGCCCATAGTGTGTCTATTTTATCAATGGGTGTACATTAGAAGAAACTAAAGAATTCAGAAGGAGGCTAAATTAATGTTTTCATCTTGTAACTGCTAAAACGAATTTTCAAAATAAACCAAAATTACTAAAATAAATCCGTATTACAAATTGTCAATACACTATGATTCTATGGCAATATTCCCATAAAACAACTGTTAACTACCAACATCAACTCATAAAGAAAGCCTAATATCACTATTAAGGATCATGGACACTGTAAATCTCTATAGGAATCTCATAGCTATGAAATAAAACACCATAAATTACAATAAGGACACTCTAATATCAAAGAAAGTAATATTATATTTTATATATTGAAGATAAATCACATATTTAAGTCTTTAAATGTCTAATTTTATTAAATAAATCGGGATATTTTGTAACCAAGCAATGGCTGAAATGACTTTAGGCTAATTTGGCATTAAAAGCATTGGCCGTGTTTTTCCCCAACAAGTGGGACATGGTGGATTTCCCAAACTGGCCCTTAACGTCTGTCCCGGTTAGTCACTCTGTGTGTCCCTAATGCCAGATTTCAGAGTGGTTTTGTTAACAAAATAGCTGTGTCTGTCCAGCTCGCCCCGTGTAATTTGGTTTGTGTAGTTGGCCCTATGTTATAGGGGCCCTCACACACACACACACACACACACACACACACACACACACACGCACACACACTCACGCACACACTCCCTGTATCTCTCATTCATTTGTTTACGGTCTACCCTCTTTTTAAGGCGAGTGATAGGACGCAGAAGCAGGACCTTTTCACGCCTGCCTCCCTCTCCTCCCTCTCCTCCTCCTCCTCCCTTCCTCCCCTCTCTGCTCCGCCCGCTCCGGAGGCACAAGAATTAAAACCGAAATGTTTTTGAACACACACACACACACACACACACACACACACACACACACACACACAACACTCATCCATTTCAAGCCACAGATGGTCTTTTGAATGGAGCGGGGGTTCCCTTGTTGTGTATGTGTGTATGAATGTGGGAGTTTACCCTCGCTTTTAGCCTCCTCCTCCTCCTCCTCCTCCTCCTCTGTGCCCAGGCAGCCGTTTTGCTCCTTCACTTCTTTCTCTCTTTGTTGCCTCCCAACTTTCTCTTTTGGAAACGTCTTTTGTGTCAAACCCACGGCCACTGACTAACTCTGCCTTCTGCTCATCTCCCCCCATTTTAACCTCACACATCCTGCGCCCAGTGTGTGTGTGTATATGTATATGTGTGTTTCAGAGATAGAGACCATTACTAGTGCAAATATAGACCTAAGCATAGTAATCCTGTCATAAATCTTTAGAAATATGCCGTACAAAGAGCACAACAAAAACATAATACGGTAAATGTTGAGTACAATATAAGAATATTGGAGTAAGTATGTTAAGGGGAAAGTGAAAAAGAGGATTTTGATTATGAAAAAGTCAGGCTGTTCTCACACAACATATGTAAAAGTAAGCACTGCAATTCGTATACATCCTTAATTCGTACACAATCCACGTAATCGTGAACAAGAAGTATAAAGAGCGATAAACGCCGCGTGGGGTGGAGGTCCGGGTGGACGGGTGGGTCCAAAAACCCACCCAGGAGGCCGCTGTTGGTGCCCCGTGTGAAGTCAACGTTGATTTATTCGTCATGTAACTTCCGTACATAAGTTACGCCACTTCTGGAGTTATTTGAACCCAAACCACGATCTTTTTCCTAAACCTAACTAAGTTGTTTGCTGTGAAGACAGAATTTTATTTTGAAAAGATTGGGGCAGAAATTACCACGTGAATCAAATGTTGCGGGACATTCGGAAGAAAAAAAAACTTTTCATAAGATGAGGATACGTTGGAATATTATAGCAAGTATGTTTCTGAGGGGAAATGGAAGAAGACAATTTTTAACTATGAAAAACTACATTGGCAACCACTTCATCAGCTGTTTATGCTTTTATTTTGCAAGATATGCCACACACAACAGCAACATGCAAGACATAATATTTATTTACAGCTCAGATAATGTGTATACTTGTTGACATCTTCTGGGATATGTACATATATATGTTTAGGTGTATGTGTGTGTGAGGAATTACCATACAGTGGCACAATGTTCTCACTGTATTTTCATGTGGAGGCCCGTGGAGAATCTGGCATCAAGGCAAACACATGCCCACTCAGATTAGTCAGGGTAACACTCCGATAAAGAGGGAAGAAAAATCATTGCTACTGTGTGTCAAATTATAAAATTGACCACCTGTTTCTCACACAAACACTCCCATAACATGTATGATCTCGTATGAATACTCTTAGTGGCAGCAGAGCAGAGCAGCTGTCCTCGTTGGTGGTCCCAGTTATGTGTTGAATTTTTACTCGTATGTAAAATGAAACCCAATCCTATTTGGCGCGCTATTTCCCCGTATAGCGTTGTTTTATAGCAAGTGTCTGCATTCTTTTTGGACATGGGAGTGGGGTAAGGTTTCATTCACTCATGCGGCTGCTTCCTACTTTTTTAGCGGCGCATATTTAAAGAGCCACTTGTAACCGAGCTAAAGGGGGAAGAGCGCGGACACTGTGGCGTTTCTCCGTGTGACTGACTAATTTATCGTCTTTGCTCTCTGTTCGCTCATCCTCTCTCCTCTCCTCTCCTCTCCTCTCCCTAGGTGGCTCTGGTAATAAACACACTAGCTGTCTGTCTGTCTTGCCGCCTTGGCAGGTTGAGGCCTACTTAACCAGGCGAAACCGCTGCTCTTTTCTAAGTCCCTTTGAATGCCTCCCTTTGTCGGCGACACGCTACCATGTTAATGTCATGTACCGTAGAAATTGCAGCGGCTATGGCTATTAGCTTCGCCGCTAAAGTACAGAGAGTGACGAGCGAGAGAGAGAGCGAGAGAGGCTGCCACAAAACCCAGCCGGCTTCAAATGCAGACCATAATTGCATTGCTGTGAAGAGGGTTAGCCCTTTTCTCTCCCCCCCCACCCACCACCCCTCTCTCTTCTCCTCTCTCCATATCTTTTCCTCAACGATCCCCCCCCCCACCACCACCTCTCTCTTTCTCTCCCTTTTTGTGTGTGCGATTTGTCCCTTAAGCCGGCGTAACGTCTCGGCCGAGGCCGCAGAATGTGGAGAGCAAATTGGAGGCAGAGCGTGAACAATGGAACATGCATCGCTGCTGGGGCATTCTTCTTCTTTACTGGGAACTGTGGGAGGGGTAGAGGGAGAGAAAGTCATTTTGTAAGGAAACTCCAGTGCAATAGACATCCAGATGTAGACAGCGATACTGGGTTGTACACCATACTCATAACAAAGCGGCGTTAGTTTGACTTTTACTTGACTTATTTCAGGTATGTTGTTAAATTTAGTTTTGGGAGAATGAGAAGAAAATGCATAATGGGATAACGTAAACAAAGAGTAAACATGGGATTAAAAAAAAAAAAGTCTGAGGCAGAACAAGGGGTATCAAAGTTAGGACATCATTATTTTTCTTTTGTTTTTCAGGTTCTATATTGCCTGTCGTGCTTACCGCCCATCGCCTCTTTTAGTCCCCCTGAGGGGTATTCAGCCCATGATAAGTTATGGGCCACAGATCTGTGTTTTCTATATGGACTCCATATGAATGTTTGTATGCAAGTTTCATTCCTGTGAAGTCAGATCACAGGAGGGGATGGTGAGGGGGCACTACTGACAGGAGGAGATGAGAAGAAACAAGATGACAGGGTAGAGAATATAAATATGGAATATGTACAATGAGGAAAGCTGACAAGAAGAAATGACAGCAGGGAAGCGAAGCACAGAACAGAGCTGAGGAGAACACGGGGGGCACAAAGTTGAAAAAATGAGCAGAGTGGGGAAAATAAAGAAGCAGGACCAACTAAACAACGCAGGACAGGATAGACCAGATAATATTATCTTCAGCAGTCAACAATTGCTAGCTTGACTTCAGCCGTGTACTTCGGCGCTGAGGCCCTTTGAAGACTCAAAAGAGGCAAAAAAAGCGGCAGATGAGAAAAGAAGTCAAACACAGCACACAGAGGCGAAGAGAAGCAGAACAGCTTGTCTTCAGCGGTGAATAGCAGCGTGTATCGTTCACATTGAGTCAACAGATTAGCGACGGAGGAAGCTTAGCTATTCCTGGCCTCCTCCGTTTGATGTTTCGGGAGGCCTAATTTGATTTTTCACCTCCTATTGTTTCAGCGCTGTGCTCCCCTAATCCACTTTAAAGTGGAGACAGCTTTCATCCATTCCTCTTTCCTCTTTCTCGCCTTCTCCCACTGTTGCTGCGTCCTTTTCTTTTGTTACTCTCATCTCCACCAGTGCTCCACAGGCCCGCGAACATCCCCTAACTTTAGCGGACAACCCTTTAAGGAAACTTTTTATATTTATAAGCAACATTTTACTCTTTTTCGTACATTTTACTTCTACTTTTTTTAAACAAAAGTAAGTTTTATCACAATACCATTAATAAATCTTAAGTCTATAATTAGACATATTGTAAATCTCTTCAGGAATTTTGTTTGTAGAGACAATCTTAGCAAGACGTTAGCATAAGATTCTTCTTAAGGCTTCAATTGACTCTACTAGAGCTGCAAGCAGCGTTAGATGGATATTGTTTCAAGATATTCACCAAAACTTCAAGCCTCCATCACTGAATAAAATCTAAAACATTTTAGCCAGCAAGCTAAGGCTAACAAAGTTGATAGGTGAATGCTCTTGGAGGTTCACAGACACCACGCTCCTATCTTCGTAGCATTATCTTCATCTTTAAGTGCATTTCTGTGGTCTTCATCGAGGACCACAATGGAAATAAGTCTTATACTTTGTGTCAACTTATAATTAGCTAGTTAACTTTCGCATTAGCAGTGCTTGTTTGTTTTTACCAAGTGTTTGGTGGTAAAAGGAAAAGTATACAGCTATAAATAGTTTATTTAACTGACAGTTTTTGATGTATTCTGATATATATTTGACTTGTCTGTTGACCTTTACAATATTTTGTCAGTTTCTGGGCTTTCGAAGCAATACCAGTTTATCCTCTTTCTCTCCTGCATGACAGCAGAATGACTTTATCTTAAGTTAGAATACTTTTTGTTGTTGTTTTGCAGGTGTTATATCTCGAATAAATCCTTTAATGGTGCATTGCTGTTGGCTCGTGGACGATAGATTACATGTCTCTCACAAATGACCTGGGTTATTACACTGTGGTTGTTGCTCTACGGAGATGACGCTGCCTTGTTGTTGACAGAAAGTGTCCGACAGAGCAACAGTAGCTAATTTGTCATTCCTTCGTTACTTTCAGCTTTTTGCTTTTGTCCCGTTCACTTTGCTACATTACATCCTCCATCTCTTTCATCCCGTATCAAGTGCTAAGAGAGAAAGAAAAGAACAAAATATGATCAAGCCAGCCCTGTGTTCCTCTCAGTCTAACTTCCCCACAGAGTTGAAGTGCTCCAACAGTTCTTGATAGTAATAAAAGCCTTCGGGGTTGGAGGGGTTTTTCGTTTTCTGGCCTTAAAGCGCTCCCCTCCGCCAAGCCACCCCATCCCATTCTCCGCTGCAGGCTGTATTAACCCTGAAGAAAAGCCTCTGGAGAAGCACAAGAATGGTCGGAGAAAAGAAGAGGTGGAAATTGTCACCACAGAGAGACCCCCCCCCCCTCTTCCCTTCCCCTCCTTTTTTCCCCCTCAGTGAAAACAGCGAAATGACCAGCCCCTTGGCTCGGTGACTGCGCTCAGCTTGCTATAAGGGAGCTTAATGCACCCAACCCTCCACCCCATTGTCAACCCCCCCTTCCCGACCCCAAGCTACCCCTTAAAAGGGGGTCGGGGTAGTCCCCCCCCCTCACCAACACACACATTACCAATGCACACACACAAAAAAACACCAGCCTTGAAAAGAGCCACACACATCAACTCCTTTTGTGTTGGCTTCTCCTCCGAACCATTGACTCACTGCTGCTGCATTTACACCCTCCTCCATCACCTCTACACCATCCCCTCCAGCCTTTTCTCTTCACTCTCCATCCATCCATCCATCCGTCCTTCTCTTCCTCCTCTGCGTGTCCTCTTCCCCCTCCCAAAGTGGTTGGGAAGCCCCACTGGAGAGAGAGGTGGAATAAAAAAGAGTGGGGGTGAATAAAGACAGACAGACTGTCAGTGCATATGCTGGGTGGGTGACTCCACTCCTCTATATTTAAAGAACCATCTGTGATAGTTTTTATTCAAACAAGCAGCATCAATAGAACGTTAAGAGAGCTCCTTTTGTCCCCTCTTCCTTTCTCTTTAAGTTCCCCTGCTCGCAATTTCCATTTCTCCCTCAGCGGTTTTGATTCTCCTCTTGCGCTGTTAATTTGTGAACATATGGGAATGCAATTTTCAGAAAGCTGCTAATGCATTTCTGTTGTGTTGTCTGTGCATCTTTTTCCACTAAAAATGTAAGGGAAAAAAAAAAACGTCACCAATTTCAACTTTAGTGTAGAGCATAAATGCGCTGTGATATCTGCTTTTATACTGCATGTATCAATGTGTGTGTGTGTGCCCGTGTGTGTGATGGATTAGCTCTGTGAGGGGCTCAGCGGTGCACTGATATCTTTGCTCAGCGCTCACAGCATGATACACCAGATACTGGCACGTGCTCGCTCTCACACACACACACACACACTTACACACACACACGTATGAGCAGGGATTTGGTGTCCAGCAGCGTGTAGACAACCCAGTGGTGAGCTGTCACTCTATGTGTGTGAAGCCTTGTTCTTCTAACAGTCCTCTAATCCTTCTAGAGTGGCCCTGATAGGCCTAATGACACACATTGGGACTCCACAGGGTACTGCACCTGTGCATGTGTGTGTGTGTGTGTGTGTGTGTGTGTGTGTGTGTGTGTTGGAGCTATTACCACTTGCTGTGACACTTAAACATGATACTTTTTCTTATTTTGAAGTAAACCATTTCTCCTTACAGCATTAAAACTTACTGTATATGTGGCTGTATATTCAACATGGATTTTTTTTTTTTAAATGTTCCAAAAAGCAATTTGCTGCTTCATATAAAATATTCTGTAACATAACTCGGAAAGAGCTGCGCTCATAAATGTCAAATGTGACTTTTTCCGGACACTCCAACAACCACAGAATGGTCGGGCAGCACCCAATTAAATCTCGCAGTGACCCCGGTTTGGGTTCCGCTTCAGAGGGCAGGGAAGTGTCGGCTCCTGGCACCGCAGCAGCAGAGCAGCAGCAGCAGCAACATGTTGGTGACTCTGCCAGCATCGGCGACGCTGCCGTTCCCAGTTAGAGCTGCAGCACAGCAGACAAAGAAAGTGGTGTATGTGAGGGTGACATCACCCCATAGAGAGTTGTGATCCTCTCCACTCAGCTCTGAGTTCGGAAATGAGCGTCTAGGTCAACTTTTCTGTAAAATATTTTCTTTTTTAAAAACATTTAAATGATTTTTCATGGTTAACGTTTTTTTTCTTTTTCTTTTTTAGATATTAGCATTTAAAACTTTTTTTTTTTCGCAACCAATTTACATGTGCTGCGTCCAAAATCACATACTATGCGCTGCATACCCAATGTTATCGTTGAACATACTTTTTTGTGAATAAACAGTAATATGTATCTTTTCGGACGCACCAAAGAGTATAGAAGCAAAGAGATTCATTTTTTTTGACAACAGCCGCTGCTGCCATTTTGGACTGAAAACACTTATTGTATTTATGCCCGATGATCTATCCAAACATTAGTTATTCAAGGTCAATGCTTAACTTTAACTATTCAAGATCAATGCCTAACCTTAACAATCTCGCGAAAGTTTCCGCGGTTTAGGGGCTCCCTTCTAGCCATTACTCTAAAAAATCTCCCATGCAGTTTTAGCTTAATAAATACCATCTTAGCATGAAATTTCGGATGCAACCATGGTACATGTACCATCATGGTCACTAAGCAACCTTGGAGAACAGGCTGACACCATTGAAGGAAGTCTTTAGAACAGAAGCCACTGTCTCTCTCCATAGGAAACAGACTCATAAACTAAGAACTACCTGTTAACTGAAACAGGTGGTTTAACTACTGTCTAGCCCATGGCTACCAAGCTAATGGCTTCCTGTACAACACTCACACACACACACACACACACACCAACACAGTCTGACTCTGTCTAAACACACGTTTTGACCCACAGGAAGAAATGTGTATATCTCCCTCAATGACAGGTCCCATCGTATAGCACCGGCTCTCCCAGAGTGTGTGAAACGCAGCGCACTGCTCCCTCTGCTCTCCGTACTTTAATGGCCATTTCCTTTTTCAATCCAACGAACACAATTCAAACATCGCTGATGTATCTGTGCTGCTGTCACTGTAACAAGATGGTAAACTCTACAAGCACTTCTGTCTGTCTGTATCATAGACTGTATATAAAGATAGACGACGCGTCTCCTCTTCCACCCACTGCACAGAAGTGAAGACAAAATATCCCAGATATGGGAGCTGCCATTTCGAGCTTTTGACGTCATTTGGAGCCAGAGTCTGCGCAGTAGTATTCACCCACCCGAACCAATTACGAGCCGAGCATGGCCGCAGCTTGTCAGCGAGAGAGACTCACAGCTGTCAATCATGACATCTCACCCCCTTTTTATAGCATCAAATAACTCATTAAAACCAAATTTATCAGACAAATTAACACTTGAACATCAGCGTGATAAGAACTACCTTAAATGACAGAAACCATTTTTAGTTTGGCACACATCCCTTCAACTAACATAGAGGGGGCGGGACTTATAACCTATACTGCAACCAGCCACCAGGGGGCGATCCAGGTGTTTTGGCTTCACATTTGGGGCGCTGTCGTGTCGTCCATCTTTATAAACAGTATATGGTCTGTATTAGTCGACCTCGCTAATATTTTTACGGGAAATAAAAACCAGAGCGAGGCAGAAGGAGACAGAAACAAGGGATTTGATTCCTCCATCGGTACCGTGCTGTTTCTGGCTCTTTATTCAGACAGGGAGAAACTTTCTCTTTTTCTGTACCTCAAACCTCCGTTTGTCTCCCTCTGTCTAAAAAAAATTACACGGGAAGAAAGAAGGAAAAGATAAAACAGCACATGTAACAATCTGTTTGCCTGTGTGTGTGTGTGTGTGTGTGTGTGTGTGGTTGCGTGTGTGTGTGTGTGTGTGATGGGAGCAAAGTGAGGTTAGATTATAGGGTCTGGGCTCTGAGAGGGAGGTGGAGGGAGGCGTAGGGGGGGGTGGCGGCGCAGGGACAGCTAGTGACATGATGGGACTCCTAATGGTCATAATTGGCGGTGGCTTTGACAGCAACTATATGATAGCTGCACAATATACACAACTCTGACTGTGTGTGTGTGTGTGTGTGTGTGTGTGTGTGTGTGTTTCTTTAAGAAGAAATTTACACAAAATTGCAGCGAGGTTGTTGAACCGCTTGTTTGCAACCACCGCCTGTTTCTCTCCCTTTCTTTGTGTGTGTGTGTGTGTGTGTGTTTGTGTGTGTATGCGTGCGTGTGTGTGTGTCAGATATAAATATTGTATAAACACAGTTGAGTTGGCTCCTGACAGGTGTAAAAGGTAGCAGTTAAGATTGCTCCCCTCCTACCTGTTTTTGCTCTTTTTAATGCTGCTTAAACACACACACACACACACACACACACACACACACACACACACACCAATGACAGTGTTGTCGTTTTTTACAAAAAGCAACCGCTGCCATTTATTGTGACTTCTTCAAAATGGAAATTAAACCTTCAACTGCTCATCCATCCGTCTATCCACCCGTCACCTATTTCACAAATTTACTTTTGTATCTTTAAGTTAACGTCTTAGTTGGTATTTTAGCTGTTAGTGAAGGATGGTTTAATTCCGTGGTTTGTTAAAATCTTTTTTATAAAACTGGATTTTTGGTGTTGATTTATTGAATTATGCAATTTTAATAGTGAATACGACAATGTGGTAAAAGTGAAAATGACATTAGTAGAACTATTGCACAATAATGACACAGGTTTTATCTTTACAATTGAAGGAATCCTCATAGAAACAGTGGAACGGGTCAGTAGTGATGCAAAGAATAAAAAAGGAGGGGATGCCATTTGATGCATAAAAGTGATAACATCTGCTGTGTAATGCACACCTGGTGGACAGGTGCGTAGGAAAATTAGATAATACAAAAGAAATTCGTGCACACTTTGGTCATGGATCTACTTCCGTTGGGTCTGACGAAGATCCGTGACCGAAACGAAATGTCGTCTCTCAACTAGAATGAGCTTCAGATCCCCAACAAAGGGACTAAAACTACATTTTGTATTTATTCTAGCTGTTTTGGTTTCTTTTTTTTTATCATACTGAGATTTCCCTAAGAGTCAATAGTGGGAAATGAGGGATGCATCGTTCCGACTTTTTCAGTCTCGATACCGATAGCGATACCTTAGCTTTGGGTATTATGCCTCGCTATGTTGAAGTGACTGGGATCATTCTTTTATGTGTAAGGAAACATCAGGCTTTCCTAACTTTGTAAAACAAAATGAAGCAAATAAATACATAGATATAAATTTACTGAATTGTTATTTATTATTAAAATAATAAATCGTACGCCAGCAAATTGGTATACATCTTCAACAATAGATTGGCAACCTTTTTAATGCATCAACAAATCGGTCAAAATTTTCAACAGGAATTAAAATTTCAGTATATAATGTATATAGTATATAAACATAGAATTGAATTTAATAGATCGGCCCATTGTATCTGCCCGATTTCCGATCCGGTATCGGTGCATCCCTAATTTTTTTGTGCATTTGAAAGACTCAACAGTGAAAGAGTGAAAGTCTTCGATAGAGAGACACAGAGAGAGAGCCTGGCAATCATAACAGCAGACGATCTCTTGCACCTGAACGAGCAGCAGCGCTCTGTGTGTGTGTGTGAGCCAAAACGCTCCCTCTGATCTCGGTTCAAAGGCGGCAGGGAAGAGGCTCAAAGCATTCTGGGTCCAGGGGAGAGATGGAGGGAAGGAGGTAAAAGAAGGAACGGGGGAATGACACAAAGAAAAAGTCAAGGAGAGTAAAGGAGATAGATGCGGCAAAGATTCCCCAGGGCTGGCAAATCATTCAGAGCACAGATGGATATGTGGGTTCAAAAGACTCTTTTTGATCAACATGTCGTATCTCAAATTTCATCTTGTTTTAGTGCACTTGACCTCTGATATCTAGCCCAGTCGCACAGCAGTTTGTGAAATAGTCATGAAATTTAATGTATTGATTCATGTATAGTACATAGACACAAATTTCCCTGGTGGTCAGCACGAAATCAGTTCTTATGTAATCCACTTAACTGTGTACCGGGAAGAATAAAAAGCAACAAATGCCGCGTAGGGAGGAGGTTGGGGTGGATAGGTGGGTCTAAAAACATCGGACCAGGAGACCGCTGTTGGTGCCCCGTGTGAAGTCAACGTTGATTTATTCGTCACGTAACTTCTTAAGTTACACCACTTACGGAGTTATGTTAAGCCAAACCAGGATCTTTTCCCTAAACCTAACTAAGTAGTTTTGTTGCCTAAACCCTCACTAAGTCAATCTTTTCATAAACCTAACTAAGTAGTTTTATTTTTAAAAGACTGGAGCAGAAATTGACATTCTGGACATTCGTAGGAACACACATAAAAAATACATTGTTGAATGTCGTGCTAAACGTCCATGTACATAAATCAATACATTCAATTTCGAGACTATTTCAGGAATGCAGTGAGACTTTGTTAGATATTTTATTTTTGGCAAGTATAGCAGTTGTTTTATAGTCTTGAGATCATTCTAAATTCTTGATGAGATTAGTCTGAAATAGCAATTAGAGAAGGAAATGTCCAGTCAGATGAGTTTTCCTACATTACAAATATATAAACCAGATTTTACTTTTTCGACATCCCAAAACAAAGATTCCTCCTCTGCTAGATCTCAATTTGAAGTCAGCTTTGAAGAGCATCACAAAAGAGCATTAGTGGAAGAATTAGTGCCATTGAAAGTCAATGGGGGTAAGATAAGCTGTGATACTATTAGAGAGACAAACCCTTGAAAGTTAAGGCCTTAAATTCAGAAACAGTGCTGTTACCCTACTGTGTGTGTGTGCATGTGTGTGTGCATGTGTGCGTGTGCATGTGTGTGTGTGAGAGAGAGGAAGAGTCTGATGGTCTTAACAGTAAAACTAATAGTGGATGACTGCCTTAGCTGGAGGCTCACTTCTCTGTGAAGTTTCCAGCTGCTTTCAAAAGACACGCACAGCACACACTGAAAACTTCTCTCTCTCACACACACACACACACACACACACACACACATACACACTTTTGGGAAAGTCAAACATAAAGCCATAGAGGTTGGATTTAAAAAAAAAAAAAAGTAAAAGTAGAACAGGAAGAAGATCATGTGGTGAAATGGCGTGATGTAAATCTTGTTTTTTCTCATCGGTGTGAGTCATCTTTACTTCCAGAGATCTCGTTATGATGGATGGATTAGAGGGAGAAGGGGAGACGCAAGGGAAAACAATTTGGAGAAATTTACGCCTTAGTTCGCTGCAGCTTGTAGTCGAGTATTGCGATGTTTTACGAGCCGCTGTCTGAGTCCATTTCCTCTCATTTTATTTCATTTAGGCTTATGGTTTCTTTAACTTATAGTTTATTTTGAAAAGACACTCAGCATGAAATACTGCGTCACTCATGTCTGTGTAGCTGTCGTTGTGTTGTTTGTCTTGGTCGTAAAGTCGGAGCTGTAAAGGTTAAATGCACAGTTGGCCACTAAAGCATGCAGACAGTCCTTTGGTGTGTGTGTGTGTGTCACCACTGGTCAAGGTTTCTGTCTTTGTCTGGCTGGGGGGGGGGGGCGGCTGGACACCAGTCTACTCTTCCTTCCCCCTGCACACACACACACACACATGCACACACACACACACGGACAGGTTGGGTCTGTTTTTGTGGGAGGAAGGTGTCACGGGTCAGCGGTAAAAGACCAGGCCTGCTTTTTCATTGGTCGACCCCTACTTCCTACTTCCTGGATGACCCGGCGCCATCTGGGGAAGTGATTGGTTGAGAAGAAGAAGAAGAAGAAGAAGAAGCCTCTCGAGTGAGGTTGAGCGGGGTTGCCGCGGGTTACCCCTCTGAGGCCTGTCACTCCAATGAGTCGTAGAGCCGCTGCTAATGATCAAACCAGCCAAGTCACGAACATTTTCACCTTCCTGTGTTTCAAAGCTTTTCAATCTGTCCGTGGGATTTTGAGGCTAAATGAAACAGAAAACGTGAAAGAAAATTACATTTAAATAAAAAGTAATTAAAATGGAGAAAATTAGGAGAGGAGGGGAGGATGAGGATGGGAGAGAAAGAGAGGGAAGGAGAAGAGGAGAAAGCAGGTAAGGAAAGAAAATGAAAGGAAAGGAAGACAGAAGAGAGGACAGGGAATAAGGATAGGAGGTAAAGAGGGGTAAAGAGAGAGGAAAGGAAAATATGACAGAAGAGAGAAGATATGAAATGAAGATAGAGAGGAAGGAGGGGAGGAAAACCGGAGAGGAAAGGAAATGAGGACAGAACAGAGGAGATGAGAAAACAGGAGAGGAAAGGAAAATAGGCCAGAAGATAGGAGAGGAAAAAACAGGAGAGCAAAGGAAATGAGGACACGAGAGGAGAGGACAAGAGAGGAGAAGATATGAAATAAAGATAGGAGAGGAAGGAGGGAAGGAGAGGAAAGGACAGTAAGACATGAGAGGAGAGGAGAAAAAATAAGGATAGGAGATGAAGGAGGGAAAGAGAGGAGAAGAGAAAACAGGAGAGGAAAGGAAATGAGTACAGAAGAGAGGAGAGGAGATAAAATAAGGATAGGTGAGGAAGGAGGGAAAGAGGGGGGAGGAGGGAAGAAAACAGAAGAGGAAAGGAAATGAGGACTCAAGAAAGGGGCAGACATGAGGACACAAGAGAGGAGAAGATATGAAATAAAGATAGTAGTGGAAGGGGGGAAGGAGATGAGATTAGGAAATAAGGGAGGAAAGGAAAAGAGGACATAAGATAGGAGAGGAAATAAGGACACAAGAGAGGAGAAGAGATTAAATAAAGATAGGAGAGGAAGAACGGAAGGAGAGGAAAGGAAATGAGAGAGGACATATTTCCTTCATATCTATTAATTTTCCCTTTCTGTCATCTACATACCTTCCTTCCCTCTTTTCACCCTTCTCCCTTCATCCATGTATCCTACATTTCCACATGCCTCCTTCCTCCCTCCCTCCTTCCTTTGTCCTCACCTCTTTTCACCCCTCCCTCCCTCCCCTCTCTCTCTCTCTCTTTACACTCCTCTACCTCCTTCCTCTGCCCTTCTCTCCCAGTCTCTCCTGTTTATGAAGGTAAATTTATAGGTCTACCAGGAGCTGTTAGCTGGAGGTGGCCTCCGCCGCTCAAACCACAACAAGGCTTCAGCCTCCACATGGAGCAGAAACAGCATACTGGGCATACTGGGTTATTTCCATCAGCACACATTACACACGGCGGTACACTCACACCTCCCATTATCTGCTAATGAGCATCCCTGTTTTCCCCCGTCGGATCCCCCCCCTCCTCGCTCCATCATACTCCTGATGAGTGGTCGGCTTGTGTTTCTTCTTCTTCTTACTTTATATTGCTCCATCTAGCATTTGTTTTTTATTGGTCTACAAGGAGCAGTTAGCCGGTGGTGGGCTCCACTTTTTAACCAGCACATGTGTGGTACAGTTTTTCACACACTCAGTACCTAGTTATATCATTGATGTAGTGTGTCCTCCCTGCCGTGCATTTGTCTTGTTTGATGCTTTACTTTAAATAAACTGGAACCGAATGTAGTGAAAGATGTCAAAATAAAAAGACATGATGATGATGATGAATTTATTTTTAAATTAAATTAGTTCCTTAGCTTCTTTTTGAGCTTTTTTTTTTTTTAAATGAAGAGAATCGTCTCTCCTGTCTGCTTGAATCACGTCATGACGGAGAGAGTTGTGTTCCTGTCATAACAAAAGGCTGTTCACTCTTTGGTGGTCTGATCCCTCGTCCCACATTAGACAGTCAATTAGACACAGAATGGAGCAAGTTTACTGGATAATAAAAAGTAAAGCTTGTCATTCACACACTGGAACACAATTGCGTAGACTATGTATATACAGTGTATATATATATATATAAATATATATATATACACAGTATACATAGTACACTTTAGCTGAATATAGATTAAAGTCATTAAAGTAGCTGCAGTGTGTTTTAATTATCTGAGGATACATATTGTTTATTCATACATTTTTAAATGACGCAGTATTAATGAAACCAGAAAGAGATTGATCTAATCACACACATGCAACAGAAATGCAAATGAAAGGGTTAATAATAAAAGAATATACATCAAAAAAAAACAGTTTGTTTTTGTTTTCATAAAACCTCGATAAAAGACAAAAGACAAACAAAAGTACATTTATATAAGTTTTCTTTTAACTTTTTATTGTTTTATTCAAAAACAGAAACACAACTATGTAACAAATACTAACAAATAATAGAAATGTACGCATGCATTTAACTCATCCTAGTATTAGGCGCAGCAGGCAGCTACTACGTATATAGCACCCCGGGGAGCAGTTTTGGGGTCCGGTTCCTTGCTCAAGGGCACCCCGGCAGTGCCCAAGAGGTGAACCGGAAAACCTTCCAGTTCCCAAACCAAGCCAATGACTATGACTTGTCCCAAACTGCATGTGATTATCATAAAGTGGGCATGTCTGTAAAGGGGAGACTCGTGGGTACCCATAGAACCCATTTACATTCACATATCTTGAGGTCAGAGGTCAAGGGACCCCTTTGAAAATGGCCATGCCAGTTTTTCCTCGTCAAAATTTAGCGTAAGTTTTGGAGCATTATTTAACCTCCTTCACGACAAGCTAGTATGACGATGTATGAGTATGATGCTCGTTTCTAGTTCCATATGATACCAGTATCTTCACTCTAGCTTTAAAACTGAGCCCGCTACAACCTCGGAAATATTGCTTGATTGCGTTAAAGAAATTAGTAGTGTTAAAACAAATTTGCGTTAACTTTGACAGCCCTAATAATAACCAACTTATTTGGTAAAAAAATGGAGGTGAAGGGTAAAATTATTACCCAAACTGTCAGTCGTAAACATACTTCAACATTTACAAAATGTTGGGTTTTTTGCTTCATCTGACTTCATTATAGCGATGTTGTTGTGTTCTCAGATTTCAGGATTTTTGGAGGGGATTTCCAACAGTTTTATTGGAACTGATCGAAATAATGGACAAAATATGAATATTCAAGTTTTACTAAACCAGAATTCTTGTTCTGAGAATAACTCAACAATGAAATGATCTGTTGGTAACTTTTGTGGGTGTTTAATGAACATGTTTCTAATTGTCTCTCTTCTCTTTCTCTGGTGCCGTGTGCTGCCCGTTTCCACCTCCTTCATCTCGTCGACTTCAGGTAAGTCAAATTTCTGTCTTTCACACATATTCAAACACAACCTGAAGACACCCGATGGTGAGTTCACGGGAGGGAGAGAGAGCATGGTGATGGAATAGACGGGGGGATGGAGAGGGGGAGCGGTGGGTTTAGGGGTAAAGTGGGGGGGTTCAGACTTTTATGAAGTCACGATGAGAAATGACCTCGACTTGTGTGGCTGGCTGTTAAAACGGTCCCGGGCCATTCAGCAGAGTATCAGTCAGCCACTGCTAGCCTCACACTCACCCCTAATGATAATAGCTCTTAGTAGACACACACACACACACACGCACACACACACACAGATCTCATTCACAGGTTAAGCTCATGTTGTTATTCGGAGTGACTTAACATTAGCGCCTCAGTAGCTCCAATTAGTGGATCACAAACATCAGAGGCGACGGAAAATAAGGAGTGTTGCTGCCCGAGTACATTACTGTGACCACTGGAATGCAAATCACACACACACTCTTTTGGATGCATCTAATCTGTGTTTGTCCACACATCTCTCCTCTTTCTCTTTCTGACTTTGACTATTTTTGTTTCTTTTAATCGTCTAGCTCTCATTCTCTCTCTCACACACACACACACACACACACAGCGGCTGTAATTCCTCAGGGTGGCAGTAGTCGTGTCAGAGGTTTTTACTGATCGCTTGTCGTCTGGTGGGACCAAGGTGACATTTCCTCTTACGACCCTAAATGTGAGACATAGTGTGCGTGTGTGCGTGTGTGCGCGCGCGTGTGTGTGTGTGTGTGTGTGTGTGTGTGTGTGTGTGTCCCTCTTTAGATAATGAGGGGTCTATATTCAGGGTTGGCAGCGTATTAAATATGTAACAGCAGATTGGAAATGGTGGACAGAGGTGGCTGTCAGACACACAAATAGACGCACACACTCACAGTTGAGGTGTTGACATGACTTCTTTCTTTCTTTCTTTCTTTCTTTCTTTCTTTCTTTTTTTCTTTCTTTCTTTTTCTGTCTTTCTGTCGTTCTTTCTTTATGTCTTTCTTTCTGTCTGTCTGTCTTGCCATCTTTCTTTGTTTTTTCTTTCTTTCTTTCTCTTTCTTTTTCTGTCTTTTTGTCTTTCTTTCTTTCTTCTTTTTTCTTTCATTCTGTCTTTTTCTGTCTTTCTTTCTTTCTTTCTTTCTCTCTCTCTCTCTCAGTCCACTCCCTCCCTCTCTCTCTGTCTGTCTCAATTGTTTTGTCTTCCTCGTAGACAGACAGGTGTTTGGCTGGTCCTGCAGTAATGAGTCACATAGATTTTATGAAAGAGTGGTTAAAGGGGAAGTAGATGGTTCTGGTTCCTGATGGTCATCCTCCCATTCATCCAGCATGTCCGGAGACACTCACACATAAAGCAAAGTCTATGCATTTGTTTACACTTTCTCTCAACTTCGAAACCTGAAAATGTCCTTCAGAATCATTTTAAATATGAACTACTTTACTATGATAATCACCTAAATATCAGCAGTGAAACCTCTTCCTGATTGAAGAGATTTTTTGAGCTCTCAACATTCCCAGTGGTTTCCCAGCACATGCAAACCTTGGTGGACTGTTATTTGGTTGCTAGGATGACTTCACAGCTATTCCCCAGCTGTGGTCATGCAGGACACACACACACACACACATAAAACACGCACACTACTATGCAGTTTGTACCATTCAATAGGGGTTCCCACCCTCTCTTATCCTCAAAAGATGCCCACCGTAAAGACCCCAATCTATCTCTCTTTGTTTTTTCTTTCTCTGCTTCTTCTTCTCTCTCTCTTTCCTCGCCCTCCAGCCTTTTATCACCTCTGTCTTTATTCTCTCATTTTCTCTTTACCTCTGCCAAGATTGATTTCCTTTCTCACTATCTCACGCGGCCCTCTCCTGTGCTCTCCGATACAGTCAGCGTAGCTTGCTAATATGCACACTAACACACACACACACATGCGTGCACACACACTTTTGAGATTCACAGTAATGGGATTAGAAGGGTCTGCTGAAATATTGAAGAGTCCCAATGCAAATAATGAATAGGCTGGCAATGTATCTGGATAAGTGTGTGTGTGCGTGTGTGTGTGTTATTAGCAGCATATAATGTATGGTTCACAAGTGTGGCTTCGCGATGCAGTTAGCACGGCCTGGAGGCACAAAGAGGTACCAAGCTCACACACATAAACACACACTGACACATGAACACAGACACACACATAAGGGTTTTAACACTGCTCTTCATCACCCAGCACTCTGTCTGTTCACCCCACAATGACACCCCACTTACATCTGTCTTACAGCAAGAGAAGGGGAGTAACGCCTTTGTGATGTGTGTGTGTGTAAGTGTGTGTGTCTTCATGCATGTGAGCAAAGTATGTGTGCAAATGTGACTATGTAAGTGTGTGTGTGTGTGTGTATCCTACCAGTGTCTAAGGTTGCTGGCTGAATGGAGGAGAAAATTAGACCTGATATGATAGTCACGCTTCACACTGTCAGTGTGTGTGTATCTGTGTGTGTGAGTGTGTGTGATGACGGTCAGTGGAGCCAGTAGTACACAAAGACGGCGGAATATCAACAAGGTCTTGATAGTACAGGCAGAATGACGAGGCCCAGATATAAGAAAGCACTTGAGATAGCGAGAATTGTTGAGTTTTGTTGTTTGCTGATATGAATTTCTAATTCCTGTTCCTGAGATTAAAGAAAAAATATGCTGAAAGATGCAAAAGTGGAACAAAACACACTTACATGAGCCGCTGTTATCAAATCTTTGCTATCCTGCAATGCCTTGTTCAAATACGTGTCAAATACAATCTGGAGATTGATAGCACTCTCATGTTAGTATGCTAAATATGTAGCTTGAACCGGCAGGCAGTTAGCCTAGCTTAGCATAAAGACTGGAAGCAGAGGGGAACAGCTAGCCTGGCTCTGTCTAAAGAGAACAAAACCCACCTATCAACACCTCTAAAGCTCATTAATTAACGCGTTACTGTATAATTTGATTCATCTGTACAAAAATTGAAGTGTAAAAAACAAAAGGTTTTGGTTTTAAGAGGGTTATGTGTTGGAACTATTTCTTGTCTGGGGGCTAAATTACGGATCCTGCTATAATGAAAGCGTGACCCGTCCTACTCTGCCTCTGATTGGCTAGTGCTCGCTGCCTTCGTTGGTTGGATTGGTTAGGTTTAGGTAAGAATATCATGGTAAGCCAATCAGAGGCAGAGTAGGGTGGGTCAAGCCGTCGCTATAGTAGGATTTGTAATATCGCTGTCTGGGGGCAGTGACTTTCTGGAGTTTTGTCGTCACCATGGCATTGCTAGGCAACCGGTGGAGACTTCAAGAAGTCACTGCGGCTCGGACAAAACATTTTGGCATTCCAATTTTTTAACCTTTGGACAGAGCCAGGCTAGCTGCGTCCCCAATTTATTTATGCTAAGTTAAGTTTGCCTGCTGACTCCATCTTTATATTCCCGTACAGACTTGAGTGGTACCAATCATCTCATCTAACTCTTAGCAAAAATTATCAAAATGCTGAACTATTTCTTCAAAAAAATAAAAAAGTAGCTGCCGATGAGAAGATAGAAATACAATCCAGGTCGTCAATTTTGGGTAATAAGATGTTAAAACTAAAAAAAAAGTAGTTACATCACAAATGAATTGATCTAGAATGTGCAATTGCATGGACTAAACTGACATTGCATTGCGGCAAAAGTTGAGTTGATAAATAAACAAGTTTTCTTGCAGCAGTGCTACTAGGTGCTATTGTATCCTTTACCTTTAAGGTCTTATCTTTTACAGCACTGGTGTGCTTTAATGAGTCTCAGTCCCAGGTTGACACTAAATCTACTCACTTTCAGTCCCAGCATGAAGAAGCTGCAGAAGCTTTGGTCAAGTCCATCACCATTTCTCTCTGTCTCCTTAGATTAGACTGTTGGGAGCAGCCGGAGACACAATCCAGAGCTGGTATAATGACCTTCTGGCTGTTATCAACTCAGTCTTAATGTTAAATGAGACAGGAGAATGGACCTGAGCAGTCAGTGGTTAGCCAAATGGCCACAGCGTCTAAGCAGCACAGACAACACTGTGTTAGAGGATGGAGAGGCGGAGAGTGGAGGATAAACATAGAGGGAGAGGGAAACAGGTAAACGAAAGCTCGGGAAGTGTCTGCAACCTCGTTCTCGAAGACTACATATTATAGAAATGGACAGAGATAATCAACACAAGGAAAGTTATCATGGCAAGTATAGTCTTTTTCAAAGGCAAATCAAGTTTCTTCAATAGAAAACAGAGACTTATACCTTCTAGTATAGCCTATAATAAACATAGAAATAGAATAGGACTAGAACGGACATTCAAATCAACGAAGCAGGATGGTCAGAGCGGTGGTGGTCATGGTGGCCAGCGGCAGCGCTGGGTCCCTCTGACTCACTCCTCGCTGCTAACTAGCCAGCCATTGTCTCTAGAGTTGCGTCCATTCTCTTCCCAGCAAGCTGCGACCGCACTTTACAGCCCCACTGACATGTGTTGTCGCCATAACAACTAACAACAGTCACCATTTTCTTTTGTACTAGTTAAATGACCATAGAAAACAGTTTGCAGTGTACACAAGTGAACACACTTTGTAAAAATTAGTAATTTAGTCTTGCCTTGAGTGAGGAAATGAGCTAGTAAACCTGTTTGTGGCTGAAACGCATTGCAGATGGCAAGTCTAAGTATCAGGTGTCGTTGGTTCAAGTGGAATTCTGTGATGGATCTACGTTTCCGACGTGTTTCAGCTGCATATGTCTGCACGTAGGGTAAAAAATCCAAAGGTAGAAACCATAAATTCTTATGATAATTCTTAGGGTGAGTATTTGAGACTCAAAATATAAACTGATGGTGTATCTTTACCTCCCTTCATCGCTGATGTTTCTCATTATTATGATCAGTTTGTAGTCAACCACTGCTCAGTAAGTGTTATCCCAGTGACTAATTCATTTAAATTCAGCCGTAATCCCACCCAACTGGATGAGAGGTCGTGACTGACAGGTGTTTGAGCCAATAGCGTGCAGGTGTAAATCCCTCCCTCAGGAATAGAGCAGTCCTAATCAAGCCCTTGTAATACACTAGTTCCCGTTAGCTCCCAGGGGCTAATTAGCATTCTAATTACTGATTGCAAATGAGAGGTGCGTTGATTGTGTTCCGCCTGTGAGTGGAGAGCCTCGAGAGAGGGAGACGCTCTCACACACACACACATAAACATGTCCACATATGCATCTCACACACGTACACACTGTCATACTCGCACACACACTGAGTGATCATCGTTAAGAGGCTTATCATGCTCTTGTTCCTCTGCGCATTTCCAGTCCCCTCTCATCTACGGCGTCTCATTAGGATCATAATGCAGTACATATACACACTGGTGGAACACGCACACACACCTACGGCGGTGAACATTAAAGATGGTAATAAAGAAACAAACATAAAACATTATATACTGCCAAAGTGTTGTTGTTGTTCCTACCAATTAACACAGCGCTGATTTACTGCTCGGGGGGAGGAACACACACGTACGAAACCACAAATGCGTCACACACAAATACACACTAATGCATGTATACGTGTGTGAAAATCAAGGTTTGGCGAGGCAAAAGGGTGGACTGAGGGGGCACGAATAATAAAGGAATAATTCCGTATTACAGTACAACTATAATATGTCCGTGTATGCTTGTATAGTTGTGTGTTTGTGAATAGGAGAGGCAGAGACAGTGTGGGGGGGAGTAGATAAGAGCGAACTCACCAACAGCCAATCATCATGTTATGCTGCTCAGTTAGGTGCTTTAACAAGGCTCCTCTAAGCTGCACTTCAGTCCAGTGTCTGTGCGAGTGTGTATGTGTTTGTGTGTCTGTGTGAAAGAAACACCTCTGCGCTGTGTTTTGATTGCTGCAGACAATCGTAGCTACTTGCTTTTCTCCCACTCGTGTTGCTTTCCCCGTATCACCCTCATGCTGACTGAGGTATCTCTAAAAAAGAAACATAACACTTCTATTCAAATTTTGCCTCCATGTACTTTTGGATTTAAGCTTAAGCTTTATTTCTATTGTCACATACATATACATACATGCATACATGAAATTTGACGTCTGCATTTAACCCATCATATACATTTTAGGGGTAATGGGCTGCTGTAAAGCGCCCGGGGGGGAGCAACTTGGCGTTCAGTGTCTCGCTCAAGGACACTTGGACATGCAGACAGTAGGAACCGGGGATCAAAGGACAACCCGCTCTATCACCTGAGCCACAACCACCCGCTAAGTAGTGATCGGGTTAGGGTCACCCATAATGATTCAAATGATCTACTTCTTCTCCTTTTTATTCCAAACAATCTTTTGTTACATAAAGGGACACAAAAACCCTGAATTTCCCATTTTCTTTGAATATAAGTGTAAAATGCACAAAAGGGTGTTTCCAGGAATAGATCTACCAAACACCAGAGTTACAGAAAACTGTAATGAATTACATGCTACACAAGCGTATATTGGATTTGCCATCTGTTGTGTGTTAGTCAGGGAAGATTTGCAAATACATATTAAAAAACACAAATAAAAAGAAAGATCCTGATGTTATTGTCATGCTGTATTATAACTTAATGTTTATAAATGATTGTGTGATGTTTTCATATATTTTTTTTATTATATTTTGCACTGTAAATACCAGTGGTGCAACGGTTCAATAAGCCCACAGTTTGGCTTATATTGCACTTTTTGTGTCACGTTTTCGGTTTGATTTGTTTCGCACATTAGGGAGAAGAAAAATAAAACCCTTTCCAATGTGTTTGAATTCCAAAATATAAGGATACATTGATTGATTGATAGTAATGATATAGTTCTCTATTATATGAAGCCATAACACTGATTTTACACATGAAATAAGGCAGGTTACTTAATGGTCAAGTAGGGTAATTGCCTTTTCTCTGTCTCATCAAATAATTAGCAGGCCTGTATCTAATTAAAAGCGGTGCAATGGTTCAACAAGCCCACAGTTCAGTTTGTACGTCATTGAACGGTTCGGTTTTTAATGGTTCAGTTTTGCATCCCAAGTAAATACATGTTTTATTTCAAATATGTATCGCTTTACAAATATTTTGAATCAATTTCAGATAATAACTCATTCAATTATTATGAATATTCTTCTTTTTTTTTTCATCGTGTTATCATGAGCTGCTGCAAAGACACCAGTTCATAGGAATCATTTAGGAGCTAGTCAGTTTGTAATCACACACACACACACAAAGTGTCACCCGGGGTATTATCTCGTCGTAGATTGTTCTGACCATATTCTGTGTAAAATTGGTGGAGGAAAAATAAAAAAAAGCAAGACTGAAATTGGAGACTCTCTCTCTCTCTCTCTCTCTCTCTCTCTCTCTCTCTCTGCCGGTGTGTGTGATGTGATTGATGCTCGGCAACCGGTGTTTACTCTTGTTGGTCAATTGAAAACCCAGCGTGGCGGGCTGGGAAAGCACAATGGGGAGAGGAGCTAAAGTGGCGGTGTGAGGTGCTGAACACTGACACGGAGACAAATAGATAGAAAGCTGTTAGAGAGGAGAGGACACAGTGGGAGGGAGGAAGGGAGGAAGGGAGGGAGGACGACCCAGACACAGACTACACTGAAAGGGAGCATTAGATTTGATTTCAGTAACAGAGAGAGGAGTAGAACAAGGAAAGAATGAAGAGGAAAAAGGAAGAGATGGTAAAAAGAAAGGAAAAGGAAAGACAAAGTAATGAAAGATAGTAAACAAAAGCTAACACATCCAAAGACATAATTTGAGTGATGGATGGAAAAAGGCAGATGGTCTAAGTAACAGACAGAAAGAGCTATAACGAGTTGTGAGAAAGGGAGAGACGGAGAGAGAGAGAGAGAGGAGAGTGGGAGGGCTGGAGGAGTGGAGATGCTGGTCATTCCTGTCAGCAGGCCTTTAAATGAAAGGCGACAGTGTGTGTTGGGGAGAAGATTGGAAGGCATTAAGGCCTGGCATGTCCTGTGACACCCTGAGAGGCAGAGAGACCTAGAGAGAGAACGGGAGAGAGAGAGGCCAATTGAATTCTTCTACCAAGTGCCCACTTGTCCATGTTAAATCTCTCAGTGCATGAGTGTGTATGTGTATGCATTCCTACAGTATATGTGTGTGCACAGATCCCCGTGTGTTGACATGTGTGTGTCTATATGTGTGTGTCTATGTGTGTCCTGAAAGGTGAAGTGATTTAGCGAGAACAGAGGAGAGGGAGGATCTATAACGGCCATGCTGCCCTCGCCTTTGTTCACCACCAAAGCCTGAGCTTATCGGCTGCACAGATTACTGCTGTATCGATGGCACCTCCTGTGTGTGTGTGTGTGTGTATGTGTGGGTCTCTCTGTGTGTTTATATATAAATGAGAAGGACTGGAAAGAAAAGGAAAATATAGATGGATAGGCATGTTGTGCTCATGTATAATCTCAATGCTTCAGATTCAGACAACTCGACTTCTAGACCAAAAATGACACATCACATCAATAATCTTGTGACCATCAGTTTTGATTCAATCCAAAAATGCCGGTCTGACAGGGCATGGACCAACAAACTCTCTTAACCTGATCCTTTCTGAACCTGACTCTTCTTTGCCCAAATCTTTCTGTGCCCGATGCTTCCTCACCCGAATTTCTCTGAACCTGTTCCTTTCTGAACCTGATCCTTCTTTGCCCGAATCCTTCTTTGCCCGAATCTTTCTTTGCCCAAATCGTTCTGAACCCGATGCTTCGTCACCCGAATTTCTCTGAACCCAATCCTTTCTGAAACCTATCCTTCTTTGCCCAAATCTGTCTTTGTCCGAATCTTTCTGAACCTGATTCTTCTTTGTCTGATCTTTTCTGAACCCAGTCCTTCTCTACCCGAATCTTTCTGAACCCAATATAAAATAGTGTGAGAGGAGATAAGCAAAGCAAAGGTGTGTTTTAGTCTTGCATTTTGTGTCTGTACTGTTGGGTATTCTCCTTTGGCATTGATTTAAGAGCACAACTCTGGAAACTCTTTCAACCCGAAGGTCTATAATGTGTAATGGGGTCAAAACAACAATGATGAAAAACTTCAGCGTATGGGATGACAGCCAAAAGGACCAGAATCTGTTCAACAGGGGCCGTCAGCGCTGCTTCTTCTTCCTTTCTCTTCTCCACTTATCATCTCTGTGTAAAATGGTTCTTTTCTCCTTTTTTTTCTGACCAGGCAGACCTAGACCTGTCCATTGAAGAATATACGGACAGATATTTGACACATATAATCAAGACATCAACATGTACACATTAGTCTGACTGGCCCTCCTCAAAGCACTCAGCTTTGACGGGCTTGGAGATGCTCATTTCCTTGTTTGACCACGACGAAGCCACCTTTGTGTGTGTGTGTGTGTGTGTGTGTGTGTGAGAAGGAGAGATAGATCGGGAGGGGAGGGGTGCTGAGTGAGAGTGTGTGTTTCTTAATAGAAGGTGGTTAGAGGTGTCACCCTGCACCCATTTTAATGTGCTCCACAATTACAGCTGTCATGGCTTGAAGATAATGTCTCGGGTAGTTTTTTTTTTTTCTGTTTTGCTACACGTTCACACACACATATACACGCACACACACACACACACTAAAGAGGTGAAATATGGTAGACAAGGAACAGGCTCTTGCTCATAAAAAACGCCTCAACGACCTCCATCACCCTTGTGTGTGTGTGTGTGTGTGTCCGTGCGTGCGTGTGCATGCACTAAAGATGCAAGAGGGCTATGTGGACTATACCTCCGCGCATGAATTATTATAGTGTGTGTACATGTGTGCTTGCGTAGGTGTGTGTGTGTGTGTGTGTGTGTGCATTTGTGTGCGTGTGTGACAATATTTGCTTTGTTGAACGAGCCCCTTGGTGAGAGTCAGGGCGGTTGTAGCATTCCTCATGCAGCAGTGGAGCTGCTCCAGTGACGTTAAAACACTGTAACAACCGCACACTTTAAGACCTGCTCCAAGCCCGGTTTTTCTGTAAACAGCAGATAAAGATGTCATGTAAAAGATGTGACATGCTTGCATGCAACATGATTGACGACTGACTACAGCTCTCTCCGTCTCATTTTTACTCTAAATCAAGGATATTGATTTTTTTGCAGCACAATTTTGAGAAATATTGAGAAAAATAATGTATACCTGGACACTAAACGTCTTATCTTATGTCTCCAATGGCAGATGAAAAATGCATTCCTACATATAGGTGATCACATATTTTGCAGGACCCAAAGACGCACTATTTGCTGTTGGCTGACAAATGGCACATACCCAATAACCATATGAGAAAACAACCCATATAAAACAGAAACATTTAATAATATATGAGCTTTTATTGCAAGATAAACATGGTAATGTTTTGCTTTAAGGCCCTTCACACCCACACAGGTGGTTTTCTGGCCAACCAGAGTTCAGCTCAGGTGATGGGTAGACTCTAATCATATATACTAAGATGCCATACCTTAAAATGAGACATGTACAGTGTAGGGGTGTTGCGATATACCAGTATTGTCAATAACCGTGATATTTAAAAAGTTAAATATTACAAATGTTACAGACTCTCTCTCCAACTCCCTACACTCTTATTGAGTGTAATTCTTTTGCCAAAAAGGAGACAAAATACACAATAAACAAAAGATGAATTTGACTGATAGTATTTGTTTTTATAAAATGTTCTATAGATGTCGTGATAATATCGTTATCGTGAATTACTTTGGCCACGATAATCGTGTAGTGAAAATCTGATACCGTGACAGCCCTAGTACAGAGGTTCAGAGTCCATTCTTGACCTTGGAAATGTCCAGGCTCATCAGTCCATTTAGTGGCTGTTCTGGAGCTTATGATCATATCACATGATTTTCATCAGCAGATGAAATTTACCCAGTACTTTCCGTTTTTTTCTAAGCACTTTAAGGACTTCCTGCCCTTTTCAGCTTAAAAGCTGCATGAATGCTGTAATTACACTAGCTTAAAGCTGTGCAGCACTATATTCTTATTGTGTAAATCCTGTACCCTAAAGTGGGGTCCTCGAGGGGGTTTCCAGGGGATCCCCAGCAAAAGAGGAATACTTTATTTTCACTATAAACCCATCCATAAGTAACACAATGACAGAATATCTTGGAATGTTCTTAGGAAATGGGGGTAATTTGAGTCAGTTTAATGATCCTTGATGTCTTAAAGTTGGGGAACCACAGCCTTAAACCTCTTAAAACCCTTATGCCCTAAAACCTAATTTAGTGCCATAAAATGTTTTACTCTCAAAGTTTGTACCATGTAAAACCCTGTAATCTTAGGAAGATGTATACTTTTTGTAACTGTGTAGTAGCAAGGTATACTTTCTTTCTTTCTTTCTTTCTTTCTCTCTTTCTTTCTTTCTTTCTTTCTTTCTTTCACCCCTTCAGTAGAAACTATCTCCAGATGAATATGGCTGCTAAATGGTGTGTAGTATTGACTTCACCTCTTCAATATCTGACCTCGCTGTCATAAGCAAGGTAACCCCAGGCTTTCAGTGCTCTTTGTATACCCCTCTCTCTCTCTGTCTGACTCTATCTCCGTCTACCTCTCTCTACCCCGTCTTTGAGTGCTCCATAGATTGGTAACATGACCTCTAATTCTCCCGAGACGAATATGTGCACACGGATAAAAAAAAAATGAGACATACGACAAGAAGAAGAAGAAGGAGAGAAAAAAAAAAAATGTCTGAAGAAGAATCGACTCGGTGGTGTTTTAATGTCACGCGTTTAAGGCGATGATGGCAGATTACACCACATGGTGCACGCACACACACATACACACATTTGGCTTTGGGGTGTGTGAAATCAAATCTCTCCAAATCTCTATTCTGGCGTCACGGAGCTGAAGACGCAAACACAGATGATCACTACTCGCACATACACTCGCGCACATTACATGCATGCACGCTTACACATATGCAAACACGAGCATCTCTCACACGCACACACACACGAACGTCCATGCAGATGCACACACGGAGGGGTAACCCTGGTAGATTTATCAGTGGAGGTCTGCAGCACAGTGGCTGCCTTTCTCATTTCATAGGCCACCGGGGCAGAACAGGCATGGGCTTGTTCAAATCCAACCCAGCAAGACCAACACATACATACACACACACACACACTCACGCACACACACACACACACACTCACACACACACGCATGCATACGCACTTTCTGTTTAGCGGCTTAACAGATGCCAGCCAGAATCGGTGGAGAGGAAAGGGAGGGGAGGGATAGAAAAGGGGAGACAGAGACAAGCTGGTGGAAGGAAGAAGGTGAAAAAGGAAAGAGAAAAAAAAAAGAGATATCGAGTAGTTGTGAAGAGACAGACAAAGAGAGGGAAAGGATGATCGACACAGACCAACAGGTGCAGAAAGAGAGAGAGAGAGTCATGCAGGTTCTTCACCGCATATACAGAGATATCATGTACGTGGACAGCTGGATGAGTGGGTTATTCTGCCCTTGTTGAAACACGCACACACACAAAATGTAAGCGAGCTAAGAGAGGGAAACCGAGGAGGAAGGCACCGTGTCCGAGACATTTTGTGTGTGCGTGTGTGTATGTGTGTGTGTAGTGTGTGTGTGTTTGCACATTCTCAATGGAGAAAATCTGTGTTTTCAGAGTGCAGCACCGTAAGACCGAAATTTAATTGGATTCTTTGGAAATGATGCAGGCTTATTGGTGTAATGGCTTGCTCATGGTGCGGTTGGAGTGACTCCCCGTAACAATACCTAGTGCCTCGTTAGCTTGGCAGACACACACACACACACACACACATGCTAAAGAGAGTGTGTAACAAGCAGGCAGACCATGGGTGGGTTTAGAGCTTTGATGAAGGGCCCTGTAAGCTGAAAAATGGCTACTGTCTGTCTGTCTGCGACGAGGGCTCGGCGGGAGGACAAATGAGGACACACGTGCACGCGCATCGTATCATTTAAGACACCTCCTCAGATAGGACGTCTCTGTGGAAATTGTACTTTAAATGATAAATGAAGTTAAAATGCTTTGTGGAATAAAGTGCAGCCAAGCCCTTTAGCAAACACTGAAGCTCCAGAAAGAATGTAGCCTTTGGATGATTATCGGTCTTCGTTCCCATGGTATCACAACTGACTGAGCTCCTGGAAATGACGGCCTGTTTTTCCTCTCTCTCTCTGTCCTCTCGTCCTCTCCTTCTCTTTTCCCCTGTGGTCATAAAACTCAAAGCCGTCAGAGCTACGGCCGGTTGGTTCAGATGAGTAGACAAACACTTTACACCTTCCTCGGCGTCCGTTCTTCTTTTCTCAACCTTGGTGGTTCTTAAAAAAAAAAGAATAGCAGGTCTGGATGAAGGGACGGGAGGACGGAAGGTTAAGGCGCTCTTTGATCTGAGCGGTTTCAGCCGAGGGAAAATAAAGAGGCGGCCAGGGAAAAATATACAAGGCCCCGGGTGGAGCCTGGGCTTCACCCGGGGGAGGCGACCCAGCGGAAGAGCCCCGCGTTAGGCTTGAGCGCTGCCCGGCGGGGCCTGCGCTGCTCCTGTTATTCTAACATGGTTAGCACATGGGCTAAACTCCCCAGTCATTTATTTAACACACGGACTCCCCACGGCGCTCCCAGATGCCACGAGGCTAAAGGGAGCTACAAACACCTCATGTGAGGCCGACTCTACGGGGCAGCTTCTTATTTTTTTTTTGTTCTCATGTGTTTTTTATCCAGTTAATTCCAGTAAATGTCTGCAGGTTGCTTCAGACTGAAGGGTGAAGGTGCACCGCTAACATGATGTTCTGAGCTGTTATCACTTTTCTAGTTTCTAGCTCGACAACCATGGGTGGGTTAAACTGTTAGGGGGCCCCGGGGCAAAAGTTTGTTGTTGGGCCCCCGTTGACCCCCCACAGTACAGAACACACAGCAGACTACACATGGCAGCTTCATTATTCTCCTAGAACCAACTAGTATTCATATATGGGAATAATATCTGTCAGTTTTCATGATTAATTTAGGAATATGTACCATGTGAGCACAATAAACTAAGATAAAATAAAGATATTTTGGAACTAGAGTTTGGAACAGGGCCACAGGAGACGGAGCCAGCCCACTATACTAAGGAATTATGTCCATATTGGACAATTCCGCATCCCACAATTTACGTCCACAGCCAACATTCAGTGCCAATGCAGAAAATAGTTTGTCTTTTATGTAACGATGCAGAAAGTAAAGGTCTGGAGGTCGGGGAGGTGTGTGGGCATGTAGCGTATCAGACTTTCATGTCCTGTCACAGAACTGCTATTACTGTTTGCTTTTTTATTAACTGTAACCACAATCTTTCCGTAACCTTAACCCTGGCATACAGTAGTTGCCATGCGAAGACATTGTAGAAAGTGAAAGAGAATTGCCATTGGACATTAAAAAAAACGTTGTCATTGAACATAATCAGGCAGATTTCTTGTCTTGCGTAGTGGACGTACCCTGTCATCTCCAAGTCCACAAAGTAGCTTATACATGGCAGTTTTATTATTTGTCCAGAGCCCCAGAATCAAGTGGCTTGTTTTGTCCAACCAACAGTCCATACCGACCCTATCTCCCACAAAGTTACATTCCCATTCAACGAAACTGCATTCTCAAGTATGTTTTGAGGGAAACATATTTTCTCCCGGGTTACGGTCACAGTTTTAAACAGTTTCAAACAGTTTCAAACATTTGGTTAACGTTGTAAATTGAAACAAACAAAACAAAAAACGCAACAAAAGTACTGTTGGTTTAGGCAAAAAAAAACGACTTTGTTTGGGAACGTAATTTTTAGGAGACCAGGCTGCCATAACCCAAAGACATTCTATCATAAAAAACAAAGACGAGCAGCTGTTCTTCACATCTGAGAAACTGGAACCAGATCATTTTGGTCATTTTTTAACCATTTTTGTTTGAAAAATTATCAAAATTGTTGCTGATTCATTTCCGGTTAATCAACTTATCAAGCAAAGCCAATGCAAAACACAGCCAATGCGTGCTTTATAACAGGGTTGGTTAATGCTTTCCATTCTGCACATGCACTCACTCACACACACACACACACACACACATACCCATACACACATGAACAAAAACAGCAATTGGATGCCAGTTGGACGTTCACTGTTTTAGCCTTGTGATATTTGGCAACCTTGTTCCACAAACAGACAGTACACACAATCCCTGTGGGCAGCTTGCTATACCACAGAGTGTATGTGTGTGTGCGCGCATGTGTGTGTGTTTACCCAGCGTGCAGCAGCAGCTGTGTCAGTAATAGCTCTCTAAGCTGCAGGCTAATGACAGAACTCAGAGAACGGGACTCTAACATGGATAGATGTTTAACCCCGTTTAGCCCCGATCTGGAGACCACTGGGCAAACACCATGCACACACACACACACACACACACACACACATAGGCATTAACTCTGCCCCTATTTCTTTACTGGTGGCTTTAGTTGTGTGTGTCTAAAGGGGACAGAGAGAGAGAGAGAGAGAGAGAGACATATAGGAGTAAAGAGAGGGGGAACAACATCCTTCACCCTATACATCAGTCCTGCCTCTTTCCCCCTGTTCCCGTGGCAACAAGACCCCACACACAACAACCACCAGACCCCAAATCACCAACCCTCCCACCACGTACATACATACACACACATACACACACACAAAGGCAAACACACACACACCGTCCTTTGGAGAGCAAGAGAGGTCAGGTGGTCACATCGGTAGAGTGTGTATGGGGGGTTGTTAGCTTTTAGGGTTAGGGTGTGTGTGTGTGTGTGTGTGTGTGTGTGTATGTGTGTGTGTGTGTGTGTGTGCGTCACAGCTTGCTCATCGCTCAGCCAGCAGTCTATTGTCCAGTCCCATGAAGTGACTGTGAGGTCTAATTAGCAAGTTAACAAGTTAAGAGGTGGAGTCTGTCAAACGCTTAGCTCTTTCACCCCGAGGGTCAGCCCACCACCGCTGGGCATGTATATGCATGTGTGTGTGTGTGACTGTGAAAATGTGTGTGACTGTGAATATGTGTGTGTGTGTGTTCGGTATTAGGGGTCTATCACCAGCCTCATTTCAGAGCTCCTGAACACCTTTGTTTAGCCGTGAGAATGTTGATCGACCAATAATTGATTTAAGATAAATTATTTATTAATATTCAATTACATTTTTAGCATTTTGACTCCTTTTTATTTTATTTTTTTGTATAAATACCTCCAATTTTATTTATTTTTGTGAAGATTTTTGTGAAGCTATTTGTGAAAGTGAGGTGAGGTTAAAAGAATAATTCATTTTGGTCAACTATGTTTGGGAAAAATCATATTTATTTGCATTTTGGCCAAAAGTTAGAGGAGAAAATTGATATACCACTCTCATGTCTGTGTGCTAAATATGAAGCTATATCTAGCAGCTGATTAGCTTAGCTTAGCTTAAAGACTGGAAACAGGAAGAAAGAGCTAGCCTGGCTCCATGATAGTGGTACCAATCTTCTCATTTAAGCAAGAAAGTGAATTATCATATTTCCTGAAATTTTCATTTAAAGTTAAAGTAAAATGGAAATGTTTTAGCGCACTCGCTCAGTATTCCTTCAAAACTCATATGGATTTTTGTGAATGGAAACCTAATAAACAGAAGCTTATTAGCAGCCGTAATAGTAGCATTAGCAGTAAATGAAAAGAAAGCTGTGAAAGTAGTAATAATATGAGTGGTATTTGTAGTAGTACTCGTTTTGATTGTTTTGCTGAGAAGCCAGCGGTGTAATAATCCGTGCGGTGAGACGTTGGGTCTATTCTGGGCGTCTTTACGAGGTTTGTCGAGACTCATTTGTAACCGAGCCTGCCACAGTAACAGAAAAAAAAAAAGAAAAGTTAACATTCCTGTCTCTACCAACATCTTAACCCCCCTTCCCCGCATCTATTTAATTCACTTATTTAAAGCCTTGGATACCAGCAGTTTAATATACTGAATGTATGTTCAGAAAATGTTTAATTAAAGTTAATTATCACAGGATTTTAAAGTCATTATTTTCCTTGTGGCAACAAACCACTTTCTGTGCTATATTTCATCTATTTCTTTCATTTCCATCCATTCCACATGAGCGGCTGATCCATCTTTCCCTCCTCTCGCTCTTCTCTCTTTCTCCGTCTTATGCACTCTCTGTCTTTCTCCCTGTTAATCTGTCTGTCTCTATATCACTCCCTCAATGAACTGGAGCTCTCTACCTCCCACAAAGGCACCACCATATTTCTCCTCTTAAACATCGGGGGCAACGTGGCATTGTCTGGTATGCAATGGAACTCGCCCTACAATAGAGGTGGATGGCTCAATGTGTGTGCGTGTTGGTGTGTGTGCAAAGTAGGGGTTCCCCCACCCCCCTTTAAGCAGACAAAGACCCCAATTTGTCACCTCGTGTACAGCTGTTGACCGGGTGGGTTCGGTTTGTATGTGCGCATATGTTCGTATCCGTGTGTGTGTGTGGTTGTGTGAAATCGGGGGGAGGAAAAGCAGGGAGAAAGTGAGGCGGGATACCCTTTTCTGCCCCAATACAACCTCTGAGGGGGGGCAGGAAAGGGGTGGAGGGGGTGGGAGGATAGTAAGTAAAAGGGGGTAAATGGTTTTCTGCCTCTTTTCTGTGGGAATGTTTGTGTAAGAGGACAAAGCAGCAGCCACTCTGTTGCTGTGTGTGGGAGAGTGAAAGTGTAGGGGGTAAAGGGGACGGTGAGGGTGGGGGGGGGGGGTGAAAGCAGCTCTCAGGAGAGGGAGGATGGGGGGGGGGCGTTTGGGCAGAGAAACAGCCCCTCCATCCTCCATTTCTCCAACCTCTACATCCACTAAAAGTGTCCGTCAGTGCTGTCGTTGTGGCTTCAAATGGATACCTGTCGATCATACTCTATACTGTCAACTCGTTCCGCACAACGTGATTGGTCGATGGCTTTATTCACGATGCAAAAGCTCAGAAAAAATCTGCCTCCATAAAAGTGTTGTTGACAAATACAACAGTTCGAAAAAATATATTGACGTGCAAATGAATTGCATGAAAAAACGTCCTCGTAGTACGGAAGCTTATTGCTGCCACACCAGAAAAAAAAAAAACGGATCAGTATCACGTTATAACTTTAAAAGTTTATTCTTATAACAAGATGTTTTTCACATTATAACACGATATTTTCACATTATTATGACATACAAACTTGTCATGTTATAACAAGAAAAGTTTCTTGTTATAACAATATACTGTTATCACTTTATAACATGAAAAATTACACGTTTTAAAAATGTAATGATGATGACGTTATGACGTGAAACGTCCTGTCATAACTAAGTTTTTAACATGGAGCTTCACGTTATAACAAGATAAATATTGTTATAACAAAAAAAGTTTCTTGTTATAACGTGATAAGTTTGCATGTTATAATAACATGCAAATATCTTACATTATAACGTGAAAAACATCTTGTTATTATAATAAACGTTTCACGTTATAACTGTTGTGGCAGCGTCGTACATTAGTTTCAAGATATTGTCAAAAAATGATTCACACAAGTTTATATGTGTTGAAAGGAAGTTAAACTATCTCACCCAATTCACTTGTTTTAAGTGGAAAAAAAACACCCTAATACTCGATTAAATTATACGTCCGTCCCGTTCTCTCCCCCCATTCGCATCCCATCATGCCCCAGGCCTTCCTCATGTTCAGCCATCAGCTCAGCGCCACCCTGCCTGCAGCCCTCTCCGTCCCCTGGCTGGCCCCTCATGTTGTGACTCCTGACAACTTCTCCAATTTGCTCTGCTGTGTGAAGAGGCAGGGAGCACATTGATATCTTCCCACCTACACATACACACACACACACTCAGGCACAGCAATCTCTCCCCTGCACATGCACACACACACTCACACACTGAAGTCATCAATATCCTCCCATTTATAAATGATCTGGCCCCGGGATAGAGTTTCAAACCTGCTGGGCCCTCCTGCCCCCTGCATGTCGCACACACACACACACACACACACACACAGAGTCACACAGTCACACTCCTCATTGGTCATTGATTGCCTTCTCAGATTTAACACAGCTCCATCCGTTGTTTGAGCAGCAGTGGGGACCTCTGTCTCTGTCCATGTTCATCCCTCTGAGCATGTGTGTGTGTGTGTGTGTGTGTGTGCGTGTGTGTGTGTGTGTGTGTGTTATTCGTGCAGTCAGGCAAATTTAACCACACAGTGAATGAAGGTCAAAGGAGTAGAGCAAGATCACACCCTCCTGTTGGACATTTTTTGTCAGATTAGCATCAAGAAACAAGGGAAACGATAGGAAGGGGCATTGACAGTTAGAAAAAGAGAAAGAGAAAGAGAGAGATACTGTACGGTGTATCAGTGTGGATGAATTATTCATCGATTAATGTCAAACTGCTATTCATAGTTTCAGAGCATGTGGACATGTGAGGCCCTGCAGTCAATACGTGGCCAGAAATATATCACTGAGATCCAAATGATTCGCCTGTTTGTCTTTATTATGATGGAGTGTGGTGGATGAAGCGTTCAGATCCTGTAGACTACTACAACTATGTTTTATTTAGTGTATAATCACCTGAAACTAAGAATAGTCGTGTTTTCGTGAGCTTAGAATGAGCCCTTCATATCTACATAGGGAGCGGGTCCTCTTCACAGAGTCCGCCATGTTGCTCCGCCATGTTTCTACAGTAGCCCAGAATGGACAAACCAAACACTGGCTCTAGAGAGAGCCTTTCAAGCTTTAGTGTCGATCACGTAGTTCTCCTACACGCTTGGCACACGGGAAAAGTTTCAGTTGGTTCCAATCTGCAAATCCTAAAACTACCAATATCTCAATATAAAAATACTCTGCAAAAACATTTTTCAAAGTTAAAGTACAAAGTTATTATAAGTAAATGTACCTAAAATATCGAAAGTAAAAGTAGTAATTATGCACGATGGATTATTGTTTTCGATGCATTAATATGTAAGAAGCATTTTCATGTTGTAGCATGGTGGAGCTTATTTTAACTACAGTTGGATGTAGATTAATTTATACTGTATTATATTTTATAAAATGATGATAAGTTTTGTATGTAAAATCAGAATCTGCAAAGTAACCATCACTCTCAGATAGTGGAATAAAAAGTAAAATAGTTCCCTCTGAAATATTGAGTTTTAGTATATACAGTACTTGAGTAAATGTTTTCCCACCACTGATGTTCAATCATTATATAGAAATGAATGCAGGGTCACAGTTGAGGCACATAAAATCAAACGATCCACATGTTTACAGCTGTCATAAATCTTAACGTGATGTACAATATACAATGAATTCAAATTTTAAAGTGTTTTGTAGCTGATATCAGGTGGTGTTTAAAGATACCAAATGTATGTTTCAGGTTCACACTTGGATTTTGTGTTTCTACTAGAACATGTTTACATGCTGTAATGTTCAAAAAAAACTTTATTTTCCTCATTCTGTCTGTCTGAATATACCTGTATTTACCCTCTGTCTGATACGCTCCCTTTTTAGTGCATTTCAATGGAATTGCAACTGAATTGCGTTGCTAAGCAACAGTTTGGGTCCATATTTACTTCCTGTCAGCTGATGTTATTTACATACACTGCAACAGGAAATAAACTGTGACGCATTTAGAATGTTTACGTTTAAAAACGTGTAATGGTCTAAATATTGTATATTTGTGACATCACAAATAGACAGAAATCCTAACGGCTTGTTTGAAACTCACAATTTCTGAATACGGGCTGTGTGTATTCCTCCTTATATTGAGCATTTTGATAGTTTAACAGTATTTATAAAGCACTTAACCCTGCTTTATAATATAAAAGACATGAAAATTTAACTTTTTACAATATGGGACCTTTAAGACTTATAGAATAGAATGGTAGAGCCATTTAAAAAAGCATGGTGTCTTGGGTTTGATGTACCATTTTCATTATATGTGTCATATACATACTGCGTCTTCTAATTTTAAAGCTGCTTAAGGAGGAATTAAAGGGGGAAAACTTGATGTTAAGGGGTTTACATAAACCTGGAAATACAATCACGGACTGTGTTCATATCGATGGCTGTTTACCTCAAACTGCAGGTTACAGTTTACCACAAAATCACTGCAGACATGTGCATCTTTAACATGAAGCCACGTATTGTTTCCTGAATACCAAACCGCCTACACACACATACACACGCACACACACTCTCACACTCTCTATTTCCTCACACTCCGGTGGGCTGTGTCTCGCTGTGGATTCCTTAAAACCTGATCCTGTCTAAATTTGCAGGCCTTTCCTCATTGATTTCCCCGGGTGAAAATAAGAGGATAGGAAAGCATGTTAGACGTCTCCGGAATCAGAGCCAATCCATTAGCAACGATCAATACACTGGCAGAGGAGAGGGAGAGAGAGAGAAAGAGAGAGGGAGGGAGGAAGAGAGAGAGAGAGGGAGACGTGAGTGTTGACAAAACCAAATAAATATAGACGCGCAAAGAGAGGAGAAATCAGATTAGTGCTGAGAGAATCTAAGCACAACACTTTTAACCCCTAACCTAACAATCTGTGTTTACACCACAGTAAGGAGGGAGGGGTGGAGGTGGAGGTGGAGGGAGGGAGGGAGACGCACAGGGAGGGAGGGAGGGAGGCTGCGGTCGCGTGGAGTACGTCTGTTCCCGACTTGAATTTAACAAGGTTTTTCTGTGTTGCTGGATGGCATTAAAAAGAGTGTACACCCTCACACACACATACACACACACTCAAACAGGACATGCATATAACTGTTGACATGCATGCTATTCACATAATTACTGCGGTGGAGAATAATGTGACTGTGGATTTACGGTCATCTTGCGGTGCTGCGAAATAAGTCCTTTTTTCATATAAAGATCATTACATGGTTTCAGAGAGGCTGGATGTGGAAATACAGGCCATATGTTGCTTAGTAATGTTTCTAATATTGTCTCTTTTCTCTCTGTGTTTTCCATGTGCCCCCTTCTCTTTTGGCTCTTTCTTCTAACAGGTAAGTCCCTCATGTGTTGTCTCTTATTTGTCTTGAAATCAGACACTTCTGTTATAGATTTGAATGCTTTCAAGATGAGATAAATCTTGATTTGTAATATGCACATACTCAAAGCGGAGCATGCCAGAATGACCCTAACACCCTCTAAATGAACACATATTTCCCACATAATCCCCCTTTAAATAAAAATGGAACACGTGGACATTACACACATCGGCGAAATGTGGAGAAAGCGATTCTCTCCGTGCACCCGTACATAACCCTATACGCTGCACACAATGACTCATGCAGTGAACCCCACCCTCTGTGTTTCCCTCTCATACACACATCATCATCATCGCTGCAATCATTATCAATGATATCTTGGCGTCTGCTAAATTTGAACATATGGTCTTTGCATACAGTATAGCAGTCGTTGTAGTAATGATGCCAGTGTAAGCGCAGGAACCGAGTGTGTGCGAGTGAGGAACACAGAGAGGAATGCAGACAGTCCTTCTTTTTCTTCTAATCCTTCATTTTGAGGTCACAGAAACACACACACACACACACACACACACACACACACACACGCTCGGCTGCTACCCAGATGGAGGCATAACCTGGCAGAAAATAACTGGCACTGATTAAATATTTAGTCGTCACTTAAGTGTCACGTTTTGGATGTTTGCTCTACTGCTGCAGAAGTGATGCTTCTCTTCAAAGAGGAAAAAATGTGCACTCATAATAATTGTAATGCATGCAGGTTAGATATTACTTAAAATATATGGTTTATTTCAACTTATTTTGTCAGTGTTAGCTAGGGCTAGGTATCATTTAACCAATTATGATATTGGTACCCTTAAAGTGTTCTCAAACGGCGGTTACCGCTGATAACGCAATCCTGACCCACGGTGAGGACTAGCGTTGTCACGGAAGCCGTTGTTAACAAAGTTCACGATATTAGCACCGACAGTTATAGCCAGCAGGCGATGAGCTTAGTTTAGCATAAAGTCAGGAGACAGAGCGAAACAGCTAGCTTGTCTCAGTCCAAAGTTAAAACAATATGCCTACCAGCACTCTAAAGCTCACTAATTAACCCCTTGTATCTTGTTTGTTTGATTGGCGCAGTGACTTCCTGGAGTCTTGACAGGAAGTCACTGCGCCCTGTTGTTGTTTGGCACAAAGTAGTAACAGCATGTAACTACCACGCTTTAATTAGTGAGCTTTTAGAGATGTTGGGAGGTGTAGTATTTTCACTTTGGAGAAAGCAGAAAAGCTAGCTAGGTGAGCTTAGGTTTTCCATGCTAACGTAAGGTCATCCACCTGCTGGCTCTAGTGCCGTACTTGACGCAATTTGACTTTTCCATGACTGCTGTCGCTGACACAATTGTCACTTTGTTGTAGCAGTACAGACACATAAACGACATTTGCTCTCACACACAACAAGCACAAACGGACATGCGTCAACACAAGTGAATGACCGCAGTTGGCGGCTGATTGACTCGACTGGCGAACAGCGTCTGTACAATCAGCCTCTGTGTTTGTGTGCGAGTGCTTATGTAGAGCATAAAATAACCCTTTCTGGAACAGGAGAGGTCTGTACAAGTGTCTGGGTTGACTTTGTTACACACACTCAAACGCTCTCAAACACTCTGAAAATAGATGGCCATTTTTCCCCCCTCTGCAAGATAATCGCATTCAAGCGATCGTTATGCATTACCATGTAGTTCCCGTCAAACAGTTATATTGAAGAGTGAAGAGGCGTTCTCCTCAGCCCTGACTTTGATAGATGGTTCCCGTTTGCAACGCGAAATACTGATGTCATTACCTATAGATTTGTATTCAATCAGCGTCTTGTATTCAATCTGTGTCTTCTTTTTTTAGAAGAAGTTGGTTTGTACACAGAATATTCGTTTAAGTTGAATTAGATGCCTCATTGCACTTGGACTTCAATTCAAACACAAGCTGGCAGTTTGTGTTTGTGACTCGCTTGCTGGAAAACACTCCGGAGAAAACACATTTCTGTTTCTCTGTCTAGACTTTCTCTTTGAATGTCTCTTTTTTTCCTCCATCTCCGACCCCCCCACCCTCTACTCACCATAACAGGCTAACAAAGACATAACGTAATTTCATCTGAGGCTCAACTCGAAGTTAACTACGTATATGGCCTTAACAGTGCCGACTCTCTAAATTCCCTCCTTTCCTTTATGGTGTATTGAGTGAAAGATAATAGCCGGTTTGGCTATGAAGACACTTTGCTTTGTTGTCGTTCTCCATGTATCCTAATGGCCGATGATTACCCCGCAATGACAGTGTCTGTGTCTGTGTGTCAAACAGAGGAGGGTGCACGTCCGTCTGTCTGAATGTGTGTCTGTGCATGAGTGTGTGTGTGTGTGTGACGTGCATTACAATGTGTATATGCGAAGGAAGTGTCATTGGTAGAGACACGCTATCGGCAGCTGTTGAGTGTCAGGCTTTTATTTCTTCTCTGTATCGGCTAATTGTCACATGAGCCGGCAGGCCAGAGAGACTTTGATAAATTATATAAACAGACAGATGAATAGACAATACATTAACTGCAGCATGCTAAAAAAAACTATTATATATCATATACCATAGTGTTGAAAGAAATGGAGAAAATATATATATTAAAGAGGACCTATTGTGCTAATTTTCAAGTGCATACTTGTATTTTGGGTTTCTACTAGAACATGTTTACATGCTTAAATGCAAAAAGTCCAGTCTGTTCTGATTGGTCAACCGAACCGAACTCTTCGGACTCTGCTCCAGCTTCGCTCTAACTAGCTTTGTTTGAGGGTAGGGCTGCACGATTTTGAAAAAATATCTAATTGCGATTATTTTGACTGATATCGCAAGTGCGATATGATTTGCGATATTAGAGGGTATGATCATTTTTACATCATTATTTTCATTTTCATTGAAAAACGTATCAAAATGATTATAGTGTGATTTTTGCGGGGATATTGCGATTTCCTCCTCATCCTGCGATTTGAAAATTGTAGTAGACCATATTGCAAATTTGACAAAAACTCAATTAATTGTGCAGCCCTATTTGTTGGTGTGCCAAACTAGCCGCTAGGCAGGTATTATGCAAATATTACTTGGTGACATCACCACGTTACGGAAGAAAAGGCGGGACTTCGAGCAAGGTGTTTCACGCAGTTCAGGAGCAGAGTTTCTGTTAGGGAGAGTAACTCCCTTTGGAGTAGACTTTGTAACTTTGCAGACCTGCACAAAAAACAGTATAACACGCTAAAGAAAAGGGAGGAATTACATAAGCATAACGGATCTTCTTTAAAATTCAGTCAAAAATCACCTTACCCCATAGGACAATTGCTAAAATTTCAAAAAGTCCTTCAAACTAAATGAACATTGCCGTCCAAAATGACTCATGAGCATTTTCAGATATGGCGCCCCTACTTAACCAAGTAGTCACCAGCATGATGACTACTTGGTTAAGGTTAGGGAGAGATCATAATCACAGGGCTAGGACTATGTTCAGAGAAACCGGCGGTGACTTTTGGTTGGAAACAGGATGCAAAAAGTGATCTAGAACGACCTATGGCGTTTCAGGGAACTAGATGAAACGACTGACTGTCCTTCTTCCTGGGAGGACAATCTCGTCCAGAGGTGACAATAAGGCCTATTTTGGTCTAAATTGAGGGAGAGATGGATGAAAGAAATGGAATAAAACTAAAGAAATTAAAGATTAGGAGTGTAAGATAGAGACAGAAGCAAAAAAAAAAAAAGACAGATACATAGAGATGGAGAAGAGAGGAGAGGAGAGGAGAGGAGAGGAGAGGAGAGGAGGAAAAAGCTATTAATGTTGGCTAATGATTGGGCCCGGTAATAGTTATCAGTGTTTTAGGGCGGATATTATGGCCATGTAACGAAGGCCTTGATTACTTTATTAGCCTCTTCAAGTCGTTCGGCTAACGCTTACCAATGTGACCCCCTCCTGAGATCCCTTTACCTCTCTCCCTCCAAACCCTCCACCACCATCACCTCCACCTTCTTCTCGTCTCCCCCCTCTCCTCTCCCACAACATAACCCTCCTCCCCCCTATTTCTCGCTGCGCCCCGTGATGATGAAATCAAATTAGGTGGACTGGATGGGCCTAAATCACGGCTCGCGTTGCGGGCCGTGACATAAAGAATGGCCGCGACGAGGTTACCCAGAGTTCACGGCAGATAATGAAAGAGACAGGGAGGTAATAGCATGACGGAGTGGTGGGGTTCAGTATACTGGGGGTGGAGGGGATGGGGGTTAATACGAGGGGAGGGGTGGAGGTTCATTTGGAGGGTACCTGCCTATATGACCACTCCATCTGGTGAGGGACACTCATTCACCTCCTCCGTCGACTTCTCCTTTCTCCACCTTTTTCTTAAGTCTCTCTCCTGTCCTCTCCTTCATCCTCTACCACCACCACCTCTTCCTCTCCTCTCTCTCTTTTTTTCATCCATCCATCCCTCTTTCCCCTCTCTGTCTTGATAGTGATAAAGGTTTCACACTCAATTAAGTAAAGTATCACCTAAAAGGGAGTCTAGCTGGCGTTATCAGGAGACATTCACTAAGTACTTCAGTGATGGTTAGCCACTTCCATAATGGCATATCTCTTCCAAGTCTATTTGTTAGAGAAAACCTGCCATGTCGACTTTTGTCATTTGGCTTGCTTTAATTGACAAAGGACATTGTCCGTCCCCCTCTCCTGTTGAAAAGCCCATTATAAAACTATACGGTGCTACAACTGCCTCCACTCTTCTGGGAAGGCTTTGCATGAGTTGTTATAACAAGGTGGCAGGGATTTGCTCCCATTCAGCCAAAAGAGCGTCAGTGAGATCAGGCTCCGATGTTGAGCCATAGGGCCTGGAACGCCGTCACTGTTCCAACTTATCCCAAAGGTGTTGGATAGAGTTTGAGTTCAGGTTGCAGGTCAATCAACTTCTACCACACCAAATTGGAAAAAGCCAATGTTAGGCAACAATTAGACAATCTCCTTCACTTTGGTGGCTTTTCCATGTTGGACAAAAAAAGGGCCTTCAACAAACTGTTGCCACAGAGTTGGAAGCACACTATTGTCTTAAATATCATTGAATGCTGTAACTTTAAAGTTGAGATTAAATGAAAAATGCCTTTTTAAACCTTTTAGATCACATCCCCGGTTATATTGTACACCTATTTATCAATATATGCAAAAGCAAATGACAAAAAGTAAATTTCTTCATATTTTTATATCAAAATCCAATCATCTTTTCTTCCTTTAAAACAAATTGAGCCACAGTCCTCTGTATTTCCATATCGCGCTTCATTTTAAGCCCACTCTTTTTACAGCAAATGTGAAGGATTTGATTCAGATCCCTCTTTAAACTGTATACCGCTCAAATATTCAGTTTCACTGGGGAATACTCACAGTACAGAAGCTAAAGACGCTCTAACTTCTGTTTTACTTCACTTTTCTACTTACTTTACTTTCAAGATTTCCCATAAATGAAACTAATGGGTCTAGTCCAAACCATGAAAAACAGCCCCAGACCAAAAGAAGTACAAAAATGAGTTAGCCAGGGGTGTCCACATAGTTTTGACCATATACTGTAGTGCATTTCCAAGAATATGGGATAAAGTGACTCTATTGAAATATGAACAAAAGACCAAACTACCAAAACAGCCCAGACCAAAGCACACAAAGGTATCTGAACATGGGCTCGTACTTTTGGCCATATAGTGTTTTTCCTAGTGTATTTGGGATTAAGTAAATACATTTAAATACATTGTAAAATGCCCAAAAAACAGGTTTTATGTAGGACATTTTTTTCCATTATTACTTTTTTGGTGGGGTTTTATCACTTTGTTTCCAGTTTTGTAGCACGTTGATCATGTGAGATGACCTGTAACATACAGTAGTTAAAATCAGATACTGATGACTCAACTGAATGAACCACATGATCCATTCTAGTTTGTCCCTTGTGTGATAACAGCAACCACTTTTATTTCTTAATTAGTCCTGGTTAAACATTAAATATGAAAACACACAGTGAGATATTAATAACCCCTGATATCACTGATAAAAAGACATCTTAATTATAATATTAAATTTATGGTATGAGCATGTCGCTGGTATCTGCTGCTGCTGTCTCAACTTGTCTAAATCTTTGTTTCAGTCACTTCTACCCGTGGAATTCAAATGATTTATCTAATTGATGGCTAATAGTTTACTGAAGACGTCTGGAATTCAACCACGTTGGATACTCTTGTCAGTTACAAAAACAAAACGCTCAAATGTCTCTCCAGAGTATTACCAGATGGTGGATTGCAGGTGTGAAAGTGTGAGTGTGTGTGTGGTAATTCTAACCTAACAAGACACCTGTCGCTGTTTACAGGCTGTTCCTCTGTTGTTTTTTCCTCTCATTACCGAATACCACCACATGGAGTATCCTGTTCTCACACACAAAACATGCCTTCGACACACGCCACCAGTTAGCCGGCTCCGACGCAACAACATGTGCTGACCTTTGACCTTTTTCGGCAGAGATCGTTTGCTTCCTGTTGCTCCCTAAATGGGGCAGGTAGGGTAAATGAGATCACCGGGGGTCACAGTGGATCTGTTGGGCTGCTGCCAAACCGCGCTCCTCATTAGTGTAACGATGGAAACACATCGCCGCAGTAATTATATTTTCCTGCGGTCGGGAGGCGCGTTCCTGTGTTTCAGGCGGGAAGAAATTCATTGTAACATAGGTCAACATGTCATGGGACTCTTCTTACTGATTGGCTGCGGGTATTCTCTGGCTGCAATTCACCACCAAAACTTAAATTATCCCCAACTTATAGTTTGAGCAGCCACCGCAGCTTTCCATAGTCATCGCATTGCAGCTCGCCGCAGGCAGCACTTTGCCACTGCTTGGTGCGTTTCCGGCGCAAACTTGTAGATTAATTTCAGCTTTTCACTAGAAATAGTGCCAGCAATAAGAAGCGTTTGGTCCTTTTTGATTGCAACATATTCAGTGCTTGCTTGCCTTTCCGGGTGTTCGAGGTTGAGCCTGATATTAGATGTGTCCATTTTTAGACTTCAGTCACCATCTCAGTGCAATGTGCAATGTCTTTGTTAAATTACCAAAAAAAAGTGTGTGTATTTAAAGTGAAACCTTTCTATAAGTAGGCTACTGTATTTGCACTTCATCCATATTGTGTTTTGAAGATGATAATGCAACAAGGAGCTGATATTTGGTACCTCATTTAGACCCAAAACCTCTGTTGAAATTTCAATTTTAAAGACCTGACTGCTCAAATATATTCCAGCCTCTCTGTAAATTCACCGCAATATATTCTGGACATTTATTAATTCGTTTGATCAGATGAGAATTTCTGGAAAAAAACGACTTAATATTGTGTTTTAAATTTCCATTATGTTACCTTCAGAGGACTGAGACCTGGATCTTGGTTTGAAACCTGAAGGTGCCCTCCCACCCCTCCTCCTCCAGCTCTCCCAGTGACCTTGAGGCCACCTTGTCCCTCCATTCACCAAACTGGGCTTTAATTCCGTAGGCTGGGGCGACCAAACGGAAATAAAAAGCCCATTATGTGTTGCCCGCGGCGGGGGCTTGTTGACTGGGTTTTATTACAGCGGGGGATGAGAACGCTTGATGCCTTCATTTAGGGCCCTGAGCACCCGGCGCTGACAGCACCGTGACAGTACTGGCCCCTGTGGCACCGCAAAAAGAGACGGTCGCAGAAAGAGACACTCTGTCTATGTGTGTGTGTGTGTGTGTGTGTGTACAACAGCGTCTGTGTCCTGGCTGTCTGTAGTCCAGGCTGGCATGGTGAGGCTTGCTCGTAAAGCTGACAGCTAGACATATGTATAGATCCCCCATTAAAATTTTACTACTAATCACTATGGATGGCGTGCCTGGCTACTAGCTGGCTGACGACTCAAACACACACACACATGCATACTGTATGCACACACAAAAATATGCATGCATGCACAAGAACCGAAACATGTGGACATGGACATGCACAGGCATACGCACATGCACACACTTTCCCAGCCAGTTACAGTAACATTACCGGTGTTTGTCAGTTATTCAACCAATAACTGAGTGACCGATGCTGTATGCTGGCCGTAAATAAGTCACAGAGATGTCACCCATTGGTTTGTGGAATGCCATTCTGAAGCCTTGAGTTTGGCATTTTGGCCGTCATCATCTTGGTTTTTGGCCGTCAGCATTTTGTTCTTGGCCGTCACCATCTTGGTATTTGGCCGATACCATCTTGGTATTTGGCCGTTGCCATCTTGGTTTTTGGCCGTCGGCATTTTGTTCTTGGCCGTCGGCATTTTGTTCTTGGCCGTCACCATCTTGGTATTTGGCCCTCACCATCTTGGTATTTGGCGGTCGGCATCTTGGTATTTGGCCGTTGTTATCTTGGTTTTTGGTCATCGCCATCTTGGTATTTTGCAACCAGAAGTGACACTAGAGGGTGGAGCTAAGTAAGTAAGCAACCGAACGCTGAATAAGACATTTTTAGGCGACCAAAAAGGTGAAAACACATTGTGAAACGGTTAAAGTTCTACAACGAAAACACGGACAACTCCCAGACCGGACAACGCCGTGGTAGTGACCTGTCAATCACAAGGTAGCCCCGCCCTAAAGCATCCCCTGCTTTATGGTCTATTTGACTCTAAATGGGACCATAATTTACTAAATGAACATCATGCTGTATTGAAGAAGACTTGAAACTAGCGATTGAGACCATAAACTCATGTTTACAATGTTTACTGAGGTAACAAATCAAGTGAGAAGTAGGCTCATTTTCTCATAGACTTCTATACAAACGGACTTCTTTTTGTAACCAGAGGAGTCGCCCCCTGCTGGCTGTTAGAAAGAATGCAAGTTTAAGGCACTTTGGCATTGGCTTCATTTTCCAGACCTGGAGGTTGCCGCCTAATACTGACACATATTTCGCATAGGAGTTGGTGGAGAATTAAACAGAGCTAGAATGAATGTGACTATTGTACTAAGGGAGTGGTGTCCTTCCCTAGTTTGGACTTTGCTGTCCACTCTGTGTCCCTAATGGCACCATAAAATGAATTAAGGTGATTAGTGCTGTGATTTGTCCACCACACCAAAACTATTCCTGATATATTGGTATGACCTGCAGTGTCAACATCATGTTGCAGCGTCATTAAAATGATTAGGTTATTTAATGGTTATGTACAGTGGAAGCATGTTAAAATGTGGCTTCACGTCCTACTGTATCTCTCTGCTCATAATAGCTTTATGCGTTGCCTTTCTCGCACGGTGGTTCTAGGTAAAGTTCATCAAGGGGTTGGCAGACTCATAAAAGTCGATGGTGCGTATCTTAAGACCCTTCCACGTTGTGTTATAATGTTATCAGCTGAAGTGTCAGAAGGAAGAGAAGGGGGGGGTTAGTGCAGGAAACATTGTGAGAGAAAAACAAAGTGAGGAGGTGGAAGGATACGTGTAGAAAGTCAGGTTCCCTCTGCTGATGAACTAGATCTTTTACTGACCTCAAACCTCACGTCACCAGGTAGTCACCCATAGATAAGATCTATATGATTCTGATGGTGAAGTTCCTCAGTTTTTCCAAGTAAATTAGAAATGTAAAATGTGTCTTTTAGTGGGCCAGAGATTAGATATGCCCTCGTAAAAGCTTTGATGGGTTGCCATTTATTCATATGAAAATGTGACAGATTATTACTATTATGAATATGATTTACAGAATGTAGACATGCAGAAATGTCATTAGTTTGCCTTCTGGGGCCGTCAATCGATTAAAATATTCAATCGTGATTAATCGCAAATTAATTGCACATTTTATCTGTTCAAAATGTACCTTAAAGGGAGATTTGTCATGTATTTTATACTCTTATCAACATGGGAGTTGACAAATATGCTTGCTTTATGCAAATGTATGTATATATTTATTATTGGAAATCAATTAAAAACACAAAACAATGAGAAATATTGTCCAGAAACCCTCACAGGTACTGCATTTAGCATAAAGAATATGCTCAAATTATAACATGGCAAACTCAAGCTCAACAGACAACAACAGCTGTCAGTGTGTCAGTGTGCTGACTTGACTATGACTTGCCCCAAACTGCATGTGATTATCATAAAGTGGGCATGTCTGTAAAGGGGAGACTCGTGGGTACCCATAGAACCCATTTTCATTCACATATCTTGAGGTCAGAGGTCAAGGGACCCCTTTGAAAATGGCCATGACAGTTTATCCTCGACAAAATTAAAGATAAGTTTGGAGCGTTATTTAACCTCCTTCTCCTACTAATGAATTCCTTCAGTTTTCTTAGTAGTATTCTTCACTCTAGCTTCAAAATTGAGTCCGCTACAACCTAAAAAAAACAAGTTGCGTTATTATCGCATTAACTTTGACAGCCCTAATGCCTTCCCATCAGAACAGGTCACAAAACGTGACATCTTCCTCCACGATCCTCTCCTCCCATCCTTCTCTGTGTCCTCTCCGTCCATCCATTAATTCCCATCTCCTTAGTCTCAGGTGAAGCTGAACGACTTAAGGAAGGCCAAAGAGTTACTCTCAGTGTGCCCTGTGTTGTGAGGGTCATCTAAACTAATGTTACAGGCCCTCCCACCCCCAGCTTATATAATACCCCAGGCAGCGTGTGTGTTTGTGTGTGGCGGCGATGGAGTAAATAAACACATCGTTGTGGAGGTCACAGAGGCAAAGGTGAAACGGCGGTTGCAATCGATACCCCCAGGGTGTGTGTGTGTGTGTGTGTGTAGGCAGGTGTAAGCACCCCTCCTCCCTCAGCCTCTCTCTTGCTAACTCCGTTACCCCACTTGTTAGCCAGTGAAGGGTGACCCCACACACTCTCTCTCTCACACACACACACACACACACACACACAGAGCTGATAGAAGCACCTGACTAATGGGCTGTAATGAGAGGCGACCAGAGAGGGAAGCTTCTTTAACGGCTCGCCCAGGGGACTCGGGACTGTGTGTGTGTGTGTGTGTGTGTGTGTGTGTATGTGTATGCATGTTCACAGGCCATTTAGTGTGTGTCTGCATGTGTGTGTGTCTAGGTGCACCATGGGTGACCCTGTTACAACTCCAAGGTGTCTGTCCTAATGTCATTAGCTGAGGCCAGTGTGAGGTCAGGCTGCTGTACGTAGAGCGTCCGTACTTACTGTAGAACCCAGAGGGCGTATTAGACCAGCTAAGACATTTTCCTTGTTATCACAAATTATTACCTGCATTTCCTTCAGTTAACTATAGGTTTTGAGGTGCAACAGCGAATTAGCTTCTCCCTCCCCACCCCCCATCTCCCTGAGTCGAACATGAGAGGGGATGGAAGGGAAATGGATCCATTTGGGATGTTGGAAGTTGAAAGGTTCAAGGCTTCTTTATTTTTAATCATTTAGCTTTTAAAATGTGAGAAAATAGTGAAAAATGCCTCGTTCCTATCACCCATTGTGATCAAATTGCATGTTTTATTTCAGAGCAATCGTTTCAAATCCAAAGATATTCATTTTAAAATGATTTTTTAATCAATAAAACCTCACATTTGAAAAGCTGAAGCCAACAAATATTAACCATTTTTGGCTTGAGAAACGACTTAAAGGACCAGTGTGTAGCATTTCAGGGGCATCTATTAGCAGAAATGGAATATAATATTCATAACTATGTTTTCATTGGTGTATAATCACCTGAAACTAAGAATCATTGTGTTTTTGTTAGCTTAGAATGAGCCCTTTATATCTACATAGGGAGTGGGCAAGCCCCCAGGAAGAGCGCCAGGATTTAAAACGGCGGTACTACAACTTCCGTGTCCGTCACGTGATGCCATTGGGCCCAGAAATGGATGTGGAAGATCGCCAAAAGATGTTCACGGAGTCCGCCATGTTGCTCCGCCATGTTTCTACAGTAGCCCTGAAACCAAACCAACCAAAGCTCTAGAGAAAGCCTTTGGTGTTATTACGTTACCTGAAGGCCACCGTAGTTCTCCGACACGCTTGTGAAACTGAGGTAACGTGAGCCGCAGAGTACAAAGTCGTCCTTCCGTTGCTCATAGAGTAGTGTTATTAAGGTGAGGATAGCCTCTGAGCGAGGCAAACAACGTTACCACGGTTTTGAAGTGGTTAATTGACTGGTCATTTCAGATTTGAGAGGAGGAAATGAATCAATTTGGGACGTGGGAGACAGAAAATAGTTGAAAGAATTAGGATCATTTGGACTTTCCTATGGCCAAAATTGACATAGTCAGCTTCTTTGTTTTGTTTGAGAAACTGCTCCAAACCCAAATTAATTTAAAAAAAGAAAATATCAAACCTCACACTAAAGAAGCTAGAGCCAACAGATATTTTTGGTTGTATTTTGGGGAAGTTTTGCATGTCCCTGGGTACCTTTATGATGATAACAATACAAGTGCAACAAAAACACAAATCTCCTTCGACATCCATGTATCCATCCTCAAATAGTACTCGCTGCCTGTCTGTCAGTGTAATGCCCGAAGATTAGATCACCTCCAGCATGTGTTGGCTAGACATGACCACCAATCCCTCTCTCTCTCTCTCTCCCTGTCCGTCAGCCCCTCTGAGTCGATAAGCCTCTATTCTCCTCTTTTCGCTGATATGATCGGTGTCTTCAGAAGCACTCAGGCCACTTTTACACCAACCGCTAACTAGTGTTCCAGGCAGCTCGCAGCTATCAGGGAAAATCACGTCTGCCTACGTGAGTGTGCGTCCGCTGCCTTCATGCGTGTGTGTGTGTGCGCGTGTGTGTGCTCTGGTGCGCGACTCCACTCGTCCATCTAGCTGTCGGCGTCTATCGACCAGGGCCATCATGTGTGTTTTGGCCTGAGCGAGGCCACAGATGCTGCAGGGCTATTAGGTGCCCATTGTTTGTTTTGAATGGCAACGGAAACAAAATTGGTCTCTTTCTGATCTTATTGTGGGTAACCCTACCTCCCTCTGTGGCCAGGGGAGGCAAAAACCAATCCTAATTCACTTACCCCGCCCCAACATTGGCTTTTCTAATGCTTTTTGAGGGATGAAAATATGGCGACATGCAATAAGTGTCAACAGTGCACAGGTCTTAAAAGCAAGAGGGGGAGACAAATAGATGGACAGAGGAGTGGATGGATAAATATATCTCTATTCCTTTGTTCCTTTCTTTCTTTTCATGCACTTTCTGCATTCCCTTCTTCTAAGCTACTTTCCTGCGTCTTCTAACTATCCTCTTTTCCTTTCCTTTCCTTTCCTCATTTACCTCTTTGCTCCCTGCCTCCTGTGCACCGCGGCTCCAGCCAGAGCATTAGTGAGGCATTGTGATTGGCTTGTAATTTATGGAGTCCATAAGTGGGCCAGATTGATAGGGCTGTTTAAGGGGAGGACGCCGAGACGCCACTTTATTTAATACGGAGAGACAGACCCTCAAGATATAGGTTTAACCTCCGTCAGCGTGAACACACACACATGTATGGACACAACTGAACATGCTCTGATACAGCTGTACACATACTTATACTCCCATTATTAAAGGATATGTTCAAAGATTTTCTTTTAAGTGAGAAAATATGTTTTGTTGATGTTTTTGATGCCCCTATTTGCATATACATACATATAGGAAACCTAATTCGTAGTTGAGGAGAGAAACTGGAGAATGGACGCACGATTTCTCCTTTGGAGCAAAGTAGACATGGTGCATTATGGGAAGTGTAGGCTAGGACAATGGTCTAAGTTGTTAGAAAGCAAGTTTATAGAGTGCTGCAGAAATGAGCCCTAAAACACAGAAATGAGTTTTAGCACTTCTGGTTCCCTTGTCTGGAAGTTAATTGTTTTTTAGTTAGATGTTTGAAATAAGGTCTGTGGTTAAAAACAAGCTGAAGAGATTTTATCGTTTTTTTTAAGCTTTTATGTGTCTTAAAATAGGCGGTTGCTAACAAGTGGCTAAATGAGACTACTAAACATCATCACGGCGACTCGTCCGCCTTTGCAGCCATATCATGCAACCGTGGTGTAGTTCTTTTATAGCCAAACGTTAACTTTTTGCTTCTGGTGATTGAATTTAAACTTCAAAAATCATAAAAGGGGTGTTCAATTGTGAAGAATATCTTGCTGAACAAAAGTAAAACGTCATAAACGTTTGTTGGCCACAGAGCTTATTTTCTGCAATAATACAAAACCCAATGGAAAAATGGCTTTTTGTCGAGGGAACCAGGGCGATGCTAACTTCCTGATTGACCTACAAAATACGTCATCCCTGCAACACTCTATTGCCCTGTTTATAATCCCTAATAAATCATAATCGAAGGCACAACCATATCTACTGACTTATGCAAAACTCCCTTGATAGACACATCTATTTACCACCGACACACATTCAAACTAAGATATTTTAATAAGATGTTTTCTCCATACAGCCTCCTGTGTTAGCTTGTTGTGGTGTTTAGAACACAAATCAGGTCCTGTCTGCCCAGTCAGAATAAGCCCTCCACTCTAAACCCGGCAGCACGCAGCCAGTCCTCACGGGCCAAAGCTCTGGAGGGAAAGATGATCTGCCCACAGCGGCTGACCCTGCCCTCTCATCTGCCCTTCACACAAACACACACGCACACACAGACACGTACGCAGACGTGCCCTTTCCTCTGCCCCCTGCACGCCCGCTGTAATGATGTCTGTTGACCTCTGACACAAAGGGCTGCCCTGGCAGATTAGTTTACAAGTGGCCTAGGGACTCTGGGTTTCAAATCCTAACCTCTACAATTTTCTGCATTGATTATGAATCCTTTTTTCTTTTTTTTTCCTGTGTGGTCATGCCACCATTGTCAGGACAGCCTCTGAGTGATGTAACATCAATGTACCCACATAGCTACATATGACATTTAGGGCTGTCAAAGTTAACGCGATAATGACGCTTTAACACAAATTTGTTTTAACGCCACTTATTTCTTTAACGCATTAATGCAATTTGTGATTTTTAGATTTTTTTTATTCAATAGTAGGTCGTTTTAAAGCTAGAGTAAAGATACTGGCATCATATGAAACTAGAAAACCTAATGAATTCATTGGTACTAACCATGTCATGCTAGCTTGTCGCAAAGAAGGATATATAACGCTCCAAAGTTACACAAAATTTTGCCGAGGAAAAACTGGTATTTCCATTTTCAAAGGGGTCCCTTGACCTCTGACCTCAAGATATGTGAATGAAAATGGGTTCTATGGGTACCCACGAGTCTCCCCTTTCTGGTTTCTGGACAATTATTGTCATTGTTTTGTGTTGTTAATTGATTTACAATAATAAATATATAAATATATTTGCATAAAGCAAGCATATTAGCCCACTCCCATGTTGATAAGAGTATTAAATAAAATTAAATCTCCCTTCAAGGTACATTTTAAACAGATAAATAATGTGTTGTGATTAAATATTTTAATCGATTGACAGCCCTAATCATATATTTTAAGCAGTGCAAGTTAAGGAATAGCAAATATTATGAAAACCTTTATGAAACAGGGCAGCTTTTGCCCACCCCATAGTTGACCAAAAAAAAAAAATCTCAAGGTTTACTTACTAGCTTTTTTTGGAGTTGCCTCTCATGGTCTTCATCAACAGGTGGAGTTTGCTCGGTTGTCATGGAGACAGCTCGGTTGTGGCGTGACATGACCGTGACAACTGAGCAAACTTCATCTGCTTATGAAGACCACTGGAGGCGGTTGAAAGCTCCAGAAAAAAGCGTCCCTACAGGTTAAAGGGGATCCAATACCGGCTTGCATAACATGAATAAGCTCATGCACACACTCTCTCACAACAAACATAAGCACCACCAATCCCTAAATGCGTACTCCGTCACCTCTAATATATGCACGCGTTCAAACACACACACACACTCGGACGTCAGCGGTGATAAGTGGCAAGTGAGTAATAGCCGAGCTGTCTGGCAGCCAGCTGCTGGGCCTACTGTTTACATGCCAGCTGATTACCCTAATTTCAAATGCATGCATGGCAGCTAGGCTGATAAATAGTCCCCCCACCCCCCCCCCAACCAACCACCACCACCTTCCATTTCCCTATTGTCAGCTACTGCAGGCTAGTCAGCCAGCCGGACCCCATAATACCTTTTTGATTATTCAATAAATAACCCATAATTCGACATTGATTGGGGCCGCGAATGGGCTTTGTGGGGAGGAGGACGAAGGGATGATGGGGAGGAAGGATTGGTTAGGTGGTCGAGATGGTGGGGCAGGAGGGAGGGGTATCGACCAGCGGTGGTCAGCGCTTCGATGACCACTGGTCGTTGGGGTCATTGCTTTACGCAAATACACACACAGTGTTGGAGCACACACTTCTGCCTCCCCTCTGATGTGATTAGGGTAAGGGTCATTAGTTCAGCCTCATTGCTTATTGTCCAAACAAAGATGTCCAAGACTAATGGAGGCTACTTAATAATTTGGGTGAAAAATGAGCAAGAAGGAGGCATTGCAGATGGACGTTTTGTAACCGTTTCCCTCTGCCTGGCGTCTCCTTTTTTTATTAAATTGACCCATCATTTGCTGGAATGTCTTTATCCACATTTAAATAATTACACATCAGTCAGTTATAAAGCTTGATGAGAAAGCAACTGGTCAAAGTGATCGCTGCCGTTTCAACTCACCAGAAGCAATCAAAGTGTTAATGTGTAACCACCAGTATTTGGTCCCATTTGTTGGCCTTAGGCCCATTATGTTAACCAACCTTGATGAACATTGATTGCTAATTCTTATCTCTGCTTCCGGCGATATGACCTCACTTCATTGCTTCCAAAAAATTTGCCAATGTATCTCGGCCCCAAATTATCCCCCATTGCTTTTGGTGAGCGCTTCACCGTGACATGGTTAGTATGGACCGTATTGAAACCTGTCCCCAAATGGATTATTCCTCTTCTCCTAAGTAGGATGGATTTTATGGTGCTTGCCTGATCACTATCTGAAACCCACTAATCGTTTGCGTGCGTGCACGTGTGTGTGCGCATGTGTGTGTGTGTGTAAACCCCACTGCCTTGATGTTGCCATTGAAGTGTCCCTAGCGTTGTACTTATTGGAGTTCCCTGATGTTAGATATTGGAATATTGATCTGGGAGAATGTTTAGCTTTCACTCTTCTCTGGTTTCATTTATATGCTCACACAGCTGACGCCCGCTTCACACAGCAGTACAAGCTGCAGATGTGGCAGTACATGAGGGACCTAGATCAAATCAAACTCTCAATCAATGGCTGGGGAGGAGAAAAAAAAAATAAAAGATTTGGGTTTCAGGGAGGATTTCACACACAACATCTTGCATATCTGACGGGAGATTGGAGCCACGATGAGTAAACAACAACTAAATGTGTAAAAATGAACAATTCAAATAATATCTAATTGTCTTAACTTCATTGTATTTTATAATCAAGGCAGTATGGGGGCAAGCCTTTGAAGCAAAGTTGCCAGGTTAGACTGACTAAAGTCAATTTTAACAGAGGAAGGGAAAGATATCTTACTGAAGTTGCCTTTGCTTGATGTTGTTACTTTTTTAGTAAAAATTATCCACCTTTTCAGGCTGTTCTCCTACATCATTCGTAGCTGTTCATACGAAAAGTAATCATCATGAAATCATGAACCAGGAAGTATAAAGGGAAGAGGTCGAGGTGGATGGGTGTGTCAAATACACCAAACTTTTGCCCAGTAGACTGTATTCGTACCCCTTGTGAAACCGGAAGTTAACGTTGATTTATTTGTCACGTAATTTCCGTACATAAGTTATGTCACTTCCGAAGTTATTTGAACCCAAACCACAATCTTTTCCTAAACCTAACTAAGTAGTGTTGTTGCCTAAACCTAACCAACTCAATCTTTTCCTAAACCTAACTCCAATAAGTAGTTTTATTTTGAAAAGACTGGGGCGGAAATTGACACGTGCGTCACATGTTGCTGGACATTTTTAGGAAAACAATTGAAATAATTTTTCATAAGAAATCATACAAAACGTTGTAGGAGGATATGTTGACCTGCATCTTAGTATTTTATATAACAACTTACAACCTGTAGTACAGTTTTGGATTGTGCCATACAGCGGTTACACTGTGTTGCATTGACAACCCCATTACTGCAAACGTTGACATCACAGCTCAGGACACACACACACACACTCAAGTGTCTCCAGAACAGACTCATGCAGTCATCACCACTTAAAAGGCAGTTGATGACTTCAAAAGGAAAATGGCGAACAGCAGCGCTCTGCGTTTCAGAGACACCGGCTCAATGAGTCTCCCTTTAACAACAGTTGCATTACAGCACAATGTCGGTTTCCTATTAAATACTTTCTCCCAATTGCCCATTATTCCACGCTATAAAACCACTGCAGACTGCATCGGAGGGCTGTTTTATCCCCCCATCACCCCCACGTCCTTTTGTTTCGGAAAACATGTTTCAACTAAATGCAACTAAGAGAGCCATGAGAGAAAGAGAGAGCGAGAGAGTAAGGAGGGGAGGGAAAGAAAAGGTAATTTAATGAAGTGAAACGTTTGATGTTGTAAATAAAAAGCAGACTGGTCGTGGGTGAGAGGCTGGGGCTAATGGACTTTGTTGGATGGTAGGTGTGGAGCTGCTGATCTTTAAAAAGCCTAAATAAAAAAGTGAACTCCTCAGAAACGATGCCAAGAAAACCCCCCAGCCTCCCCTCCCACTTTGCTGGATCCCTCGCCTGGGGCATTCACATCACTGGTGGGGCTTATTATGCAATTACAGCAAGGTAAAAAAGCACCGCCAACCCCCTCATCTGAGTGTGTGGGTGTGTAATTATGTGTGTTTGTATCCATGTATGTGTGGGTCTGCTGATTTAGGACTGTAGAACAGAAGTCTGAGAAGAAAAATAAGAAAAGGTTAGGACTGTAGGAAAGGTTTCCTCATACAACGGTTTGGAAAAGTTATTCCTCATTTTTCGTGCATTTTCCTACGAATGTCTACCAACACGTGACACACGTATCTATTTCCGCTTGTTACATACATACAGTCTTATCAAAATAAACGTCTTTCTTTACAGTAAATAACTTGGTTATGTTAAGGCAACAAAATTACTTACTTATGTTTAGGAAAAGATTGACTTGGTTAGGTTTCGGCAACAAAACTACATAGGTTTAGGAAAAGATTGACTTGGTTAGGTTTCGGCAACAAAACTACATAGGTTTAGGAAAAGATCGACTTGGTTAGGTTTCGGCAACAAAACCTGTTAGTTATCGTGGTTTGGTTTAAAATAACTACGGAAGTGGCGTAACTTAAATATGGGGGTTACATGACAAATCAATCAATGTTGACTTCTGGTTTCAAACGGAGTACGAACGCTGGTCTTTTGGGCGGGAGTCCGGCCTTTTTAGACCCATCCATCCACCCCGACCTCCTCCCTACGCGGCGTTTATCGATCTTTATACTTCCTGGTTCATGATTACATGGATTGCAAACAAATTGATTTTGTGAGACATATACGAATTCCAGTGCATTACTTTTCGTAGGTATAGCTACGAACGGTGTATGAGAACAGCCTGATATACAGTAGGAGATGAGTAGTGGAGAGAATGGGGAGTGACAGGAAAGGAAAGTAGAAGAGAGGAATAAAAGAAAAGACAGGAGTATTTAAAAAAAGTTAACAGAAAAAAAAGAGATAAAATAGAGCAAAGTACAAATGTAGAAGATGGGGAGTGGAGAGAATGGGGAGTGACAGGAATGTAAAATAGAAGGCACAAATAAAAGAAAAGATGAGAGCAGTTAAGAAGTTAAAAGGAAAAGGGGAAGGAAAGAGGAAAGCAAAGAAATGAGAACACACGATTATGAAGGTTAAACAATGGCAGTGGTCATTACGCTTCACTTTCAATGAGGAGGAGGAGAGAAATCACCCCCCATTTATAATTCATATCCTCAATTACCACTAATAAAGTGGCATGAATGGGGCCAGCCCAGGGAATGGTGCAGGCACAATTACATGTAGTATAGCCTGGCATTAACATTTTCTATTTGAACATTTTTCAGCCTCAATTTCTCTTGGAGTTAATAAGAGCGATGATCCCTCCTTGACTTTTTCATGAAATTATTGTATGGTTATAATATTCCAATCTATTAGCCCCCCTTTCTCTATAATGTATTCTACCATTTAATAGCCTGACCTGGCTGGATAGAGATGGAAAGAGAGGGAGAGGGAGAGAGAGGAAGAGGGAGAACATGACATTGATGAGAGGAGTAGGTCTTGTCGTTTTGACCCCAGAGGGGGTGAGACAAAGGTCTGATATATCCCATACAGCGTTTGAATTGAGGTCTCTCACGAGGCCGTGCCTATCATCTGAAAAGCTTTCTGTGGCAGTGCTGCTTTTTTTTTTCACCATCCTGTCGGGGAACCACTGTAAGGCTGATTTATAATCTTACCATGTAGTCACTGCAAGCAACGTGGTCGACCCAGTCTCACTCCTAACTCGTCAGATACCGACGCATGGTCAGTGGCCCTCGCCGTCTGATACCGCCACGAGACACCTTTTAGCATCTGTATGAGACACATCCAGCGTTCAACTATCTCCAATGTAAACATATCCGCATCATTACTAGACGGTCAGAGCAACTGACATAGTATAAAGAGCGAGAAAGTCTGCGTAGGACGGGTGGATGTGGAGCTTAGATTGGTCAAACAAACATAGGACTTTCACCCAGGAGACGGGTGTCTGTGTCCCGAAACCAAGTCAACGTTGACTTATTTTACCATAGTTTTGATACGCAACTTCCGTACTTAACTAACGCCAGTTATGTAACAAACAGTCTTATTTTACGTAACAAAACATACTTATTCTAACCCAAACCACAATCTTTCCCTAAGTCTAACCAAGCAGTTGTTGTTTTGTTGGAAGTTTATTTGAAAATGTTGACACTGTATGCGTGTAACTAGTGGAAACTGTACGTTTCCTGTGAACACAGAGGTTTATTTTGAAAAGACACTGCATGTAACGAGTGGAAACTATATGTTTCCTGTGAGCACGGAAGTTTATTTTGAAAAGACACTATGCATGTAACGAAACTAACACTATGTCCCTGACACGTCCAAAACTGATGCTAGAGGGGTACTTAGAGCGTCATAGTTTGAAGCGTAGGGCCACTGACCAAGCGTCGGTATTTGACGAGTTGGGAGTGACAATGTGTTGACTTGGTTGGCTCTCTCTGAGAGGCATAACTGGACTATATGGTGACTAGGGGATTTGTGCTACTGAGCAGTTTGAAAACTATTTATTATACCCTGAGCAAAGTTGGATTATATATCATTTGACCCAATAAAATTTGACATATTATTGTGTATATCTGATATTACGTCTTTTTTTTTGGCTACATCCGTATTTTAAGTTTACTTATGTAGAATGTGATAAAGTAATGGTTGGATGCATGTAGCAGGGAAGTTTTGCCTTGCTGCTACCTTAGTCAAAATGTAGAACACCAACATCAGTGGGCGCCAGATGCAGCAGTAACACTGGCTGTTTGAACGTTGTTAGAAATGCATGAGCATCAAGGGTAAAACAAATAATGAAATGTCGTCGCCGTAGATAATGCGATATTCCTGCAGGACGCAGGTCATAGTAGCTGTGTAAACTCCAGTGTTGGCAAAATCAAAAGGAGCTTACGGTATAATCTAACCCAGAGACACATAAAAGCATCAAAGGTCCGGGGCCATGCTCCAGCGTTGCGTCGCATTATTATGCCGGCGGTTGCTGCTCGCTGCAGTGTTGGAGCCACGTGCCCGATCCTCGGGGCTGGTCGTCTAATAGGCCTGTTTACTCCACCTTCCTCTCCTGCTCTTTCACTGCCTTCCCTCTATCCCTCCTTCATCCTCCCACATAAAAATGGCACAAGTATTCAGCAAACCTGCCTGCCTGCCTTTTATATAAAATAACAAAGTGTTCAGAGCTTGTAAAACACTGCGGGCCTGACAGTTTAGCAGACTTCCCACAGTCTAGAAACTTCTATTGTGGAGGCGGCAACAAGGAGCCAAAGAATAGCACAGAATGAATAGGATTCACAAGGTGATAAGCTACACCCCAAGTACACACACACACACAAGCCATTAGGGTAGAACTACATCCATCCTCAAGCCATCGCGGTGAGGCAACTCATTTAAGTGCTACACCTCTGGTACAGGGATTTCTGTGGCAATCACACCCCTCGCCACACACACACACACACTGTAACTGTACAGATGGAGAGAGGAGGGGACAGAAATACACCCTCTCTCGCTTACTATCTCTTACATTTACACACAAAAAATCACACACACACACACACACACACACACACACACACACCCCATGTGGCTAGCTGAGAGCCAGCTGTTCCTTTCCACTTCACATCACTATGGGCTAACGACTGCTAATCCCCCATAGCTTTTCTCTCAAAGGAACTAAGGCAGCAGCCATGATCTAACTCCTATTGAATTCCAATTACCCTCCACCGGGATTTCACAATAAGAGTCCCCCCCCCCCCCTTCCACCACCTCCACTAACACCACCCCTTACTTCCCACATGGATCGCACTGTCACAATAAGAGCCACCCACACGCACACAGCCTGAAGACACAGTAACATCAGGAACACATGTTTATTGTTATGTACTAGTTATTTGTTTTTATGATCTAAATCCAATTATATTTAGATGCTTTGGCAGTACTTACTTGACTTGAACCAAACTGAACTGAACTGAGGGAGACCGAAGCACACTACTGTATTTTTTTTTTCCCCCACATAGCAACAGTTGCATCCTTGACTGGACTTGCCCACCCCCTTTTCTTTTTACCCTGGCAGGTTTGCCCCTCTCTGCCAGGCAGGGTCCCTTGTAAAAGAGCAGCTTCAATGAATGGAGGCCCAGCAGGGAGCCAAGCAGGCTCACACTCCCTAAACCCTCCCCTCCCTTTCCCCTTGCCTCCTTCCTCTATCCCCTTCTTCCCTCCTGCACTCTTGCTCTTTCACTTCTAGTTAATAACTTTATGGGTATGCATGAGGAACAATTGCACATTGTACAAAATCACAAACAAACAAGCCATTCAAACAATCACAGAATGATAAATTTCATGGTTTGACAACATGTACAACCATATGGTCCGTAACCATCAATATCTATAATGAAGTGTAACAGCTCCAAAACCAAAGGACTTGTAGTACAGGTCTTCCCCCCCTTTCCTTCTCTCCAGCTTTCACCCCACATATCTGGTTTGATTTTACCCCATGAAGCGGTGAATTCCAGTCTTTCAGAGAATAACACTGAGCAATAAAACAATGGGTGGCTCGGGGCTGTACTGTAGGGATGGAGGGCGATGGGATTCCTGGTAAAGTCTGAGACAAAATGCTGCTATGGTTACAGTGGGTGGGACTGGGGCGAAGAGGGCTAGACATGCTGGGAAAGCCAGTGTAGTGACAGGAGAAAAGCCAAGAATCAGGGATGTAGTGGAGGTTAACGCCGTCTACACCTTTTTGACATTGACATACATTTACAGTCAAAACTCACTTTTCCGTAAGAAAATAAAGATTGTTTATGAAAACTACTACTATGAATATTTTTCCATTTTTCAAAAGAGTTTTAAAAAAAGGTTTTGGGACATATTTGTGGAAACAGCACATAAGCCTCTAGATGGGTGTTTCCAATGACTTGCCGCCATTGCGAGTCATATTTTGTGGTGCGCTACTGACTGAAGCATGTCATAGCCCTGTATAGCCCACAAATGTTATTAGCATATTTACGGCTACTGATTTAGGTTAACATTTAGCATTTTGGAGGACCATGCTGTAAAGTTTATCTTTCACTCGTAAAGTGGAAGCTAGCAATTGGTTAATTAGCCTCCACTCAGATGTCTTGTTTTGTCCAAAGATATTCAGTTTACTGTCATAGAGGAGTAAAGAAACCAGAAAAAATCCCATTTAAGAAGCTGGAATCAGAATTTTTACTTTTTTTTCTTAAGAAATTACTCAAACCGATTAATCGATTATTGAAATAGTTGGTGATAGATTTTGTGGTTGACAACTCATCGATTCATTATTATTGCAGGCACCATTACTGCAGAAAAAATAACAAAAACTTAAATGTATTCTTTCTAGTAATTACAAATAAGTAAACAAGAGTGGTCGTCAACTAATCAGAAGGCAGATGGCCGCCCGCCCTGCGCCCGGTTCTGCTCCAGGTTTCTTCCCAGTAATCAGGGAGTTTTTCCTGGCCACAGTGCGCTTAGTGGATACTGTTGGGTCTCTAAACTATGGTGTACGGTCATAGACCTGCTCTATATATAAAGCGTCTTGAGATAGCTTCTGTTGTGATTTGACGCTATACAAAAATAAATTGAATTGAATTGAATTGAATTGAATTGAAGGTAGGTGGTTCGATCCCTGGTTCCTGCAGTCCACCTGTCGAAGTACCCTTGGGCAAGATACTGAAACCCAAATTGCTCCTGAGTGTGCGTGTGAATGTTTATTGCTCCTGATGCTACCAGTGTATGAATGTGTGTGTAAATGAGTGAATGCTGGCTTGTGTTGTAAAGCGTTTTGATCGGTCGCTAAGACTAGAAAAGCGCTACATAAATGCAGTCCATTTATTATACCCCCGCAACAACCTAGTCAGGGGTATATAGCACTCCACGTGTCCATCCTTCCGTCCGTTCGCGTGTCGAACTTTCATTTCCGTAGCAGAACTCGGAAACTATTTAACTTAGGAACTTCATATTTGGTATGATAGTTGACGGTGTGGTCTAGTTGTGCCTTTTGGGGGTTAGAAGTCCAGGGTGCCCAAAAGTTTTGAAATTTTTCCAAAAGGGCAAAACCTTTGGCCCTACTTTAGCAGAGGTCAAGCAGTGAGCCATGCTCACTTTTGCCTTGTTTAAATTTCAGTTATAGTGTTAATTAATGGGTCCCCAAAAACACCATGTCGTTTGGTTTATATTAGGGATTTTTTGCCACAATTATCACCGTCTGGATTATTTCTACCATGACACCACAGCTGGTAATGGCTTTGAGGTGGGTGAATGGAATAACAGAAAGTGGTACCCATGTTAAACTAGTGAAATGATTACATCTACAGCACCCAGCGTGTCTGGTGTAACTGGGATGGAGGCTAAAGGTGAAGCCGAGTTTGTGTGGCACTCTAAACTGTGGTATTGGCCATAATGGTTTTTTTCCCTTCTTAAAATGTCCTCATTCCCACTTTAATGTCTCTCTCTACTTTTAGATGATTACAGTATAATGGAGAGATGTAGTCATGGCATAGTTTATTACCACACACACACACACACACATGCATACTCGCATCCAAATAGCCCCAAGGACGCAGGGAGACTTAGCAACAGGAGTAGTCCAAATAAGAAGATTAAATTTAAGTTTTCCATGCTTAGACGGCTTTTTGACCTTTTGAATGTGAACATGACTCAAATGCTGTTTACAGCAGAGTTAAATATGTAGACCAAGCTCCTGTTGAACTGAATAGTCTTCACTTGAATTGACGTTTTAATATGCATTTCAAAGACACACTAAAAAACGGCAATCAGACCAGGTTGAAATTTAAAAGTTTGTCCTTTCATTTCCTTTCCCTTCCCAGCTCTATTACATCTACAGCATTCTACTCAGTTTTCTGAGGTAAGGTCTAATATTCAGCCAGATTTATACAATCAAAACCGCCATCAAACAAGAAATTGAGGGAGAGGAAAAGTGTTTCACACTCGTTTATTTTCTGTTTTCTTACATCCTCGCTCAAACTTTTACTCTGACGTCTTTGAAGTTAAAGGTCGTACAGTATGGTTCAAGAGAAAATTGAAGTCGTATAATAATACGACTCCAATTCTCCTTTGTTGCACTAATGCAACACGTCATTTTAATATCACAAAAGGTGCAAAGTCTGGAAAATAAGCGACAACGGTTTCTCACTTTAAAGGGAGAGAGCAGTCATTTTCACGAAAGGAAACGGGCGAATAAAGACATCGGGCTCTTCAGCCAGAAGAGTTTTGTTGTTGATGTGTTTTCCCCTCTCGATATTCGCCGTAATATATCATGTGTTTTACAAGCCCCCGCTGCGCAGTCCAGCTGTTAAACGAGGCTAAGAGACAAGTAGAAGTGGGAGGCGATCTCAGAACGATCAGTTATACGGGAGGGTTTTGAGGAGATTCGCCGCCAGCTGCGCGCTCCAATCGGAGAAGCCTTAAATGACGAATTGGACGTGAAGGGCGCTTTGATTGTTATGGCTTGAACGGAAAAGCATGAGCGAGGCATTGTTGGGTTAATTTCCTTTTCTTCTGCGACTGAGTGAGTGAGTGTGTGTGAGTGTGTGTGCGCCGTGGCCATCTATCCTCTCAGACATGTTTAATAGGGCTTTGGCTGCGTTGACCGAGGGTGTAAATGTGTCATACTTTATTAGAAATCCCAAAGAAGGGGGCTAACATTAATCACTGGCTCTTGTTTATGAAAGTCATAAATGTTTCACTGAGTGCTTTATTGTTGGCTGCCAGATTTGGAGAAGCGTAGAAGGGTCCTTAATGCGTTGGTTTGTGTGTGTGTGTTCGGTCCACCACTGTGTCATGGTAGCACCCCAAACCCATGAGAAACTCTCTCTCTCTCTTGCTCCGTGTCTCTCGTAGGCTTTTTGTCATGTTGTCAGAAAGTATGACATCACCCTGCCCTTTGACCCGCATAGTCAGGAGAGCGCTGATTGGATGATTGGCTTATAGAGGACATCCACATTGACTCCAAACTCAATTCTGCTGATGTCAGGCGCTATTAGAACTGACGGCATGCACACACCGATAAGACAGGGCAGTGTGTGTGTGTGCATTTTGTGTGTGTGTGTACAGTGTGTGTGTTGGTGTGTGCAGTTATGTTCAGGGTTATATAGGTCAAATGTCTGAAGCTGGAACATCTCCCAGCTGAAATACCAGGCGAAATGTCAAAGTCTGCCACTGTGCAATCCCTCAGATCAATAGTTCAATTGGACATAAAGGCATCATTCTATTCACTGGGCTAACGTGCTATATCATGTGCCAGCCTCTGTCTGAACCGCTTTAACCAGAATACTGCTCTCATCCTGTGAAGAGGGGTTGTTTTTTCAGTGGGTTTTGTTTTGGGAAATGTGTCGAATGTAGTTCCTTTTAACGTGGATAAAATCAAAGGATGGAATGTTTTCTACATATCATCATTTTCTACACTTTCTACACCAAAGTCCCTCACGCTTTACTAGAAGGTCACTGGCTCCAATGCGTCATATTAAAGGTGCTATTTGATAACATTGATAACATTCCCCCATTCCGTTGCATTTACTTCACAACAAGTCGTTGCCAGGCACTTACAGTAATGTACATTTTTCCACACTATACCGATACCAACGTCGCTTTGCCTCACAAGCCTTGTTAGAAGTGGGAACCAAACGTCAGATATCTTCCACAGAGATAACCAAAACATTCATTTTGGACCCGCCAAAATTTTAAAAATTATTAATTTTCAGTCATAATAATTTTCTTCAGGAAAAGCCATACTTTTATTCGGCACCTTTCTAAAGGCTCTGTGGATGTGTTTTTTTAATTTATTTTTTTTAAACATTTGTCTACATGAAAAATGTTATCGATAAGACCTTTAAAGCTAGGGTTGGTAATCTTCTTCACAAACATTTTTTGTTATATTAGTTGAAATTCTCTTTAACAGCAATCAATAAATAAAATGCTCTGACAAAAAAAAAAAATCCGCTATCTGTGGCTGTCGCAGGACTGTAATAAACCCGTCCAATCATTTCATTCAGCCCAAATGTAATGATTGGACGGGCTACCTGCCTGTCTACCTATCTACTTACCTGCCTGTGCACTCACTGTCCGTCACCGGAGTCTTCCCAAGCTGCTAGCTTGACAGCTGTGAGTACTAACAATAGGGGAATTAGGGACTTTTGGAGCTAGTGCTGAAATCTAGCGTAGTGTTGCCATTTTCTCAACATTACCAACACTAGCTTTAATGTACGTCTTTAACATACTCTCATACGACCCGTCCACACATTGCCTAGGATGGATACCACATTACATTCAGAATGAGACACCTTTGCGACACACTCCATCTATTTTAATAATCTCTGGTAGGGTGTTGAACTTTTATATTTCCCCACCCAGAATCCTAATGAAAACCACATCCTACAGACATATTATGGAGCTGTAAGATGACTATTACATGGCTCAGTTGGGATTCTTATTAGGCGTCCCAACTCGCCTCTCAGGATTTCTGTTGAGTCAATGTTCCTCGGAGGCCTTTCCGCAGCTCCAGATGCTCACTTTAAATAGACTATAATATACAGTAGATTCATAAGATCACCGCCGCACGGCTCCATTGTGAGACGTTATATCTCCTCTCATGATCTCCCCGCAATCATCGCTGCTCTTTTAGCTTTTCCCCAAAGTCCCACGTCAAAGCATAAAAGTCATAATGATACATCTAAAAAGACAATGGTTCACGGCGGCTACGTTACTCATGAAATCACGACAAATCATAAATTCAAAGAGCCTCCGTCGCCGCCGCCCCCCCGCTCCTTCTCCATCTTCGTCCTCCTCCTAGTTAAGTGTGGAATAATGTCATCTTAATGATTATTTTTTTGCGGTATGCCATAACAGCATAATTCAGAGAGGGCGTAATGATTTTTTATGCCCCTGACATATTGTTTTGCGGGGAGTGACATAAAAGCACGGTGACATGTGGCATTTTGGGAAAGGTCAGGCGCTCCATCTCGGCCGCCCGTCCATCTTCATAACGTCGCCACTTGTCATATGGAAACTGGCATCACCAATCTTTGTCTCTCCCTTGTCGCTCGCTGACCCTGCTATCCTCTCTTATATCCTAATTCTCTCCCTTTTCTCCGTCTCCTTCGTTTTCACTGCTTTTTCCGCCCCATTCATTTTTCGTTGCTCTTTTTCTTGTCATGCTATGGCACGTGTTTTTTTTTTTTATAACACGGAGAAAAATGACCACTGTAGAGAATAGGAAAAAAAAAAGATTTCACACTCACACATGCCCAAGGCCTCGGGGGTGCTGCGGGGGGACCGCATGTCAACACCAGCTGTGAGGATTGCAGTGACAGAGAGAAGGGCTAATACTAATGTGATAAATACGTCAGCACTCACTCCAGGCACATTGTGTGTGTCCGTTTGTGTTTGATGGTTTTTAGAAATCTGCTCGGAGCCAGCCGCTTCAGCCAAAACGGATATTTAGACAGCGTTTTGTCACATTTTCCCCCCCTCAAAAAGATGCCAGTTTGTGGATGTGGACGCCATAAGTCCTTGTCCATGAATGACTCAAAAGAAAATGAATTGCTGTAATAAAAAAAAATTATGTTTACATCACATTTAACATCTATGGGAGAAAAAAATTAAACTTGACACAACTTTAATAAGTTTAGGAGGTCAAGGCGAACCATTTAACCAGAGTTGAACTAGTTTAACTGTAAAATGACTTCCTCGTTTTGGATGTTACCCAGTGGGTGACATCCGGGTTTGAAAAGTGAAGCCAATGCGGAAGTGCCTTAAACTTGCGTTCTTTCTAACAGCCAGCAGGGGGCGACTCCTCTGGTTGCAAAAAGAAGTCTGATTGTATAGAAGTCTATGAGAAAATGAGCCTACTTCTCACTTGATTTATTACCTCAGTAAACATTGTAAACATGAGTTTATGATCTCAATCACTAGTTTCAAGTCTTCTTCAATACAGCATGATGTTCATTTAGTAAATTATGGTCCCATTTAGAGTCAAATAGACCATAAAGCAGGGGATGCTTTAGGGCCTGGCTACCTTGCGATTGACAGGTCGCTACCGCGGCGTTGTCCGGTCTGTCCGGTTTTTCTTAGCTCCACCCTCTTGTGTCACTTCTGGTTGCAAAAAAACAGGATGGCGACGGCCAAAATGGAGAAGATTCAAAACGGCAGTCCATAAACCAATGGGTGACGTCACGGTGACTACGTCCACTTCTTATATACAGTCTATGGTCTAACCACATTCACTCTTAATAACTAACTGTATAACAACAATGGGAGTGAGGAGACAGTGGGAGTTTTGCATAAAACACAATAACACCAGTATCAATGCAGGAACACACATAAAATGTGTAAAATTATGTTCATGAGTTTGTTGCCCCGATGCATGCTGGGAGGTTTCCCTTCACACTTACCTCGGGATGCTACAATATAGATCCATAAGAAATATTGATTTTTAGGTTTAAAACAAACATCTTAGACTAAAAGAATAAATAAATGCTTTTTAACTGTTGTCACAAAAGCAACAGTCGTGATTAAAACTGGAAGCAACTGTGTGCTCAGGGGAAATTATTTCATCTCGACAGACACTGTGATTAAATAAAGGTTACCAATTCATTGTTCTGACCATTGTCATTTTAAAAAAAAAAATGATGCCACGTTATCGCATTTCTTTGCACTTTTATGATATATTGGTGGGTGAAAATTGCAAAACATAGCAGCTTTTACAAGATGCAACATCAGAGAATCTTGCAATCTATCAGTCTCCCCTCCTCTTCCTCCCTCTGTCCCTGTCCTCTCTCTTCTCCCTCAATCTCCTGACTTTGTCAAACCCTCCTCTCTTATTTCACCAGCCGGCGGTGGGCGTGGCAGCCCTGCCATCCTCCGTCCTTTCCACTTCAAATTACCGTTTTTTTTTCTGACAACTGTGTCTTAAGGTCCACAAATAGGTCCACCTCCTGCCTCAATTTCTCAGTCCGTATTCCTCCTATATGAGTGCAACAACATCCCAGCTAAATACAATATGCATGTGTGTGTCAAACAGCGGTGGTCTGCGGACTCCGAGTTGAAAATTACATGGTCCCCCCGACGCATGGTGGGGATAATTCACCCTGTTGCAAAGAGAAACATGCAGATACAGTCAACATTGCGTGTGCATATGGAGTCATGAGTGTGTGTGGGGGGAGACGGGGGACGGATGGAGAGCTTGTGTGTGTTTGCAGGTCACGCGGTGTCACTCGGGGTGAGTGAGGTGTAATTTCTCGGCAGTAATACTCAACACTCGGGCCCTGACAGCTTTAATGGTGATGGCCTTATTATAGAGAAGACGCCTCGTGTGTGTGTGCATTCTAATGGTGATGGCCATATTATGGTGAGTGGAAGATGGCTAAAAGGCTTGGATTTATACCGGGCCACGTTTACTGACATAAGAATAATAGGGCAGAAGATGCTCTACGCCATGTATATTTGTGTGTTTGTCAGTGTGTGCTAATGAATGCCATCTGGTGACTGTTGAAGTAGTGTGAGTGTAATGAGAGCTGTTTTGTGCTGATGAGGAGAACAGAGTTGTCCAATAGAACAGAAAATATAATCATATCTCTATAGCGATACTGTATGTAGAATTTTAGGCTGTTCTAAATAAATCGTTCGTAGCTATACATAAGAAAAGTAAAGCACTGTAATTCGTATATATATATAGCACAAAATCAATTTGTGTGTAATCCACGTAAACGTGAACCAGGAAATATAAAGAGCGAAAGCCTAGGAAGGAGGTCGGAGTGGATGGGTGGGTCAAAGAACACTGCATTTTTGCCCAGGAGACTGTTTGTACCCCATGTGAAACCAGAAGTCAACGTTGATTTATTTGTCCCGTAACTTCCGTACTTAAATTACGACACTTCCGGAATTGTTTGAATTCAAACCCTGATCCTTTACTAAATCTGATTAAGTAATTTTGTTGAGTCACGTAACTTCCATATATAGATTACGCCACTTTTGGAGTTATTTTATCCCAAACCACAATCTTTTCCTAAACCTAACTAAGTACTTTTGTTGCTGTCATGTTACTTCCGTACATAAATTACGCCACTTCCGGAGGTATTTTTAATCCACTGCCCAGGAGACCGGTGTTCGTACGCTGTGAAACCAGAAGTTAACGTTGATTTATTTGTCACGTAACTTCCGTACATAAATTACGCCACTTCCGGAGTTAATTTAACCCAAACCACGATCTTTTCCTAAACCTAACAAAGTAGTTTTGTTGCCTAAACCTAACCAAGTTGTTTCCTGTTTCCTTGCAAAGACTGTATGCATGTAATGAACGTAAATTGACACGTGTTTCTGGACATTCGTAGGAAAACGATCGAAAAATAAGGAATAACTTCCCGTAGGATATCGTACGAACCATTGTCTGAGGATACGTTGACTATTTAATCAATTTCCAGTATTTTTTTCACCATAAAAGTCATACTAATAATACATTGAAGGAAGTTGTACCCTAACTTAGAGAGTGTGTATGTGTGCTTGTGGTGTGTTCTTCCAGTAGACGAACAGGGTAACACGACTCTGTGGCCCTGCGGTTCATGTTATGATGGTCTGATTTACAGTCACACATACACACCTTCCTGCCTCCCAACACTTTTTCTGTGTCTTCTCTTCCTCCCTCCCTCCCTCCTCCCACCACAATGTTAGCTAATCCCCTCGTCTGTCTGTGTTTTGTACTCACTTCCTGTAACTACACACTGTTACAGGACCGGCACCTGCTGAGCCGTTTGCAGTAAAGAGAAAGAGCTGTGTGGCGCGTGTGGTTTTAGGAGAGCTAACGGACGGACAGGCTGTAGCTACACTGCAGCATGAATTGTCGATCAACGTGGGTTAACCTCTTCCTTCTATTGCACAACTAAGGCTGCACCAGGCCTCGTTGTTTTTTTGAGAAATATAAATCACTCATGACACGCCAATCTCAACACAGTTTATCCTCTATATATACACATATTAGTTTTCAAAACGGGCCTCCAAATTATTACAGTAATATGACGGTAGTGTTTTAATAAGCCTCGGCCACGGGCCTAGAATAGATGATTTGCTGCCTGCACGTATGCGTTTGTGTGTCTGATTGAGAGCTTAAATGTAGTTTATGCCGAGGACGTCCTTCCTCCAAACAGCGAGAGCACTTGATCCTGAAAGATCCGCCTCTCATTTCAGTCTGTAAATAAGCCTGCTGTTGTGTGTTTACCCTGGATCACCACCCCGGGCCTAAACACGGCTCCCCCCCTGCTCCCTAAATACATGATAAGTTTCTCTAATAGTTCCCCTTAAATAGGCATATCTGAGTTATATGCGCCATTATAACTCTCCCAAATTATTTTGCATGACTTAACAGGTATATTTTGGATATTGTGGATAACAAGCATCCCTTTAATATGACCCTAAATTATTTTTACGAGTCCTAAATTATGTTTTTGTTTGTTTGTTCCGGATCTCCATGTAAGCCTCGATATGACTACCATACTTTCTTGTTAGTAAGCATAATAAGGTCCATTAAATTACTATTTAAGTGCACGCACATGACAGCTATTAGTAAAACAATAAAACATGGGTTTCACTGTTGAGACAAACATATAACACATACAACCTTCTAGTCTTTTAACTGTGCCATTATTTTTACATTAAAAACATATTTAGCTGCACAACGCAGCACAAAGATCATATCTTTTAAAAATCATTACTTTTGTCAATGGAGTTCTGAATTATATTTAGACTCATAAAAACAAATCCAGCTTTTCACGCTATTCATCTACAATTTCACTTTAATAGGAGCTCAATTCTGCTTCAGCTCGGTGTCACATGTCACCATCAAGTCAGCGGGAACAACACAGTGTTTATATCCGGAGACAGCATGGCTGATGACACCGCATGCTGAGACCGCGTTTACTGAATAAGATGCCTACTGATGTGCTTAAGGCTACATTTGTATATCTAGTGATCTCTCCCAATATGCTCTTATTTGCGTATATTTAAAGCACACACAACAGAATCGGCTTGTCACCCTCTCTGTCTGCCTGCTCGTGCACTAGTAGTGGAAATGGGACACAGTTGAAAGTCCCGAGGCTGTGGCAGTACAAAGTGCTGTGCCTGAGGTGTGTGAGTGGGTGGGGGGGGGGATGTATAACACACACGTTAACATGTCTTTTTGTGTGTGTGTCTAAGGCCTACTGTGTGCATATTTCTTGCTTAAACTGACTATATGTGTGTGTATATTTTGTGCACGTGTTCATGTGTGTTTGTGCAGTGCACTATCCAACAGCAGACGCCCACAGAGACACAGGTCTGTCACATCCTGTGTGTACGATAAGCCCTAATGACGACACCCTGTGATTGATTGGATTTTTGATTTGTCTGCTGACGTCTAGCTGGCATCCTTTTCATCTGACATAAAAAAAATGGTGTCTCAAGTGTGTGTCTGTGTGTGTGTGTGGAGCCTGCCTCTGTACACAGCAGGTGATATTTGCCAATTTAACTCAACAAGAAGAGGCGAGTACAGCTGCGTGCGGGTTAACAGTGTGTGTTTAAAGAAAATTGTGTGTGTGTGTGTGTGTGTGTTTGAAGGGTTATTACACTTAAATGAAATGATCGTGCTTGTCCAGCATTCTTTTTTTTTTCCCCTCGACAAATATGTTTTAACCTCACCTGAGTCATAAGTCATATGTGTATGACTCAGTGTCGGCGGGATTCTCAGCTGATCGCCATAGCGACAACGCGTGAAACTGGCGTGACATCATCTTCATCGCTGAATCCTTTCAGCGGCAACCAAACAGAGGAACGTGTGCACTTTGTCAACTGTGTGGTGAGGTGTACGAAGTGTGCAGCATAGTTTTGTTGGTTGCCATTTTCTGTCTTTTTTCTTGGTTGAGTGAAAAAAAAAATTGCGATCGCTATTGACGGTAGCTTGGCTATTTAAAAATGACGGGTTTGTGCAGGATGTCCCGTGTTCCGCTAGTGACCATTCTCTCTGACCAATCAGTGGTCTGCAGTGTTTTATCTCCACCTTCTAGTATCGGCTCAAATTGACTCACATTCTATTTTTCCATCCGCTAACATGGAGGGGGCGGGCTTTATGACCTATACTGCAGCCAGCCACCAGGGGGCAATCAAGGTGTTTTGGCTTCACTTTTGGGGAGCTGTCATGTCGTCCAACCCCATTTGTAGCACTCCTGAAAAGACCTTTTCCTCTATTACAGTAACACTAAAAGGACAATGTCTCCCTGCCTGTCTACATCCATGTCCTATGATCTTCCATCTCTCCGTCCAGATCCACCCTCTTGCCCCCTTTCCCGTCCTCTAATCTTGTTTGTCAGAACTAAATGAGCTGCCCCAGCGAGGTGTGTTAGCCGCTAATGAATTTATTGCTTGATAAGAGCGGGGCCCATGCAGTTCAAACTTACTGCAGTCATAAAGCGGGGTGGAAAAAAAACAAAACTACGTAATTAACCTTTACTAGCTGTGTGCATAGGTGGTGCTGCTTGATGTGGTGCGCGTGTGCCGGTGGGGGAGACGTTTCATTTGTGCTTGTTTGCATGTTTGCGCCAGTACGTGTGTGTGTGTCCTGCTGTGTTATTACGTGTGTGTGTGTGTGTGTGTGTGTGTGTATACTGTATGTGTTGTGCATTAATGGCGGGGAGGCAATTGCTATCGATAACGCCGCAGCTATCAATTAATCGTTAATCTCGTTCTGCCAGATTAGCGCGTCATCCGATAGACTCCAGACTGACTGGAGACAATAAATACATATAGTCAATAAAACGGCAAAGCATCATGGGAGAACGGGGAGATACATGGGGGGGTGGGGTGTTGGAGGTTGACACATGTGCCAGGGTGCTAACATCACAAGCTCGACCATAAACCTGATGTTGGTTATAGCTTTACGCTCTCTTGTCTTATCTGGATGTACTCACTTAAAAGAGAGAAAAAAAGAAAGAAAGCAGCTTCCTGATAAAAAGAATAAGAATAAGAAGAAGAAGAAGAAGAAGAAGACATCATTAAGACTGATGTCCACACTTTCCCTCGCCGTTCATTCACCAACAGGAAATCACTTGTCGTCCAGCAAGACATATAAGACCTGCTATTCCTCTTCTTCTTCTTCTCCTTCTTGTACTGCTACTGAGCCATTTCCTCCATTGTCAAAGACACATACACACTCTAATGGGTAATAGATAAAGGACTAATGCCTGGGCTGAGGAATAAAGATAGATGGATAGGAAGGGAGGGAGGGAGGAGAAGGAGAGAGCAAAGAAAGAGAGGAGTGAGTTATGAAGCGGGACCCAGGGGGTTAATTTCTCACAGGCAGTTTTCATACGCCACACACACACACACACACACACACACACACACACAGAGTAAAGGTGATGTCTGGCCGTGCCAAGCCGGTAGCATGCTAGTTAAAAGTGAATAAGTTTATGGCCGGTGTAGGCCCTCATACATCAAGGAGCAGTTTGTTTAGCCAGCAGTGTGACAGGGTACAGTAACATGGGCAGGGCCGGAGAGCGGCTACAGCTGTGATAAATGGGAGATTGCAGGAGGAACGATGTCCCAGTGTGTGTGTGTATGTGTGTGTGAGAGAGAAAGACACATCAAAGTGTGTTTTTAGCTCTCAGATTAATGGCGATTCCAGTATTTGATCCAAGTGATTTTTTTCTCCTATTTGAAGAATCTCTTTTTGAAGCTGTAAATATTGCAAACGCCCTCCTCGACTCATCTCGCAGTAGCTGGCGTGAAAGGATATTTCTCTGCGGTATTGACAAAAAGCTTATGGGTTGCAGTATAATGTTTTAAATTGCAGAATGTTTTTTTTTTTTTTTCCTGCTTCGATTGTTAGGTCTCGTTGTTGTTTTGCTATGAGTTAGATGGAGGGAAAAGTGAGGGTTTTTCTTTGTGGCTGTAATAATCCCATATGATAAAGATTACTGGATTTTCCGCACATTTAGTGGCATCACTTTCTTTCTCTTTTATTCCAAAATTGGGCAATTCCAAAGAGGGATTCTGCGTTCAACTGTTATTAGTTCATGATTTAATGTTTCGCATTTCACATTCAGAGAGGCAGTTAACATGTGACAAAATAGTGTGAGCGAAAGCAGGATGTAAAACGAAAAAAAAGTCGAGGATAGAGAAAAAAAAATGTGTCCTGTCTTTGCCATCAGTGGTGGAAATTAACCAGCTACATTTACTCTGAAAGCTTAGTGCACTTTAAAGTGCTTGTGTATTTCCATTTTATGCTACTTTTTACTTCTAATCTGCTACATTTCAGACACAAATGTGTACTTTTTACTGCTCTACTCATGATTAAAGAAGACAGGGTGCTGAATCATTAATTTAGCCTATAAAAAGGAAACTAGGATAGCACAATAATTTTACTTTTTAATATTGCCACATACGTTTCGGGCAAGACACCCTTCTAAAGCCTGTATTTTGGCAATTTTACTTTTTACTGCACTACATTTATTTGGCAGACATAGTTACTTTGCAATTAAGTTAGGGCTGTCAATTGTTTCAAATAGTTAATCGTGATTAATTTTTATTTCAATTGTTTGAAATGTACCTTAAAGGGAGATTTGTCAAGTATTTAATACTCTTATGAACATGGGAGTAGGAAAATATGCTGCTTTACGCAAATGTATGTATATATTTATTATTGGAAATCAATTAGCAACACAAAACAATGAAAAATATTGTCCAGAAAAACTCACAGGTACTGCATTTAGCATAAGAAATATGCTTAAATCATAACATGGCAAACTCAACAGCTGTCAGTGTGTCAGTGTGCTGGCTTGACTATGACTTGCCCCAAACTGCATGTGATTATTATGAAGTGGGCATGTCTGTAAAGGGAAACCCACAGAACCCATTTCCAGACCCCTTTGAAAATGGCCATGACATTTGTTTGGCAAAATTTAGTGTAAGTTTAGAGCGTTATTTAGGACATGGTTGATACCAATGGATTAGGTTTTTTAGTTTCATATGATATCAGTATCTTCACTCTAGCTTTAAAACTGAGCCCGCTGCAACCTAAAAATCATAAGTTGCGTTAATGCGTTAAAGAAATTAGTGGCATTAAAACAAATTTGCGTTAACTCGTTATTATCGCTTTAACTTTGACAGCCCTGAAATAAAGATTTTACATTCAAAATGTCCTCCTCTCCTAACTCCTTATATCTCCTCCTCATCCTCACCCCATCCTTGTCCCAGTCTCTGCCCTGCACTGACCCAGCTGTGGATCGGACTGTACCACGGTGCTGAAACACAATAGTCCAGTCAAGTACGTGTGTGAGTGTGTGTGTCTGCAAGGCTGCAAACAATAGGCTCATTATCACAATGAAAACAACAACTTATACTGTTCTCCCGTGCCTCCGTACAGTGTGGCATCGCCTGTGTGAGTTAGTGAGACAGACAGACAGATGGGGAGGAAGACAGGCGCAGATCTAGAGACAGCCACCCCAGAAGGCAGCCGCCATTTCTCCCCCCGCAATAACTCACTTTTCTCCCCCTTGGAGAGGGAAAACAATAAGATATAACAATTGGCAAATGGCTGAGGCAGGCGGAGCATTACAAATGAAATGTAATGTTGTTACAGTTTGGAAATAATGAATTATGAGGATAAGCGGGGATCTGTAAAATCGCTGTAGCGATTTACCGGGGTTTCATTTTTCAACTGTATTGAATTATGGGGAATTGGCCTCAGTCAACTGCAAAATACAAAATGGGGAAAAGGAGGATGATTCACCGTTTCACTCTGTGTGTGTGCGTGCACGTGTGTTTGTGTGAGTTTATGCAGTTGTGTGCAAGCGTGTGCAACCTCTGACTGTTTATTTATCTGTCTGTGCATAAATGTGCACGGGTGCTTGCACATTTGCGTGCACGCAGTGTGTGTATTTCTGTACGTCTTAATGCTGAATGTATGTGTGCCTGGACATTTGTGTGTGTGTGTGTGTGTGTGTGTGTGTTTGTCCCCGTAGACCTGTTGAGGGCTTTCTCTCGCTCACCCAGCTGCACATGTGATAAATGTCCCTTATCGCCTCTGTCATTGTAATAGCCCCACAACAGGCCCAGAGAGAGAGAGAGAGGGGGGATAGAAGGATGGAAAGAGGGATGAGAGAGGGGAGAAGGAGGGGGTCGGGGCACGGGGGTGTTGAGAGAGTCAAAAAAAAGAAAAGATGTTGAGAGTGGGAGAAAGAGAGAAGAAGAAGAAGAAGAGGGAGGGATGGCGACGTGGAATGGGATAGCTGGAGTTATCAGGCGGTCTTGTAGGGGAAGAATACGCATCAAGCTGCCAATCATCCGGCCTGAAAATTGCTCTGAGATTTGAGTCCCCAGACGGTGTGTGTGTGTGTGTGTGTGTGTGTGTGTGTGTGTGTCCAGAAAGAGAGTATCCAAAGCCGCTGTCGTCTCGACGCTATTACTGCCCCCCAGTTCTCCCCCCACCATCCTTCCACCCGTCCCTTCATCCAACCATCTCGCCCTCTCCTCTCCTCTCTCTCGCCTCTTTTTAAAGCTCAGACTCAAAACAACACGTCTCTCCTCTCTCCGTCACTAAAACCTATACTCAAGTTGTTCGAAACAACCGTCGTCGTCAGCGGCACCGGCTATTAGGGGAGGGCGAGAGACACGGAGAGAAGGGGAGTAAGAGAGGGAGGGATGATGGGAGAGAGAGAGAGGAGAAGAAAGGAGAGGAGAGAAGAGGGGTTAATATGTGAGCAGAAACCATTTCAGCCTCTTTAATTTTCTATTGATCTGAGCTGCAGACCTGTCCCCCCTCAACCCTGAGTGTGTGTGTGTAAGAGTGTGTGTTTGGAGTTGAAAGCCTCCAAGCTGTCTCTATTCAGAATCTCACAGTAGCTAAGAGTAAGAGAGATATTCAGTGAATATGACAACTTTTCATAAGTTAGGAAAAACTACCTCATTTTTCATCATTTTTCAGTAATGCAGTGTTTTAATCCTTTTTCTTATCTGAAAAATTCCAAAATTGGAGATTTGGTTTTTAAAGGACAGCAACAATATGAAGAAAAAGAGAGAGAGAATTTGCTGCAAAAGAATAAATAAAAATAAAATAAAAAGTTAAGATAAGTTTCTAAAAATTAGGAATAATAAACTGCCTTTGCTTTCTGTCTAGTTTGATTTTATTTATTTATTTTAATCGTGTTATTTTCTTGATAATGTCAAGAAAATAACATATCAAAATAATAAAATATAAAAAATAAAATACAACACAAATCCTGACAGAAGGGGGGGAAATAAATATTAATGTAAGTCATAATTTGCAAGAATTTAGCAGAATTGTAAAGCTCATGGTGTACAGGCTAAATGATGGACTTGCAAACGAGAGCAAAGTGTAGAGAAACATCCCCCTCTATTGGACGATGTGATATCACCAAGCAGAGGGAGAAGTAGTGGAAGGAAAGGAAAGGAAATGAGGAGGGAGGGATAGAGGAAGAGCAGAGAGATAGCACATTCATAAACATCACAATGATGTCCAATTGCAGCTGTAATCACACTGTATCTCACAAACCCACCGACACACACACTCACACAAAAATAAGCCTCAGGTGTGACCTGTGCAGTACCCCACTCCAGCTGATAGACATCTTTGATCTGCTATCAAGTCTCAGCACCTAGATCTGTTTTTTCCACACACATTTCTGGCTTGTATTATTGGGCTGAGAGACAGACGAGGCGGCAGAGAGAGGCATTACAAAGAATGCATTGTGGGTATGGAATAGTCATGTATTTTAGGCTAACCCAAAAATAATAAGACAACATTTTCCATCTGGATTGGGTCTTTTTTCTCAAGTGGTACAAAGTCAGCGTGGCTAACAATGTGCCCTAATGTTTTCATGTTATTTTATTTTCATTTTTACTGGCCTCTAAAATCTCATTTTTAGAAACAAAAGTGCTCGTATAAATTATATTATGTGTTTAAATGATTATGTGACATTACGAAACGTTGTGAAAGTCGTGTTTTCACAAGCGCACCCTTGTAGTCTGGTCCGGTTTCGGCGCCAGGGAACGCTCGGATTCTGGGTCACCCACTGTCATGAGGACGTGGCGAGCGCCCAAACCACAACACAGCACCCTGAGGCGTAGGCCCAACCAGGAACTGGGGAAAGTTTTCATTATCTGGGTTGTTTCCCAAAGAGTCCTTGTTTTATTCCAACTACAACTGACACCCAAGGAAAACACAGAACTCCCATCAATAAACTTAAATGCTTGTCAGTTTAAATAGTTGCACCGTATCTGCACCAAACTCTGAACAATTTTTCTTCTCATCAAACTTGCCATCTAAGTCGTGCCAACAGAGATTACCGAGATGCAGGAAAGTTTGCTTTGTGTCCGTTTGATTTCTATTCCGGTGACACTCCGGTGAGAGGGGTAATATAGCAGACAGCTAGACAGACAGCTAGATAGATGGAAGGCCAGACTGCTCCCCTTGTATGAAGGATTATCCCCTATCCTCTGTTTGTGACAAGAGCTGATAAGGGCCTGAGAGGAGAGGCAGCAAGAGGCTGAGAGGGCTACTGACACACACACACACACACACACACACATATACGCATATAATCCACAGCGAGAGAGATATCAATCCATCATTTAGAGCCGAGGATTCAGCGAGAGGAAATAGGTTCTTCTCAAGCGCTGACAAGCCAACACACACTCACCTACAATAGCATCTGCTGTACAAAGGGCTCACGGGGGCTTCAGAGCTGAATGGGGGCTGTTTGAATGAATGTTTCAATTTCGTCTATTTATCTGATTTACATTTGGCTATTGTTGTCACCGCGGCCGTATATCTGTGTGTGTTTAGGGCTGTTATTGTGCCTGAATGACATCAGTCTTACTAATAGAAAACCATAAATCTAAATGCTCTGTTATAGATATTGTGATAATGTTTTATTTGTTAAAAAGGGGAAGCTAACTGGTGATTTCCATAAAGGATGAACAGGAAAACATGCAACACAATCCTATTTAAGTAGCTTTTATTTGCAAAAATCTTTCTTTTCTTAAGAATGTAAGTGTCATTTAATTGAAAAAAAATCTTAATTTCTCATTTAGTATGATTTAGCATGATTTTTAGGGTGAAATATGATCTTTACATTGGGCATTTTTGCAATGTGCAATAGCATTTTGTTGTAGGGAGGCCTGTTCTTGCTATTTTCTACCCTTTTCTCACCAAAATTAGTGCGTATATGTGTTGGCGATAGACCCCTTTCCCATTGCGAGTATGCCATGTCGTTGCACTGGCCTTTATGTTTGTTTTTTTTGTGTGTCACGTTTAACGTCATGGACTTCCCGGTGGAACAGTGGAAAGACTTACAAAGATGGCTTTGATGAGTTTTAATTTGTTTCTGTCGAGTTTGAATGAAGTGTGTTTGACGATGATCTGCAAGGTAAAATTACTGTTTCTGTCAGTGGAGTCTGGTGGCTTTGAGGAGCGCATATACTGTAACAGCTGTTTCTTTTCACATCTAACTCTGTGAATTAAGGATTTATTTCTGCCAAACCAGAGTTGGTGATTGTTGGAACAGTGGAAAGACCAACAAAGACGGTTCTGATGAGTTTTAATTTGTTTCTGTCGAGGTTTGAATGAGGTGTGTTTTACGACGATCTGCAAGGTAAAAGGTTTTCTGACTGTGAATCTGGTGGCTTTGAGGAGAGCATATTAATTGTATGTTTTTTACATTAATAAATTCTAATGATTGTCCAAATCCCTGATGATTTTATGTATTATATATTCACTTCAACACTCATCACATACAGTGTCGCGCCGGAGTGTCATGTTTCCATCACTACCGATCAGAGCTGGAGCCGATAAATATTCATTAGAGTCATTTGTCCCAGGAATGAATACCGGTTGTAACCTCTCCCACTGAAGACACAAGCCAGATGTTAGTTGGTGTTACTGATTTTTTTGTCCAGGTGGAAAGGGGCTTTAGTAAGAAGAAGAAAATTAGAGAAAGGTGGGATGAACAGTGGGAGAACTGCAGAAGGCCATACTCCGTTTCTCAGTCAGTCCATCCATCCTTTGGTTAGAGAGAAAGGTTAGAGCATAGAGAAGGAAAAACAGAAGAAAGGTGGCGCAGCGCTGCAAAGGTTCTGCCTCTCAGTGTGTGCATGTGCATAAATGGAGCGTGCCACTGTTTGACAGGAACATGAAAATCCCCGCTCCTCTCTCCTCAACATGACCACATCTCTTGAGGGATGTATGTGTGAGTGAGTGTTAACATAGATTTGATAAGTCCTCATGAGGGAACCTGAGCACTGATAGGAGAGAATTTATTCCATCTGTGGTCTTTTTTGCTTTTTACTGTAACCTTGAACCTACAGTATGCACTGATATCTGAGCGTGGAAGACAAACAGAGGGAGTTGTGCTATTGATTACAGTTTGCAACAGCAGGTCAAAAGGGTTAACATGTGTAAGAGGAAGCTTATTGCAAGGTGTAAGGGGGTGGGTGCTGCTGTGGGAAGTGGTTAAGGAGCAGCCTAAGGGTCTACAGAGGGTGTGGGGGGGGCTTTAAGATGATATAATGCACTCGCTCACAGTCTTGCAACGGCTGTAAAGAGCTCAGCTTGACTTCTGGAGATATTGAGCGCAATGTGTTGCAATTGAAATGTGGGATTCATGGAATGAAAGAGGGCTGTTTGTATCAAACAGTCTATGGTATCAACAGCTAGTGAGGCTCATTGATGCTTTATTTTTTTAAGTGTCATTTGCAAAAAAATTGGTAACACTTCATTTTACAGGTCTGCAAATTTCATGGTAATTAAGTGACAATTAGCGAGTAACCTATTTGATATTTCTTTGGAATTACTGCCAAATTACCCCAATATTTACCTCAAAATGTATCGTAAATTACTTTATTATCAGGCACAAATCTCACTATTGTGTGACTTATTGTCTACACAAATGTAACCTGGTAGCTAATGTCATGATTCAGGGAGTTTTTTGTTTAAGAAATTTCAAAGAAGTTAATTATTATCTATTTATCAGAAGCATATCAATTAACTTTGTATTCTTTTCCTGGAAATGTAATAAATAAATTACCAGCTATTGGGAAATAGTGGAATATAATTATTAAATAATGTTTCTAATAAAGTAATTTTCGATAAATTGAGGTAAATATTGGGATTAATTTGGTAGTAATTACAAATACATTTCGAATAGGTTACTTGCTAATTATTACCTAATTACCATGAAATTTACGGACCTGTAAAATGAAGAGTTACCAACATATTTTATCAGAAATGACAGATTTAAAGTGGGAAAATATCCTTCCAGAAACCACCTCACCTTCCTCCACTCTGTAGTTTCTGGCTGCTTAGAAAGAAAAAACACTGGTGAAAAATAGAAGGTGACACAGACAAGGTGAAAGAGATACAAAGAGTACGGAAAGATATAACAGAGTCTAAGTGGGGAAAAAAAGACAAAATGTGTAAGAGAGAGACCGAGAGGGAGGGGTGTATTTGGCACCGAGCGTTAGGTTAGGTGGCAGGGCCATTTGGCGAAGGCGCCGGTGCTAGACTTGATGGATGAGACAAACTGCAGGCTCTTTTCTCTTGTAACTTTAAAATCATTAAGCCTTTTACACGGCCATGCAGATTTTTATGGCCACCTCAGACAATCTGCCGCTCGTTCATGTCTTTAGATCAGCGGGATGGGAGAAGACACACAGAGGGAGGACGTGGATAATGGCATAACTTCATCCAACGTGGTCCATATCTCTTCATAGTTATATTGTGCATTTACGGTCATTTACATTCAGTTTGAATTGGTAGGATATAATGACTTTATATTATTTTATAGTATTTGTTTCATTCTTTTTGTAAAGTAGTATTAGTATTAGAAAGGTTTAATATAAATAGTTTAGGCTAATCCATCAAACTATGTAACAAATTTTGTAAATTTTTAATTTTACACCTTTTTAGGCTGATTATTTTACCCCAAAAATTGGCTTTTGCCAAACATAATACCTTTCTCTGCTTTTTTGGACAGTATTCAGATTATGTAGGGCAACAAACAAAATCTCTTATGCCAGTTTGAACACCTTTTTTTTACAAAATAATCTTAATTTCGAATATTTTAAGTTCATATTTAGGATAAAATGTTTGTAGTGTCTGTCTGTCCATGTACCATTAATATTTATATTGAAGATTTGAAGGTAGCCACAACAAATTGATGGTATTTTACTGCTCCCTTGTTAAACTAGGTTAGTTACCTTTGACCAGGACTAGCTTAGCTCTGTTGTTTTCTCCCCATAATGACTGGATAAAGCTATACTGCCTCATTAAGATGGAATAGATAACTAAAATACCAAAATGCCGGTCCGTCAAAATGTTTATTTTTTCAATTACATCCAGGGAAAAGTTGGCTTCTACTTGATTTAGCTCTCTTGCTTTAGCAGTCTAGTTGGCTGTTTCTCTGTGACACAGTACAGTAATTCAAGCCAGAAGACATTAAGAGTGTTGTTTTTAGTTATGTTTTTACTTTCATATATAGTAAAACAGATGTTAGAAAAAACCTAGATTATGCCCTTAACTCAATTTTGACCAAATATGTAGTGACTGCTTTGTAGCTCTGTAGAGCGGTAGCTTATTTGTAACTTTTCTAAGTTATGTGATGGTTTATGTTCCCTTTGATGCTATTTTGTTTTTGAAATCATCCAAAGGATTTGCTGTGGTTTAGGGTCAGGAAACACATTATTTACTCGTGTTTAAAGTCAGTGCTTGAAGTGGAAAGAAAATGATGTACAGTTCATTAATTATTTAAACAAAAAGGACATGAACATTGATGAATTACAACCCCCCTCCCTGTGCCGTGCTGTCCGTCAGCTCGTCCAGATGCTCTCCACATTGTTTTTATGTTCTTATGATGTGCAGCGCAAAAAACAGGCAATAGACCCCTTTCCCATTGTGAGTACGCCATGTCGTTGCACTTATGTTTATGATTTTTTGGTGTGTCACGTTTAACGTCACGGACGTGCCGGTTGGAACAGTGGAAAAGACTAACAAAGACGGCTTTGATGGGTTTTACTTTGTTTCTGTCGAGTTTGAAGCGAGGTAAAATTACTGTTTTCTGTCAATGGAGTCTGGTGGCGCAAAAAATGACGGCACTGCGCCGTTATGAATCTCACAGAGAACCTGATATGGAAAGGGCAGTAAAGAGTACCGGCAGCTTGTGAGAAGTGCCGGTGTGCAAGAAAAAGTCACGGTATGCGAGGGAGTAAAATATAGAAGTGCAATGACTGCGTATTGGTGAATACCGGCCCACCTTGAGCACTAAGCCGGCCTACATTGAAAATATTCAGTTCACCTAAATCTGATAACACACGGTGCTGCATAAAATATTCACTCATTCATTCAAATATTCATAAAATATTCACAGCTTCTAAATGACATAATGTGGATGAATTTGGCTTTATCCATATAGGACCTTTCAGATATGCATACATTTCAAATTGTATCCCCCATGATCCTGCTATCACGAGGCAGGGGAAAATGAAGTGCAGGTACGCAGCAGGTAATCCGGCGCTGAGAGGACAGCACTGACATTGATCTAAGATTTTAATCTGCTGCTCCTCTTTGCCGGGCACGTTCTGCAATAACAAATACAGCTCGGTATAACCAGGAGATCCATGGTGGGGATATGAGTTCTATTAAGGAAACCCAGTTAGCTAAGACAAACTTTTACACAGCAAATGAGGGGGGGATGGGATGCACACAGTGACATAACATAATTATATTGCTTTTTTATCTATTTCTTTTTCCTATGAGAGTATGTGTGTGTTTAGTACACAAAGTGTACGAAAGGCCAATGATGTTAATGACAAACCAGAAGCAACAACAGGGTGGGTGTTCCTGCGATGCGCTCTGAATATTATCAATAACAGCTCGTGTGCGTTACGGTATGTATGTGTGCACATGCCTCCATCCATCCATCCATCCATCCCTCTCAGTTCGCCTCCACAGGCTTCCTCCTCCGCTGTTAGGATTCAATTAACACAGTGCAGGCAGCCATGGCACCCTCATTAAAGCTAATTAGTTAAAACATCAGCCAATCTAGCGTTAATTGGCTTTGGTAATTAATTCAGCTGCTAGACCATATGAAAGCAGCAGGGAGGGAGATAATGAGAGGGATCGAGTGATGGAGAGAGGACGGAAGGGAGTGGAATCAGAGGAGAGGGAGAAGGGGAGATGAAAGAAGATAGAATGAAGGAAAAAGGAGATTAAAGAGGGAGATAAAGAGAGATAAATAATAGAGAGGTAATGTGAAGGGCAGCCTTATGTCTGTAGGTCTGTCTCTGAATAGTTCAGTTCAAAGTGGGCTGTTGTACTGGTCAGTCTAGTCAGATAAACAGCTCCACAAAAATAATTCTTAAAGAGAGAAAAAGATAAATTGAAGTGGACCTATTGTGTTTTTGTGCTTTTTCTCTTTCCTTTAGTGTGTTATATAGTTTTTGTGCATGTAAAAGGTCTGCAAATTTACAAAGCCCAAAGTTCAGGCCAAAGGGAGTTACTCTCCCTCACAGAAACTCCTGAACTGCCTGAAACACCTCACTTGATGTCCCGTCTTTTTTCCGTAACGTGGTGATGTCACTAAGTAACACATCTTGCATAATACCTGCCTAGAGGCTAGTTTGGCAGGCCTTCAAACAAAGCTAGTTAGAGTGGAGCTGGAGCGGAGTCTGAAGAGTTTGGTTTGGTTGACCAATCACAACAGAGTGGGCCAGCTGAGCAATCAGAGCAGACAGGGCTCAAACGCTTGAACAGAGCCTTTCAGACAGAGGGTGAAAAGAGATGCTGCAGCACAGCTGGTATGAGAAAATTTAAGCATTTTTTGAACATTAAAGCATGAAAACATGTTCTAGTAGAAACCCAAAATACAAGTATGAACCTGAAAATAAGCATTATAGGTCCTCTTTAACCTTCTTTTTGACAGTGTGAAATTGTCTGAATGTGACATCATGTTAATGCGTTCAATAGACATTTTAAACAGAATGGCAAAGAACTGGAGCTCCCAAACAAGTTGTGTTTGTGTGTGTGTGATGATTAAGGCTGAGTCAGGCCGTCTATTTTAAACTTGCTGATGATGCCCCTCTTCGCCCACTGACACGGCGCGTTCCGTCGTGATGAGGCCCCTTTGGGATGGAAATGAGCGCCGACAGGCCTCACGCCCACGCCTCTCCATCAGGTATCCCTCCTCCTCCTCTTCCTCCTCTGGACAGCTGAGGAAGGGGAAATGGAATAGAGACAGTCAGCAGAGAGAGGAGAAGAGAAAGGGCGTAGGTCAGAGGATTCTTTCATTGTGTCTCTTTTTTAATAGTTTAGTTTATTTTTGAAGGGACAGTGCAAATTGATTAATACACTTGGTATAAAAAAAATGCCAGAATTATCCCAAAAGCTGTTTTTTCATCTGGAAAAGGAAACACAGTTATTAAAAGCAATAGAAACAGTAGTGACATTTTTACATATAAAACGACATTGCAGACAAGCAGGACATAGAAGCAGCAAAAAGAGAGTTTAGTGCTGACATGTGTATGTATTAATCATCCATTGTTTTAATTGGGTACTGAAAGATCTGTGGGTGTTTAGTTGTCTGATATTCCACTCTCTTAATCAATAGTAATACTAGAAAAGAATAACAGTCAAATCAAAATAGAGAAAAAAAAATGCAAGATTAGAAGTTCAAAGTCTTTTTCACGCTCAAAAATCATACCGGAAAAGTATAATCATGGAGTTAATTGCTATTTAAATTTTTCTGCCTTTAATGTTAAAAGTGCACGATCCCAAATCATTAAATATTAATGATTAATCATCATGATTAATTATTCATTATGACATTTTAATGTGTGGGTTAAAAGATAACTACATTAATTTTTTTAAATAGCACAAGAAAGAGTTATTGGGTACAAGAAATCCTTATTAGTTTGATTTTTAATATATATATATATATATATATAGTTTATCCACCTTTTTAATTGTTTCCTATATCATTGGGAACAAAAGCTACAATAAACATGTATGTATTACTTCTTATAACCTAATAAATAAAATGATTGAATTCCCTTCCTGATACATAAATATATAAAGCAGCACGTTTCACTCGTATGCAGCTTAAAGAAACTTACACTTGATTTTATCTATATGGGATAAATTTGGTCTTCTTCTGTAGAAGATTGGTAAGGAGCTATGGCTTGTAGTGTTTGTGGGGCTCTTGAATTGAGATTTAGCCCGTAGCGGCTAGTTGCGCCTCTGCTCTACGGGTCAGCGCTTGGTTAATGCTCCATTAATTTACTCTCCCACACACACACACACACACACACTGACAAGGTGATTGATTGAATAAACAGCTGTCAGTAGTTGGAGATAACCTCCCCAGCATCACACCGCTGTCTTTCAGACGGACACGCGCAAAGCAGGGTCCCAGGAGGAAAACCCACATTACACATGCTGACACACACCCTTGTAAAGACACACACACACACAGGCAGGGATCATCAGATGACCATTTATCAGCGTACGTTCAAAACCAGGCAGCCGATGATTTATGACTTCTTGGTGTTTCCCTTTTTGTTTTCCTAAATCCTCTAAATTTCATATATGTTTCTTTAAATTTTTTGTTTCTGTGGCCATGAAATCTGTTTACTGGGCTTAAACCTTTTCCCTGTGACAGAATGAAATAACATCCTACATGTAGTACCAGTCACAGTGTTCCCATGTTGCCAACATGTCCTGTCCATGTGAAATAAATGCATCTTCCCATTTACATTTCACTCGTTCTCACGGTGCAACATGCATACACAGAAATAGTCCCTTGACTTAAACAGACAGCATCCACACTGCTGCTGCTACTACACACACACCTTTCCCCTCTCTATCCGGCCATCTCTTCATCCCTCCTCTCCACCGCCGCGCCGACATTTCATTTGCTTTTCTAAAAGTGACAACCCCAGGGAGCGCGGGGAGGGAGCGAGGGAGGAGGGAGGGAGGAGGGATAGTGAAAGAGCCTGGTGATGAGTTTTGAGCAGGGCGTGGAGGAGTGCTATTTAAAAGCGCCATGCATCATTGTCAGGGAGTGGGAACGCGCAAACACACACACACACACACGGTCAGACAGACACAGGAAACGCACATGTGCACGGAGGAGCGCGACGCAGCCCGGGTGGCAAACTGAAGTTGACCCCCGTTCCATTTCATCAAATGTCCTCTGAATGAGCCGCACAGCCTCATCTATTTTGCACACACACACACACACACACACACACAGACACAGCTAGTGATCAGCCTAGTGTCTAGCCTGCTTAAATCACAGCTCACTTAAGAAAAAAACATATCACCTCACTGGGACACACACCTTGCTAGTCCCATTTGTGTTAATGCGGCCCCTGGTTTTGGGCTTTAGGGCTCATATTTGCCATTATGGAGATGATGGCTTTACGGGGGCCTCTCACCTCACCTTGCGTCGGTCGGGGCGGAGGGGGGGAGTGGAAATGAAGGCTGACACCTCAGTGGGATTTATTTGATTGTGGATGCGAGGCGGTGTCATTCTGGAGAGAGGGAGAATAAGGGAGGAGGAGGAGGAGGAGGCCCAGACCCCTCAGGCTAAGTGAAAAGAAGAAGATGGTGGGGTAAAAGGAAAGAGGAGAAGAAAATAAAGGAAAGGAAAGAGGAAAAAGGAAGAGATTGAGGGTGGGGGGGAGCAGAAGTGGCCCCTCTTTCCCTTTCCGTGAATCAAATCAAATTCCCCTTATCGCACATTATTTGAAGAGGTTATCGGGCGCGGTAATGCGGTTACACGGCGGGCCGCGGCTGAGAGATTTCCTTGTTTACCGATGTTGGCGGGTGTTATAGCTAACCGGCCGGACGAGTGGCGAGGGGAGGAGGAGGAGGAGGAGGAGGTAGAGGATGGGGAAGAGGAGAAAAGAGGGGTAGCGGGCATAAACACTTGATGCATGTCAGAAAACTCATTTAGGGGAACAACAAGGAGGGGGAATGGAAGTGTGTGTGTGTGTGTGTTCGCACACGCAAGGAGAAGACAGTTGTTCAAGGACAGAAAAACAGCCTCTACATGTAGACACTTTGTAATTCCATTTGGGAAATGTGAGGCTGTGTGTGTTTTGCGACCGTGCTTGTTGCAGTGTGTGTGTGTGTGTGTGCGTCGCCCACCAACATGCTGCGTATGTGCCAACTCATAAATCCGGCCCTCCTCTTTTCTGACTCTTATTGTTGCGCTTAAATCCAGTTTACATGCTCGGCGCTCATTAGCTGATTGTGTGTAGAATTTACAAGTGAATTCAATCCCTTGCAAAAGACTTAAAAGATGGAAAATGGATAGAAAGTTCGTGGGAAGTCAAACGTTTCTGTGTTTCTTTGTAAATGTTCAATCCAATTACTTGTGTCTTTTAAATTTAAAGCAAAAAAAAGTTCCTTAAATTGCTGATTGCTGCAGCGCAATATTCATGTAATCTATAGCCAGGACATGAAAGGTAACGCAAATTAGTTTTAACGCCACTAATGCATTAATGCAACTTGCAATTTTTAGGTTGTAGCGGGCTCAGTTTTAAAGGTAGAGTGAAGATACTGGTATCATATGAAACTAGAAAACCTAATGAATCCATTGGTAGAAACCATGCCATACTAGCTTGTCACGAAGGAGGATAAATAATGCTCCAAACGTATGCTAAATTTTGGCGAGGAAAAACTGTCATGGCCATATTCAAAGGGGTCCCTTGACCTCTGACCTCAAGATATGGGAACGAAATTGGTTCTATGGGTATCCACGAGTCTCCCCTTTACAGACATGCCCACTTTCACTTATGATTTGAGCATATTTTTTAATGCTAAATGCAGTACCTGTGAGGGTTTCTGGACAATATTTGTCATTGTTTTGTGTTATTAATTGATTTCAATTAATAAATATATGCATAAATTTGCTTATAGTAAACATATTTGTCCACTCCCATGTTGATAAGAGTATAAAATACTTGACAAATCTCCTTTTTAGGTACATTTTGAACAGATAAAAAATGTGAGATTAATTTGCGATTGATCATGATTATTGATTGATTGCCCTGGTTGTTTTTAGTTTTTGGTTTCAGGAACAGTCCCACATACAGTCTCCTGTTTCCCGTGAGGTGAGATAAAAGCGAAAGCGATGACACGCAGTACAGGTCATTAGATGGGATTTGGACCCACAGTGTTGTGAGTACATGGTTTGCCTCTTAGCCCATTGAGCCATGAGGACACCCCAAATGGTTTTTTATCTGTGGCCCCATTGAGAGCGAAGTATTGAGCTGACAATCCCCGTCCTCTCTGGAGGTGGCCTTTTACCTCAGCTCATTGTAGTCTGTGTGACTGGGAGCCGGCGCTATCTAGCATCTATTGATTCCCACTTCATCTGGACCAAAGCAACGCAGGAGAGGAGAGAGAGACACAGAGAGAGAGAGAGAGAGAAGGTATGTGTGTGCAGCAGAGGAGAAAAAGTTTAAAAAAGGATGCTTCAAGTGTTAAAAGGGATTAAATTTACTTCATGATGACTGACATTTGACACATTTTCATCAGCTATTGGCTAAAGTGCTACTGAAACCTAAACTTTATATATTATTGGTGCTCAAAGAAGGACAGAAGGAAGGAAGGTCAAACACACATTTATGAGAAGAAATAAGGACAGAAATAGAAAAAGAATAAAACAAGGAAATGAGAAAAGATTGGAAAGGAAAGGCAGAAAGGAAGCAAAGAAGAAAGGAAGGGCACAAGGACCAAACCACGGAGAAAGTAAGGTTGTAAAGGAAGGAAAGCAGGAAGGAAAGGGAGAATATTAGGATGGAAGCAAGGGCAAAAGTGAAACAACACAAATGCAAAGAAAGCAGGGATGCATCCTCTTTGCTCTCCACTCTTCCGTACGATCTAGCTCTCTCTCCTCCTCACCATCTGGTGTCTATAATTACCTGTCTACTTGTGTGTGTGACTCCTCATTATTTCATTCATTAAAGAACTTATTTCATGTTAAGTAGGGGTTACATTAGGTTTGTTTTTTACTTTGTGAATGATTATTAGGATATTATAAGCTGTTTTTTTATCTAGTTTAGTAGGTCAAGCTGATTTATTTATAGAGCAGATTTAAAGGAATAGTGCGTAACATTTAGGGGGATCTATTGGCAGAAATAAGTGTGTTTTCTTTAGCGTATAATCACCTGAAAATAAGAGTCGTTGTGTTTTTGTTACCTTAGAATGAGACGTTTATATCTACATAGGGAGCCGGCTGCCATGTTTCTACAGTAGACCAGAACTGACAAACGTTTTTACGTTTTCGTGTTTTTCGCGCCGGCCACCATAGATCTCCTACACGCTTGGTACACGGAAGAAGTTTCAGTTGGTTGCAATCTGCAACCTCAGCTCACACTGCACCTTTAAACCCTAAAATCTAATGAAACCTTATGAAATCCAATGCCATAAAATGCTCGACTCTTAAACTTTGCACCAAAAACCCTGTATTCTTAGGGCAGTTTATACTTTCTGTAACTGTGCAGCAACGAGATACACATTTCCTACACATTGCACCTTAACCTTCATTCTGGAGACTTATTTAACAGCTCAAAAATATACTTACATGGTTTTATTATCTTAATACTAGATGATCTTGAACTGATGTGTTTCAGATGTCCGCTACAGACTTCTGTTTCTCGCTGTAAAACATATTTGAATACAATGGATTTTCATGTGTTTTTATATCTGTGATTGGCATTCACAGTTGAGGATATATAAGTGACTTGTTGCTGGAAAATGTCTGATTCTCATATACTGTACATAACATCAGCTAAAATAGGAATTAGGGATTGTCTGGATCATGTTAGACTAGCCAAAGTGTCTGTGTCAGTACGAGTAAATAAATCAGACAGAAGATACAGAAAGTCAGCGGATATGCTTCTTCCTGTCAGCTGGGTGACATATTGCTTTGTGACATGAACAAAAACCAGCGAGAGCCATTAAGTGGATCAAGTGTCAGAGATTAAAAGGACGGGAGATAGTGAGAGAGGAAGAGGGCTGATCTGGAAACGAGATCTGGAAAGAGAAAACAAAAGGGTGAAATCAGGAAAATGGGAGCTAGAGGGAGAGAGAGGGACAGAGAAGGGAAAGAAAGTCGGAGAGAGAAAGAGAGATGAGACGATCCATCTTGGCACATTAGGGGGGATCAAGCCTACACTCCATCATGGCTGTCAGAGAGATGCACACCTCCTCTCTCCTCTCCTCCGTCCACGCATCCATCCATCCCTCGCTCGCTCCGCCGGCCCGCATTTTTACTGAAGAATCTCAACACTAAAAAGTCCTGTCAGGCCTATTTCCTTGTTATTGTCCAGCCCTCTCCTCTCCTCTCCTCCTTCCTCCTCACCCCTCCTCTCCCTCCTCTGACTCTGATACCTTCCCTCTGCTCCCCGAGATTAAACGCACCCATGTTGCGCCGCAGGGTGTGTGTGTGTTTGAGCTGTGAGGTCCAAAGCAGGACATGTGGGAAGCGCGTAGGTGTGTGTGTGTGTGTGTGTGTGTGTGTGTGTGGCCCCGACATTAATCATCTTTAAGGCGCTGACAAGCCTGGTGTGCGACATCACATCACATCAACACTCCCCCTCACACACCCTTCTCCCCCCTTTCTCCTCTTCTTCTCCTCCCCTGGATTTATCTGCCCGGTCGCCTCTCCCCGTCACTCACTTCCCTCAGGGAGCTTTTGACGGAGAGAGGGAAACATAGACGAAGAAAAGGAAAGAAACGCAAGGGGTGAGGGTGACAAAAAAGGGCGAGAGACGTTGACAGCAAACAAGTTCGGAAAACCCGTGGATTTGAGGAAGAAAAGACAGAACAGGAAAGAAATGAATAGGGTTGAGTCCTTTGATTTGATTTGACAATATGTTATAATGTGTTTCACATAACCCTAATAATTCACATATGGTGACATAATAACAAGAAAATCTGAATTGGCGACGGGTTGGTGAACTGTCTTTAATCAGTTTGAGTGAGGCATCCAAAAATATGAGTAAGTCTTCGTGCAATCTGCATTTTAAACTCAAAAATTGTAGCCACAAATCCAGCCGATTAGACTGTTGTCACGCTATTAAATAGGCATTATTGGTCGCTATAAGCACCATAGATGTGGGTTAAGAGGGGCCTACTACACCCACTAGTAGGTTTTATCATCTATTCACGTGGTAGATCACTGAAAGAAGGTATAAAAGAAGACAACAGCGACCTCTAGCGGCCGTAGTAATTATGACAGTAGCAGAAGATAGCGTGAAACTCCATATGGGGTGGAGGTCGGAGGCGATGGATGGGACACAAAACATAGTACTTTGACCAAGGAGACCGGAGTCACATCCCGTGTGAAACCAATAACGTGTAATTGTCTTTGTATTCACAGGCGTTAAGTTTCACTTTCACTTTTGAAGCGTTGTTATTTTAAGTGAAAAAACGATATTTGCCCTAAACTTAATGAAGTGTTTTTGTTGCCTAAACCTAAAGAAGCTTTTTGTTTGTGTTCAAAACATAACATTTCATTCAGTTTTACAACGTGTTTAAGTTTTGCTTTCACTTTTACAACGTAGTAGGCAAAGTAGGCCCCTAATGACCCACATCTATGGTGCTCATAGTGACCGATAACGCCTATTTAATGGCCTGATAACAGTCGAATCGGGTGCCAAATCTTGCTCCACGGTATTTTATTTTATGATTTATGCTATGTTCAACATAATGTATTTATATTTTTTACTTATGTAGTGTGTTTCATACTTTGTTGGGGTTTCATTACCATATTTACTTCTATATTTTACATGTTTTTGTGCTGCTTTAATGTTCCGGTGAGCTAAAGACAATTCTGGTGGACAATAACGTTGTGTCCTATTCTATCACATGACTGGCTGTTGAATTTCCACCTGTTCCATCACATCAGAGCTAAGTTAGATTTGAGTGTGTGAACTATGTGTTTTTCAAATAGATTCAAATCAATTCACACAACACAAACCTTCCTCCCCTTTAGTCTTTCCATGTTGTCGATTGTTGACATCCTGTTGTCACGCCCGTGCATCTACATTTCCTTTTCATCGCTTTTTTTTTTTTAATAATACAAATACAAATTCCACAATTGAAAGGGGAAATCACTGCACATTGAAATGCAAAAAAAAAAGTAAACTCACGCTGTGCAAAATAAGCATTTACTTTAAAAATATATATATCTTTTTTGACATTACAAAAGCCTAAAAATAATCAAGGGCAGGCATATGTGTGTGTGTGTGCGCATCCATGTCCTCCAGGTGTGTGTTTGTCTGCGGAATAGAAAGAGCCCCATCAGCTGCAGACAGGGATTGGATCTCTCTTTGTTTGCTGTGGCGGATGGCGACGGCTTCAGCATGACTCAAATTATCTTGTCAAAGCAATAAAGGGGAAAAGAGGGGGTGGCGGGGCGGGGGAGGTAGAGAAAGAGAGATGGAGAAACAAGGAGAGAAAGGGAAATGTACTGAAGGGAGCGTGGTGGAGGAGACAATAAGGCTGAGAAGGAAAGAAAGGAGATGAGCAACATAGAAAAAGAAAGAGAAAAAGATGAAAAAAGGGGGAGGCGAACAATGAAATAATCAAAGAGGAGATGAGAGATAGAAGAGAGGAGGAGAAAGAAAATGAAACAAATAAGTGGATGGTAGGGAGCAGAAAATTAGAAATGGATGAGGCCGGAGAGAAAGAGCGCGGAGACGGGTGGAGGTGTGGAGGAAAAAAAAGAGGTAGAGAAAGAGAGGCAGAGAGATAGAGAGTAATCGATTACCTATTTTTCAAAGTCACTTAACGTGTCCAGCGCTGTGGCTCTGTTAAGTAGCGGTGCAGCAGAATGGGAGGCCGGTATGCACACACACGCTCTGAAAAAGAGAGGTGAGGGGGGGTGATGTATGTGTGTGTGTGTGTGTGTGTGTGTGTGTGTGTGTGAGAGTGTGTGTGTTCCCCACTAGTTGTCTCTTGATGAGTTCTCTTGCAGGAAACTGTTCTGACAGACCAATATGTGAGCAAGGATACGGTGTCCCCAGAGGGCTACGTGAGCATGTATATGTGTGTGTGTGAAGACAAGACAGATAGGGAGTCCCCATACCTGGTCCTCTCGTTGCCGTGGTGACAAGCAGTCTAAACGGGATATCCTGGCCGAGGCGGGGCCTTTTGTTCCCAGGCTAAAAAAAGCCCATTTGATTGGCTAAATACAGGAAATCAGGAAGTGTCCTCCGACATTAAGCGCCGAGACACTTTCAATAGATGTTATATTTAGCTGTCTCAGATTCACTCGAGTTGGATGTGTACTACTATACTTACGCACACACGAACACAAAGGCACAAAGACTACGACATCCAAAGAAAAAATTGCAAAGTGCGCACTTTCCGATACACACAATGAAGCACGCACACACACACACACAGGTGGGCCCCGCCCTGTGCCCTGCTGATCAAGGACAATGAAGTGAGGTAGTGTTGGCAGACTCTATACAGCATTATCTCATCCGCGGCTGACACTTCTTTAAATCTGCTGTGACCTGAGAAGACACAGCGGAGACTGCACAGCACTCTATTCCACTACTTTGTCTGTTCGTAAAGCATAATTATAATGCACATGCACTTAATGTGGGTGGTTTTTAGAGAGTAAACCCACGGTTTAAACCTTGGTGCTAGCAAGAATACACAATGCTGAAGTTTCCTTGAGTGTCCTTGGGCTGCCAGGTCAACTTTGTTGACCAACGCGTTTACTCCGTTGCTCATAGTAATTACGATGGGAGTAAAGGAGGACGTCAGGTGACGTAGTATAAAGAGCGACAAAGTCCGCATAGGGAGGAGGAAGGGGTCATACACTCACAGAACTTTCACCCAGGAGACCGTCGTTTGTGTCCCATGTGAAATGAAAAGTCAGCGTTGACTTATTTTAACTTACGTCACGTACATAACATACTTAACTTATGTACCTAACTTAAGTTAAACATACTTATTTTAAACCATCTTTTCCTAAACCTAACCAAGTGTGTCTGAATTCCCATCGTTAACCACATGTCGGACTACCCTGCATGTTGAAATATGACGCTAAAGGCGTAACCAGTGCGTTTAAAAATGACACCAAGGGTTTCTGACTAAACGTCCCATACTGTCACATACTGATGATTCTCCCTTTGTCTTGCTTTCTGTCTTGTCTCCAGGTAAAAAGAAGATGTCCCTGTATGACAGCCAGGCTCCAATCTGTCCCATCTGCCAGGTGCTGCTCAGGCCCGGAGAGCTACAGGAACACATGGAGACGGAGATAGAGAGGCTAGCTGCCATATGCTTCAGGTAGGCCCAAAAAACACATATACTGTATGTAGTTTATTATTCACACACACACTCACTCAAACTCATTTGCAGTAAGTTCGGTCAAATCAAAGTTCAACTGATATCAATCCTTAAAGACAAATACTTCACTGGCTCGTAAAGATGTATATTTTTTTAGGCATAGGGTGAAGGCTGAGCTTTAACTCAGCTTTTATGTCAGGATTTTGGTGCCGTAAATCCGCATAAAAGGCAGAGGCATGCCGTCGACGTAGCGCTAAGTGTTTCCTGCGGGGATAAGGATTCAAACCTGTGACCCGGAGTTCACTGCCGCCCCCTTTCTTCTCCTCGTGGCAGTTGCACGAGCTGTTTTACGGTGGATAAATCAACACGGAGCCCTTTTAACGATGGGACACAACCATTAGGATCCATATTTCACCTTGACCGCACGTCTGGCCGTGTGTATGTGTGTGTGTGTTTGTGTACATACGCGTGTGATGCTGTGTTTGCGTGTGACCCGGTGTCCACCTTAGCGGCCCAGCTTTATGATAGTCCCCATTAACCTGGAGGAACAGGGCGACAGATAGCGTCACCCCGCGCGGAAATCACACTTCATTTACCCCCGTTTACACCTCCCGTACCCCTCCTCCTCCCGTCTGTCCACATACTATACCAGTCCTCCTCATTCCTCTCTCCTGTTCACTAGTCCTACCTGTTATCTCCTGTCCTATCCACCCTTACTCATGTCCTCTCTAGTCCTCCCTCTTCTGTTTTTGTCCTCTTCATAACTTCCCATGTTTCTTCCCCAAATCTCCTTTCACTCTGTCTTCTTCTAACCCAGTCCTGTCATTTCATGATTACCTCATTTCACCATGTTTCTAGACAAACACCAGACCAACGCAGTGACCTGGGATAAACCCATTGTCCTCAGTGTAAACGGGTCATATTCCTTCCTGGCTTTGTGAGGGGAGGGAAGAATGTATGAAGAGACAGCAAGACAAGTAGTCAGAGAGAATGTTTATATGAGTAATGGAGAAAGATTTTTGGGGCAGAATGATTCCATACTTTAAAAAAGAACGGGTCAACGTATCCTCATTCAACAGTTCGTATGATATCTTACAAAAGTAATTTTTTCTGCGTTTTCCTACGAATGTCCAGCATCACGTGTCAATTTCTGCTTGTTACATGCATACAGTCTTTTCAAAATAAACTTCCGTCTTCACAGGAAACAACTTGATTAGGTTTAGGCAACAAAACTACTTAGAAAAGATTGTAGTTTGGGTTAGAAATTACTCCAGAAGTGTCGAAATTAAGTACGGAAGTTACATGATGGCAACAAAACCACATAGTTAGGTTTAGGAAAATATCGTGGTTTTGGTTAAAATAAGTCCGGAAGTGGTGTAATTTAAGCACGGAAGTTACGTGACGGCAACAAAAGTACTTAGTTAGGTTCAGCAAAAGAACAGGGTTTAGGTTAAAATAACTCCGTAAGTGGTGTTACTTAAGTACGGAAGTTATGTGACATATAAACCAACATTGACTTCTAGTATCAAACAGGGTATGAACAGCGGTCTCCTTAAACAACTTTCTCTGCATGCGGTTGTAAATTCCATCACAGAGAAGAGCAAAAAGTTAAAATATTTAAACTTTGGAAAGCAATGCCGTCTACTGTTAGAGTTGCTGGTATTCTCTGCCGGTCTCATTTAATTTTACCATCCTGCTTTCGTCTACTAAAATGCTATCCGGTTTGCCGTCTACCATCTGCATTATTCCATGTGAATGCAGCATAAGTCATGACAACTGAGCACGCTCAATCCCTCATGAAGGCCACGAGATGTGCATCAAAAAGGGGATCTTGAGAGAGAGAATGGAACAAAATAGAATAGATTACATGGGAGAGCTGTATGAGGGTCATCCATCCATCCATCCATCAGTGTCTGATATGGTGAGTTGTGTGTGTGTGTGTGTGTGTGTGTGTGTTTCAATAATTAATAAAGGTTAGTAGTCTGCCCTTCCCTCTGTGGCTCTGAGATACTGTGTAAGCACACACACGCGGTTATTTAAGGAAATAGCGTCATCCCCGGGTGAGATGGGATGGTGGCTAACGTCACGGCTGGCTGATTTAGCTACTCGCCATTAACCCGTCCGACACACACACACACACACACACACACACACACACACACACACACACCACGAGGAAAGAGGAAGAGAGGAGGGAGGAAATAAGGATGCAAAGGATAACATTTTACACAAAATGCCTCAGTGTCACTTTGTATGCGTGTCAAAGGGAATGGAAGCAGGAGATAAAATAAAAGTAGAAAGTGTTGTGTGTGTGTGTGTGTGTGTCTTATATCACACACACACACACACACACACACACACTGTCTCTCCCTCTCCCCGGCTCTCTGCATGCTACCAGCCATCATTGAAAGTGACAGTGGGAATTTGGTCCAATTTGTAGTAAATCTGCCTTTAATGACGACCAGCGCTTGCTGAATGAAAGAGCTGTGGGTATGGAAACGAAGGCGTGCGTGTGTGCGTGTGTGTGTGTGTTTGAGTAGTGAAACATGTGCGTCCCTATCTGCCCAGCCTCTTCTGTGAATATCTGTTCTTCCGTGTGTTTCTATTTGTTTTCTACATCTCTGCTCCGTTCTGTTCTCGCCGCGTGTTTGATTACGACTGCCATCCTGTCCTCTCTTGTGACTGTGTGCTCTGCCGCTTGTTCACGGGCCGCAGCTTCTCATGTATGGACATGGAAATCACACACACACGCACACACAGTAGAGCAAATGGTAATCTATCATGCCCTGTAAACGTCAGGTGGCTCGTGGGGGCAAAGTAATCTACATACCCCATCACCCCCTTCTCTCCATACCCCTACTCCTCTTCTTCTTCCTCCTCCTCCTCCATAATCAATTTGCCTCCACGAGAGCGAGCCCCCACCTCTCCAGCAGACGACACAAAAAGGCAAAAAGCAATCAGTATCTTGAGGTTAGCGCCATCCCTCCATTCCACCAAGTCCCACTGAAAAAAGACTTATTCATCTCTCTCTGTGGTAGAGAGTGGGGGTGGGAGGGGCTGAGGCTCCTGCTAGCTGTCAATCAAACTACTTGTGTAGGATTGATGTAGATTTAACCAGGTTTGTGGAAGATGGGTGGTTCTACTGAATGGAACTGCTTCCAAATTACTGATCAGCCCACTGGTCCAGATTAAAGCGTCAGTAGGCAGATTATTTTTGGCATCATTGGGCAAAAATTCCATAATAACCTTTCAGCATATTGTAATTCAAGTGTTCTGAGAGAAAACTAGACTTCTGCACCTCCTCATGGCTCTGTTTTCAGGCTTTAAAAAATCTAGCCCGTGACAGGAGACTTTGGCCAATCACAGGTAATTTCAGAGAGAGAGAGCGTTCCTATTGGCTGTTCATTCAACGGAGGCAGCTGTCAATCACTCGCAAACTCCGATCAAACGGTCAAACTACGCAGCGCTGATCAAATATGAATCAATGTTCTGTTACTGTAATGCCTATTTCTCTCCTCAAATGTCTTCAGAAACATCTTGTAGTGCACGGTTTAGCTGTAAAATTAGAAAGTTTGCTCCGCCCGTGCTTGGTATTTCCTCAACTGATCTCAACGTGGCTGCCGAGTCACAAACCTTCTCATTTTACAGCTAAACCACTAAACAGAAATTAGTGTCTCTGCTCTAACTAGCTGTGTTTGAGGGCGTGCCAAACTAGCTATTATGCAAATATGTTACTTTGTGACATCACTATATTACGGAAGAAAAGGCGGGTGTTTCAGGCAGTTCAGGAGCAGTGTTTCTGTGGGGGAGAGTAACTCTCTTTGGTGTGGGCTTTGTAACTTTGCAGACCTTTTACATGCACAAAAAAACTACATAAAACACTAAAGGATAAGGGAAAAAGCACAACAGCATAATAGGTCCCCTTTAAATACTGACTTCCTGACTTGTTTTAGTCTCTTCTGCTTTTTTCTCCTGTATTTTAAACAAAAGAAAATGGTATATTTGAGCCCCCACCTGATCCCTTGTAGCTGTATGATATACTGTACTTGTTCATGATCTCACAGGTTCCTCCTTTAGGTTTAACAAGTTCAGAGAGGGTTCTGTATGACGTGGTGAGACTATGTGTTGTAAGACTAGTTTGAAGCACCCACATGCCCTCACCTGTCTCCCCCCGCCACCCATTCACACACACAGGCCTCATTACCACAACACATTTTAAATTGCTCTGTCTCCCGTCTTCCATCCCTTCCTCTTCCTCCCGTCTGTCTGTGTGTTTGTTTCGCTTTGCCGTGCTGCTCATTTCCACACTCTTCTCCTTGCTTTGACATGGCAGGCAGCTGGAATCCCCCCCCAATCCCCAACCACCACCACCACCACCACCCCATCAAAAATTCATAGAACCGGGCAAACAGACGTGTGAAGCTGCGAGAAGAGGCGGCGACACACCGACTCTCCCATCAATCCCTCTCTTTCTTTCTCTCGTTTTCTGTCTTCCTTCATCTTTCCCTCGCTCGATCTCTCTCTCTCTCTTTATGTCGCCCGCTCTTCCTCCCTCGCCGCATCTCTCTCTCTCTCTCTCTCTCTCACCTCACATTTCATCTCCTTCTACCTCTCCCCCCCCTCCTTTCACTCCCTTTCATCTCTCTATCACCCCCTCTGTCATTGTGGCAATTTTCTCCCATCGTGGCAGGCATGCAACTGCTGTCCTCTCTCTCTCTCTCTTCCTCTCTCTCCCTCTCCCTCCTTCTCTTGTCGCTGTTTGACACTGTCAACAAGCAGGTGGAGGTGGCTGTTATTGTTGATGCCTCTGCAGAGGTTCCAGGTAATGAATAAAGGAGAGATAGAGGAGAGAGAGAGATGACAGAGACAGAGATAGAAAAGGGGAAAGACAGATTCCCCTGCATTACACAGCAGCTTGACTGTGTCACCCATGTTTATTCTCTTTGTTGGTGGAGGTGAGGCCCGCTGTTCAGCGCTCACACACACACTCGAGACATTCACACACACACAGTAGCTAGACAATAGGCAAACACATCTACAGGTACACACACACAACCCAGAAACAGTAATGACACATTTCCACACACATGTTCACCAAAGATATTTAATATACAAATACACAGGCACCTGTATATACTGTACTGTGATACACACTCTCACTAGCTGCTCATCTCAGGTCATAACGGAATCAATCGCATCAGATGAAGACTAATAAAAACTAAAATGACAACTAATAATGACTCATAACAACTCACTAACCTAATTCATTTGATATTTTTATGATGTATTTTCACAGGTTTTGTTTACAGACAGAGAAATGAAAAGTTTTAATCCTTTGTCTCTTTATTAATAGTACATTTATTTCTTGGTATATGCTAAATATATGTCCAAAAATCATGTTTGAGTATTTCAGATTGGTCTCATACCCCGTTCGTAACTATACCTATAACTATACGAAAAGTAATGCACTGTAATCTGTGTATCTTCCTGGTTAGCCTACAAAAATACGTCATCACTGCAGCACTATGGGTGCTGTAAAGTTGTGTACCTTTCCTTTAAACAACTGTTTTCGTAAGGTGAGACGTACTCTCCATAATTAGTAAACTAACTAACTAAAAGCCATGGAGGGCCTCTTTAAATACATGGACTTTGCTATTAGTTAAAGTATAAACTGGTGGTTTGCACCCAGGAAATTGAAAGACCAAGTGATGTAATGTAAAGACATGAACGGCACTCCACATCACACAGTGTGTATAAGGATCCATCCCATCATACATCCCTCCCTATCTCTGTGCAGCTGTGCATTATATTCCTGTCTTATATTTATCCTGGCCTTGCTCTTGTGCACCACTTTGTAAAATCTCCTCTCAGATAAGTGACATATAAATAAGGCTTCTTATTCTTATTATCCACCCATCCAGCCATTGAAAAAGGAAATCCCTTGTCTACCAGGGCATGCTGTCAGATTAGAGGTCGCGCTCAATTCCGTGTCCGAGGGCGTCCGGAGTGCTAACAGGGTCTCAAAGCAAACATGACAACCCTGTCTCGCTTTGTCAACGTCGGGCCCGTCGCGACGCTTCGAGAAGCTCGGAGAAATGTATCTCTGCGTTCGGGTGAGCGAGAGAGAGATAGAGAGACAGAAGGAGGGAAAGAAGGAGTCATATCAATCATGTTGATATGGCAATAAAGAATAGAATGCCTTTACTGTCATTGCACACATTGTACAACGAAATTTGCTGTGCAGCTCTTAAAACGGTACATTCAACATTCCTTACATACATGCACGTTCACACACCACACACACACACACGCACACCTGCCAGAGTAATACAAGAAACATTTAAATAAAAGTGGCATATCAATAATAAAACTAAGTGGCACATCCAGCTGCTATTGCACTTAATCTGGGCATACACTGTACGATTTTAGCCCGTTTCTGGCCCGAATTTTGAGCCGCACGTCTCGAATTTCAGCTTCGTCGGGCATCGTTTGCCCTGCAGTGTACAGGGGGGAGCGAGGACCGATTAACGCTGACATGTCAGAAATTTTGGTCGGCCGACCACAGGCTCTCGCACAGTGGAAGCAGAGCCACTAGCCGATTCCCCAATGTCTTTTTACAGTAATCAGAGCGTAGCTATCAAGATAACAATGTAGGCTACAATAGATATAGCTAGTAAAACGTAGCTAGCTTACCTCCATTTCTTTCTGAAAAATGGACAAGCTATACTGTCCACGTCTTCCTAGCCACAGCGAGTCCATATAAGGTTACGCCGGGCCATCTTTTTTTAGACGTTTCAGCAGACAGGATGGCCCAGATGATCAAGACGGCATCTTTCTGCCTTGTTAGCATTGTGACCCGTACAGACTTCTGCGAGCAAACCATCTTTACCTGCCTCGGAGCTTTCAAACCAGTTTGTATTGACAACTGTCAACGGCCAGATCGGCCTGCAGCGGCAGACGGGATGTGTTTTTTTTTCTGTTTTACACTCAGGTTGTCACTTTTAGTCCTGTGGTGTGGGGGGGTGATGATGTTGGTGGGAGGTGGTGGTGGGACCTTCGTGGAGTTCAGTTCAGTGATGGCTCTGTGATAAAAGCTGTTTTTGAGCCTGGAAATGCAGGGTCTCAATGCTGGTTTTTAAAGTATTGTATCTTGAGATAGAGAGAGAAAAGGGAGGAAGAGAAGGAGGAGAGGGCAACAATAAAAGAAATGAAGGAACAACAGATCAATTGAGAATGTATCCATCTACAACTGCTGGAACACGTATTTCTGTCTTTCTTACTGTCCCCAACCTCCTCCTCCTCCTCCTCTGTATCCCTTCTTCCCTATAACGTTTACAAGCCTGCCGATTGTCCTCCACATATTTCAGAGTCAAAGCGACCGCGGGGGCTGACTGCACTGGCAAATCAAATCACTGCAAAATCAGTTATTTCCTGCTTTTGCCACCGCAACAAACGATACGTGTGTGTGTGTGTGTGTGTGTGTGAGAGAGAGACAAATCTGGAGAACGATTGCCTCAGTAGAGAAGAACATCCAGCTGGTGTTCTTAGTAATCCTGCCATCAAGCAGTAATGTTTTCAATTACCATCAAATAGAGTAGCAGGAGATGGACGGACGGATGGATGGATGAAAGGGGAAAGAGAATTGAAAGCCGAGGGATGACGGTGGATAATCAAATCTAGTATATATCGGCGTACAGTGATCCATTTGTAAAGGATCATAATATCCCACAACTGTGTCTGGTGCTGCCGAATACACCTTCCAAAAAATACACAATATTTAAAAAATGAATGAAATATGTCTAAAACCAAGCACACGAACATGTGTGACCAGACTCAACACTGCACTACGTAACATAACAAACTTCTATTTGTGTCTCCTTTCTCGACTGCAGTAAGAACACTTCACCCAAGGATGGAGCAGCCACTCCAGGAACCCCGAAGGTGAGCTGCACCTCAATTTCCTCACATGTAATACGATGTCTATATTTGGTATCCTTTTCATTCAGGCTGAAATCAAGTATACCTCAACATCGTACAAAAAGTCCGATGTGTGCATTATGGCACTTTTTCAGTGATATGTAGTGTAGTTCTTTACAGTCCACATATCAGAGCTGTTCCTCTCTGCTGCACTAAGGGGGGAACCAGCTGTACTGTATAGGCCTCTGTCTGTCTTATATCTAACACACAGAAGTACCAGTCTCTCGTGGTCCAGCAGGCAGCACAGCAGAGCCAAGAGGCACTGTACTGTGATTGTTCCAATTAGAGAGATGCAGACAGACAGAAAGGAGAAGAAAAAGACAGATAGCGTCAACTTGTGGGGAGACAGACTCATGATTCCATCAAGAGGGCAGTCCCTTATAGTGTTTGCAGCCACTGACTCATCTGAACACACCACTAGCTGCCAGACTTAAGACCGGTTTTATAAGAAGAGGAGACCTTTCTATGGCCTTAACATGATCTATAAATAGTAGGTTTAAAAGAAAAATCCAACATTTCAGAGGACTTTGAATAAACTGTATGGGTGGACTTGATATCTTGATGATATATAGCATATACACGCGGATGCGTTTACATTGCAGTCAGTACAGATGAACACCGTTATTATTGCATGCAAAATGACTTACAAATTGCTGTATCATTCATACACCATTTGGTGGGACCGGGCTGGACTAGTATATACGTATAGCTCTACTCTGTTCTTAGTACACCTAAAGCAATCAGACACTTCATAGTTTCCATGTCTTTTTAATTTCCAACTAAAGACCATGTGAAAGTCAGAAAAAGTACGTCCGACGTGCACATGAATGCAACACAAGAGCTCTGAAATAATTCAGGCGATCCATTTTCATTCCCACACACCTTTGGGTGCTGACCCTCGGCTTGGAGAGCAGCACTCACACAGCGCTGTGGGTGGGCTTGTACTTGAGAAAGGCAGACAGAGCAGGGTCTGAGCGCCGCATGGCCTTCCCCTCCGGGCCGTGACTGCGCATCTCACCGCTGTTGTTTAGTATTCAGCGGCAGGCCGTGGAGAATGGAGAGGGCCAGTCTGAAGCACATGGGCCTGTTGTCGCCGTCTCCTCCCCGGTATGCACCACCCGCCCCCCGTTAGACCGGAGATTAACCCCAACGCACCTCCTCATGGGGTGCTCGGCCCACTAAAAAGATTTAGACACGTACTTTTCTCTTTGCTTCTCTTTATGTGTTTCTCTTTATTTTTGATTTACATATACAAAACACAGATTTAAACTAGGGCTGTCAATCTATTAAAATATTTAATCGCGACATGATTATCCATATTTACTCGTGATTAACTACAATATAATCGCACATTTTTCTGTTCAAAATGTACCTTGAAGGGAGATTTGTCCAGTATTTAATACTCTTATCAACATGAGACTGGGAAAGTATGCTTGCTTTATGCAAATATATGTATATATTTATTATTGGAAATCAATTAACAACACAAAACAATGACAAATATTGTCTAGAAACCCTCACAGGTACTGCATTTAGCATAAAACATATGCTCAAATCAAACTGCAGCCCAACAGACAACAACAGCTGTCAGTGTGTCAGTGTGCTGACTTGACTATGACTTGCCCCAAAACTGCATGTGATTATCATAAAGTGGGCATGTCTGTAAAGGGGAGACTTGTGGGTACCCATAGAACCCATTTTCATTTACATATCTTGAGGTCAGAGGTCAAGGGACCCCTTTGAATATGGCCATGCCAGTTTTTCTTCGCCAAAATTTAGCGCAAGTTTGGAGCGTTATTTAGCCTCCTTCACAACAAGCTAGTATGACATGGTTGGTACCCATGGATTCCTTAGGTTTTCATATGATACCAGTATCCACTCTAGCTTTAAAACTGAGCCTAAAAGATGCAAGTTGCGTCAATTCGTCAAATAAATTAGTGGCGCATTAAAACACATTATCGCGTTAACTTTGACAGCCTTAATTAAACATGTTTAAAGTGTAAAATGCAAATTCACAAAACACCCTTTATTACAGTCTTTACAGTCATTTATAGAGTTAAACTTTCTTCACCATGAGGTGTAAATCCAGTCACTCACCTGAATGCAGCTTTTAAATGCAACCTTTTTGTCGCTGATCTTTTTGGCGTGTTGATTTAATTGGTTGGTTTAAAAGACCAAAATTTCAGTGGAGGATCTCCATTTATAATGTCTTCGCAGAATACCGCTAAATGTCACATTCTAATGATAAAACTTAAGCATATTCCCAGAACGCCCCCCCCCCCCAGGTAAATGATTCCTGACCTTTTTAAACCTGGATAAAAGAGAAGAAAGCGACCACACACACACATACACACACACACACACACTCGCACACAGGCATAAAAGCATCATGCATAATGTCCAATTTACTGTGGCAGCACTGGAGGTTGGTCATTTCTCACATATTATTATTAGATTACTGCTGTCGAGCACTTAAGCCTCTGCTCTGCCCCTTTCCGCTTGATTAATAGGAGACGACTGTAAATACAAATATTTCATAGCTGCCTTGTAAAAAAAAAGAAAAAAAGCAGCAGCATATAAGCACACAAACACACACACACACACACACACACACACACACACACACACACAGCTAGAGCTCTGTAAGCCTTGTAAAGAAGTGATATTGCTCCTCTTTTCTCTTCCTTTCCCATCATTATCTACTTTGTTCACTTGAGGAATTCCCCGGATTGTCTTTGTCACAGAGTGGGTTAGAGGAGGATATCGTTTTATACCTGTGTGTCTATGAGAGAGAAAGAGCGAGTGTGTGTGTGCGCAGAGTGTTGTGAGACAGATTTATGGACAGGCAGCGTCCCGTAATGTCAGACAGTTCCGCTCCTCCTTTTCAGATGTTTACCATTCCTCTTCCTCCTCCTCCTCCTCTGCTCCCTTTTCCTCCTCTCTTTTTCAATCACTCGTTCTTCCCTAACTCCTCTTAACGTCCCATAAACATTAACTCTAATCAGTGGAAGGGACTTTATAGACAAAGTCAGGCGGGTTACAGTCATCATCGATGACGTGGCGCTCTCAGCATCTGTGGCAATAACACTTAGAAATCCTCCAAGGGTAAAGATTCCCCATTTTCTGTTCTTTCTTCTCTGTGTAAGAAATCTGTTGAAATACAGAAATAAACTTTACATTTTAGAAATTCAATTATTTTTGCTTTTTTATATGTATTCATTTGATCTACACTATAAGGTCAAACAGTTTACAGAAGGCTAATTACACATTTTACTTTACATTCAGCACTTACACATCAGCCAACATTGCAACTGTTTTCATCTTTTACTCTTCAACTGCTTTCATCTCTTAATGTTCAGCCAACTTTTCAACTGCTTTCATCTCTTACTCTTCAGCTGACTTTTCAACTGCTTTCGTCTTTCTTTTACTACAACTGCTTTCCATGCTCACACGTCAGGCGACACTTTCACTGACATCGCCTTTCAGTTAATACACTTGAAATGGCAACTACGTTCTTTCAGGATTTTACACAGCACCAGCACTTTGACTGACATTTCAACTCCTTTCAGTGCTTGAACTTCCCAAGCAAATGCCATTAGGAGCACTAAAACGAGGCTTAGGAACCAGATTTTTTCAAAGATTATCTGTCTCATGTATTACTGTCAGGATAAAGTGACAGTTTGTGTAAATATGACAAAAAGTATTTTTTATTAAAGTTACCAACTGTAGCTTTAAACTGAAATTTTCAATATTTGTTGTTTTATTGCCACTTTAACTACAACTTAAGCTTTCAGCAGGCAGCACATGTCTGCTTTCTTCAGAACAATGTTTGTTTTCTAATTGTTGCATTGTGTCTGTATGGACCTTATGGACATGTTAAATCATTCAAATGATCTTACTGTCAAGCCAAGCTAAGGTGTAGGTGGTGGCACGCGGGGGTGTTATCTCTCCAACAGTGAAATGGTATCTGTTTTGCTTAGATCTAAATTTATTTATTTCAAACAGCATGACTCTTGCCTTGTCCGTGTTTATTGATCATTCCCATGCAGCAAGCGAGGACAGGTTCTGTTGTAATCGTTGCTGCCGAGGTGATAATATAACAAGATCATCTGCATATAGAAGACATTTTATTTCTCTCTTTCTCTCTCTCTTTCTCTCTAGTCGATGCTGTTGTCGGTGCACATCAAGCGCGAGGGAGAGTCTCCCGTGGTCTCGCCGCTGTCCTCTGAAGACGCCCACCACTCCGACAGATACCAGGTCACACTTGCGCACAAACACACACACAAACACACAAACACAAACACACACACACAATTGCAAGAAATGTCCTTAATTCTGTCAGATGTATAACGGCGTAGCAGCAGAGGATTATGGTAGATTTTTGTTTTTTTATGCCCTCTCAGCATTTCCGTTGACCAGCAGACCTATCTCCTTAAATCTCCGACGTCTTGAAAGCCCCACCCTGACTGCTTTTATCTCTTAAATTCATCAAAGTTTGTTCGGGTAATTCTTCTGGCCGTGATGTATCTCCGGGTTAAGTGGGTTTCCCCCCTCGCACCATAAAATACGAACTATTAAGTCCACACATCCATACGTTTGGGATGACACAGCTCATAAAGACCTTATAGCGATAAAGTAGATTTTCTCATTAAGTGAAACTGCTGAAATCACCTTATATTATACAAATGATTAAGTCAATGGTGACTCTTTTTACCACCCTGAAAATGAAGCGTAATGGCGGACTTCGCCACCTCCTCTCTGCCTGTCAGCCCCGTCTCAGTGCTCTTTTTCCTCTCTACCTCTCCCCTTCCCTCTAAAAAACTTGACCTATCCGCAGCCGTTCGGTGAGTGTATCATAATGATACGGTAGTAGTGGCCACGCGAGGCAAGTGGGCCTATAACTCAAGTGGCGGCGGGTAGGGGAGGGGAGGGGGATAGGAGGGAAGGAGTGAGGAGACGGATGGAGGGCTAGAACAGAAGCCTGACTGCTCGTCGGCTCTCCCTGATGGACGATATGCCGACGGTGAGAGGAACCGCTGCCTACTCAGTGTTGCCGTGTCAACGAGAGGGCATCCATAACTGCGACTGGGGCTGCTTTAGTCAGCACATAGCTAAAGACTCCGGGTTTGAATCCCAGTAGACCTGAGGTGCACATTCTGCAGGAGACAGAAGTGGAGATCCGGCCTCACTTCATTTATATCTTAATGCTACTTTTTAATGATGAGACCATTATTCTTGATGATACAGGGAATTTACCCTCGGGCATCCTGAACTACCCGAGACCCCAAATGTTCCACATTCACTTAGATAAATGTAGATTTTAATTGTTGCCAGTGGTGGAAAGTAACCGACTACATTTAATCAACTGATGTACTTAATTACAATTTTAAGGTACTTTTACACACTTTATTTACTACTTTATGGGCCTATACTTCTACCCCGCTACTTTTCACTGCAATGTACTTTGCAGATTTTACATAAAAAACATACGATAAGCTTAAAAAATACAATGTGTTATGAAAGATTAAACCAGGGTTTCTGAACCTTTTTGGCTTTTGATCGCTTACAAAAAAATGGCATAATCCACTATTCCCTCACAAATTTGTGTAGAAAAATCTTTCCTATCCCATCAATTTCTCACAACCCCTTCAAATTTATCTTGTGACGCTGTGAAGGGGCCACTGGACTACTAACTCAGAGGTTATCATTCTTTTTCCAGCCAAGGACCCCTTACAAGATAGAGAATATACCTCCCCATGAACGTCCCTTGGAATAATTTGATATAGCCTTTTTTTTTTTTTTTACACTTCTATAGTTTTAGTTATTTGGAGGAACAACACAAGAGAACTGTATTAGAAAAATATTAGACATGTATTAAACATATCTGAAGATTCTAAGAGGTAAAGATGAATCTATGAACTGTTGTAGATTTAGAAATTAAAATATTATTCATTGAACTATGAACCCTTTATTATATCATGATCATTTAAAAGAATGAAGGAAAAGAAAGAATCTATTTTAGTTTACTTATTTTGTTAAATGTATCTTACTTTTATTGTTATTCTGGTATTAATATTTCTTCTTATACACTACATTTTTACTCCTTTTTCTATTCTTATGTTGTAAAAAAATACTTTTCTATTTTAGTTTACTTATTTTACTAAAGTTATCTTATTTTATTGTTATTCTATTAGGCACTGGTGTTATTATTACTTTTCATACACTATATTTTTACTCCTGTTTCTATTCTTATGTTGTAAAAAAATTGTTTTCTGTCTTAGTTTACTTATTTTACTAAATTTATCTTATTCTTATTGCTATTCTATTTTGCACAGGTGTTAATATTACTACTTATACACTTTATATTTATTACATAGAGATGTTTTTTATTCTTATGTTGTTGTAATTCACTTTTCTATCTTAGAAACATTAATTACTTATTTTACTAAATTTATCTTACTCTTATTGGTATTCTATTTTGCACTGGTGTTCATATTACTATTTATACACTTTATATTTATTACATAGTCATGTTTTTTATTCTTATGTTGTTGTAATTCACTTTTCTATCTTAGAAACATTAATTACTTATTTTACTAAATTTATCTTACTCTTATTGGTATTCTATTTTGCACTGGTGTTCATATTACTATTTATACACTTTATATTTATTACATAGTCATGTTTTTTATTCTTATGTTGTTGTAATTTTGTGCAATTTCTTGCTAAAAAATTTCCTTCAGGATGAATAAAGTGCTATCTTATCTTATCGTAAGAATAAAAGTAGAGAATGTTCACAAACACCAAATTGTCAAGTTTTGACATAACTTTATTGACTAAAATCTTCCAATTCTTTTTTTTTATTATTATTATATATTATTATATTATTATTAATACAATAGTTGTGCATCTTAGTATAGTCTGTATGTAAAACTAGTAGAAACCCATAATTAAAAAAGAGGTCGTTTAATGAAACCCGCTGCTTCCCCCTAGCGGTCAACTTCCGGTACAACATGTGACGTTTCCTCCACTTCCGTCTCCAGCGCGTCACGTGATCACAACAAGCCAACATGGCGGTGAACATGAGCGGTTTCTACCGATACGAGCGCCACTTTCCAATCCTTTTCCATCCGTATTAAACTGTAGACACAGCGGCTAGTCTGTAGTGACGGTGGCAGTCCGGAGACACAGCCGGCCGGTTTACAGCAGCGAGTTTTGGCCGCTGTAGACACAGTTATGATGAGTGAACCCTGACAGACATGGAGGATGTGGAAAACAATAGAGAAGTAGGTTTGTTTACAATCCTCCAGCTCTCAGCAATCCACAGCAATCCCATCCAGAAAAGTTACATTAGAGCTTGTAAACATGTGATATTGTTTGTTTAATATCTAATGTTTATTTCCTCTCTCTCTTTTTCCCCTCCTTTGCTTACAGACATTTTTACGAGTTCGAGCAAACAGGCAAACAAGATTGAATGGTATGTCACACACACACTGAGTTTCATCTGCTGAGTGCTTATTAATACACATTATAGGGCTCCAAACGGATTTATGTGATTTAAATGTTGTTGTTAAGAGTTTATTACTGAGCTCTAGCTTGTTTTTAAGTCATAAAATGTACACAGATTTGCTTTAATGTCACAAAAATGTGTAGATAAATTGGAAAATATATAATTGTATTATATAAAACTTACATATTTTGCATTAAAGTCTGAGAAGTTGAATATTAATTCATAAAAAAAAATGAATGATGAAATGATAAGAAATAAGATGACCACACATGACATCATAATATCACTGGTGTCAAGGCACAGGAGACAAAATAGTTTTCAGTTCATGCAATGTGATTATATGATGGTAATTTATGGCCTGATGTTGATTTAATGGAACATATTTTAATACTGTGTATTTGTTGGGGTGTCAGGTGATGTTTCTCGATCATTCCACATTAATAAAGTCATGTGACAGACACCTGTGGCTCCTACATAACGGTTTTGTTTTAGCTCCTAGTAACCCCAGTTTGTACCTTTTATGTTTTACCAATACATAAAACATTCACAGAGATATAGCATCTGATTTTATGAAAAATATTCTCCCGACAACCTTTTATAAATCCATTGGTTTATCAAACAACACTTTTGAAGGTATTTCCTTAAATACTCTTAAACCCGTCTGGTTAAATGATATTCCATCTGTTGCACAAACAAAAAAGATGTTTAACCCATTTTCCAAGTTGCATCTGTATTTTCTAATCCAGGTAGCCAGAAATTACACATCTCTTTGCTCTTTTTGTAAACACAAGCAAAATATAATGTGTTATTTTGCATGAAAAAACACATCAATGTAACTGAAATAAAACTTTTAATTGTGGTTCATATTGTACAAATAGAGTACGGACATTTACAGTTATCATCTTAGTTTGGATTAGGAGGCAAAGTTTGGGAAACTTTTGGGCTAAATATCTTTTCTTTTTTTTATTGTGCAGCGAAGACAAGAGGTGAGTGAATAAACTACCTCCTACAGGTTTTTTTTTAATTTCTTTTTGGGGAAATTTCGATTAATAGCTCTGTAACGCAAATGTAATGTTAAAACATTAGGCACAAACTGGGGCTAAGATCTGAGATGAGGCCTCTGAGGCCACGTACACAGGTATTTTTTGTAAAGGTAGCTTTTTTGGGCTTTCGTCCACACCCAAACGGCTTTTTAGGTCACTGAAGTGTTGACATGTAGACAAGGAAAACAGAGTTTTTGGCTTCTAACATCAGAGTGTGTGCCCTTATCTCCTTTGTGAGGCGTCACTAATGAGGCAACATGATGTGTAACGGAGACATAAAAACACGCATGAACGTCAGACTTGGCCAAATAACCTGCTAACAGGACTTTTCACATGTTTACACATAAATGTACAGTTATTCTTCCACAATATTGCGGAAGGTGTCAGAAATTGCTACGAATGTCACTGCTACTTATCCAATGCAGCACTCCCACTGGCTGTGACAGCGCTTCAATTGTGTTTTCAATTGAGATTTTTGTTAAAACCGTACTTGTGTGGACGGGATTTTTTTTAAGAAAGAAAGAGGAAAAACTCTGATTACAAAAAAATACCCGTGCACGTGTAGACCAGGCCTGACATTTTAGCTAGCTTTTATAATCAACAAATGTTGGGGCTAACCTGAGCAGTGCTTTACGTTACACCACAGTCCACACAACAGTTTTTTTCAAGACTTTTAATGTAATATTTGATTATCTTACTTCTCCTTTTACTTCGGCATTATTACAGACTTCATAAATGGCGTCACGCACGTGACAATTAGGCTTTTTCCTCAGAAGACATTTTGTAGGAAAAGCACAGGCTCACTGGGACATACTCCTCCTTTCTTATCAAGGGATACTGAAGCAGTGTAAACCAATAAATGCTAATATAATCAGTATAATATCACATTTGTTGTTGTCTCTATTGGAAGAAATGTAGTGTTTCCAGTCTTGAGGCGATACACGGACACCTCAGCCTTTTTCAGTCGGAGCCCGTGACAAGAGACTTAGTTTAAACTTCGCCCTCCCATTACTTTCTCTCTGCCCTCATGTGGAACCAGGAATCATTCTCTTGTGGGGTGTAACGGGCTGAGGGGGGCAGAGATCCCTGCCGGACCTAATTAGCAGCCCCTTCCCTTCTCTATTTAACAACGCTCCCCTCGATTAGCGTCATGGGAGAATTGTCGAGGAGGGAGGAGGAGGCCGTTTCTCCCTTCAACCCTCCCAGCCTCACTCCCTCCATCTCCTTCCCCTGCAGTTATAGTGTATCGCCTTATGTCCTCCTCCTTCCTCTCCCTCCATCCCTCGCCACGGTCCCTCTTGGCCTCCTCTGCTTTCCCAGCCAGCTAAAAATTAATGTCCCCGCGCGCCATTTGCAGTTAAGAAAAAACGACAGAGACTCGGGGCGCAATGACGGCTGTTCTGCTCTGTTAAATTTCTAATTAAATGTGTGTGGTGGTGGTGGAGGAGGGGGGAGCTGTGACAGGAGGGGCAAGGGAGGAAAGGGAGGAGAATCAGAGGGAGAGGGATGGCGTGGATGTACGGATTGAGACGTCGTTGTAACGTCCAGCTCTTGTCAATCTAGCCAGTTCAGCTCATGCTTCTAGACTTGTAAAGAATAGAGGGCGGCTATATTAACATTGCTTGTGATCCAATCATGGAAGATTCATCTGACATAAATTCCCCTCAGGCCTTTTCTAGATTCTCTCCTGCGCCTTGAAACCAGTGATATTATCACATGCTTGAAAACTTAAATGATGACCAACGTTTAAAACTAAAACTGTGTCTGTCTCTCTCGACTCCCTTCTTTTTTCCAGCCCGTATAGGCAAGATGAAGAGGAGGAAGCCTGAGGAGGGGGGCCAGGTATGTCCGCTGTGCAGCGCCCCTTTGGCTGGGAGCGAGGAGGAGATGAGTAGACATGTGGAACAATGCCTGATCCAGGTAGTACAATCCTGGCCCCGAACCGGTCGGACAGCCTGTCAACCCTTCTCTTCCTGTAGATGCTGTCCAGTCACTTCTGTGCATTTTAGTGCGGATACCAACCAGTAGCAACTGTAGTTCCTCTAGCTGTTGACCACCTCTACATGATGGTGCTGCTGCATTCACATCATATGGGAATAACTGTCTAGAAAACACACTGAAGTATTCACATGTCCATCATTAAATTCTGCATCTGCAAAGCTGACATTGAGATGATTTTGAAGTAGAACGCTGCGGTTTATCCCATATGACATGGTTGCATCTTATTCATTGGCATGCAGCTCCTGTATGAGCGTAGCAGTTACATCTTCTTTAGTATCCGTAGACGTAGCCCAAACAGAAAGATATTTCCTGTCACCTCCTCTCTCTGTTTCCTAGTTCTCAAACAAGAGTTGGTCACCAGTCCTTTTTTCCTGTAGATGCTAAACAGTTCCATTCTGTCCTAGAGTAGACTAAAGACAACAGATCATCACCACTAACCACCACTCCTCCTGTATCTCACCTCACTGACTCTGTTACACTAGCTGTAGAGACACTAATATCTCTTTTCCACTAGCACGCTTTAGGCTTTCCAGTGCTGTACCATGCCACGTGAGCTGTGTATTATTGTATGTATAAAGTAAATGTAAAAAATAGTGTTTTTCGAACATTAAAACATCTAAACATGTTATAGTAGAAACCTAAAATACAAGTATGAACCTGGAAATGAGCACAATAGGTCCTCTTTAAGTATAGGAACAAAGCGGTATAACACAGCACAGCGACTCCTGAGTTACTCACAAGCTTGACGCACAACAGAAGAAGAAAATAGTTTGAGCCTCCAGTGAAGTAGTTTAGTACAGTTTGTGCAAACCTCAAACTCTGAACATGTGATTTAGATGAGCAGTCTCTTTTCTCTTCTCATTTGTGTCTTTTTGACATTAGCCTACAATAGGGGTACTTATCACAGCTGGTCATGGTATGGTACAGATAAAGCGTGCTACGGACATCCGGCCTATCTTCCACCACACCTCTATATATAAAACAGTAAAATCATGTAATCACAGTTGTTTAAATTTTCCTTGTCTGTGAAGTTGTTGCTCTGATTAACATGTGTCCGTGTGTGTTTCAGCGTGAGGGCGCGTTAGGCGACGACGACTCTGCAGACATGGATGGAGAGAATGGGCGGGGCTTTGAGGAGTACGAGTGGGCGGGGCAGAAGAGGATCAGAGCTACGGCTTTGCTGGAGGGAGGCTTCAGAGGTACAAACACACACACACACACACACACACCTCATCTCATACAACACTACGCTGGTTTCACATCACATCCGTTCCTGTTCAGAGGCAGGTTGTGTGATGACGTAGGGGTCCTATCGTCTGCTTGTTGGCAGCGTCCAGTCACAGCAGTGTTAGCTGTATGTAAACCGGGTCATCCCAGATCACTGTTTGTTCTTTCTTTCCTTTTTCTCTGTCTGTCTCCTCCTTTGTTTCTGTGCTCGTCCATCATCCCCTCTCTTCTTGTCCAGTCAGTGTGAACGGTGTTGGTTCAGTGGGACCAGTGTTGAATGTGACCAGGGAGCTGTAATGGTGCCAGTGGTCTGGTGGCAGTGCAGGTTTGCCCGGGGTCAGCCCAGATCGGCCTCGGCCCCACACAACCCTCTTAGCTAGGGGAAGGAAAACACATTTAGCTGGGCAATTGACCCGCTGGTCACCACTGTGTGTGCATGTGTGTGTGCCCAGAAATGCAATTATAGAAGTGGATGGGAGAGCTGGTCACTGGGGAGCATGGCTGCTCTGTGACTCAACACACCTAGAGTGGTAGCTCTCTGTCACCGTCTCTCTTTGCTCCTCCTCATCAGGTTTTTCAAACTTGTATTAAACGTCGAGCGATATGGCCAAAGTCTTGTCTCAGATGTCTCCTTCCTTTAGTTTATGTGAGATCTGAACTAACTGAGTGGATATAAAATGACATTGTAAGGTTCACAAAGCAACATTTGGGACATCTATGCTATGATTCAGCTCCTCGACCTCTCATAGGAGAAGGAGCTGACTTATTTATGTAGATTTTATAATGTATGCAAATAGGGCTGCAGCTAACGATTATTTTTTTATAACCTATTAATGACTTGATTTCTTTTTTGATTCATTATTTAGTGTATAAAATGTCAGCAAACAGTGGAAAATGCCACTCACAAAGTGACAACAGTTAACAGTGCAAAAGATTTTCAAATGACAATTACACCACATGGCTGTGTTTCCAAATAGAGCTGCAACCTAAATTATTATCATTATCGGTTAAACTGCCTATTATTTTCTCCATTTATTCTATAAAATGTTCAAAAAACGGCGAAAAAATGCCGTTTACAATTTTTCCGAGCCCACAATGTCTACTATTTGCTTGTTTTGTTCGACCAAAAGTCCCAAACCCAAAGATATTTAATTTACTGTCATATATGACAAAGAAAAGCAGCAAATGTGCTCTTTGAGAGGCTGAAACCAGAGAACATTTTGTTTGAAAAGTAGCAGAAACGATTAATCAATTATTAAAATAATTACTCAAAGTATGTCTGTAACACTGCTTTTGAAATCATAAAGACCACTTCCTCAGAGAAAATATAACACTGTTGGCTCAGTCTTTTTACGTCTCAGCTAGGAGAACCTTTCCTCGAAGCCCCAAAGTGCCTCTAAACAAAAACAGTTTTTTTCCATTGACCTAATTGTGTGAATAAATGCAGAGTGATGATTTAAACTGTGCTCCTCAGTGGCGTCCCAATGTGGCCTCAGTTGTGTTTGTGTGTAAAACATGTAGAGGGAGAAAGCCGGAGGCAAACCATCGAGATGTGCACAGATGGAGGTAAAGAGTTGTTGTCGTCTCTTAAGAGGCTCTTTCAAACTCTCTCGGCTCTGCCTCGGCTTTCATCCGTCCCTCTTCCTGCTCGCCTCCTCCTCCTCCTCTCCCTGTTCGATCCGTTGTTAAACACACACACGCTGAGCCTCACCTGCCTCCCTCTCTGCGAGCCAGAGAGAGAGAGAGAGGAGACAAGACAGATCAATGTCGAAATCTCAACTAAACCGCGCCAAAGAAGAGCTCGCGGGGGAGGGAGGCGGCTTCCCCACCCGTCTGTCCATCCATCCATCCATCCATCCATCCATCCATCTCCCCGACTCTCCTTCCATCCGCCCGTCTCTCTTTCACGTCGTTAAGCGAGCAGACACAGGACCCTTCTGCCGCGCTCTAATAGGGCACCTTGTGATGTGACACAGATAACTGAGGTGGCCTGGGGAGAGAGACTTGAAACGTGCACACACACACACACACACACACACACACACACACACACACACACACACTCGGCTCAGAAGGTGGATTTTGTCTTGAAAGCTCCTCAGTGGTTCTAACAGTCGCCGCTGAATCCAGCAGGCTCTCGAGAGCCAGCGGCCGGCCGGACGGATATAGAGATGTTGCAGGGGGTCTCCTCAGCTGGCGGGATGAAGAGAGGGCCTATCCCTCTGTGAAGTGCCACCATCCTTCCCTCCCTTTGAGAGCACAAGGAAGAAAGGCAGAGGGAGCGGGGCCCTTTCAAGGGGGAGGAGGGAGGCAGGGAGGGAGGAAAAAAATCGAACAAGATCAGTTTATGATTCAACTCTGTGTGAGGGAAGACTTCCATGTGTCTCGCACCGGCTTAGCCGGGTTGAAAGGACCCACAGCGCAGACGGAGAGCTTTCTTTATCTGTCTAGTGGACTGTCTGTCTGTCTAAGTCTCAGGTTTATGAGCTGGAAAGCAACTAGCTTTTACTGTGAACTTCACAGGATACATTAAAACGTCTATATTTAAGGGAGGAATTGGTTTATTACAACTACGTTTTCATCATAATTTTATGTCTCATGATAGTCATTTGAGTTGTTTTTATACCAGCACCAATATGAGACATGAGTTTTGGTATTGATTCCAAAACTAGGGACCGAATAGTTCGAAGATTCATTCATAACGTTGACATTCAAATTCTAAATCAACATTTGAATGCCATGTATCTTTTTTTTTTTTTGCATGTCTATTTATTATGCTTAAACCCAGTATTTCTGCACAGTTACAGATAAAGATCAGACTACACTAATATTATATTCTACTATTTGTAGAATTAGATTCCAGTGGCGGCTGCGCAGGATTGTTTCCGACTCGTGTGATCCAGATATTTCCAATAACACCAGGGCGTTGTAAAGTCCAAAAGTCAACATCTATTGAAAAAAGATAGATGTAATAATTTCCAAAATTCACAAAATGTTTTTATCTACCAAAATGTTCTGCTTCAGTCCATATTTCTTGGCGTTTAGCCTTTCAAAAAGAAAAAGAATTTTCACTGCCGTCAAAAAACTGTTTGCTCTCCCGCTCGTCGCACACAGAGGGAGGTAAGTATTAACAGGGCGGTATAGCAGCAATCTAACAGCACCATAAATGTAAAACAAATTCAGGCTGATGATGTCATCGAATATGACGACAGACTTCCTTCAAAAAGCTCAATGGAAGCTTTTAATGTAAAAAAAAAGAAAAAAGAAAGACATCCGGTACAGCCCTATCTAAAACGAATACTTAAAATATTCTTAAAATGTCCATATAAAGTTCCCAAAGCCCGTTTTTCTCCAATAACAGTCCAAAACCCCCAAATATAAAGTTTAAAATGATACAACGAAGCGGCCTAAAAGCAGCAAATCTTCATTGGAGATTTGAAACCAGCAATTATCTGCCATTCTTAAATAGTTTGATTAATCAATTTTCAAAATCTTAGCTGTTGACTTGATTAGTACAGTGTTATTACCAATAGGAATGATGGCCAAAACTACAAATTAGATTTGAATATAACACATTCTATTCAGTTCTGTTTGTTTCTCAAGTGTTTAGACTCCTGCTTTCTTTAGTGACATTACCAAGCATTGGAGGAAATAGTTGATCTGTGAGTTTCGCCACAGACAGATGGAGAGGCAGACAGGGAAGCAGGCAGACAGATCCTGAGGCCTGATATCAGGCCGTCCTGAGAGACAGAGGAGGAGAAGAGGGGGATTATTGCAGGTTGAGATGGCCCAGAGGGATTGAGGAAGAGGAGAAATCTCTGCTTTGTAAATGGACTTCAAAGATGGCCGTCTCATGTCTTTGTGTCTGTGTCCCTTTCCCCCATCTCTCTCCCTCTCTCTCTCTCTCTCTCTCTGACCTGTAAATGGCAGAAAGATAGTGCGATGACCTTTGACTCTCCTCCTCTCTGCTTCTCAGAGGGTCCCGATAATTGCTATGGTAACGGGGATGTCGCCGAGGTCGGTCGATTGGTTGATCCGGGCCGCCAGTCAGCCTGATGAGTCCTTTGATCCCGCCTGCCTCTTCACATCTGTACTTGTAGTGTTGTCGCGGTGACACGTATGCAGATTGGGTGTCTCCGGTGTCGCTGTCATGTCGCGTGTAACACGGAGGATAAAATGTGTAGTTAGCATGTTAAGAGTCAACGATATTCAGGAGATGGTTATGATAATGAGACAGACCAGGATGTGTGTGTATTGATCATGCCTGTCTAACAGAAAAAGAGGGGGAACTGGGGACTGGTACAGGAGAGAGAACAAGGGATACATGAGTAGAGAGAAAAATAAAAAAGAGTGGGAAGGGGATAGGTTAGGGATAAGAATAAAGGTAAGAAAGAAGGAGTGATGACACAAAAAGAGGGAAAGAAGGTGAGGAAAAGGGATAGGAAGAGAGGTGAGGAAAAGAAAGAGGAGGGGGCGTCGGTGCATAATGTGAGTGAAAGGCAGTTAGAGTGGGGCTGACCTTTCCCTGGCCAGATTAGATTGGCCTGCCAAGACTGCTTAGAGGGACAGATAGAAGCACTGGGACACACACACACACACACACACACACACACACACACACACAAACACACAACAGGCCACACATATGCTCACAGTTAAAACACCTAAGACATGCACAGTGTGTACATGCACAAATACAGCATCACATCCATCTTTAAGGGGATCGTTTAAAATGTCAGAGCTCAGGCTGTTTTGAATTTGTATTGTATTTTGGACACTTAATTGATAATCCTGTACATTTAAAATAGTCATGTGAGTCTGTTGGGTTAGAGGTCTTCACAGGTCCACTTAGTTCTTAAGCCCAGTTGATGGGCAACGCAATGATTTTGGGGCGTTTCCGTGTCTTAGAGGTTGAGACTGCGAGGTCCCCGGTTCAAATCCGAGCAGATGCATCTCTCTTCCGACGCTTCCAGTCATCTCTCCACTGTCGCTTGTTATCAGATCCTCTGAGCCCACATGTCCATGTTACACGTTCTTGAAACCAGCCGTTGTGGCCAACTACTGTAGCCACAAGATCTATAGTTTGATCAGTTGATTAGATTATTCCCCCAACCACCATTACAACACACACTAAAGCACTCACATCTGTTGGTCACTGATTCACAGCTGATGGATGAATGTGGCATTCAAATCTTTGTACCTGCTAGGGCTGCCCCGTTTAGTCTTTTAGTTGACTAATCGGTTGTTTCGGTCTAAGATCTCTTAATCGATTAGTCATTTTTTATGCTTTTTTTTCAGGCTGAATGACTAATTTCCAAAAACGTATGAGCACAACTGTAGTAAACACAAGATTTAAAGTGGTGTGATTCTTTGTGGAGAAACTCATTTTTACATATCTGTCGATTAAATCAACTAATTGAGAGTTAGTCAGCTGAGAATCTTTGGTCAAGGACGGCCCTAATGGTGCCTACCTTCTCTAGCTTGACATACCCTGTGGCTTAAGCTTGTGTCAGAAATAGAAGGCAGAAAGTCCCAACAGAAAGACCATCGGTCCCATCTCATCTCTGGACTGGAGCTGTGACTCTATATCTCACCACAGTGTTGTAGGTGACACAGGTGTGGAATGCAGTGTGTGTAAACTCGATGGTTAATAAGGTGTTTGATGGTAATTGAGGGAGAGAAAACTCTGCGTTTACCCCTAAATCAACAAACTAAGTAGCGAGGAGAGAGTCTGTCTGTCAAGAAAGGAACAAACGCATGTAGTCTAACCATTTCACCATCAGACTGTATAATGTAACATGTGCTCCGTTCGCCTCCTGCCGTGCCCTGAGGTAGCCGAGCAGAGCCGGCAGGCTGCTAGATTTACGCCGCGTGGCCATTGTTCCCCATATGTTCTCCTCCGCCGCTGAGACCAAATAAAAGTTAAAAGGTCCCTTTTATTTGATCACTAAAAACCATGGGCCTGTTGTAAAATGGCTTAGCATTGGTGGCGCGTTTTTATCACAGCGGCTTTCACTCGTTCCGCGCTCATGTTCTCTCTCTCTCTCCTCACTCCTCATTTTTTTTCTAGAGAGTGAAATGAGTTACAGAGTTGAGAAGCAGCTGCAGAAGATCCTCGGGAGACGAGCCCTAGCGGCTGATTCGCACTCTGACAAAGACGCCATAGTGCAGTGAGACAGTGTAGTGCACTGAGACCAACTGTTATAGGAAGTTGAGTAGCGACACTCGCGCACACACACATACTGGGACAGGGGGGTTAAATAAGATGGCTGTCAACTCTGTCGGGCTCGTATCTGGTCACACACACACACACACACACACACACACACACACACACACACACACACACAGCACACTAGTCCAGCTGAGAGCTTGTAGAAATTGGGATAGGTGTAAATAAGATGGCTGTCAGGCCTGTCACTGGTAGACACACACAGACACATTCACAGTCACATCTCAAGTGAAACACAAGTACACACACCTACCTACCTCCAAGTGCTGGGTGTAAGTAACATACACACTCCTGCACACACACACACACGCACACACCATGCCTACCTAGATAGACGCGGTGTAAGTGACAGGTAGACACACACTCACACGCGCACACACACACACCTTCAAGGGGTTGGAGAGACGGGGTCTAAGTGACAGAGGGACAGACAGTCTCAAACAAACACTGAAGAGACGCCTCTAAGTGACGGACACACACACACAGGCGGTCCGTGCGGCTAAGTGGAGCTGAAGGGAGCAGTCAGGCAGCGGTAAGGGTTTGTCTGAGCGTTCATCACTGGGTTTATAGAAGTGCCACTCACACACACACACACACACACACACACACACACACTCCCACACACTCCCTCTCTGTCTCTCAAAGATTGATGGGCGAGGTGTCAGTCTTCATCGGTTCACCCCATGTCTGTCTCTCTCTTCACCTTCGTCTATTCTGACCAAATATTTTTCCCATCTGCAGATGCGTAATTGGTCGGGAAAAAGTCAAGTTTAACGGAGCTAAATTTAAGATCTTCAAGTTTTTCTCAAAAACACTTAATAAATAGAGATCGGGTCCATTATTTTTAGATTTTTTTATTTTTTTTTTATAGCCTTCTTTAGCCTCCCAGTGGTGTTCCTTATGTCTTCAAATCTGAACATTGAAATTTTGGTCAAAGTACGACCTGACGTAGGTTTCTGCCTGATGACGCTGCTACATGTACAGTATATACACATCCTTATAGTCAGTGTATTACAAACAGTAACTTAGATGTTGCTCGGCACGCTCCCAGTTTGGAGAAGTAGACAGGAGTACTGGCACGGAAGCTAAGCAATGCACTGCTGTGTGGACGCCACGTTGACAATTGTCTTCACATTTATTTTCACAGGAACAGGTTTTGCCACGTGTAGCATCAAGGAGAGCGCGGCGGACAGCGACGCCGACCTAGACGTGGACGGAGACGACACCTTAGAGTACGGCAAGGCCCAGTACACCGAGGCCGACATCATCCCCTGCTCCGGAGCCGGAGAGGACCAGGGAGAGGCCAGGGAGAGGGAGGCGCTACGGGGAGCCGTGCTCAAGTAGGAAGCCTTAACTGCTGCTCAGTCAAACTAGCAGAATGCTAACTTAAAGTTACCATGAAATCAATATAGATGTTTGATTTCAAACACTCTCTAAATAAAACGGGAATTCAGATTCATCTGCTTGTATTAATTGATAAAAAAGAAAAGTAGCCTGGGGGATGTGATACGTCGAGATGCATCGAGAGAATCGTTGACACGTGAATCGTAATCGAATCGTGAGACCAGTGAAGATTCACACCTCTACTCTGCTCGCCGTTTCATGGGAACTTTAACTGAACTACTGGTAGTGAAATTAAATGATGGCTCCATTCATACCAACATCTGTGTCTTTGTGTTGCAGCGGTGGGATGCCTTCTAACAGAATAACGCCTGAGTTCTCCAAATGGGCAAGCGACGGTAAGAAGATTTTTATTTTCCAAAATGTATCTATAGGATTTAAGTGTTACAGGTAGTATATATATATATATATAGCTCATCACACCAAGAGATAATTTGCCAAGAATGTTGGGTATTTATTTCAATACATCTCTTCATTTTGGATCATGTTTTTTAAATTTGTAGTAAGGTGTGTGTGAAGGCTTAATTGCAGCTAGAAGAGCCTTCATCCAGCGTTAACCACGCCGCCTGTTTGTGTGTTTACAGAGATGCCTTCAACGAGCAACGGAGAATGCAGCAAGACGGACCCCAGCACCCCTTCATCCTCCTCCTCTTCCTCCTGCGCCCCGCGCACCTGTAAAAACAGTGAGATCGAAAAGTAGGTGACACATATACAGTATACACACACCTACCTACACACACATCGTGATCTATTTGTGAAAGGTGAGAGAGAAAATGTCACATTTCCCATCACAGTATCAGACAGATCACTCTCTCTCTCCCTCTCTCTCTCTCTCTCTCTCTCTCTCTCTCTCTCTCATGGTGATTCTATGACTTTGTGATGAGTTTTCCTACTTGTGGGAGAGTCGACTTGTAGAGGGTCATAAATGATGCATTTTGTGTGGATTCTGTTTTTGCCGAGTGTGTGTGTGTGTGTGTGTGTGTGTGTGTGTGTGTGTGTGTGTGCGTGTGTGTGTGTGTGTGTGTGTGTGTGTGTGTGTGTGTGTGTGTGTGTGTGTGTGTGTGTGTGCACGCGCGTGTGCGTGTGTGTGTGACAGGGAGGGTCTCTCCAGGTATTGATTTTTCTCTGCAGTTGTGTTCTCTCAGAGCTCAGAGCTGCCTCAGAATCATTAATGGGGACACAGACACAGGCAGACACGAAGCACACACTAGTGTCAAGGCAGCAGTGTGAAAACACATGCACATGTTTGTTCACACTGAAGTACACCCACACACACACACACTCACACACCTTTAACAACACACTGTGTTCATACACTGGGACACTGAACATCACATGTTATTCATACAGCTAACACTTAGATTTCAGATGTTGTTTCTTGATTACTGTGTCTGTGTTGTTTGATTATATCTTCCGTCTCGGGGAGGAGCATTTTATTGACCAGTTGGACAAAAAAACGAATTTACCGTCATGGTACCGAGTGGTCAACATTACACTAACTACCCTGCAAACATGGAGAAAAATGTGCTTTCTTTATTCTTTCTTTGTTAACTATGAATACCGCATTTAGGGAGATCATTATATATCGAATATTTTTTTCCACGTTTAACTTTCAAATAAAAAATGGCAGCCCTATTTACATAGCCAACTAGAATTCTAAAATTATAGCAAGCCACATGTCGGTACTGCAGTATGAACCCAAAATAAATAGATTTTTATGTGATTCAATTACAATAAACGGATCAAAAGGATGCTGAAATAACTACATAATAATGCCGATTTGTTAAAAGTTTGAATTCATGCTTTGTCAGGTCTGTCCGCAAGACGACAAGCAAACAACTTTTAAAATGCTTGTTTTCTGAATGGAGTTTGGAACGATCAGTGTCAGGCTATGCTAACATCGTAGCTGCTCCATCAACACCAAACATAACGTCATCTAGACATAAATACGGTAGCAAATGGTAGCACGCAAATTGCGTCTAATCGCCTCTTTGCATTGACTTTGTATGTGATTGCGCCTCGTGAAAAGTTTGCTTCGTGCTTGCTGTGAACGTAGCGTTAATCTTAATTTCTTAAAATGATGTCATATAAGCTGGAGGCTGGATTGAACGGTACAAAAAAAAGTCCCCTCACCTAGCTGTGTTTCAAACATCCACTCACAAGCAGACACACTGCCCTATCCATTAGAACAGCCTGTGTGTGTGTGAAAGGCCAGCGCTCTGTAATTCACTCATTTCCATCTCCTCATCCATATTCTGCCACAAGTAAACAATCTCACACACACACCCTGTCCCCTGCATGGGTAATTGAGGTCAGCGCGTTGCGAGAGAGAAACGTCGGTGGGCAGGCGAGCAAAGAGAAAGAGGGATTTGGTTGATTGGTTGCTTCTGCATGTCTGGCATATTCTCCTGTCCTTTTGGCCCCCGCGATTACATGCACACGCACACACACTCTGAGCGGGGGTCAGTCTGCTCGTTGCCTTCCATCCCAGACCCTATTCCTTTAAGTGATTTCCTTTGTCCACCTGAAGTGCCTTCAAGAACACCCCCTAAAAATCACCACTCTCATCTCATTTTCCTAGCCTTTCCCTCTTAAGGCATTTCCCCAGGCAAATTGTTAAAGGGATAGTGTGGATTTCTTGAAGTGGGGTTGCATGAGGTACTTATCCATAGTCAGTGTATTACCTACAGCAGATGACGGTCGGCACGCCCCCAGTTTGGAGAAACATACAGGAGTGGCCGCACAGAAGCAAAGCAATGTACTGCTGTGGACGGGCACGGCAGCAAAATGTATTTTAGACACCTAAAAAATGAATATCAGCAAAGCAGGGAGGTCTATAATGTATATTTACAAAAAATATTTCTATTAAAGAAATAACCGACTTGTATGTTTGTGACTGTATGCATGTTTGTAGCTTTACACATACAGTAGTGTTATACATGTTCCCCGTCACCTCTGGGAAGGCTGCGCGCGATAAATGCTTCATTTAAATGAATCAATCTGCACTCAGTGTGTGTGTGTGTGTGTGTTCCCCATATTAAATATCAGCAGATGGGATAACTGGTGAATAAGCAGAGCAGCTTGAAGTGTATTGATCAGAAACAGCACTGCAAGGCAAGAAGCCTGCGTGTGTTTGCTGAGCGAGGGGAAGCATTCGATAAGTTGCTGTCCGTGCTGTGATCGTCCTTGTTTTACTTTGTGTGTGTCTGAGAGAGAGAGAGAGAGAGAGAGAGAGAGAGAGACACGTTCAGACGGGGCTCATTGATTCACTCGTGCACACACATGCACAGTTGGCATGTTACTGATGCTGCTGTGTTTGCATAGAATAGTTGCATAGCTTCTTTTCTTTTTGGCTGGACCGCAGAGGGCCAGCCCTACAAACGCAAAAGTTACACCATTGGTCGGCCGAGTGTCAGAGTTTCCTCATTGGCCGTTACTCTTTCAAAATTACAAAAAGAGTGCTCCTCCATTGGCACATTTCCACCAGATCTGTGACGTCTCAACGCTTTCCTTCCTTTACATTTCCTATGGAAAGCAGGAGAAGCAGTCGCCCAGTGCATGGTGGGAGTGTTGCGGCGAGTTGGAGAAGGTCTGTATTTGCATAAAGTTGAAAAAATCTCAACTTTATGCAAATGAGCCCGTCCAGCGCAACGCGCACGGCTCATGAAACTTGAACCAAGCTGTCAAACTAGGCTAGGAGATTCAGCGGTGGCATGGACTATTTCTCGCTTAAAATGTTTTCAGAAGTACATTTTTTGTGGATTGTTTAGACGGAATAAAGTTTACGAGCAGGCCGCCGTGTTCTTTCCGGTTTGAAACGGCGAGCAGAAAACCAATAACCAATCAGGTGCATTCCACGATTGGGTACGTCACCGCTTTGACGGCCAGTTGAGTGGAGCAGCTCGTCCCCTAGTGTCCTCGCCGGACCTGGTGGACATGTGCCGCTGGATTTAACATTATAGACATGACCACTGAGTATTTGTGTAACAATTCAGCCACAAATTCACAGACTGACCGGACACGGTCCAGACATATACTCAGTTTTGACCGAGTCTTGTTTAGTGTAGGACAGTTTTAGCCGTCATCAGTGAGTCCAAGTTTCTCTACAGAGCTGTCACTTACTGCAGTTGAAGACTTTTTTTTTTCCTGCCACAGCCCATACCTTACATCAGACTATTGTTGATAAGGGAATATTTTCTTTTAAATAAATCTCTTAAGATTTCATTTAGTGGGAACCATCTCTCTCTCGCCTAAAGCTCACTGCCAAGAACTACCTTGAATTCTAAGAATTTCCGAAGAAAAATGTGACGTTATGACTTTGTTATGGCCTGAATGTAGCTGCGCCTGTCGTTACGTGATGTTCCAGCTGAGGTCTTAGTGGCCACCCGGAGCAGAACACGGCGTAATCTAAGTATCCATTTAAAGGGGAGCCAACTAGATGCTGAATGATTGCAGTGGAACAAGCAGTCAGCTGGCTGGAACAATTCCCCGCCTCACTCCTCTCCGCTCGCTATAAATGCACGTATTTGCGGAGCTTCTGTGCCCCTCCGTCCCCAAATGAAAATGAGATTTGTCTCCTTTCGTTACATTGATACATAGTACATGTGTGTGTGTGTGTGTGTGTCAGTGTGTCAGTGTATGTGTGGCTTTGCACAGGGCAGCGTTAGTGAAATCTCTCTCTCTCTCTGTCTCTGATCCCAGATGGGTAATGATCTGGTCGCCTCCCGGGGCGTCCTCGTTCCCTTGCTCATTCCCCCGCAAGATAAATGAGCTCTCACGTGCACACACACACACACACATGTATATACACGTACAACGCCTGAGACGCTCTCTCCCCTCCAAGATAAATGGCCCCTCCAATGCCGCCAATGCGATTGCTGCCAAATTTGGTGCTCCAGCTGGAACAATGCGGAGAGATTTCCATGTGGTTTCTGCAAATAATTGAATCTGTCCTCAATTTGGAAGTGATGAAGCTAGATTTCTACCCTCCGTCTCCCCCCCCCTCCCTCTACACACACACACACACACTGCCTAGTCGCCCTCGCTGCCTTTTTCCTCTCCGGTTCATCTCTTTATTGTTGCCGCTAAGCCACATTTCTCTCTCTTTCTCCCTTCTTTCTCTTTCCCATTTCTCTTTTCTCCCCGTCCTCTGTCTCAATTTTTCTCAGGCACTTACAAAACGTCCCCCCCCTCTCCCTTTCCCTTTTGCCATCTGAGACCCACACACACACACACACACACACACACACACACAGAGGCAGGGGAAATCAATAGTGACTTAAATGTTTTATCATGGTGTGTCAGTGTAGTTAAGGCCTCGGTTAACAGGGTGCAGCAGAGAATGATGCTCTAAAGGGATTTACCGCTGCTATTTTCACAGCACCTGAATGTGACAGATTTATTCCCCTACCTGGGGGATAAAATGTTTGCTAGAATATTGTGTTTTTAGAATTAATTGTTACGTAATTTTATCATTTCGCTGTGTGCTCGCGTTGAGAGAGAGAGAGAGAGAGAGAGAGAGAGAGAGAGAGGCCAAAATGTAGGTAGACAGTAGATTAAGACACGGGGCTGATTGAGATGGATGGCGGAGGTCTTCAGCTACACACAGACACACACACACACTAATGAAATGAGAAATAGCCCCACACACGTTGGGGACAGAGCGCTAAATAGAGGGGAGGCGCGGCCACCTATCTGTCTCTGTCAGGCTCTCTTGCTCGCTTGTCGCCATAGGGGTGACTGGAGATGGAAATGCGCCGCAATTTCACTTTCTTTCACTCACACACACACACACACACACACACACACACACACACACACACACACACACCATTCAAAAAAGCCCCCGTGGGCCAGTAACTGAGTTGGAGTAGCAGCATGTTGCGTGAATGGAAGTTGTATTTCAGTATTGGTTCCTCAGGTTTTATGATGCCGGGCCTTCAGACCAAGGCCACGGCTTCAGTTAAAACCTACCGAGTCAGGGCTTCGTCCCACTGTGCCCACAAACTCTCTGAAACGCCATGTACAAACACAGAGCGAACAGATGTGCAGGACGTACCAGTAAATATCTGTAATTAGGAGGGAGACGCATACATATTCAGTCTGGTGTACTGACAGCCACATATACTCAACAGAGAGTCCAGGACATTATGTATTAAATGTAGACTGAAAAATGTATGTTTGGGTTCAGAAGTTTTTCCATCTTGTTCCAGATCCTACGGAAGCCCTGAGAGGCTACTGAGAAAAAAAAAATTCTGGTGATCATTTGCTAAATCTGATCCAAACTTTTCTCTCCTGTGTTTGACTTAAGAACAGGTGAAAAAAGGTTTTTAAGTTCCTTAAAAAGTTTTGGCAGGTAATTTTTTTTTGTTAGGATCATCTGGATGTTATGGAAGCCCTGAGAGGCAAGTGAGAAAAACAATTATGGTGATTCATTTTCTAAGTCTGATCTTAATTGTTTGTTTTTGTAATACTCATTTTGGTCACAAGAGGGTGAAGTGCACCACTACCCCATGTTCTAAATAGGACTAAACTGTAACATTACTATCATGTCTTTCTTTTGGCTAGAAATGTATTTTAATCTGCGCTAATCTTCCGTTAGAGAAAACACAAATTATTTTAGTGCTATTTAGAACATGGGTTAGTGGTGCACTTCGGGCCTCTTGTGGCCGAAATGAGTATTACAACAACAAATAATTTTGTAATTTGATCACCAGATTTTTTTTATTCTCACTTGCTTCTCAGGGCTTCCGTAAAATCCAATTTGGCAAAATACACAGATTTGCTGAGTTCTGCATTTTGTCCGTCACCGTCTTGGTTTTTTGCAACCAGAAGTGACACAAGAGTTTGGAGTTAAGCACAACCGAACCCTGAATAAGACATTTTTAGATGACCAAAAAGGTTATAATTAACATGAACTTAAGCTACTTACAAATGTTGAGAGCTATTAGCCCTAACACACTGCGTGATTAACAACTCTTTGTTTATTAGCCCACCAGCACATGTCACATTGTTGTATCACTACCAACACTTGCATTCATGCAGCCTCACAATGCTCATCAAATCTGTGTGTCGTATATACTGTATGTTTTAAAGCAGCGTACATACCATTAGTCTACTGTTTGGACCCACAGTCGTGGAAACTTGCTGCTACGACAACTCAGACATTTTTACACCTTACATTTTCGGTTGTAACCCAGATTGAACTGTTAGCTTGTTTTTGTAAGTCTACATGACATGTTTGCTAAGCCCAGAGTCCCAGAGTGACATAAATTTTCGCATTTTTGGCTCGGAGACTAAAGGTTGAAAACCCCTGAGCCAGCTTAAACCAGTGACTCACACAAATAGCATAAAGGGCTTAAACTCAAGGATTTCTACTTGTGGTTCTTGCTGGTTGAGAGGCCGTTTATCTCTCTGTGTGTCACATTCAGCCCCAGAGAGTTGTCTTTCCTTTCCTTGGCCCTGTGAAATCATCCTGTTCTCCTTTCTTTTTTACCTCCATTAAATCTCTGCACCTCCTCCATCCCCCGTTACTCCCTCCTCCACCTCCATGTCTCCCTGTTTAGATGTCTACGGCCGCATAAAGATAGGATTAACACGTCTTTTTTTATAGCATTGGGAAATTAAGCAACTTTTCAAGCGTTCTATAAATCAACTGTGCTAAATGAATATTCATTATAGGACAATAAAGGAGGATAGAGAGGAGACAGGAGAGGCCGGTGTTGTTGAGAGAAAAGGAGAATCTTTAGGAGTAAAACTTCTTTTCCGTTCTTTAACTCACTTTGGACGAGGAAGGAGAGCCGCTTGGCACAGTTTTGTGCTCGACTGAGCGACAGAGGGCTTTATTGCAGCTGTTAAAAGAGAGAGAGGGCCTTGTTTTAGGGACAACCCCCATCCAGTCCCGTCCAGCCCAGAGTCCACTGCCTGCTTTATAAGCTAGCAGGCTAATCAAGGCTAAATGGCTTTTTACAAGCTCAGGACTAATAAGAGGAGAGGGTAAAGCAGTTTATAGGGCATGGAGCGGCGAGTCAGTCTAGGAGTCCCAACTAGGTCTTTATAGACACAGGATGGCTGATGGGGGTTACAGGGAGGAGCTTAGAGCAGGTCGAGTTCTCCCGTGGAGGAAGCAAAACCTCACGCTGCATCTGTGGTGGCAGAACAGCTCAGTGTCCCGGCCAGCCTCGATAACGCTGATCCTGACAACTGATGTCCCCACGCAGGAAGGAAAGTGACGTGAATCTCATGAATCTGATTCATTTTTTTTTTTGATTGACAAATAGATTAATCATTACAGCCCTAACCATAAGTAATCAAATTAAAGATACCAGTCAGTTGCACAGAAACGCATTTTGATCTAGCTTTCCTTATACAAAATATCATGAAATATAGTTCCTCATTATTCTTGCCACTTGTAATGCTCGGCAACTTACAGCTTAACAGGAAAGAGCACATTTCAAGACAGGCCTAGGAGCTGCCAGCCAATCAAAATTAAGATTCCTCAGTGGCCAAGTTACAATCTGGGAATAGCCTGCTGTAAAATGGTTGCAGCGTAATTTTGAGGATTTAAGAGATGGAGCAGAGAGAGAACGGGGAACTACAGTTTTCAGAGAGTTTCCGTTGCTCCTGGACCAGCTTCTGCCAAATAGAAATCAAACTAACTGCAAACCTGAGGCTTTTCTGTTAAGCTTCACAGTGCATCTGGTGATGGCCACGCAAACCTGAAATGTTTAACTTTAATTTAATCTTCAATTTAGTCTAAATATTCAATTTATTTTAATGAGCTTGCGCGATGATAGGAATCAAGGGAATAACATGTAAATTTACTTACAGTAGAAATGGATTTACAGAAACCAGTCTCTTAATAGGAAAGTGAGAAAGTTTTCCTCTCGCTGTAGCCTCTCTGCTGTTTGAGGATGCAGCAAATGAAGCCATATCCTAGGCCACACACACACACACACACACACACACACACACACACACAGCCACTTATCGTTCTATTTTGCTCTCGCCCTCTCTTCCCTCTCTCCGCTTGTCCTTCCCCATCCAGATCAATACCATAGATCAGCTAGCTATCAGGCTGCAAAATGACCACATCACCATAAACACACACACACTCGCTCACATTTTAACACACACACACACAGACACACACGCTGCTATTGCATCTTGCCAGCGAACGAGCGGATGGCCATAATAAACACGGGCCGCCTCGTCTCGCTGCGCCAAATCATCATCAGCAGCGGCAGCGTTGTGGTCTGTGCGTCGGCGGTATTGATTTAGTTATGGCTGCTTCATATGCTGTCGGGACAGTGTTAAATGCACATTTTCTGTTATCACGCTACACATTAATCAGAGGCTGCTTAGAGGCAGGAAGAAAGGGAGGACGAGGGGGGGGGGGTAGAGTGAAGGAGGGATGAAGTGAGGACACGAGGGGGAAGAGGAGATAAAAGCAGAGGAAAGGAACTAAATTGAGAGGGATGGATGGACAAACAGAAGAGAGGAGATGTAGAAAGGTGAACGTGAGATGTTAGGAAAAGAGGACAAAACGGGGAAATTGAAGGGTGGAGTGCGAGGAAAATGTAAAAGATGGTGGGAATGAACGAGGGAAGTGGCTAACGTTGTAAATGTGTTGTAAGATGGGGCCTTTGAGGATACAGCCGTGTTAATTATAATAATGTCATACTACATACTGAGTGACAGAGAGGGCCATAATCAGACGGCTACAGATGGAAATCTGAGGAGAATCAAACTTTGACACACTTATGTAACGATAGGAGTAAACAAAGGTGTGGCGCAAGGCATTGTGGGTCTGTAGGACAGGGAGGCTATGCTAGAGACTTAAGGCCCAATCTCCACATTCACAGACTTTGAGGCGCCTTCCCGCAAAGTCCGTGAGGGTTTAGGGCCCTGTCACACTTTCAAATCAAGTCAAGTGCTTGAGGGCTCTCTCTCTGTTCCTGTCCCCCCAGGGTAACGGAGGAGGAGTCCACGGCTACCACCATGGAGGCTCTGAAGGCTCGAATCAGAGAGCTGGAGAGGCAGATACTGAGAGGGGACCGGTACAAGTGTCTCATCTGCATGGTGAGTATAACATGAATGCTCTCTGGTTCACATCAACCCTCAACGGCAGCATCGCGCCTTTTGTCAGGAGGCGCTACATCCAGCATGTGTTGTAAAACGTCATGTAGAAGTGTAGATTAGAGGATTGGTAGTTATCGCTGGGGTTAGTAGTAGTAGTAGCTAATTTCCCAAAATCCCCAAGGAAACTCCCCCCAAAGGAGGATGTTGCTCTTTGCTCTGTTTGAGCTAAATGAACAGCGCCCTCCTTCTATCCTCCAATCTAGCAACTTTCCAACCAGCTTCTCCGAATGCTGCCTTCTTTTGCCCCAATTGACTGTATTTAGGACACACAACTGCTGCGGCAGTCTCCCACAACCCACGGCACAGTGGGCAGTTTTTGAAAGGAGGCTTTTGTGCTCCGCAGGTGTTTAGACTGAGGTGGTCATTGATCACTGGCACATGCATCACATGAACGACACAGGATGTGAACAACGGAAGCCAGGCATAGACGTCACTGTTCGTTCTTGTGAGCATCCTGGAAATATTAATCACATCTTGTAACAGAGAAATTGAAATTATACGGATGTATTTACTATTGATATAGCAGGAGAGCATGGGCCAGCTTTCCATAATGTGTCAGAGTTTACATCATAAATCTGATTTGGGCATGGTGAAACTTGTCCATACTTACCTCTTACATTTGGTTGCCCCTTTGAGGGCAACTGTCTCGTGATAAACTTTGGACATTTTTTTATTTTACTACGTCAGTTTAGGTCTCTGTGAGGCCAGAGTTCCTCATCTGGGGAGGCGGTGCAGGGTCAGCCTGGTTTTCAGATGCTTTTAAAGGATTAACAGTCCCTGAATAGGACCACAGGCTAGGGATGTCACGATACCAGAAATTTAGTAGTCGATACCAACGCAAGTGAAATTCCACGGTTCTCGATACAACGGTAAAAATCAAAAGTAAAACAATAAATCCCATGTACTTCAACATACACTATTTTATTTTTGTTATGAAGTTAAACAGATCATAATTCCCTCTCTGTTATCTGTTTTATATTGGCATGAAAACATCTCCATTAAACAACTGGATTTGTTCAAGTTTCTCGCCAAAAACTACATTTTACAAGATTACATTTGAACACATCATGATTAACGTTAGAAATTACCTTCGCCTACTACTCATTTTTCCTGAATGCATCATGACATAAATCAACGGAACCTCCCGTTAACGTTAGCCGTTAGCTCTGTGCTGTGCTGCTACGTTAGGACTGTGTTGCTTACCGGCTGCTAACAGCTAACTAGCTCTCGTCCTGCCGATTTCAGCACAGATTTGTTGTTCACAATGTAGCATTATTAGGGATCCCCTGGACGACGGGACAACGTTAGTCTCAAGCCTTGACGGTACCTACGGTACTGCAGAAAAACCTTGACGTTTTCAGAATTTTGGCATCGACTTGGTACCGACATATCGGTTCCTGTGACATCCCTAGCACAGTCAGTGTAAATAATCTGTCATCATCCAGGTCACTTTGTGCTTCCTAAAGGGATACAGTTCCCACTTCACTGCCCCTTGCTCACTTTACAAACATATTTTAATAAACATAATAATTGACCAGTTCACAGATCTGAACAGATTCTATTCTTTGTTAAATGATATTATATATTTATAGTGAAGTGTATTGTGTTGTTTGCTGGATATACTCCTTGGAAGTGTGCATGTAGGGACTGTATGCATCTCATTTCCCTTCACTTTGTGGATGTCCACGTAGCTTTATAAGTGTACGAGTGTTGGCGTTGTGTTGCTGTCGTGTCGTGGTGGTTTTCTGCTCTTGCATGGCTTCGCAAGTCTACTGAATGTGTGCTGGGATAAGAGACTCCAGTGGGAAAACTGTCAGGATTGTGCCATATATGTATATAAGAGATGTGTATTCATGGCCAGGCAGAACATGTAAGAGATCATATTTAGTTGATGCTCCCCAGCTAGAATCACATAGCAGACGGTGTTGCGTTGTAAAGCGAGGAGATGGCTCTGAGCTTTACAGCATGTACAGGTGATTGATCGGACTCCCAGATCAATAATATGAGCCACATGTTCATCCATGACAACATCGGGGAGAATGAGGGACATTGTCAATATTCATGTTCATCAGATGCTTGAGAAACGATGGCACCCCCCACCCCTCCACTGCCATCTGAGTTTACGTTCCCCACTTTGTGTCAAGTACCCATCCTGTCATCCTTCAAGCCTGTGGACAGTGCAGCGTCGGCATCCTGTGTGTGTGTGTGTGTGTGTGTGTGTGTGTGTGTGTGTGTGTGTGTGTGTGTGTGTGTGTGTGTGTGTGTGTGTGTGTGTGTGTGTGTGTGTGTGTGTGTGTGTGTGTATGTGTGTGTGAAAAGCGGGTAATTACCGACGCTTGCGCTTCCTAAAGGTCGCTGGGTGCCCGAGGTGACACGGAGGGCAAGGCACAACGATCGATCACTCACTGCCCCACGGACACACGGCTCTTCTCCGCTCATCTGTCACTGTCCCTCATCTCTCTCTCTAACGCACACACACACATTTGAGCATACACAGAAACACAAATATGTGTACAATGTTCACACACACACACACAACACACATACACACACACACCGCCGTCTTACATCTAATCTGTCTCTGTCTGTCTTTAACCCGTCACTGCGCTCCTCCCCTGTCTCTCTGTGTCTGATGTGAAAGTCATCAGGTTGCTTTAACTTGTTAACATCTTAGAGAAGCTGGAGATTTCCACGGTAACCTCCCAAGTAGATGCAGAAACATGTCTAGTTTTGGGTAACTGTTGTGCACGGGTCCTAACCCTCCAACGCTCAGGTAGTTGTCTGTAAGTAGAAAACGAGTGCTCTCCCGCTGCAGCCGAGTTGGCTCAAGTTGATTCTCCGCTGGTCCTGAAGCGAGCTCAGCGCAGCGGTTTGGTCTCATCAGTGGATTTCTACCCCCATCTACTGGTCACCTTAGGAAGGCAAATTCAGCCTGGGTTTGGTTATTCATATAATAAGTGGGGCTGTCAATCAATTAAAATAGTTAATCCCTTTTTCATCTGTTCAAAACGTACCTTAAAGGGAGATTTGTCAAGTATTTAATATATAAATATGCTGCTTTATGCAAACGTATGTTTATATTTATTATTGGACATCAGTTAACTACACAGAACAATGACAAATATTGTCCAGAAACCCTCACAGGCACTGCCTTTAGCATAAAAAATATGCTCAAGTCATAACATGGCAAACTGAAACCCAACAGACAACAACAGCTGTCAGTGTGTCAGTGTGCTGACTTGACTACGACTTGCCCCAAACTGCATGTGATTATCATAAAGTGGGCATGTCTGTAAAGAGGAGACTCGTGGGTACCCATAGAACCCATTTTCATTCACATACCTCGAGGTCAGAGGTCAAGGGACCCCTTTGAAAATGCCAGTTTTTCCTCACCAAAATTTAGCGTAAGTTTGGAGCGTTATTTAGCCTCCTACCCGACAAGCTAGTGTGACGTGGTTGGTACCAATGGATTCCTTAGGTTTTCTAGTTTCACTCTAGCTCCAAAACTGGGCCTGCTACAGCTTACAAATCACAAGTTATGTTAATGCGTTAAAGAAGTTAGTGGCATTAAAACAAATTTGCGCAAACATGTTATATCGCGTTAACTTTGACAGCCCTAATAATAAGGAACTTTTTTTAAAAAGCTTGACCTTCAGCAACTTAGCCAAGTCATCATCATTCATATTCCTCATTATTTGACAAAACAAAGTCAGTGTGAACAGAGAAAGAAAGTTCTAAAGCATTTCTTCGTAGCAGTTTGTTCATCGGCTGTCTAAGCTGTACGCTCTCTCATGTGTGTGTGTGGGTCTGTGTGTCTGTCCACACGCGTGTGTGTGTTGCACTGTGGTTGTCTGTTGCGTGCGCGATCAGTACTGGCCCGGCTCTATGATTAGCTGCCACCTTTCGCCCCCCTCCTCTCCTCTCCCACCCCCACCCTCCCCTTCCGCAGAGGAAGCCTGCTATCCAGTCAGGCGCGGAGATCAAGAGCCTAGGGGTGTGGCCAGGGCCCCGGCCGCTGGCCAATGAGGTCGGAGAGAGGCAGCCTAAGTCCCTCCCCCTCGGCCTGTACTGCCTGTACAGGGGCCTTGTGATTGGTGGCTACGGCAGCGGCATAAAGAGGCTCCTCCCGCAGCCCTTACGGAGGGTAAGGCACTCCCTCCCTCCTCCGCTCCTCTTCCTCCCTCCTCCTCCTCCTCCCTCCTCATCTCTCCGTTCTTTTCGAGAGGAAAAGAAAAGATTGGGTTCATTCATGGTTCTCTCCCTCATCTTCTCCTCCCACTGCCTGCTTCCCTCTCGTCGTCTCTGCTCGTTGCCTGCCCGATATCGTGTCCGTGTGTGTGTGTGACCTGCAGGTTGCCGGTTCAGTTGCCCCCCCCCCCATGCTGCCTTGCTCAGTGGTTCTGTGGCTGCTGGCTGTGTCGTTCCATGGTTAGTGGTTTGATGCTGTCGGTCAGGGAATGTACAGTGTTGTTTTGGTCGTTGTTACCTGGCATGTGTGTGTCCTTTGGATTTGATGTCATTTCATGTTCCCTCCTCCTCTCTCACTGTCTGTTCCTAGGACTCTTACACGATGCCGCTCACCTCCATCCAGTGCTGGCACGTCCATTGTGAAGAATGCTGGCTCAGGACTCTGGTACGCACAAACTCACACACACACACACACACACACTCACTCCTCCTGCAGGGCAGCTCCTCATGACATGCAGTTATTGCAGCCTCATTTCATAGTCAGTGAGTTTCTCTCTGTAGCTGTGCCCCATGGGGAGGAACTAAAATGGAATATTCCTCAAATGACCTGTTCACTCGCCACATGCGCACACACACACACACACACACACACACACACAGGATCCAGGCAATGCAAACACTTCCAGTTCTCAGTTGGGGAAATGGTCCCCAAAAGGCTTGTTAAAATGTTGGAATAAAGTGGTCAACTCGAGCCTCCAATGAGTTCTACATAGTGCCTCGGGTCTGCACACACACACACACAGGCAGTGGTTCTGTTGGTTATTAGTTAGTCTAATATATTCAGTAGTGTGTAATTAGCTGGTGCTAATGTGGTAAATGGAGCGCGGAGGATAAACAGTCTCCTCGCTGGCTTTCGTTGGTTTTCTTTGCTGTTATCTCCTCTTTTCTCCACACATTCTGTCCTCTTTAGTGTCCTCTTCTGTTACCTTTTTCTTTCCAAAGCCTCTTCCTTCTCACCTCAGTGGCTCTATCTACTGTATAAATCACCATCAGTTAACAGTTATGACACACGTCAACAGTTACCAACGAGCAGTTCCCCACCTGTATACTCGCAATTATAATAAATACACTCTTGGCATAATTACAGGAAGAAACACACACAGAGAGAGAGGGGCAGAAATGAACGTCAGAAGGATCGTGTGCAATTGCTGCAACACTGCATCTTTATGGTCACAAGAGGATAAATGACTTTAGTTCAAAACTAGAGCGGCTCAATTATGGCCAAAATCATAATCACAGTTATTTTGGTCAATATTGAGATCACGATTATTTAACATAATTATTTATTGACTTTGAAAACATCATGCATTTAGAAAGAAAATGCTGTAGCCTACATTTTAAAGTTAAATGCATCAATCTGGTGAGAGCAAAATTAAGTGGCTAGATCTATGAAGAACTCTGTGCTCCTATAAACCATATAATCATAAGTAAGGGATAATGTACAGTGAGCTTGTATCACCCTTCAGCTTTGTGTCGGGGTCCTGCTCACCCTGTTGGGGTTTATTTCACAATAATGACCGGCTCGCTGTACATTAACCTGCTTATTACGCGTCAAGTTACTAAAGAAATCAATAATTTGACCCAAAATACTGATCTGAAAATGATTTTATGGATTCTCCTAATAAAATTGTCCTCGCGTTGTGTACAGAGATCAGATCTGTGTCCATGGCAACGGTCTGTTATTCATAGCAGCCGTCTGCTATAAAGAATTAACACACCGTAAAATGCTGTAATTGACCAATCAGACACGGAGCCGCGAGCCACCTTCACTCTGGGCCTTTCCAAGCCAACCTAGAGCAGCAGCCCGTGATCCGCCAAGCGGGGTGAAAGTGCACCGTTGTAAAGGAAAGCCGTGCGCTGGATTTGTAACACAAGACAAAACGAGAGCATCATTGCGAAATGGAATGCGGCGCGATAATCGTCTAACTCCATTATCTTGCTTTTCATGAACATTGGAAGCCAATTTCATAATTAATTGAATTAATCGCCCAGCCCTATTAGAAACACTGAATGTAAACATAACTTATGTTTGTTTACAAGAAAACTCCAGAGGGTACCTTTAAGCTCCTTGTCTACCTGACGGGCTGGCCACACGTGCCTTTTAGTGCATGTGAGCGTGCCCCACTGGCTAGCTCACGGCTGCCGCTCTGCACGGCTCTCGCACGGCGGTTACAGCTGATAATGCCGTCCCAACCGACAGCACCCTTGCGGAACCGTAGTCCCCATCCTCTGGGTTACCCCTCAGTTTAACTCTGTCAGCACTGTTAGCACCGTTGGCTACAAGTCACCGGCCCAGCTGTCGCCATGTTGAGAGCCGTGCAGAGGCAATAAAAATGTCGTATTCAGTACCTTTTTAAGTATCGCAGCCTCACCTGCCATTTGTGTGGCGACAGATTTTTGTTGTCTCAAGGCCAGTCTAGTACCAAAATTGCAGAGTGATTGATATTTGATAGTACAACACATACAATCACCAACCATTTTGGCATTTGATCATCATTCTTTCCAGCAAATAATGGATAGATTAAAGTTAAATTAAAAGTAAAGTAAGACTAAGAAGGCACCTGGCTCTAATGATGGCTGCCCTTATTCAGGTTTAATTGGTCATTTAGATGTGCTAATGATTGTGTGGAACATGCATCCAATATAAGATCAATACTGATTCATGACGAGCTTCATGTGGGTACAACAAAACAGTCTGTGCATGTTTTATAAATTACTTAGTAGAGTTCTAATTTTCTTTTATTACATTTTTAAAGGGAGACCGTAAGAAAACATTCTTGAATGAGGCCCATTGTTTCCATCTGCCATGTACCTGTGTACTGGTGTGTACTGGTGTGTACTGTGTGTGTGTGCATGTGCTGCCGTCACAGGTCTAATGTATGGGGCATTAAACTCGTAGCCTGGAGACAGCTATAAAAACGGGAGGGCCAAGCTGATCAAAGTAAATGCCTGGGAATCTAGTTAACGTCAGCCCGGCCCCTTACCGCTTTAATGAGCAAGGCAGCTGGAGCGCAGCGTGATGGGCACACACCCACACACACTTACCGCCCACACTAAACGGGAGTACGCCGCTTCGACGGGCGCGCAAACAAACAAGAGGACTCGCATCAGCACTAGTATCAAAACATCTCATACCCATAATACCCAGCGCTACTGTACAAACCTGTGTGTGTACTTTTCTACCCATCTTCCATCTCTCTACTCTTTCTTCACCTCCACACTTTTCCTTGTTCTTTTTTATTCTCTCTTAAGACACAAAGAGACTGTTTTGAGTACCAGTGGTTGCGTTAGACTTTCTCCTTGTCCGTCATTCTGATGGACAGGGTTGTAAAAACTCCATCATAATCTATAATTGCCCGTCATTTCGTATTTTGAGTGATAACAAGACATAGGCGTTTTTAAAGGTGGTGATTCTAATCCAATATACTTTTTGTCAAATTCAGCGCTCTCCTCGCGGTCCGCTAGCTGTACGTTCTGTATGCGCTGAAAAAAAATCCGGCATTGATACACACAAGGAACACACAAAGAAAGTGGATCGGACCGAGCCATGAGAGCCCTATCGAATGTCATTTTTTACATTCAAAGCTTCTCTTGAGGTTTTTGAATGAAGCTTAAAATGTCTGTTAATAAGCTGCAGGTGTGAGCTTCCTTTTTGTGTGCGGCAGCAAGTGGGAGAGCAAACCGTTTTTGACAATGTTGGTTTTGAAAGGCTAAACGCCAACAAATACAGTTTGAAGCAGAATATTGCGTTAGATAGAATGATGGAGTTACATCGATCCTTGTTCAATAGCTAAATTTTGACTTTTAGAATGAGAATTTTTTTTAAAAATTCAGTCAATGATGGAAAATATTTGGCTAACACAACCTCTGTTGAGTTCTCTGGAGCCACAAATCCTCTTGGCAGGAGCCTGTGAGATCTGTCAGACTCTCACACCACCTCAGTCCTCTCCAGTGTGAATGTGTTCACCCTTCAGACTGCCTCACTCTGTGAGCCAACTCCAAAGACTTTATTCAGTGGCTTACAGGACAAGAAGCCTATAAATCTCCAGGGTCAAGTGAACCTGTACATTATTTGTACTGACCAGCAGGGATTTGGAAGGTTCAGGTACTCCAGTTATGAGATCTCTGCATTCTGTCGTACCAGTGTTAGATGTCACACATGCAGTGTTTCTCCGGAGGGAAAGACTAAACTCATACACTCGTATGTTTTACACACATTACAGTGGACCGATGAAAGTCTCCACATACCAAAGAGATACTTTTGGGATGTGGGTGATGGTCAGTTTTGTAGACAAAATATGTCTTAACAAGTCACGTCTAGCTATTCATAACATAAAAGAAGCAATTGCTGCAGCCTCCTCTCCTAGTTAACTCCAGATGAACCACTGGGCTTCATTTATTTACATGATCTATCTTGACTTTTATATTTTATTCATACATCTGTAACCAATGCAAATAAACAGCAGAGTGAAAAGTGCAGGAATGTGCCCGCAGCACAGCAGTTACCACCCAACACAAGAGAGGAAACAAGCTGACGGGTAGAAAGAGGCAGCAGAGGAGAAGAGACGGAGAGTTGGAGGGAGGACAGTGGTGGAGAGACCACCCAGTCTCAATGTGTTGCATATTATCACCTGCTGCTTTTACTGCAGATGGCACACTATCAAAGCAGAGGGAGAGGACGGCGAGATGGAGCTATGCTGCTAACAGGCGGGTTTTACATTCACGTAGAGGGAGGAGGAGGAAGTGGTTAATATGACAGAACTTGGCTCACCTGTGAGGCTCTGCTAAACCGTCAAAGGAGACAGTTTTATAAACGTGATCACACAGAGCGTGTTATCCAGGTGGAAAACACGAGGCGCACCGCACTGCCTTTCTTTTGCCCGACCAGACAGTGTTTTTTGCACTTTGCTCGTCTTTTTTTTTTTTTTTTATTGTTGCCAGGCAACCACTAAATAAGTGCTAACGTTACCTTAATATAAACCATGAACTGTACGCTACACAAATAGTTAATACAGTGGAAACTGCTTATAGTATGCACGGGTCAAATCGATCACTATAAGCGGATGATTATTATAACCACATTTTTGTTGTTGTGCATCATTTCTAATGCAGATTACCATCTAATTGACGTCTGTATATTTATTACATGAATACAAAGTAATGAAACGGACCGCTTCGCTATTTTACGGGCTCGCTGTTTATTCCTTTGCCTTTTACCTCACCGAGGCAAAACGCTTCTCTCTCATTGAAAACAATTACAAATTTACTAAAATAACTGATAAGGCTAAACCTGAAGGTCTCCCACTAATGATTATTTTAATTTTTGCTGATTTTTTCAGTTCAGTTTGTGATCTATAGAATGTCCAAAAAACAGTAAGAACTCATGGTAACATCTTCAAATTGCTTGTTTTGTCCGCCCAAAATCAACCTTTATCAATTGTTAAAAATCTGCATGCCATATCATATCGTTGATGAGAATTACAGGTATAAATTAGGGATGGGTCATGATTTTCAAATATTCATTAAATTATACAAAAAATCAAATAGTTTATGCGACTATCATGTCTTAAAAAAAAATATTTTTCCTTGTTTTTACCGTGGCCTGGTCATAACGTTACAACTAGGCACCAGTAAAACATGTGTGGCACGTTCAGTTTGGCTCTTTTCTGTCGATCTTCGAAGAATGATTGAAGAGTTCCCAGTGATTATCGAATAGTATTTTTGCTTGAAATGCCCGTCCCTAGTATAAGTCTTGCGGTGATGAAAGTTGATGAAAATGAATATCATGATATTGCAAAGTGTTGATGTATTTACATCACGACTAAGTAGAGCAACGGCTAAAAAGGTCTCGTACGCCATCATCTGGGTACATTGACCTGAGACACATCAGGATCTGGTTCAGCTCAGATGACGGTGTGACTGATCCTCACATTAGAGAAACTGGAACCAACAAATGTTTGGTAGTTTCATAAATGAAGAAATTGTTGCAGCACTATAATCCTGAGTGAATGCATTTGTGAGTGACCTTATTCTGACCTTAACTCATTTCCTAAGCAACGAAGCTAACTGTTGTCTCTCCATCCATCACAGGGGAACAAGAAGCTGTGCCCGCAGTGCAACACCATCACCTCACCCGGAGACCTGAGGCGCGTCTACTTGTAAAGAGCACACCCACCCCCACCCTCACCCCGCGCCTCTTCGTCGGTCCAATCCATTCCTCCTCTCATCTTGGATTTCATCGCCCTCCCCTACCCTCCGTCGATCGTCATTTGTTCCCCCCCTCTCTCTCTCTCGTGGCCTGGGTCGCTAGCTCCAAACCCTCCAAGAGCGCACAGAGACGAGACGGCTGTCTTTGAGACTCCACCGGCTCTTTCCAGGAGGTTATAACTGGATGAAATGACTGAGCAGGACTGACTGACTCTCTGGCTGGCTGCCTGGCCACCCACAAAAAATAATGAAAAGGAGACCACAGGTCTGCCATCACTGACATGACTCCCTGTCCATGTAACGGGGTGTCATCCACTGAAGGACTTTAAAGTCAGTGGAGAACCCCCGACAGCCAGCTAAACCCTGCTGAGACCTGGTGGCTTCATGCTGCTGGAGCTGGACCTGAAAGGAACTTCTTAATACAGAATATAAAGACTTCTTTTTCCCCCCTCTAGCTCTTCTTTGACATTTCGATGGTGCTGGACAACGGGCTCTACCCCCGGAAGACTCGACAGAAAGCTTCTTTTTTTTGTTTTTCCTTTTTTTTTGTTCGCTATCCCAGAGAGAAAACTCTTGCCCCTGTTGCTTAAGAGAATTAAAAAAAGGGCCTGTCCACTAAAACTGAGCTTTCAACCAAACTAAGAATAACCTCACAACCTTGAAAAAGGAGTTTGACACTCCTCCTCCTCCTCCTCTTCTTCTTCTCACGAGCCCTTCCCTCCTCTTCTTCCCCCTCTTTTGTGATGTTCTAGTGAAGTAAACCAAAATTTCTCCCCCCCTTCAAGATGCAGTGCAAGCACATGTAATATAGTTCTATGTATGTTTACAATGTTGGGTGTAAATGACATAGAGTTCACACACATATGTACACACACACACGTGCAAACACATACATTACCGTCAGCAGACCACACACAGAACAGAAGTATATAATATCAAAGTCCTGTTGTAAGTTGGAGGGGTCTGGGAATGATGTTTTGGGGGGGGAAAAAATGGCTGGAATAAAAGAAGCCTTCTGTATTTTTTAAAAAAAGATCATTTGAAGATCCGTTATTTCACTGTACAGGAATAAAACATTTAAGTAATAATAAACTACTCGAGACTAGATGGTCAAGATTTAGGTGGTGTAATTTTTTCTGCAGAGTACCCTGATAAACTGCAGAACACGACGCGAGGACAGATCTTTTTTTTGTTCTACCGAATGGAGAGATTCCTATTGCCCAAGATTTACTGCAAACAACGTCCAACTGAGCCTCTTCTTTTAACCTCCATTTTCTGCTTCCTCTCAGTTGGAGTAACACCATGCTCAGATCATAGTCTAGAAACATTTTGTTTTTTACCCCTACATGTCTCAAAAGAAAGCTTTTTTCCATTGTTCTCACACTGCTAAAAACGCTGCAAAAAAGGTCCCAACATGGCAACCCCCGAAGGGCAGGTTCTTTCTAGCTATAACGGATGAGGGGAGTCTCTGGAAAAGAAGGATGGCCAAGGCTGAACTGGCAACTTCCAGAACCCGCAGCATTTCCTCCCCCCCTCTCCCCTCACCCCCTTTCCCTTTTACGGCAGCAGCAGCAGCAGCAACCAAGGTGGTGGTGTGCTTTGTGTTTGTAAAACTATGTATTCTGTGACGTCTGTATTGTTGTAAGAAATGCTGAAAAAAAAAAGAAAAAATAAAACTTCTCAAATACCACGAGTGGTCTCGTTCACACAAAAATCTGGGTGGTAAAATAAAACGGAAATGTTCCTGTGTTCACTGAAATAAAGCTGAGGAAGATGGCATTGATGCAGAAGACACTTGCTCTGTTTATGTGCATCTTTAATGTCATCTCATGTCTTTTTTTTTTGTGTGTTTGAAGTCGATCTCCATCCACTCTGAAGTAATGTACGAGGCCCCCAGTTTAAACACTTACCTTTTGTTTTCATAGGTAAATAAATTGGGTCGTCTTTATAACAAGACAAATAATTCATGGGGTAAAGAAAGCATGAGGTGATCTCTACTGATGGATCTTCATTTTCTTATAGCTGTATTTTCTTTGGCTCATTGTGTAGTTAAACCTCCTGGTAGGTTAAACACTGGTCAGGCAATCAGGATGTGATGCTACGTTATTGCATTCACATTGTGATTCCTTCAACTTTTCGTTGATTCGAACCTGCCCTAAAGATGACAAATTGCACAAGAGGATTGTGTCTGTACAACAGAGTATTATGACCACATTGAGGACATTTGTTTTCGAGACTGCATTCATACTTTTATGTGAATAAAGTCATAATATTTTGAGAAAGAAGAAGAAAACAAACAAGTGTGACTCACATAGTGCACAATCCCAGATAAAGTTGTGTTTAATCAAAATACCACAAACTGACAGAATAAGCCTAGCCTACTTGCCAGCTATTGGTGCTGGCAGTTCTGTTGTCATGTTGTATAATTGGAAATGCCATGTATTGTCTGCTGTTTGTATTGTACTTAAAGGGATAGTTTGAGTGTTTTGAAATGGGGTTGTAGGAGGTACTTATCCATAGTCAGTGTATTACCTACAGTAGATGATGGTTGGCATGCCCCCAGCTTGGAGAAACAGACAGCAGTACCAGCATGGAAGCAAAGCAATGTACTGCTGTGGACGGGGCCGACAGCGAAACGTATTTTAGACAACTAAAAGAAAAGGTCACCAAAAGAAAAGTCAATATCAGTTTAAGTGTTCGGTGTATTTAGAATATTTTTGTTGGTTTACCTTACCATCAGACAACCCTTTCTGAGAGGGAACTGAATCTGTTTTATCCATCTATGCTCTCGCCAAAGCCACCAGACTCCATTGAAAAAAACTGTAATTTTACTTTGCAGAACACGGGGGTTGCTGGTCTACCGCTGCCTCGATTGGTTAGAGTCTTTGTGTTATTGTGTGAAAGTCATACAATTGCACTTTACTTTAATTACTGTTTTTTTCAATGGTGTCTGGTTGCTTTGGCGAGAGCATAGACAACGACTTCAGATCCCCGTTGGAAACATAGACTGTATAGCTATCTCACGGCAAGGTAAACCGGCAAAAATATTCAAAATATAACGTACACTTAAACTGTTTTTTTAGGTGTCTAAAATACATTTTTGCTGACAGCCCCGTCCACAGCAGTACATTGCTTTGCTTCCGTGCTTCCTCAAACTGGGAGTGTGCGAACCGCCATCTACTGTAGGTAATACACTGACTATGGATAAGTACCTCATACAACCCCACTTCAAAACACCTGAACTATCCCTTTAATGGGAAATTGGTGACAGGATACATACACATTGCGCAGAGTGTAGAAGGTGGGGGTCAAATGCAAATTTTTGCCCCAAGATCCCCTAAGAGATTAACACCAAACATAGTAGTCTACTAAAAAAATTACACAATACAGCTTTATTTTTTATAGTAATGTGACTGTAAAAAGTGTTTCATGTTTGCATCAATCCTTTTGTTGACTGCTCAGGCCGTAGGAGACGCTGCCATGCTGAAGCCTGTTTTCCATAAGGTGAAATAACCGCATGTATATGTGTTAGATCATCGTCGGGGTGAGTCATTAAGACAAGTGCTGTCAGATGCTAATAAAGTTTTATTGCGAGGGAGGAAACCACTAGGAAACCACAGCAGGAGGTGAGTCTTGCTTAAAACCCAACTGGTTAATCCCAAAACCACAATGTCTCAGATCTCATATTCCTGCCAGGGCCAGTGTGAGTGAAGCCATCCCAACCGCCCCAAACCTACAGCGTCAATGTGAATATGTACAAATCTGTTGCTTAAACCTGCAGTAGGCAGAATGTTTTTGGCATCATTTGGCAAAAATTACATAATAACCTTTCAGCATATTTCAGCATACATATTTTTTCTCGTAAATTTATGACTTTATTCTCATATTACGATTTTTTTCTCGTAAACTTATGACTTTATTGTCATAATATTACAACTTTGTTTTCTCATAAACTTATGATATTACGACTCTTTTTCTCGGAAACTTATGACTTTATTCTCATAATATAAAAAAAAAATTCTCGTAATATTATGACTTTATTCTCGAAATCTCAGATTTATTTATTTCCTCAATGTAGCCCTAATACTCTGTCGTACATGCACTACTGTCAGGATATAGTGACTGTTTTATAAAAATTACTTTTTTAAATCATATTTGCTCCATTTCTCCCTACTGCAGCTTTAAGGTGGTGTGTAGCTGCTCCCATTTCTCTGCTCATGAAGCAGATCCAGAAGACAGCATTGCCACCTAGAGGACACAACCACTGCTCTCTCCATAAAACTCCACATAAACCCACTACTGCCAGTATCAGGCAGCTATCAGCAGTCAGCCAGATGGTGTCAGCATGCAAGGGGAAAGAAAAGGTGTGCATGTGTGTGTGTATATATGTGTGTGTGTGTATGTGTGTATGTGTGTGCATGTGTGTGTGTGTGTGTGTGCCTGCCTGCATACTCTTGTTAAACAGTGTTATAGAAACCAACCCTGCCAAGCATCAGAGCTCATTTAGCAGCCGCCAGTAACACGACTTTTTGCAAGAATTACAACAGTATGATGTCTCCCACCACCAGACTCATGTGTGATCTGTGTCCAAGTCCTCCTACCCAGACCAGGGTGAGGTCTTATTAGACCCAGACCAAGGAGAGGCCTTATTAGACCCAGACGAAGGTGAGGCCTTATTAGACCCGGACGAAGGTGAGGCCTTATTAGACCCGGACCAAGGTGAGGTCTTACTAGACCCAGACCAAGGTGAGGCCTTATTAGACCCGGACCAAGGCGAGGTCTTATTAGATCCGGACCAAGGCGAGGCCTTATTAGACCCGGACCAAGGCGAGGCCTTACTAGACCCGGACCAAGGCGAGGCCTTACTAGACCCGGACCAAGGCGAGGCCTTACTAGACCCGGACCAAGGCGAGGCCTTACGAGACCCGGACCAAGGCGAGGCTTTACGAGACCCGGACCAATGTGAGGCCTTGTGAGGCCTTATTAGACTCAGCCCTGCCCACTGAGCGCTCCTGTTAGTGCTGTCAGATGCTCATAAAGTGGCAGTGAATGAACTGACAGGGTTTTGTCAGCAGGAGATGTGAAGTGTGTAGAATATTCTGGAGTTGTGTGAAGTGTCTGGGCAAAACTACTGCAATATAATGTGAGTGTGAATATCTAATAAGTAAGTTATCAAGACATTTTTAACAAATATTTTGTTGTGCATGACCCAAACTAATCCAAATGACTGAGAGCTGAATGATTACTTTAATTTGACTGTGTAAAATGCTACTCGGCTTGACATGCTGTTAGCAGCTAGAGGTGTATGCTGTGTTGCTTGCTAAGCTGAGCTACCGTTAGCTGGTGATGTTATTGGCAGAAGTGTATGCTTTGTACTGGCTAATTTGAGGTATCTGAGGAAGCTGGTTTGGTTTGTGTTTGGTGAGTCAAGCAGCTTGCTATGCTGCTAGGTTTGTTGTTAGGTGGTTGTTGTTTGCTATGATGTACGTAGCTGGTGATGTCACAGGAAGAAGTGAATATAAGCTTGCTTCAGAGGGCTGTGCTGAATGTGCAGGTGAACTGTCTCTGTGTCGTGGGCCTAACTCAACCAAACACCAGTTATTGAGAGGATGACCCTATAACCTTTACTCTTACACTCACATACTTTACAATCTGTACAGCATACGACACCCTCTGTCCTTAGACCCTTGATTTGGATAAGGGACATGTCCCCCAAAAAGCAGTTTAAAGGTGTGTTATATTAGGTCAGGGCTAGAAAATAGTGTCACCTGTCAGAGGGCTTAGTAGATGTATGATGGCACAGCCTGATACCGACTGCAGGGCCTAATAATAGGGCAGTTTTTGGCACATTTCATTATTTGTATAGATAACTGAGGGGGGTTTTACATGAGATGAACAGTGTAGGAGTTGTGACTCTTTTTATAATGTCTCTTCTCCCAACTTAAGGTGACCAAAAGTAATATGACAAATTAACACAAACTTATATAAAGTCATCCCATTCTTAACATTTTGTCTCATAGCAGTAGCAGGTATTAATGGACTGCAACATTGGTCATCTACCACACACTTGTATGTGCAGCGTTTGAAATATTCTGCCTCTAGTGCCCCCCAGTGGTAGTATTTTTTTTTTTTAATAAAAGGACGGGTAGATTTTCAACAGGACTTTGTCCTTTTTCTACAAACAAAAACATATGGCATCTGAATATTTCTAAACATGATGTAATCTGTTTGTAATTCTACTCACTGGGGCTTTAAATAAGTGAATTCAGCAAAATTTTCTCAATGATGTCAGAGTCACACTGCTGTAATGTGAATAGAACATCTAGTTTAACCATTCAAAGAATCATCAAAATGTCAAGACTATTCATCAAAGCTATTTTCTTTTAAGTAGTATAGAAATATGAAAGTATAGAAGGTGAATATAATATTATTTTGCCAAGTTGATGAGTGAAAAAAAAAACAGCATTGTCTGTGTGTATTTGTGTGTGTGTGTGTGTGCAGCTGTGAATCCCATGTCCATGGAAATGTCCTTTTGGAGGTCAGACAGTGTGCGTCCCACTGTGGATGTACACAGTACGGTGTGGTCATTATTGGCATTTTACAAACACACACACATTTGCCGATCAATATGACAGTACTCTCCCTGCCCCGTCTTCCTTCCTACACCTCCCATAGACACCCATACATATGATGCATTCACAATGCGCACGCATAGACCCATAAACACACATTCACAAGTACACACACACACACACAGTTTGACACAAACTGCATATTGATTCAATCACTGACTTACTCTGGGCGGATGAAGACAATAGTATTGGCCAGTTCAACTAGACTGTGTGTGTGTGTGTGTGTGTGTTTAGCTCCAGGTTGGGTGCCAGAGGTACCAGGAAATCTATCCAAGAGGCGCCTGCAGAAAGAGGCAGGAAATTGAACCAGTTGACAGAAGAACCCCCTGAAGGCTGGTTCAGAGTCATTAAGGCCATTTAGCTCATCAGCTAGCTCCACCCAAAAGCACAAGGTGAGTTCCCATGGTTTTTGAGTCCTTATCACATGCTATTATATGAATGAGTTGATCAAAAAAATTATAGTTACAATGCAAAAGTATGCAAAATGTGGATGAGGGAATTGTGCAACAAATTGCTATAGAGTAAAACCGAAATGTCCTGTAAAATACAGTTTACCACCAACAAATAAAATGTGTGCAGGGTCCCATGTAAACCATGTATACTGTGTAATATCTGGCAGCATCTAGTGGTGAGGTGCAGATTGCATCCTCTCCTGTGTGCCAAGCGTGTAGAAGAACTACGGTGGCCAACGTGAAAATGTGAATGGCCCTATCTAGAGCCATTTAGAGCAGAACCAGTATGTAGAGTGTGTGTGTATGTGGGAAGTGAGTGGTGAAGCGAGAGAGAGAGAGAGAGAGAGAGAGAGAGAGCGGCAGCGAATGTGTGAACAAGTGAGCGAGTGGAGCAGAAGACAGAGTTAGTTTAGCTTTGACAATATCAAGGGATTGTACAGTGGAAGTTGCAGTTTGTGCAGAAATAAATGCTGCAGCTCGTCATTGCTAACAGAAGTTTCCTGTGTTTTGTTTCCCAGCAGCTGAGATGAGTGACGGCGGGGGTGAACTCCGGAGCGAGTAACGTGATCGACTTCGGCCCAAGCAGGAAAAGTTAACACAGTGGTTTGTCCGTTCTGGGCTACTGTAGAAAAACATGGCGGCCGGCTCCGTGAAGAGGACCTGCTCATTCTAAGGTTACAAAAACACAACGACATAGCTTATTTTTATGTGATCATACACTAAAGAAAACATACTTTTAATACTCCATTTCATATTCCATTTCTGCCAATAGATCCCCCTCAATGTTACACACTGGTCCTTTTTAAGTTAATAAAATCATCACAAGCAAAACAGCTATGTGGGAGAATGCGTTAGTCACCTTTTAATTGCAATAACATATTGTATTTCCAAATTAACAAAACATCTACAGTAAACCAGTGGTGCAAATACTCAGGTCCTGAGTCTGCTTACATTTTAAAGCAGCAATATGTTGCAATGACCGCTAGCGTTTAAAATTCAAAACATTGGAGGTGTGGCCCGGCCGCTCCTCCGGTGGGACTGATAGCAGTAAGTACGCGTTTAGGCAATTTGAGGGTTACCTTCTAGACACAACCGCGTTAGCCTCTGGCCAGCAGTAGTCAGAATCACTTTACCCTCAATTCAGCATGTTTCCTCAATCTCTGATGACATATCATGGTCATTTTATGATTTATTACAGTAAATATATTACATATTGGTCCTTTAATGCATCAACAATGATCGTCCAAAAATATTTTATATACATACCTCCATGTAAAGTGTCCTTGGGTTTCTTGAAAGGTGCTTTATAAATGCAAGTTATTATTATTATATCACTCTGAAAGGGTGCATTCTGCAAAATGAGCACTTTTCATTTTAGAACTTAAAGCAAATTTAGCTGATTTTATCTGCGTACTTTTACTTAAGTCACATTTTAAATAAAAGACTTTTACTTCTAACAGAATATTTTGACATTGTAGTATTGATACTTTTCCTTAAGTAAATAATCTGACTACTTCGTCCACCACTGCAGTAAACGTGGGACAGTACTAGTAGCACCAAGTCTGGTATTTTTCACCTAATATCAGTTTACAAGCACCGATAGGTCTTTGCAACAATGAGTAAATGTGTTAATATCTTTGTTACTTGACTCATAACATTTTTAGAGATTGTTTTATTTACTTAATTGTAATATATCCCAGTAGTACCTTACAGCATTGCAGTGTGTTCACACCTATTTAGATGGAACCTGTCCTCCTGCAGTGACACTAAGTTTCCACAGGGTGGCAGTGTTTGATAGCAAACAGCCTCCCAGCTTGTCATGCAAGACCCTCTAGAAGCTCTTTTACATTTAACTTAATAAAAGATTTATTACTTTCCATTTATATTTTTTATAACTAAGTTATCTTGCACAGGATGGCAAGACATGTACTGGACTACCAAAAAGGACAATTCAAGATGATATGCCCAACATTGTGTAATTGAAGTTATGCAACAGTGGCAATTTGTCAGAAGCAGTGACGTTGATATAAATGTGCGCTAAAGCTTAAAGTAGGAATACTAGTATCCAGTTTGTGAAAAGGAGACAGAGTAAGCTGAGAGAAAAGATGAGGAGCGAGGTCATCTCATCTGTTTCATCTGCTCCTCTAGTCCCCTTCACCACTCCTCCTTTCATCTTGGCAAGCCCCCCAGGGGAGAACACTGGCCCACTGTGTTAGCTGTGTGTGTGTGTGTGTTGGGGAATGAGGGGGGTCTTGGGGTCTTGCCACAGGATCCCCATATCTTGAAAGGGGGAGATGACAACATGAGATAATGGTGAAAAGGAGTAACAGGGGTGTGGGGAACGTGAGTATGCGTGTTGTGTCCCCAAACCCCCCCAAAAATCCTGTGATATTCTACCTGCTCGTCTTTACCCCCTCACACGCAGAACACACGTTGCTCTCTCTCCTGAAATTACTGTCACGTTTATTTCCATAGCTCAAATGCAAAGCTTTAGGCTACTGCTTTACTTATCTCATGACCATTCTAATTTGAATAAATAGTTCATTTTGGGTATGCATCATGAACAGGGATTATGGTGTGTGATTGACTTGGTCAGTGTATGAAGGACTTACCATGTCATCTAACTGCACTTTACCAATTCTAACACTATTATTATGCATGGTAATAGGACAATTATTAGACGGCAGAGCTGTACTAAGGCCTGTAATCTCTCTAGGCAACCATCATTATTGTACTCCGGTAGCAAGGTTATAAAAGTTTCGAATTTTCAGTTTTTTTTATTATTAGAGCTGTCAATTGATTAAAATATTTAATCACGATTAATCGCATGATTGACCATGTTTAATCGTGATTAATTTTTCTGTTAAAGGGAGATTTGTCAAGTATTTAATACTCTTATCAACATGGGAGTGGGAAAATATGCTTCCTTTATGCAAATGCATGTATATATTTATTACTGGACATCAATTAACAACACAAAACAATGATAAATATTGTCCAGAAACCCTCACAGGTACTGCATTTAACATAAAAAAATATGCTCAAATCATAACATGACAAACTGCAGCCCAACAGGCAACAACAGCTGTCAGTGTGTCAGAGTGCTGACTTGACTATGACTTGCCACAAACTGCAAGTGATTATCATAAAATGGGCATGTCTGTAAAGGGGAGACTCGTGGGTACCCATAGAACCCATTTTCATTCACATATCTTGAGGTCAGAGGTCAAGGGACCCCTTTGAAAATGGCCATGCCAGTTTTTCCTCGTAGTGTTAATCGTACATAGTATACATGCAGAGAGAGAAGCAGTTATTAATGTTTTACAGCAACAAGATGATTGGCTCAAAGGGATCATGGCGGAATCTGATTGGTTGAAGAAGTGAAAAGTGTGAATGCCCTCAGTCAGAGTAAGCATGAAGATAGTCGTCTTGGTTGAACTTTCACACAGCTTCGTATGACAATAACCTTAGTTAGGACAGATGTGTCTCGATAGGAAAGGTCAAAGGGTCACCAACATCATATATATCTTATATCTTATCTTTAATTCTATTTTATTGTGTTTTTTATTTCCTTTTATCTAGTTTAAAGTAGTTGCTATCTATCTATCTATGTATTTATCTATCGGCTTCTCCTCTTCAGATCATTCAGATGCATGCAAAAGTTGATTACATTCAACATTAGTTATTGCTAGCAGACTAGTGATGAATACATCGCAACTTTTTTGTTATTTATTTATGTTTTTATATATAACAGCTCAGTATATAGCCTATGCTTTTTAAGTTGGGGAAAAAAGAAAAAATCGAATGGATAAAATGCATAACAACACTAGCGTGTGAGCAAAAGCTACAATACCTGTAATCCAAACAGACGAGCAATTAAACAGACAACCATACGGAGAATATTAAAATAATATTACCAACCTGCCAAAAACACATTTCAACGCTTCACATGCACAGGTGTATAATGGCACAACTGCCAATGATACTCTTTTATTGTCTGTCATCACTGCCACGGTATCTGGGTACACAGTCGCGCCGCTCAAAGCACACGTTTGATGTGGCGTATATGCAAAGCAAAACTCACATCCTGCTCCTGTGTACGACGAAACATGAAGCGAGGCATGACCTGTGTTGCTCCTGAGCGGGTTAACACATGTTAGTGTTAACCCTGTTGTGTGAACGGAGGACACAAACTGTTGACATATCAGGTGGGGCGACAGATAAGAACACATGGCATTATGTTGGTCAGTTGGATTCCACGCTCATCCTCAATGACTCGGAGTCACTGCGGTTCATTGTAAAGGTATCACACGGCCTAAAGAGGTCTTTATTCATGAGCCTTTAATTTCGGTATTCATAGGAATGATACTACTACATCTGTTTTTCTGCTTATTTTTCATCCTCATAAAAAGAAGATAATGACGAAAGCACTTCCAAATAAAACTTCCAAATCCACCAACTCATAATTCAAGGGAATACATGTGGGAATAAATACTGTATGAGCCCTATTTTAATACCATTCTAGCTCAGCATTAAACCTTTTTATCTGTCTCAACTTGATTTTAATAACTCTCATGTAATGTAATGCCATGCAATTTAAACAATTGCAATTTGTAAAGTTGACTGACATAATTTCAGCGTAACACGTTAGGTAACAGCAGGCCTGTTTGCAGGCGCGACTAATCTTCCCGAAGCCTGACTGTAAGGTAATGATAGGGTTTGTTTGCATGCCGCTTTCTGTAATCCCCGAAGAGCTCAAGTGAAGATCAACACAAGGTGATAGACAACACACACGACGAAGGAGCGGTTCCTGGTTGTAGCTCCACTTTACATGTGACCGCAGAGAGCCAGCAACACACGAGGTCACCATTTCTGACGCCTCTCGCCAGCAAAATGTGACCCCACTATACCTGTATAATATATGAGGCAAATATGGTATAAAAAACACACAAAACTAAATTGTTGAAAAACACAAATTTATTTTAATATTTTTAATTTAAAGATATATTCCCAAATCTCCAAAAGAAAAGTAAAAGATAACGTCAGCTGTCAGAAATGGTGACCTTATGTGATGCTGGCTCTCTGCGGTCACAGATTTCGGTGTAACACCGGCAGCGATGCGAATTTGCAACAAAATCAAAATTGTGCAGCCCCAATAGAAAATATACCTAAATATTTTACATTAATATTATATTCTACATTACATTTGATTAATCACGAATTAATAACACATTTTCTATCAGTTCAAAATGTACCTTAAAGGGAGATTTTTCAAGTATTTAATACTCTTATCAACATGGGAGTGGGCAAATATGTTGCCTTGACTTCGACTTGCCCCAAACTGCATGTGATTATCATAAAGTGGGCATGTCTGTAAAGGGGAGACTCGTGGGTACCCATAGAACCCATTTTCATTCACATAACTTGAGGTCAGAGGTCAAGGGACCCCTTTGAATATAGCCATGCCAGTTTTTCCTCGCCAAAATTAAGCATAAATTTGGAGCGTTATTTAACCTCCTTCTCAACAAGCTAGTATGACATGGTTGGTACCAATGGATTCCTTAGGTTTTCTAATGTGATGATGTCAGTATCTTTACTCTAGCTTTAAAATGAAGCCCGCTACAACCTAAAAATCGCAATTATGCGTTAAAGAAATTAGTGGCGTTAAAAAGAATTTGCGTTAACACGTTATTGCGTTTACTTTAACAGTCTTAATTCTTGCACAATTTTACAAACTATTTATAAAATGACACCTTTCCACACATTTGTACATAAAACTATGTCTGTGTCTACAATAAGGAGGCTGTGTTGTTTCATGGCAGAGACACATGATGGAATCAGAATGAGTCATATATGCACATCAGATCTGTGACCTGATAACCATCTTTCTGAAGAAGGAGTACCGTCCAGGATATCCTTCATTGTTCAGTAGGTGTTTGTGAATGAAGCCTTGTTGTTAATTTTACACTCACAGACACTCACGATAGACAGCAGTTTGTTTACCCAGTCTACTACGGGGCCCGTTCCTAACTCATTGAGGATTATCCTTTAGTAATCAGATGCTAACACTTATAAGTGACATCCCCAATCCATGTCATAATCCCGTAATTAAGACGTCAGTTTGTCAAAGGGGAAGAGTCTTGTGTGGCTGTTATTGCTGTTAAGATTTCAACAAGCAAAGAGGTAAACTTCATGTTCATACTCGAGCAAACAGTGAAACAATGCTTGGTTAGTGGAGGCTTAGCACAAACAGGGATTATAGTCCTGCTGATTTAGCATGTGCACACACCCCACTGACACACAGTGGCCCATTGATTGTTTAAGGGACATCGTAGTAGCCTTGATGGTGGCTTGTTAGAAATACTTTAAAATAAGAAAATTAGAAGTTTGTACAAGCAGGGGTAAATATTTAAAACATAAATACTAAAGCTGTCAATCGATTTATTTTTTTTATTTTGTATCTGTTTAAAATGTACCTTAAAAGGGAGATTTGTCAAGCATTTATACTCTTATCAACATGAGAGTAGGCTAATATACTTGCTTTATGCAAATATATTTATATATTTATTATTGGAAATCAAATAACAACACAAAACAATGACATATATTGTCCAGAAACCCTCACAGGTACTGAATTTAGCATAAAACCTGGGGGCAATTGCCTCTTTTGTGGAGGAGGAAATGCCTTTCTTTCTCGTAAAGTTATGACTTTATTCTCGTAATATTATAACTTTTTTTTCTTGAAATAGTATGACTTAACCCTCATTAAATTACGACTTTTTTTCTCATAATATTATGACTTTATTCTCGAAATCTCCGTTTTTTTATCCCCTCAATGTGGCCCTATTACTCCGTCGTAGATTAAACCTCATAAATGTTGTCAGTAGTTTGGTCCCATATCTGGTCCTATATCTTACTGCATTCAATTACGGCAAGAACAAACTAACAAAAAACAATGCAGACACTCATTGGAGGGACGAGCACAAAAACTGAATGGATGAAAGAAACGGAAAAGAGTGTGTTTGTGTGTGTGTGTGGTGGGGAGGTGTTGTTCCCAGAGAGGGGGTTGAAATGAGGGATGAATGAGAAGGTCAGAGGAGAGCCGTCTGTCTGTATGTGTTGTGTAGCTGAATAGATGAGAGCCAGTGTGGCCTCAGGCTCTACCTGACAGGCTGGCTGACTGCCTACCTGCACATCATTCTTTGGCTGACTGTACTCACCTGTTCAAATACATCCCTGAACAGAGGGGGGGAGGAGGAGAGGAAGAGGGGGAGCTGTAGGCTGGTTTTGAAAGTTACAGATCGCCTTGTGTCGTGTCGATCAAACTTGTTCCTTCATTTGAATGTTTTCTCTGTCCTCACAAGCCCTGGATATCTCCGTGTCTTTATGGTTTTCTCATTCAGTTATATGCTTATTTTAATGCTTTTTATGTCCCGTTTGTATAGAATTCATATAACAATGATTAAAATGTGTCCGTTTATACACGTCAACAGTGTTGGGTTGATTTATGACCAGAAAAGAATAAAAGGAGGATAAACTGACAATAAATGGACGAGACAAGCAACGCAGGGAATGCTACGAAAGAAAAGTGTTTGCATTAGTGTATTCACTTGCCCTTGCTTTGTCTGCATTATGATTTATGTTAAACCTAAACTTTCTGTTCAAGAATATACGAGTGAGGATTTCTAGTGATCCTAGTTGAATGGTTCTAATGATTCATGTATTCAAACTGAGCCCAGTCACACTGGGTTTAGCCAGAGGAAATGCTTCTTCAAGTGAGGAGCAGAACAGCAAGCTGCATTTTTTAACTGCAAGCTGAGATGGTTTGAAAAGCATTCTGTTAATACTATTAGTACGATAAGGACAACACTGAGCTTATCTAGCAGCTCCTACTGTAGTTGACGCAGATGTTTCTTTCTGGCAGCAGACTAGAAGACAGAAACAGGAGCGTAGATAAGCCAACGCTAATGAAGTAAATGAGCAATTTTAGCTGAGGAGACTCAATATGGCCTCCAGTTTCTTTTTTTAAGAATAAGGCCGGTGTTATGTTGAAAGGTGCCTTTCTAATGGCTACTCCAAATTTAGAATACGATTTCCTATTTGTTCAAGATATGTTCATACAACAATCCGCATGATATCTTATGAAAAGTTATTCCTCATTTTTCGTGCGTTTTCCTACGATGTCTGGCAACGCACGTGTCAATTTCCGCTCCAGACTTTTCAAAATAAACTTCGGTCTTCATAGGAAACAACTTGGTTAGGTTTAGGAAAAGATCGTGATTTGGGTTAAAATAACTCCAGAAGTGGTGCTACTTAGGTACGGAAGTTGCGTGACGACCAGCTCAACATTGACTTCTGGTGTCAAACGGGGTAGGAACACCGGTCTCCTGTGCGAACATCAAGTGTTTTTTGACCCACCCGTCCACCCCGACCTCCTCCCCATGCTCCGTTTGTTGCTCTTTATACTTCCTGGTTCACAATTACATTAATTACATATAAATTGATTTCGTGGGACATATAGAAACTACAGTGCATTGCTTTTCGTAGGTATAGCTACAATCGGTGTATGAAAACAGCCTGATTTGTTAACCTCCTAACATGCTGTGATCACACCAAAATATATTCTCCCGTCCTCTTTCACTTCTCTCCCACTTTCTCCCCCTCTCCTATCCATCTTCCCTCAGCGTTCTCCCTCCCCAGTTCTCTGCCCCTGCGTAGAGGCAGAAGGATTTTGATGTTGTCCCAGACAATGGGCAATTTGGGTGATTTCCTGTGAGCCAGTGTCATATGATTTTGTCCCGAGGCAGTGCTGTTCCAGGGCCTTTTGTCTGGCTGGCCCGAGCCATGGAAGTCAGACTTCCCTCTTTCTCTCCTTCCCTTTTCATGTGGCCTGTGTGAATGAGCCGAGTCCGCAGCCATTGTGCCGTGATTTAGTGATTTATCCATTGGATCCAATGACCGAGGGTTTGACGTGCAGTGTTAACTGTGTATTTGATACTACCAGCCAGGTCTTTCACAGGGATAGTCTCTCCGCATAGGGAAGACTTGTGCATTGTGGGAAACAATAGCCTTTGTTGTGTTGGATAATAGAGGTTTTAGAAAGGGTATTCATGTTCCTGTGGTGATTAGATGGTTTTAATGTTTAAGTTGCATTTAAGAATGATTATAATCCTCTCTTTGATTTCAGTGACGTTCTCGCAGTCAGTTTTTTTTTTTACTCCTCAAAGTTCAGATTCAGAAAGTTATAATACTTTTCCTATTGTGACCGTTTTTTGGAGGAAGATGCCTGCGTTGGAACTGTCGTGTCAGGGAGCTAAGTAGAGCTGACGTGGTGCTATCAACATCAGGAAGCGTGTGTAAATGTGCGTATGAAATGCCAAGCGCTAAACTGGATCGACGTGGATGGTTGAAGTGATCTTAATCAGGAAATGTCAGACTTATTGTCGGGATCCTTTCTGCTCCAGCGTGTCCCTGACTTGAGGATATAAAAGAAGCATCAGTATGTTACGAATGTGAGAACTGGGCCTCAAATTCCAACTGCTGTCCATTCAGATAGAGCAGTCAGAGGTGGTGTGATTGCATGCATGACCAAACGGGAACTCTCAGGAACTAGCCTAAGGAGCTTCAGGAAATTTACTCGGGCACTATATGTCATTTTCTGCAATCTAAATGAATCCAACACACAAGGTGTTGAATTCTCATGGCTTTTTATTAGTTGCCCAGTCAGTGATGTTCAGCACTACAAGCTCTACAGTTCATGGTTTGGAAAGCTCTTCTGTAGTAGCAGGTGGTTTTAGGAGGAAGAAACTAAGGACCAGGAACTAGACTCCTCTGGACTCTGGGTTCCTGCATTCCCTAAAATGTTTCTTGGCTTCCTGTAAAAGGTCCTGTTGTGGATGAGCGGCCTGATGGACAGGTTTAGCCGACCTGTCAGTCTTCACTGTGCAGTACTTTGTGACAGAAGGGAAAACAAAAGGCGATTCTTGATGGATTTGGCACATAGCATTCACACACTGTGCTTGGATTTATTTAATGTATTAGTATGCCCAGCAAAACTTTAATGAGGAAACCAAAGGCAGCATGTGCCTTTCTATGAGGAACTGAACGGAAAAAGAAACAAAATCAGAGAGTAAATTCTTTCTCCTTGGGAGCAGAACCTCCGTTCATGTGAATGAGACCCAGACCGTGACGACGGCATGACGTTGGGACCCCGTGACCGAGCATGCGCTGCTTGTCTGCTTGGCTGCATGTCCGATAGCCCAATGGATGCGGAAGATCGCCGGAAGATCTGGGTTTGCCAGATGGAAGTCGAGCCATTTTGGCATGATGCGCCACTTATCAACTTTCTTAGGCATGAACGAGGCCCCACCTCCGACGTTGTATCCAGTTCTCTTAATACATCCATGAGCAGAACCGCCCTCATACATCGCCTGAACATTTCCTCTGTGTGTCTGCAGCTCTTGTCTGTCACCTCCTGCGACCTCCAGCGAAGACAGACCTGTTGGCTTTGATCACACACTTGTTCTTCTACAATGTGCACCACACACACACACACACACACACACACAGACTCACACAGACTCACACAAGGGGCCTCCATAATGCTTGTCCTTCTTCAAGATAAGCTCCATCAGGTTGTATTTGTAACAAAAGCCATGTGTACATTTGTGTGTGTGTGTAATTGGATCCTCTTATAGAAGATAGATGTGAGTGAAATGTTATGATCAAACCTGCTGATACTGAAAACCAAGAGGGGGATATGAGATATGGAGAGGAGAGAAAGAGTGTGTGTGTCAGTGTGTGTGTGTTTTGACAGAGAGAGTCTATGAAACAAAGCAGATCTTATCAGAATAGAGATTTAGAATTATTTTTCTCTATCTTTAAAGAAGACCATTTTTTGGCATTCATTTTTTATCTGTTTAAAATGTACTTTAAAGTGAGATTTGTCAAGTATTTAATACTCTTATCAACATGGGAGTGGGCAAATATGCTGCTTTATGCAAATGTACGAATATATTTATTATTGGAAATGAACTAACGACACAAAACAATGACAAATATTGTCCAGAAACCGATGACGATATGAACATTGAAGTGTGCATATTAGCTATACTTATGTCAGCCTGGTTGTCTTTAAATTCAGAACCGGATTAGAATTGAATATATACAGTATATTAACTATAACTAGGATAAATGTTGTTATCTAAAATGTTAATAAAATAAATAATATTTTGTTGAAATAAAGCTGAGACCAGCTCAACTTTATTTGTAGCGCTTCACGCAGTGACAAGTGTTGGGCGGCACTTTAAAGTTATAGTAGTTTATTTTAATTTCATATGAGAGTAAAATATGTAACGCAATACACCAAATCTCCTGAAGATCTGACCTGACCTGATATTTTTTTCGTGATGAGGTTACAATTCTTTTCTGGAGCTTTCCACAAACAGCGTGTCTTATTTGACTTTACTTTCCAAGATGTTGCTACAACACAGTTGACATACATGACAAAACTATAGATTACTCACTGCAGAATATGAAAATGAAAATGTCTAAAACAAATCACATTTATTTCTGTATTACAGAAAAAATCCTTAACCTGAACCCGAGAGACGAATCACATCCTCGAGACATTTGGAAACAAAGAGAAAGTTCAGCTATTGGTGAGTTGACAGAACAAATGTGCACACTGTGTATGATCCAATCCCTGTATTTTGCAGTCCTACCAGTAAGTTGTACTTGTGCCATGCATGGACTGCAAGGTATTCTGGGTCTTCCATGTTAATGAGACAGCAGGCCACATAGTAAACCACTGCATAGGTCTTTATAATGTGTGCAACAGTCTAGACCTCAACTCAGTCTCTTGTTGATATGTGCAGTCTTGCACAACCTGAACGTGGCAGTTGTGAAATGGATACAGTAATTAAGGAGTCAGGTTTTTACTACCCATTCATACTCTTTTTATGAGGCCGATCTTATCAAACCGGCATGAATGCAGGTCAAACATCAGGATGTGTGTGCTCATGTTTTTATGGCACCGTGTTTTTATGATTTGGCTTTAGCTTTAGAGATACCCTTAGGTAGCTTATGGTGAGTTTTATCAAAAGTATGGGTGCGTATTTTGAATAACAAAAGGTTTTATTTTCTCACCTATGTAATTTTCCCATTCGTCTTTCACATCAAACGATGACAACATAAATTAGACACCAAAATCATCCCCACTAATACTTATTCACTGCTCTATGCAAACACTCTAACATCCATATAAGCTTTTATTTAAGAGCACCTTTCTCTTGCTCATAATGTCAGTTACTCCATATTTTTCATTATGCCCCTAAACATTTGTTTCATCTGATGACTTCATCCCTTTTCGCTTTTAAACCCATCCACCGTACCAGTGGTGAAGAATAACACTCAGCTAACAATAATCAGCAACAATTTGCCATTCAGAGGTGGGGAGTGTTTCACAGATGGAGGTTAGCTGATCCCAAACAAACAAGTCTTTTTATATCACCATTAAGTCAGTAAGTATAGATAGTAATCTGAACTGGGCTGATATGGGGTGCAAACATGCAGCAACAGAGTTATGTAATGCTTGGACACTTGCCTACCTTGTGCAGGTATTGTGCGTGTCGGATTTCTAACTATTGCGCAATTGCACCTGAAAACAGGCCTATGTACACATGCAGTGGAGGAGGGGGGGAGTCATTTTACCTTTACTTTGGAAGAAATTGCAATTTACTCTTTTAAATGACTATCTGTTTTAATGCTGCATAAATAATAGTATGATAAATTTGTGGTTTTACATTTGCACATTAGTATTTGACATATGATCCCAGTCACAAAGGGGCTCCTTGTGTAGAGGAATGAGTCCATGAGTGACATTTCTGACATGAACCACCTGAGGGCAGTATATTTCAATTTGAATTAAGACAGTTTGATCCTAATCACAGTGGAGAAAGCTTTACAGGCCGTTGTGCATGGTCAAAGAGATTGACCAAAGGCAGCACAGACCATAAAATGACCATCTGTACTCATCCATTATTAACATCATCTTTTAGTCTGATTGTTCATAAAACAAGACAGAGGGTGTCATCAAGGCTTCAAGGCCAATGATGCTTGTTAACAAAGTGTTCATAAGTGGAACTTAAGTGAGATTCTGTGACGGTTCAGTGCTGACAACCGTCATGTTTTTCTACATAAATCTCTCCTTTGTGCTTTTTGATGTTTCTGGTAATATAAAATGCCTGTAAGGCATGTAAGTGCCACCTACGGGTATGCATTAAATAAAACCTATGCAGGAGCACTTAAATAAAATTAACATGTGTCTTGGTATGATGTAGGGCTGGGCGATATGGACCAAAAATCATATCTCTGTCTGTATTTTTAGCCTGTACAGAAAACCCAGTGTGAATTTTAATGTCTTTGCAAGTATTGATATTTAAAATTTAGTCTTTTACCCATCCAAATTTCAAAGTATTTGTAATTGTAAACACACTGAATGGAGACACTTTCAAGAGTATTAATAGAAAGGGTTGGAAACTTTGTTCCCCCAGGATAGAAAATTATAGTTTTAGTTTCAGTTAAGCTTAAAAGCGATTTCAGATTTGATAAGGGCATGACGCAGGGTGTTAAAGTCAGTCCGCAGATTAGAAAAAAGTCCATCTCTGTGGTGGGGACACAGGAGTACATGACTGTGTCATATCTTGTTGGAAAATACATTTTAAATCGATATACATTTAAAGTCGATATATCGCTCAGCAACCAGGAACTCAAATTTGCTGGAACTTTTGTAACGCAGCCAAAACTTCTGCTGAATCACTACTAAAGCCTTTCATTTTCTTTTCTCCATTCACATCCGCCTTTCTTTCTTTGTTTCCCCTTCACACGCACATGTATGTATGTGTACTCACACAAATTACCAGGATGTACAGGTATGTTAATAATGTGTTTGCATGCGTGTGTCAGCGCACGTTGTCCTCTCTGCCGAGAGACTCGTCTGCCTCTTTTTGTTTGTGTATGGCATGGCTTCACAATCCTCCAAGAGAGGCTGATCAGAGGTCTGAGTAAGTGTACAAGTGTGTGTGTGTGTGTGTGTGCGCGCCATGGGATAAGCTGAGGTTAAACTCATCACGTTTCCTCTTCCTTATCAGGCAATTATGTTTATGAGTTGTCTGTATGGACGTAATGACTGTGTGGAACCAGGCACACACATGCATTCTGTACAGTCACGAAGGGTAATGAGGTTTATATGATGTTTATATGATGTTTTCAAGTAATACGCAAGTATTTTTACCTCCTTCGATTCACATTTTTGATAAAAAACACATTAAGGGAAACAAGCGCAGACATGAAAAATGAAACTAGAGAATACAGAAGGAGGGAGGGAGAGAGGACATTTGACAGGACATGAATCACTTGGACACTTGAAAGCTATGACTAAAACAACACATGACATGGAGATAAGTATCACATGCGTAAGACAAACAAATTGGCTGTTGAAGTTATCATCAGTGTTTATGCTGTTTTGATGTGGAGAGCTATGTCAAGCATGCATGGACTGTGTATTTTTCTCACTCAAGCTTAAGACGTCAGTGGAAAAAGTAATGTGTGAGCAAACGACAGGGAATGAAGTCAAACGAGAGAGTTAAAAGAAAAAGAAAGGGATAAAAGCAACAACGAAATTCAAAATGTGGGGTTTCCTAGATATGTGATAGTGCTGCTGTGGTGCCACCGCTGCAATAGCATCTAAATAGAAAATCTCCCTGAGCAAATGAGCGTCCCATCTGGGGCCTTTGATGTTCCTCGGCAGCGAGACCCGGCGCTTCCTCTTTGCATTACAGCGCCAGTTTTGCGGTCGGTTTCTCGAGGGAATTAACAATACGTGCCTTGATCCATGCTTGCCTATGTGTGTGTTTGTGTGTGTTTATCGTAATCCTGTGAGCCCAGACTACACTGGACGGGTGCCACACAAGCTGGCAAGTTATTGCTCTTCTCTTCTTGTCTCCCTTCTTTCATCCTCATTTCACACATAGACACTCTACACACACAGTGTAAATATGCACTAGGACAAATGTACATACAGACACAAACCTGATGTAAAGATACAGTAGGACACATAATGACTTTGATGCTAATTTGCTCTTGTGTGTAATGTAGCTTAACGTCAGTGAAATACCTGATAAGAGAGTAAACTGAGCACCATGCTGATAGGATTTCATTTACATTCTTGTTAAATGAAGTTGGTTATGTCTAACTACTATTTGGATTGCCCATATCACTGTTATTGTGTGTGCTGCGCAGTACTGGCGCCTAACTTTTACGTAAATAAAGGCCTTTATACACGCCGGGGGTGTGACGAACAAACAACACGAAAATGCGAAATACTCGCCTGCGAATATTTCGTAACAAAACTATTCATACCGACAGCGATGCGAATTTGCGACAGTTGCTACACTTTTTCAATAAAACGTTTGGAAGGTTTGCGCAGCCAGAGGACCAAATACTGCCATCCCGTTGACCCAGAGCAGCGTCTGGCAGTCTGTCTGAGGTAAATTGTTGTATAACCTAAAGCACCGTAAGCTATTTCACTGAATTTCCTTTTAGGAAACTCAATGAGTGCTCTGAGTGAATTTGCCTCTGATAAACAGTTGCGTCGTGTACATGTCTGCGCTTTTATTGTGAAAGGTAAGAACGAAAGGAGTGGATCTGGTCTGCTCTGCCTTTGTCAAGGTTGAAAGTAGTAATAAAGTTTGCCGTCTTGTTTCGGACTAGAGAGCCTCCGTGTTGTTGTACACTATAATGTACATTTTGAATCTATTCCGCACAACTTGATTGGTTGATGCTTTTATTTGCGGTGCGAAAGCTCAGAAAAAGCAACATTGTACTGAAAAAAAATTGTCGTTTTTTCGCTACGTAATATTCGCAATATTATAATAATATAGTGATATTATACATTTGACAAAAACAACAGTTTAAAAGAATATATTGACGAATATATTGAAAAAAATGCTCCCGGTGTGTCAGGTGGCGGGTTGCAGATATGCTCCCAGGTCATCTTTTTTTATGATGTAGTTTTCTGTGATTTGAAAGAAAACTCTACAGAAGAGCTACCATTTAAATTGACAAATACTCATCCCTTGTAAACTGGAAGATTGGCTCAGAAGTCAGCTGTGATTCACAAGAGCTCAAATGGATTTCATGGCAATCCTTGATTCACCAGAATGTATCAGTCTGTCTCATTCTTTCTAGTTGTGGCACTATTTCCTATTGAAGGTATAAATCTTTAGCAATAGCTCACAAATATATACAGTACTTTCATTTTTTTTTAAATCTCTTAAAACACCTGGGCACTGTAGTTTTTTTTTTAACAAATGTTACTCAAACAGGAGTAAATAGTGCATTTTGTTCGGGACTATTTTCAGCGGCGGAATTATACACATTTTGTGCTCTAATGAGTATTTATGGCAGCAGGGTGGCGTGTGTGGTGTTGACTCAAAATAAACTACAGCAGTGTTCATGATAAAGAAGGAACATGTCTCCCAGGGCAACAGTGTGGCCTCATTGATGAGTTAGTAGTTTTTGGACAACAATGGAGCTCGGTGGCACAAAGGAAGAATATATATATGAGGCTTTGGGTCCTTTTAACCGCTTCAGCGCTATGAGGAGGTGATTCTGCAACGTGAAAGCAGAATATTTAGATATGTTGTGGAAAACACAACATTAATTTAAAGGTTTTTTTTATACAATATCCAATTTTTTATGCTAAATGCAGTACCTGTGAGGCTTTCTGGACAATATTTGTCATTGTTTCGGGTTGTTAATTGATTTCCAATAATAAATATATACATATATTTGCATAAAGCAAGAATATTTGCCGACTCCAATGTTGATAAGAGTATTAAATACTTGACAAATCTCCCTTTAATGTACATTTTGAACAGAAAAATGTGATTAATTTGCGATTAAATCCCGATTACATATTTGAATCAATTGACAGCCCTAATATAAAGCAATATCAATACAGAATTTAACATGAGCCTGACTTGCATTTCCAAATGTCTCCAAACGCCCCTACAACAATGCTGACAACATGCCGTTATCCACATGTAGCTCTATGTCTGCTCAGAAACAGGACTTAATATCCTTTGTTTGCTCTGCTCTCCACATTCTGCAGGTGTACAAGTAAACACTGTCAAGAAGCTTATAATCATACTTGGCTAGTGACCCAATCTCATATCTACCTTATGATGCTATTTTCTTCACCAGATAGCATTCAAACTTCATCCAACACCTGTTAGAAATTACGTACTGTGTGTGTGTTTGAATGTTGAACCATAACAGTGCAGGAGATAATGTATTATAAAAGGGTTTGGCAATTCAGCCCGCAGGTCTTTAGTGTACTGTTTATAGTACAATGGATTGTTAGTTTCAGTCACCGTTAATAGGAGGTGAAGTTATCACGAAGAGTAAAAGTGCTAATGCAAGACTTGGAGGCGTTAATATCAACAATCTGGTGGAAAGTGTGGAGAACTGAAACTATTGTGTAACAATATAAATAATAACTCATCTGTTATTCTTCCAATTTGAACTCTTGATCATTTCAACATGATGCAGCAGTAAGTGTTAGTCACAGGTTTGCAGCTGTCGGGCAGTGATTCACTGGCTGTTCCCAAAACTGTCAGGTTTGAACAACTACCTGACAAGATATATATATAGTCAAGATTAATAAACACGGCTTCGGGCTTCTTGAACCTTGACAACCGACAGAATGACTGGGCGTCCCAAATTTTAAATGAGAATCATGCAATCTATGTATGGTTAGCCTGAGTTTCCCTGTATCAGCTTTTACCAATATCAATCATCTTGAAGGTTGCGACAACTAATATTCAATATCTAGTATCATGACGTTTTCAATTATTTAAGTTACCCAAAACCTTGTGTTTCCAGTATTTCTGTGTGCAGGTGGGGGGATAGTAATAAAGGTGGAGAATGTCCTGAAATAACACCTAGACGAGTGGTTCTCAACCGTTTTTGCGTCAAGAACCCTTAAATTGATACACATTAGGTCACAGACCTTTATTTGATACGATTTTGCTTCAAGGACCTCCATCTGAACATATTTTGGTTGTTAGATATGTAGTCAATACATATCTATTGTAGTCAATAGATATGTTGTCAACTACAGTTATAACTGTGGATGACGTGAAACCTAGAATCAGAATAGTCACTTTTAACAATGTACAACAGAAGTAATCCTGGCCAGTCATATTGTAAGCTACGGAACAGCGCATCGCCAATTGCAAAAAAATTCCCAAAATTCTAATGATGTAATCCACCAAATCACACTTCAGGATATTATCCTACGAATTATTAAATTTGGAGTGACAAAAAAACTGATTTATTAAAAACGGCTCATGCAAAAGTAGCCGGGTGCAGAAGTAAAGAAGATGTCGGCCGATTAATCGGCTATCGGCTTTTTCCTGCTCCAAACTGTCGTTATTATATCGGCTTTTAAAAATCCAATATCGGTTGACCTCTAGTAGAAGCAGTAGTGGACGTGTGGAAATCAATCAAGCCACTTCCCATTGACAATAAATGTGGTAGGCTGCAGACTGATTCAACGGAATTGCGTTGCTGGGTAACAACTTGGGTCCATGTTTACTTTCAGTCAGCTGACACATTCACATGCACTGCAAAAGGAAATAAACTGGGACACATTTAGAATGTTTATGAAATGATCTATTGATTAATCATCAACTGCATGAAATGGAAAAGACAGAAGCTCCAGAGCTGCTCTTAAAATAAAACATAAATGAACAAGTGTAAATGCTGCCTTTTCTTGGCTTCACACATGCATATACAACACACAAAAGCACACACAGCTGTGTCAGTGACTAATCTGGTGGATACCCGGCCAAGCCAAGCCAAGCTTCCAGGATTAACCACACCTTGGCAAGATAAGATATATTGACTGATCAGCGCTCCGATTCCATGGAACTCAGTTCGGCAAAAGCTATCATCGCCAACATCTATTTCTCCTGAAATGAATATTTATTTAGACTTTTGTTTGCACAGAGTTTATTTTCTGCAATAATCCACAACCCAATGGAAAAAATCCTATCGGCTTTTTTTGTCGAGGGAACCTGTACGATTATAACTTCCGGATTGGCCTACAAAAATACGTCATCCCTGCACCACTTTATAGACTGTTGGTTAAAGTGTCTCCAACAACAAACCACGCCACCACCACCACCCAGTTTACCCCTATCATTCTGTCTTTCTTTCTATCTGATGTGAAGCCTTTATATGTGCCATTTCCACAGCAGTGGGAAGTTGGGAAGACAAAACAGCTCAGTTTCCGTCTTCCAGTGCTAATGGTGCTGCTGGGTAATAGTCTCCAGAGGGGTAGCATTTCCTCCACTGAGGGAAGCACACACACAGAGCCACAGTAGTTCCGGTAGCCCACTAACGGATTCAGTCTCCTTCCCCCACTTTGGCTTGTCTCCATCAGTTAGCCCCAGATTATTAAGACGGGCCAGTGGGGACTTGTTAGTGGTCTAGCCCGGCCATATCTAGTCTCATATAGTCTGTGTTCATACATTGTGGCAAAAGAAAATGTTTAGGGAACAGGGGAATTCAAGCTGTTTTGGTTTCTCTTGGTTATAAAGTGATTTCAGTTTTGAGGCCTTTTTGATTTTTCAGTTGCCCATGAAAACATATCAGTACAGTTTTATTTGAGACAGAATGTTTAAAGATTTCATTTCCAGATATATTAAAAATATATATTTTATATATATATTACACAAGATAGGATGCTGCGGCCTCCAATTCCTTAGGTATAGTTTGCTATACAGTATCTCTATTTATTACATGGCTTTGTTGAATACTCGATTCTGATTGGTCAATCACAGCGTTCTACGGTCTGTTATTTCTTTATAGCAGACCGTTGCTATGTATAACAGACCGTTGCTATGGGCGCAGTTTTGATGTCGGACTCTGGCGGACCGTTTTTGTGTCAAATTATTGATTTCTTAAGTAAGTAACCGTGTAATAAGTGGGATAATGTACAGCTAGCGGGTCATTGTTGTGAAAGAAACACCTTCAGGGCAATGAGAGACCCCTCCGCTTCGGGGTTTCTTTCACAGCAATGACCGACTCGCTGTACATCATCCTTTACTTATTCTTGTGTATTTCTGTCCTGGAAATACACTGTATGGAACACCAAACTTCAGAAAAAAGTAAGTATTTCCGGCTTGGTCCAGAGATGTTCTGCTCCAAATTGTGTGACGATTGCTCATAATGTGTAAGAGGAGTGGCAAAATATCAATAGCAATACACCCGCCAAGTATGAAGTAGATCGGATGAGCAGTTCTCGAAATGCGCGAAGGACATGACCGACAGAGATTCCTTGCTTTATAGTTCATTCATTCATTTACTCAGTTCAGTGCAACTGATGCTGACACCCCTACTGTGTATTCGGGGGCTTTCAGGTTCACAGGCCACACAGAAAGCGGGGATTCCAGGGGGTTTTCCCCTCAGCTTCCTACCTCCACGGTTGAGGTGAACAGCGGAGACAGGACTGTGTGGGAAGCATTTATCTCATTCAGAGTAATAGAGCAAGTTATGGGTGATATGCAGGAGAGCTCCTGAATGGGAGATCATGTCTTGAACCTGATCAGATGAAGGATAAATAATGTAGTTCTTGTTCCGTCTGTCATATTATTTTTGTGGAGCTGTAAGATGTAGGAAAGTAAGCAACTGTGGATCAGACAAAACACCATGTAGTGATATAATCTGTATTTTCTCTGGTACTTCAAATAATACTCAGGTGTTTTTTTTGTATTTTTATGTCTTTTGTCACGGTGAGATGAACATGAACAGATGAGTAAAATGATAAAGTTCCAGTTCACTCTGCAACAGATTGTTGGTTGTGTGCGTAGTAAGTCACATATCTTTTCTGTTAAGCTCTTTGGAACTCAGATATAGATCTTTTTCTGAGCCGGAACAACGTGATGATGGCGTTTGGATTCAGAGAAAAACCAGAGGGAGTTTCATCCTTTATTTGATATTCAGGGACATAGACATGGATTGATATCAGTTGAAAAAGATCTGCACGAATTACTCGGATTAATAAACCATGCACATGGATTGGGATCAACAAGTCAAATCAAATGACAAATTCCGACACATGTTTTGTTTCCTGATCTGACACACTTACCAATGGTGGTGTCAGTTGGGAGGAGGATGAACTACTTAAAACTATATTTCCTATTAATATAGGTTGTAATTAGGCTCTCATAAGGCCTTTATGGCACGTTTCCACCAAGCAGTCCAGTTCTGTTCGGTTCGTTACACATTAGAAGGGTTATTTTTGTGTTTCCATTAGCAAAAGTTGTGGATGGTATCCATAGAACCACTGTACAATTGACAAAGTGCAGACGTTTCTCTGCCATTGAAATTATTCAGCGAGTTTCCCGTTGAAGATGCTGTCACGGCAGTTTTATTCTCCACCGCTATGGGGATCAGCTGAGAATCCCAGCTACACTGATGGGGTACTATCTGCAATGGAAACACGGCATAGAGAAAAAGACCTCCTACCAAGAGTGAGTCGAGTCAAGCAGAGCCGTACCATAACAGCGGAAACACAGCTTTACACACTGGGGGCGTGATGAATACAACACGAAAATGCGAAATGCTCGCCTGCAAATATTATATATGTAAGGCTTTTATTGTGAAAATTAAGAATGGAAGGAGTGGATCTGGTCTGCGCTCACTTTCTTAAGGTTGAAAGGAGTAATAAAGTTTGCCATTTTGGTTTGGACTACGGAGCCTCTGTGGTGTTGTTTCATAGATATAGGCGCAACTCAACTCGTTCCACACAACATGATTGGTTGATGGCTTTATTCGTGGTGTGAAATCTCAGAAAATCGACCCCATACCGAAAAAAGTACTTGCGTTCTGTGTAAAAGTACTCATGACAAAAACAACAGTTTGAAAAACTATATTGATGTGCGAATTAATCACACAAAAAAACGCCCCGCCTGTGTGTAAAGACCTTAACTGGTGATTTTCAACATGAAATACATGTTTGTAACTGGTATTTTATAGTGGATTTAAAAAGATTATATCTTATTCATTGTCTGTGTTGTGCATGTTATTTGACAGACAGTCACTTTCCCCTGTGGCTGGATTACTAAAAGCTGATCCCCAAGTGTTGTGAACGCCGTTCTTGGCATGATGTGAAAAACTCTGCTGTCACAGCATTTTATCAGTTACACTTGTGACAACACGTTTTAATGCTGGTTGATGGATGTCAAAATCAGACGCCAAAGAACGGGTTTATTTATCTTCAGTTAAATAAACAAAACTATAAAATTCTAATTGTTGAAAGATGTTCTTAAGTCGTGTTGCCACACTGTTCATCATCTTGGAAGGAGCTGATCTGTTCTTTCTCTAATGGGCTCATTAATCGCTCCTCCAAGTGTCAGTCTGACAGTCGATCTCCCCCTCTGGCTAATTTCCTGAGAGGTGTTAGCCAACTCGGAGTAATGCTGAATCACTTGGACTAAACACCGTCATTACTGCCATCCCAGGACATGATCAAGGAGCGTGGGTTGGACTGGGAATGCACTCCTGTGTGTGTGTGTGTAAAGTAATGTATGAGTGCCATTAGGAAAGCCAGAGGTAGGAATTCTGGCACAGCATGGGGCTGGGTGTTGGCTAGACTCGAGCCAGTCTGGGGATACCTGGATGAAGAGAGGTGCAACTCATAAAAAAAAAACAAGGTTTCCAGGCTCACCACAATACTTTGCGTCAGGAACAAAATGACAATGATGCATTTCAATATTGAAAATGTCCAAGCTGTGTTTATGAATATATAGTTTGAACTAATAGCCATATTCAAATCCGCTTTGACATGAATTCACCTAATACAATCTTGACTAATTCATGTGAGAATTAGTGCTCAGAGGGGCAGGAATTTTAATTGAAAGGGACCGTTTGAGAGAAAGAGGTATTTAAATTGAAATGGCAGAGTAATTATAGCTTAGAGTAAAGGGCATTTACTCACCTGGTACGACCTGCTTAAAGGCGTTTTGTTTTTTTTAATGACGTTGAGTGATTGTGAAGTGAAAGAACTTCTCCTTGGGGAATTACACGCTATACAAAATCACGTAAGGAATCACGTGGAAGATGAGTGCCAAGATGGGAACTGTCTTGACACTGATTTAAAGAATGAATCAAGCTACTAGGCTGTAGGGATGGGACGATTCACCTATCTCCAGATTCTATACTATACTATAACGATACTTGGGTACCGATTCTATATGTATTACGATTTGATAATACGATTTATTGCAATTTTTGTTGGCTTTTTTAACACTAGACCATGGGGAAAAAGTTGAATCATACACTTCTAGGGACTTTTACTTTGAAAAATATCAAAATGAATACAGTAAGAATGTTTGATTTTCAGCATGTATGTAGTATGTTTCTATATAAGGATGACATTACCCAGGTTATAACTCAGGTTGCTTGCTACTGTTGCACCTAGTGCTTGCTCATGGGGAATCTCTGGTTGAGTCTCTAAAAATGATATGTGTGTGTATATATATATATATCATATGTCATGTTACTCAGACTACAACAATAAAAGCGGTAACTTCTTTCTACCTCCTCATAGACCCAAATGAAGCAAATATATCGATTCTGGTATGAAAAATCAATTTCAAAATCGGGGAAAAAAAATGATGAATCGGTAAATACATTTTTTTTTTCATCCCTACTAGGCTGTACAAAATTCAAATATTTTCTTGTTTTAGCCGGGGTTTTTTTTTTTTTAATTGATGGATATTACTTTGGCATTGAAATAAGAACTTTATTGCATGTTGGCTTTAGGCAACACCTGCTATTCCCTCTTGCATCAGACATTCAGATGAAAAACCCTCAGGAGATTGTAGTTAAAATTCGCAGGTAAAGGATGTTGTTGCATCATACTGTACTGTATGTGGTAATGCGGTGAGTGGGTGCAGAGAAAAATGCAGCCTGGTCAGAGAAGCAGGTTTGTAACATCATAGAGTCGGATTTAGACATCAATAATTTTGTGGAAATGCAAATCAAACTGCTTCTTTGGAAACCCACAGCGTTCCACCTGTCATTATAGTTGTATGATGCATTTGGGCTCAGGCTGCGACAAGCTAGTTGTACAGTTTAGTAGAAGAAGGAGACAGAGGGCTCCGACCTGGTTTGATTCTTATCAGTGATGGGGCTGTCACACAGAGGATGATACCCTCAGGGTTCTCCCGCTTTCCTCATCCTAATGGCTTTACTGTATGTGCCAAGGTATTTTGTCTTTTCCTGTTTCAGTGTTGCCTCAGCATGGGAAAGAAAATGAAATAATGTTGGCCTTTTCATTTGAATCATGGGTTAATGAAACAAATGGAGTGATGCAAGATGACAAAATCTCACTCACTGCAATACTTTTATTTATATTTATATATATATATATATATATATATATATATTTTGTAATACATGCAGCTAGAATAGGGGCGGACAGAAACTCCCTGTTTGCAATATATATATATATATATATATATATACATATATATATATATATATATATATGTGTATAACTTACAGCAAATATATAGGTCTAGGGATTCAAAGGTTTATTTGTCACATACAGAAGTAATATGTGTAAAAAGAAGTAGAAAGAAAAAAAGAAGTAAATCAATAAAAATAAATCAGGATTATAAGATATGATTGTTATAAGATGTAAAATATAGTACCTTTTATATTCTTTCATTGTGAAAGTTCAATGAAATTGACCATTTGCTAAACTCCTCACTTGGCATTGATTGTAATCGTTGCTTAGCAACCGTATAGGGCACGCCTGGCCAAGTTACGTAATGTAGTGAGAGCGATACTCACTCAGTGTCTTTATATTTGGGCTAACCTTTACACTTCAGGTAACTTAAACGTGAAAGGCTCTCTCAAGAGCCAGTGTTTGGTTTGTCCGTTCTCGGCTACTGTAGAAACATGGCGGTGCAACATGGCTTTTGTCTACTTCTGTCTGAGATCAAGAGCTGATTGTTTCAAAAATGACTATGAATTGAGTGTTAATTTTGTCACCGTTATCATTATAAAAACTGCAGAAGTGCAGTGTGACTACAGAAAACTTGACAGCCGCAGCAACTGCAACTTGGTGATCAGCAATTTTTCCCGTATCTACACAAATATATATACAAATACAAGTCACTTTGGCCACGTTGTTGCCCTCCCTGCTGCTAATCTACATTTTTTGTTAATGGTGTAAATGAATGTGTTGTGCCCTTTAATCCACTCTCCTCGAGTGATTAGGTACAGCGAGTTCAACCTGATAGTAACGATGACAAAAAGCAGGAAGGGTGAAGGCATTTAATGTCATGCATGGTGGGGAGAGAAAAACGTTTATGACGCTGGTGTGATCTTTTAGCTTCAGCCAAGAGCCACAAAACTCAGGAAGTGTCAAGAACCACGCCAAAGTCGAACTTCGGCTCGTCTCTGCGCTAAGAATTTCCAGCCTTTGAGAGCTACAGTACCGGCCTCGCCCAGTGTACTGTACCCAAAACTGTACTCATTTAGAAAATATGTCCAGCTCAATCCGTCTTCATAAGCAGCTAATTACAGTGTACTAGGACAACTAGTATTTAGCATTGTTGTGTTTGCACTTGTTATCCCTCCACACTTTTGTCATTTTTCTCTTTACAGATGAACGGTGTACAGTTTCTTTTTAAAATCATCATCATATAAAAGGCCAGAACTTTAAGCTTTGACATATACGGCCTTTAATTGTGTCAAAACCCTGTAGGGGGAATTGTCTTTTCTTGTCTACAATGAGGTCAAAGGTCAGGGTCAGCTACAGAGCAGCGGCCCTGGAGCTGTTAGCGGAGGACAGGTCAACAGGGTGAATGCTGGCTGTGATGAGAGTCTTGTGATTGGATGGTGTCAGAGTTTCGTCCCACCTGTGCCCCCGACTCAACCTACACTGCATGTTCGTGACAGTACAGATAACTGACACAGTGATTTTCAACGACCTGTTAGCGCTAACTCAACATGACCTGTTGGACACCCGAGCTGAGCTTTGTTCTGTCATGCTGCAGCTTCCAGCGGGATTAACACCCATCCATACCTATAGACACACACACTGACATGTATACACTTATAGGATGCAGTAACATACAGTACATACAGTACATATCCAAATACACACAAATGGACAAACTTATGTGCACAAATTTTCACTTATGAAATTTCATATATTTACACACACCTAGACACACAGCTGCACCTCACACGCACATCTATATAATGAAAATACATATGGACACACAAACCTGCATGCACATACTGTACATTCTCACACACATACACTTTGCTAAGTACACACATAGAGGACCCTGCCCTCTCATATTGACACTATTTACTGTATATTGTTACAGTTATAAACTCACTGTTACTTTAGCACTTCTTCACGCACCTTGATCCCCACATGAGAGATTACTGCCAGCGTTTGCTGTTGATCTTGCGCTGTCTTTCTCAGTAATGAATGACAAGCTGGCTGACGCATCCTAAGTCGTAGCCTCTTTGTTATCGTTAGGTGTGTACAGTATATACAATAAGGCAAATGTGGAGGGACAAGTTTGGGCTCAAGTTGTACCTTGGTGCAGGTTGCGGATGGGGGAAGCGTGTGTGTGTGTGTTGATCTGATGCCTGGAATGCCTCTTCTTCCTTCATCCCCACAGAGGTCAACTCACTCACATGTTGAATAGGGGAGTAAGAAAATATAAAAAATATTGAGTATTGCAATATTATGTTTTGTGATACTGTATCAATTCTCAAAAACCCTATTGAATTTTAATTATTCATTTACATGCAAACATTAATTCAGTCAATACTCTATTTACCCCCGCAACAACATAGATAATTAAAAGTCGATAAAGCATTTACTTTAATAAATGCTTTGTCATAAGATTGTGATATAAATTAGCATTTTTGTGTGATTAAAAAACTTCACTTCACTTTGATTCTTCATGCTTCACAAAGCAACACATCAACTGCAACAAACATTCACAAAAGCAAAAAAATTCTCAGGAGCGACCTTTTAATTTTTAAATCACCCCCCTTTTTGCATGCCGCTTCACCGAGCACAATGCTTTATTCACCGCAATAAACAAGTCCTGACAGACAGATCGAATGACTGTGTGTATGAGTGTGTGTGTTCTGCCGGTGTGTGTGTTCCCTCTCCTGCAGTGTTATTTGCTGTTATCCCGGGACTCTGAGGGTGTTTGATATTGTCCCCCCGTGGTGCCCTCTTTAGACCCTCTTTAGCTCCTGGTGGAGCGGCCCAAAGGCTAGGCCAAGCCTGTGATTGTAGCCCCCCGCGGTGCTGGGAATGAGGGGCCTGCCTCCCTCCAATTACACCCAACCCAGCCCCATGAAACGCGGGGCTTTACGGCTCTTATCCAATACGAACCCCAGGCAATAGAGGGCAGGGAGAATAGGGCAGCAGCAGGTAGTAATGGTGCTTAAATGGCAACAGGCATTCCACAGTGTGAGGCCTCTCCCACTGCCGGAGACAGGTAGGGCGACAGGTGAGGGATGGATGGTACGGCCACGGAGAGGGTTCACGCACAAGCACACGTGAAAGCAGTCACAGCAAAACATGCCCGTGCATGTACCGGCACACACACATACTGCCCTTTGGGCCAATCACTATTTATATCACAATAAAGGCCATTTTATTTCACCTGAATTATAAATGCATCCATGTTCCTTGCAGATATTCTTGTAGGGAATGTTGGATTCCAGTATCTTAAAGTGACAATCCATCACATTGTCATTTTTAATTTTGATCTCCACCTTTCGCCACAGCATTCAAAAGGAATGGAGATGGATTGGTATGGTAGCAAAGGCCCAGGGGGAAGGTTTGGTCAGGTGCTATTAACATCTGGTGTGAAACACACTTTGACAGGTTGGGTAGAATGGTGCCATCACATACCAGTCATCTCCTTCCCATTGTTCCAGGAGAATTTTACAGCATATTTAAACCAAAAATCTGATAGTAAATTGAGCTGTAGGCCATCCATAAATAACGACTGTGAGTTTTATGGTAGGAGGGACCCCAGGAAAGGGGCTGGCCAGGTATTGTAGCCCCTGCTGTGAAGCCCACTGGGCAGCCCCAGGAAGCACAGCGGTGACAGCACAACCCAACGAAACTGTGACTGTCAGTTATACATTAAAGCTATTGAGATTTTTAGTGTGGTTCCTTTTCGTATGAAATTAGATAAGTTTGAATAAATCTTCTTTGCGCGTTAATGACAATGTGGATAGAATATTTATTTCAGATTAAATTTGTTTGCACAAATCACACAGGAAGATAACTCCTTGAATTCTTCTCTTTGAGCAAACTGCACACTTTTCACATTCTAACCTTTGATTTGTCACTTCCAATTAGATTAACTATTAGAGATCCCACCAAAACTCAAAAAATGTAATGTAATTTGTGTAAATTGGACTAGTTGCATAACAATCTTGCATACTGCACCTTTTAATAAAATAAAATAGCTCAGGCACCATGAAAGATCTCCTAAATCTGCAAATATATTGTAGGGTGTATATATTTAAACCTCCACAAGTCTGGTGAATGCACATAAGGGAAACGGGAGAGAAGATGCGTGGGACATACCAAGGGGAAAGGTGTTGGCCAGGTATGGTTGCCCCTGCTGCTGTAGCCCACTGTGCAGCCCCATGGGGTCAACTAATCGTATCCCATCCCAGTTCACTCCAGTCTCAGGCGTGGGTTTAATTAAACACATTGTTCACATTTTACTAGATATAGTTAAAAGGATCTTCCTGTCCTAAATGGTAACTTGAGCTACATGCCTTCCGTGAATAACGATTGTGATTTTATGGTAGGAGGGACCCCAGGAAAGGGGCTGGACAGGTATCGTAGCCCCCTGCTGTGAAGCCCACTGGGCAGCCCCATGAGGCACAGTAGTGGCAGTAATACCACTGTGACTGTCAGCAATGATTTACACGTCATTACTGGGAAATTTTAATAAAGCATTGTCTCAAAATATGGAAAAAGGTTTATGCATTTGCAGACATTTTGTTGAAACCCTCTGTTGGTCTCTGAGAAATGATAAATAAAACCAACTAAAGATAAATTAAATGCAATTTTAATGAAGATACATGAGGAAAAAGTGAATGGTATAATACCAGTTCACCTGTACAGTGAGTCAACAGGAATCTGACTCACGGACACTGTCCACACCCAAAGAAAGAGAGACTGATAGTCTGCAGTTTGAACTTGTGCGTGACAGCACAGTTTCCCAGTTTAAACCAGTTTAAGCCTGTTACTGGCAGTTTACTTGGACAACTCATCAGATTTCAGGGTGATGAATAATATACTAGGCTTCCACCAGGATGCTCTCCTACACCGTTCGTAGGTGTGCGATTTCCCACGAAATAAATTTGTATGTAATCGTGAACTAGGAAGTATAAAGAGCGCCCAACGCTGTGTAGGGAGGTCGGGGTGGGCAGGTAAAAAAACACCAGACTTTCACCCAGGAGAGCGGTGTTCATACCCCTGTGTGAAACCAGAACGTTGAATACCTTATCACGTAACTTTCTTACGTAAATTACACCACTTCGGGTGTTATTATAACCCAAACCACGATCTTTTCCTAAACCCAATTTGTGCTGGTTCTCAATTTGCATACTTCCATACTTACACTTGCTATTTTGAGTGCATAGGGGTGTTCACACTGAGAAGTATGGCAAAATGCAGTGCACTCTAGGTACCCGGACATTGTACTCAAAACATTCAAAATGTTGTGTGTGGAACACTGGACTACACTGTAGTGGGATAGAAGCCATTATCGGTTTAATTTATCCGTCTGAATTGAATTACTGCCGATACGGCATGATGTCCGTTGCTGACTATCACCAGCTGATCCACAAGCTTCCGGTGAGTGCACAACAGCCATGTGCAATTTGATACCCTGTCGAAATGTACGCACTACACAAGTAAATATATATAATGTACTATATGGAAGTGTACGAACAGAAGTATCCAAAGCCACAGCTAAAGTCGTTTTGTTGCCTAAACCTAACCAAGTCAATCTTTTCCTAAACCTAACTAAGTAGTTTTGTCGCCTAAACCTAACCAAGTCGATCCTAACCAAGTTGTTTCCTGTGAAATCGGAAGTTTATTTTGAAAAGACTGTATGTTCGTAGGAAAATGAACGTAAAATGAGGAATAACTTTTCTTAAGATGCACAAACTGTTGTATGAGGATACGTTACTTCAACATATATATAAAAATGCTATAAAATACATATTTGAAAATAAATATAATCAGTTAAAATATCACATTATTAAATACTTTATTACCTGTTGCATATCTGCACGTACTATATTATAACAATGTCCATAGAGCAAAAACAATCCATCATAGTAAAGCTTTTTCTTTTGAATTTCTCAAAGTTTAGTTTTTTCCACCTCAAGTGTTTTCATATCTGCAACACGTTCTGCATATGAGGCACTTTCTAAATCAGCTGATCCATTTAATGTTCGGCCCCGTCACCACCGACAAACGTAATGGAACTTCCACCGCCATGTAAAACGTATTAGTAACAAAGGGGGCATCAAAGGGAAACTATTGTTTTTCTTTTGCAGCAGAGCCTCTGTTGTTTTTGGCTCGTGATCATCTGCCCCTGTGATCCTTTGCTCCATTTTTTTTTTAATGCCATCTGACCTCCTGGCATCTGATCTACAGTTATGGAAGCTCTTCCTCTCTGCCAGGAATTCAGCGAGGCAATTAACAAAAACTCTCTCTGATGTCTTATCAGAGGCACAAACCTTTCTGTGTGTGTGTGTGTGTGGGTGTGTGTGGAGTCAGAAATGGAAAGAGAGCAGTGGTATTATTATAAAGGTTATGGTGTGGTTGCAGAAACACTAACAGTTATTTTGTCCATCAAGCGAAACTGTGTTTATAAATCTATGAACTAATTGTGCTAATAAACTAAAATGTAACAAGGTAACATCAGTTTGTTGATGTAAGAGATATAATTCTGGGATGTGTAAACTCAACCTTATCTCGGAATATGTCCGGGTACATGGAAACATTACACGTGTTTCAAAGCATACTTTCACACATAACCATTTAATCACGACCTTTAATGATATATTAATTTCGACATGCATATAAAACATCAAAATCAACAAAAATCTCATGATTTTTATTTAAACTGAAGAATCCCATAAACACAACAATACCGCGTCATCAGGCCAAACACATTCCTATAAAATGTCTTTTATCAGACGTCCAAGTTTGTTTATCTGATAGCATCAGTATGCGCTCCAGACATTTCCTGTTTTTACTGCGAGCTGACCACATTTAAATATGAATAACCCCTGTAATCAAGGTGCATAAACCCCACGGGATTCCCATTGTAAACTGCCCATTTGTGTTCATTGATGTTACAATCACAGTGAAACAACCCTGGTTGTAAACTTTAGATTCTCCTGTCATTTGGAGGTGGCTGCAGCTGTAAAGGTGAACTACGGCACTGCATGTCTTCTTTAATCTGACCTGTATCAGGACGCCTCAGGAAAGTTTCTCAGGCTCCTCCCATCTGACCTGGAAATAATATACAGGAATAAATTATATATTTCTAATAACGCCAATTTCCCCATATAGTGTCGAGCCATGTAAATAGTTTCCAGGTTTTGAGACATGTCTTTGAGATTTCTGCCTCCATCCCACTACAATGGAGGTGAATAATTCACTGTAACGTGTTGGTGCTCTCAGCACGGAAGGTTTTGAGATTTCTGCCTTCAATGGCGGTGAATAGAATTTTGTAAGAGATCACAGCTTTTTTTTTTTTTTAATTCAACATATGTTTCATCTGCATATACAGAGACCAATTTTGAGCCTAATGTGTGCATATTACCTAGTTTAAATATGTGCAAAATAGTGTGGTCAGGCCTATTTTAACTCAGCATCAATCATCCTTGGCCCATGTTAAAATAAATGCATAATGCATAATGCATAATAATTAGCCGTGTGCTTCTATTTGTTGTATTTTCAGAGCAATGGGCCTTCGGAACAATGCACATTTTTTTCAGGATAACTGTCGGACAAGTGGAGTAATCCTTTTGTCAATTTGCCCCTGAGTGTTGTGTTCATCCCATATTGTAGAAAGAAGGAGGTCTAGCTAGTTTTAGTCTGTTTTTCATGGGTCTAGTTGTGGTGATGGAAAATGACCAGACTGTCAAAAGTCACAGCAGCAGGTAGTCCTTTAACCTCAGCACTCTGTACATCACCCTGTGATCCAAGTCATGACACAGCGTGCACACATGCGGAACAACTAACATCGACCGCAGCTTGTTAACTGACTGACTCATAAAAATTTTAGTGATATAACTCAGCATTCGTACCCGCCCACAGAAATGTTGTATCAAATTACCTGTGCTGACGTCAGTGAGAACCAAAAATTCAATCCCCCTGGAGAACACTAACGGCAGAAAAAAAAAAAATACATTCTAAATCCCTTCTTTTTGATGATTACAATTATGACCAAACAAGTACACAAGTCAAAACAAAACACCCTCAATATACAGTATATACTGATTTTTTCGCAAAACTGTGTTTTAATATCAGTTTGACTTCAAGAAATTATTTTTAAAAAAAATTCCGTGTCCTATGACTTCACTTTCTGCCAACTTTCAATAAAATCTGTTTCCAGCTTTTTGAGATATCCTGCTTCCTAAGAAACAACAACAAAAGGCAGAGGTTTAATAAAACTGCTTTGGGAATAATATATATTTGAGAAATCTGTACGTATTGTATGTGAGCACACATTAACAGTTGAATGGACGGGTAGTAAAGAGCGTGTAATCGGACCTCTGGGCATAAAAAGAGTAAAGCTATAAACTAGCATCCCACTGTTTTCGGTGGAGTCGACTTCCCTCCACTTACCAGGTGAGTTGAGGTGGGGCGCTGGCACCCTTGCTGGGCTCAGGTGTGTCCAGGACGGGTGGACAGCATCAAACCTGCCCCCCCGTGGAGCCTGGAGACCAGTGTGTTTCCGCCCCTCACCCTCTGTGTCTCTCTTTCTCGCGCCATTCTCATATTGATTTAAAGAATACCATGTTGTAAAGTTCAGTTTTCTCAGTCAATCTTGTTACTTCATTTGAGTTTCCTTTTGCCAAAAATGTTTTCAATTTATTTGAAACAAGTAGTAAAATTTAATGTCTGCATGCATCCAAAGATCAGTATGTTGAAATTTTCCACTAAACCTCTTCATCAAACGAGATTCAAGTATTTGGGCGTCCACGTTCTAGGGAAAGTGCGCACAATAAAGTTACGCAAACGTTTTCCTTTTAACAAACTGACTCCCACACATGTGCGTCCGTACAGTGAACATACGTAGATGTAACCGAGCCGCCTGTTAGTCATGTGTGTAGTCTTGAGCTCCAAGAGTGGTTCGTCCTGTTGCAAGTCAAACATTGATTCATGGGAATCCTCAAAGGAAGTACAAATATGTCCTTAGATCAGTTAGCTTTGCACAGGCACACGCTCAAACTGTAGAATGTATATTCTCAATTAAAGGCCGATAATAAGAAGGGGCATGGGGCAAACAATCACTGAGGAGGGGGGGAATGACCCCTACTCTAATAGCTCACAAGGACACTTTAGCATGAGGTACATTTCCACAGACATATATTAATTTGTGTGGGAGGAAGAGATACACACCCAGTAAGATGTACTTCTATAGCCCATTTAAAAAAATAAAGGCTTGTTTCTCTCTGCAGGTGTGGTAAATAAATGGGAATTTATGGTATTTCCTTCATATCTCCAAGAGTGAATCATTAGAAATGATTTTGGCCATTATATTCATGTTTTTGCAGTAGAAATCTCCACGATGAGTGTAACCAAGCAACTCATCTTGTACAGACAAGTTCTCAAATACGTTAAAGGGATTCGGCTGTTTTGAAGTGGGGTTGTTGAGGTACTTTTCCATAGTCCGTATATAGAGTGCTGCAGGAATGAATCCTAAAACCCAGAAATGAGTTAGCATTTTAGCACGTCATACATTTACACTTCATAAATCATAAAAGTGGTGTTCATTTGTGGAGATTATCTTGCTGAACAAAATGTGTAAGTGTCGTAAACTTGTGTTTGACACAGAGTTTCTGCAATAATCCAAAACCCAATGTAAAAATACCATTGGCTTTTTGTTGAGGGAACCAGGGCGATGCTAACTTCCTGGTTGGCCTAGAAAAATACGTCATCCCTGGAGCACTCTATTACCTACAGTGGATGACGGTTGTCGCACTCCCAGCTTGGAGAAACAATTTGTTTTTTTAAAGGGTTAGTTCGGATTCACCAAAGTCACTCAATCAAACTAACTGATCGAGGCGGCGGTAGACCAGCAGGGTCTATTCTGCAATGTAAATTTTTTTTTTTTTCCAATAGAGTCTGGTTGCTTTGGCGAGAACATAGATCATTTCTTCAGTTCCCCGTCGGAAACATAGATTGTATAGCTGTCTCACGGCAAGGTTAAAGCTGAAATAGGCGAGATTGGAGCAAATATGATTAAAAAAAGTTATTTCCATAAAAAGGTCGCTATATCGTGACAGTAGGACATGAAACGGGTAACCTGAAAAAAATCATGTGCCTCTGTGTCCTCCGGTGCTCCTAACGGCATCTGCAAGATTTCACAGACCAGAGGAAAACAAGCAGTAAGAGCTGATCTGAGGTCTGCTGTCTACGAGAGCCGGCTGTCAATCACTCGCGAACTCCGGCCAAACGGTCAAACTAGGCAGCGCTGATCAAATATGAATCAATATTCTGTTTTCAGAATCATCTTGTAGTGCACGGTTTAGCTGTAAAATGAGAAAATTTGTGATGCCGCCGCCATTGTGAAATCTGGTGTGTGAACGACAAGTTCCGGTCACATGGCCAGAGCACAGCCAATAGGAACGGAGGTGCAGAAGTCTAGTTTTATCTCCGAACACTTGAATTACAATACGCTGAAAGGTTATTATGGAATTTTTGCCCAATGATACCAAAAATATTCTGCCTACTGGGCCTTTATTTTAGGTGGTAAATGGACTTGCATTTACATAGCACCTTTCTAGTCTTTCGACCACTCGAAGCGCTTTACACTACGTGTCAATATTCACCCATTTGAACACACATATATACATTGGCTGCCATGCAAGGGGCCGACCTGCCCCTCAGGATCTACTCTAAATATTAATTTTGACAACTTTTAAACAACCTCTAGTAACCTCGGCACCTCAGTGCCAGGTTGCATAAATGTTTTATCGGTTGGTTGCACACACTAGCCGCTAAAGAGTTTCCTTCGAAAATTGACGGTAGCTGACAATCTAGCAGTTTACCGTAACACTCAGAAAAATACATTGTGCTTAACACATCAACGTCCACTGACGCGGCTCAGACTCAGTCAAACAGAATACAACAATTTATCATGTTTTATACTTATGGGTCATTTGTTTCATACATCTCTACACCCTGCAGAGTGAATAATGACCAATGGAAATGTCTGTGTATATCAGCTACCTATTTTTTTATCTATACCCGGGCTTCACTGAGCGTGTGCAGAATGACCTCTGGACCCCGTCATGGGTGTAAGAGTCACGTTCGAGTGGTTGTTTGTGCCATCAGAGAGCTCAGCGAGGTGACACTGGGCTGTGAACTCGAGACCTGACGTGAACTCTGTCAACTTCCTCTTTCCGGTGAGAGTTGACTGGACGGGAACTCCTTCATCACTCAGCCGAAATGATTTTCCATGGAAGAGAGTGATGATGAAACACACACCACACACACACACACGCACACACACACACACACACGCATACACACACACACAAAATGCACTGGGTGTAGTCAACATTATTATTGCATCAAACTACATTCCCCTTCATCACAGACAGTCAAGCTAAACTGGTGAACATGTGCTTTGCAGACAGATGCGGTCCGGTTATTCCGCTGACTCTTAGCACGTTAAACCTCCATCTCTACCTTTACTGGGATAACGTCGCTCAGTTTTCCCTCGCCACACTTAAATACACAGCCTGTGTTTTAAAATGTACCCAAACATTTTTGTAAAGCTTTGTAGGGTGAAAACTCCAAAAGAGAGGCATTCATCGGTTTTAAAACTCAGTCAATCCTTTTAATATTGTCCAATAGGGCTCTGTGATAATTCAATTATTTTGTTTATTGGCTTTCAGGCAGCGGTGAAAAGTACCTAAGTTTCTGGTTAAGTACTTACTAGCAGGAAGTACTTAAATACAGTGTTTGAGGTGGAACAGAAAGTGCAAGTACTCCTCTTATTCACATATTGGCGTGTGTATCTGTCAGTATCAGCAATCTCTTGCTCTTATTTATTATTTCTTTAAGCCTGTTATAAAGTCAGTCATAATCAGTTGTGATTTATTGATATATCATTATACTTTGCGAGGCATCTTCTATAGTAGGCCTATAATACTCAAATAATATTCCAACTGGAACATTATAGGGTTAAGGTGTTGTGTTTAGTGTTCATAGTTAAAGGGCTTTCCTGTGTTATTCATACCTTATAGTCAGGTATCATTCAGGTTTAAGGAGTTTTAGTGAATAAAAGATACTGGGAGATATTGGATTATGGGCTCCTCCCCCAAAGAAAATGTTTTTTGATTCAAAACTAAGCAATTTTTACATCATTTTGGACCATTATTATTATTACTAGTTACATTTTTATTTTACTATTTACACATATCGCAGCCTTCGTCCGAACTGAAACTGATTTGAAATCATATTCTATAAATCAAATATTTTAAGTAATGTTTCATGAATTATATTTGTTGACAAATAAAAGAAGTTATGACAAACAGTTCACGGATTATTTTACAAAAAAGGACGTGAACATCGATAAACTACAGCACCCTTGAATTATTTTAATAATAATCTAATAATGACCAGTGATTTTTGAATAGTATTTTTGCTTTGAATGCACAGCCGTAATATGGAGAGGGCAGAAAAGAGTACTGGCAGCTTGTGAGATTTTGTGAGAATTTTTTTCCAGTTTGTTCCTTTGTTCATGTTTCCACCAAGCAGTCCAGTCAAGTCTAGTTCAGTTCGTTACACATTACAACGGCTATTTTTCGTGTTTCCATTAGCAAAAGTTGTGGATGGTACCAATAGAACCGCTCCCTTCTTGGCACTACCTCGGTCGATGTTCCAAGCGAGCTGAGCCGATACTAGAAGTTGGAGTTAAAACACTGCAGACTACTACTAGCTCATTAGCGTGGCACGGGACATCCTGTACTACGAACCTGCCGTTTAAATAGCCAAGTTACCGTCAGTAGCATCCAAAACTGGGCCATGACCTTGCTCCACTCCCTGCAGAAGACTCACAATGACAGAGTATTATTAAGTAGTATATAATTATTAAGTATATAAAGTTGTTAAAATGAGCTGCACCTTTACCTTTGTGGGCAGCTGTGGCTCAGAGGGTAGAGCAGGTCTTCCACCAATCAGAGGGTTGATGGGTTCGATCCCCGACTGCTCCGGGTCACATGTCGATGTGTCCTTGAGCGAGACACTTCACCCCAAATGCTCCCGGAGGCATAGCCAGAATGAGTGTTTAAATTAGATGCCGTTGGGCAAAGTTGGCACCCTAGCAGCCTCTGCCATCAGTGTGTGAATGGGCGTGTGTGAATGCTGGCATGAAGTGTAAAGCGCTTTGAGTGGTTGGAAGACTAGAAAAGTGCTGCATAAATGCAAGTCCATTTACCAGCTGCAACTTTTAAGTGAGGAACCAATTAATGCATCAAAAAATATAACCCAATAATATATAACATAATATATATTATTCTGAAATGGGCCATTCTGCATAATGAGTACTTTTACTTCTGGTATTTTGATTCTAGCCTAATACTTTTGGACTTTTTTTAACATTTTGAAGGCATTTACTTGTAACAGAGTATTTTTACACGGCGGAATTACTTTTACTTAAGTAAAAGATCGGAGTACTTCTTCCACCACTGTGCTCAAAACAATTTAATCATTTGGTTGTCACAGTCATAATTTCACAAAGCATGGTAAACGAGACAGAGCCTGTGTTTTCTTCTTCAATAAACAAACTCCAATATAAAGTTTTCAAGTGAATGGGCGCCATTCCAGAGTCCAGTATCCAGTTCTTGTAATACTGTACATCCATGAAGCAACCCCACAAGTATATTTGAATCACATTTTGATTCAAATATTGCTAAATCATCCAACGGAGCCCATCCCTCGTCAAAACTGAGACAAAGAAACAAATACAATCATGTGCAAAAATACTTGTTTTACTCATATTTGAAGCGTTTGGTCTCATGTAATTTAGCAAATTGAAGATCAAAATTGGATTTCTGTATAGAAATACTGTGGAAAAATCATAGTATTTTTATTTTCTGCTAATCAAAAGAACCAATGTTCAGTCTACCATTATTTACTATCTACTGGAAAAACTGAAACATCTCTGCTCATCTCACTGATCACATGTAAATACAGTAATTATAGTGTCAGGATACTTAATCTACGGTATACGGTGAATTCAAATCTCATTTCTTTTGAAGATTTTAAAATATTATACACATACATTTTGAGTGCTACTTGGAATAGTTTTTCTTGATGTGTTACCTCTGTTCTGTGTATGTAAATTGTGTTTGTTGTAATAATGATTTCAACCACATCAGCCATCCCTATCACCTTCATAAATGCACTCTTCATCAGTCCATCTCAGTTCCAACAAAAAAAACAAAAAACATATAATATTGGTGAAACATATGAATGAATACAAGCCTTCACTGTCGATGATAAAATGATGGAACAATCCGTACTGATTTAGCCTATTCATTGTTACTCCAGCCCAGAGGTCATGCTTTGTGTGTGTGTAGACACTGCAGTTGCATTCACGTACACACAACAGCCTCAGGTGTGCAACACAGATAATAACACAAGCGAAGACTACCCGGACTCACATTTGCCCCTTTAATCAATGGGATTTAATGACTGTATTATTCCGTCCTTCTCATGATAACCATTCATATGTATCACCATGTGTTTTGTTAGCGTACAGCGTCCCCGTTATTTAATGAAGTGCTTCCATCCGTCGGCTTATTTGCGGGAGAGTGAAGCGCTTGTACGAAAGGTACCTGGGTGCAAAACTCTCAGGGAAATTACAGTCTGAATGGATTTTTGTCCGGCTTGTTTTCATCCGAGCTGCAGCTGGACATGAGAATGTAAAGCATATGTTTTGTTTAGAAAATTGCCCTGCGAAGGACAAGAGGTCCAATTAGAGAGACGGCAGTTGGCCGACTGTCTCACAACACAACAAGAGATTTTATGTGAGAATCCTTGTGATAATTCTCACACGCTATTTTTTTTTTTTTTTTTTTACATTTTAATTTTGTTCAGGTAAAAGCTGCAGATTTCGTACATGAAGTACTGAACAGAACCTTATGATTATCAAACTTTTTTGCGGAACATGCTCTTCCGTGCTCATTCACAAACAGTTGTACTAGACCAGCAAGTTGCTTGTCAGGCTGCAAATTAAGGAAATAAGTAAGAAACAATAATATATAATATGCAGGTTTAAAAAGCTGAATAGCTTTATTTCTGAAGAGCTTTGTACAGAAAGTACAGTATGCCCATCATTAAAGGGGAGCTACTCCAATTTTCAAAATTCATACATGTTATTCCCATGGTCTAAGACAGTCCAAAAAATAGTAAACATGAATAACACACTTTATACCCTATGACATCACAAGTGACTTACTTCTCTGGTTTCTGGCTTTGAGAGAGAGGAGCTCATGTTCACACTGAACCTTCCTAGACCATGGAAATAACATATTGGAATTCTACATTGAGGTGGTGTTCCCCTTTAAGACACTAAAAACAGACGTTTAAAGTTGAGGTGAAAAAGCGGATAAAGAAATGTAATTTACCTGCAGGCCCACTGCAGCGGCTCACATGCTATTGACACATGAATTCATTTATCAAGAACATATCATGTCATATTATACTGCTTTGGGGTTTTTTAACGGTTTTTAACTGTCAATGAAACTTGTGAACTTCAGTGAAGTGAACGAATGCCAAAAGAAATGAATGAAAAATGTCTGGAGGACTTTTATTGTGAAACAGAAGGAGAAAGGTATAGACTGCATAATCGACACATTAACACAGCAAAAGAGGAACAGACCAGAAAACAAAATGTTATCAAAATATAGTAGCAAGAGAATGTCTGTCTCTAATAAGCAAACAAAAAGCCTGACCTGAGTCCGTCTTGAATTAAATAACCTCGGTACTAGGTTTGGGTAAGGTTTTGTTGTTTTAAATGCCTGAGACCACAAGTAATAAATAAAATAGATTTATATGTTTTTTGCTAGTCTTAGAGACTTTAACTTTCTAATTAAATGTATTTTCTTTTGGAAACATTCAGTTTTTATTGTACTTATGTACTAAAATGTTGGCATGCTTCATTTTTATCTTGCTCTTCACATCTTTTGGCTCTGAGCCATTCTGAAACACCGTCCTTAAACGCTTAAACGCTACTAGGGCTCTCCCAATCCTTGTTCCTTGTGATTGACAGCTAAAACCACAATATCACTAGATATTTCACATGCTTGGCAGTAATGTTAGCTTACGTGTCCAATAGGTATTTGCCAAGTACGGGATCCGTTTTGATACCCAAAACCAAACGAAGGTCCCTCCATGAATCGAAGGCCCAACTGATGTTGATCCTAGTCTTCCCCCAGACATTGGTCATGTTCCTGTTTTGCAAGACGGGCTTCACGAGATGTAACTTAGGTTTTTTTTTGTGCTTCTGTGGAGGTTTGTGTTGGAGTCTGAGTTGTGGTGGGGGCTGGTCTTTTGTTGGCGTTAGTTGACTCCATTTCTAACCAAACGTTGGCTATCGTTGCATACTGTTAGCCCTGTAGCAGAGCTGAAGAAAGTGACGTCACATCCGTTGGATTGTCCCAGAAAAAACGTCCCGCATTCTTCACATAAAAAAGTAGTCTACAGGCTGATGGATGAAACCCAGAAAGTTGCAAAAAACGTACATACAGTCCCTTTAAATCCAGATATGTTTATTATCTGAGATGCTCTACATTAAGGGAGTATTGCTTGTTCTACAACTTCCTATATAAGGGTTAAGGATACACGGGATAGCCGTGACTCAGATGTCCTAAAGTATAAATAGTGTCTGTGGACTTGCACCGTCATGCATGTTAGCCTGTAAATGTCCAAGCTCTTTTCTGTGTTGACATCACGAGAGAACAGGATCACGTGCTCATTTGATTGGCAGCAACATTCCTGGATACAGTAGTCAGAGATTATACTGTCATTCTTGTAAGTCAGCAGCTTAACAGAGTTGCTTCCAGTATGTTCTCTGAAAGTCAAACTGGGAAACAACTGTAGCATGCTGTGTGACTTCTGAATAAGTTATTCATTGTTACAGCATATGATGTTCCAGAGCAGCATACTTTTGAAATTAGTTTGTGCTTTTTAACTGCATTGCTGTTAAAGACACTAATTCCTGTGCAAACAAGACTAAAGGTGCTTTCACACCAAACCTGTTTGGTGCGTTTATAACAAATTAAAGTCTGTCTTCCCGGTTAGTACGGTTCATTTGGGCTGGTGTCAAAACTGCCGGTGCGGACCAAACAACCAAACGGAGTCCGCTTTAAAAGGTGGCCGTGGTTCGTTTGTGGTCTGAAAGCAAACAAACCAACCACAGGATTTTATGATAGCAGATATGTGATTTTTAGCATGATTTTTAAAAGCTAAACTGCTAATAAATCCATCTGTTGATCGTGAAATCTGTTCAGGAAGCGATCTTATTATTGATCTGTATAAGGCCACGTCAGTTCATTAAGCCCATTACACAGTGTGACAGCGATCCCACAGTAATACGCCTCGAATCATCACTGTCTCTGTTAGTCATTATTCATAACATGCGGTCGATTTGCAGTCTAATAATACTTATTATTTCTTCATGACACCAAAGAATATAAATATAGACATCAGAGGCATTAAAGTGCTGCATAAACCGTAATTTGATTTCTACACGCGAGTCCTGATGGTGCAGGATGACAATCACCAAAACTGTCCAATCAACGAGTTACCTGTCCATCTGTATAATTTAGGACTTAAGTAGTGGGGTTACAGTCAGCTTTCACCTGTAAGCTGATTTCTTAAATATCATGTAAAATATATTCTTAAAATTTCTCCTCGAGAATCAAAATTTCTCAGCCATTTATAAATAGAACCAAGTTTCTAATCACACACGTGCATGACGAAGCCTTCAAGCCAGGGAAAGAAAAGCGGAACAGCAGAGTGGGTGCATGAAAAGAAAGATCATTCCACGCGGTGAGGCGTCCCTGTAATGTAGAATAACTCTAAATGTGATTACTGACCTGCTGCATGTATACACAGATTCACAGTATACACTACCAGGTTACTATAGTACATGTAAATGATTACCTGCGTAACCTGGTATCTGTTACGTAACTTGCTTAAACACACTGAATCACAATGCTAATATGCCAATGATGAGCAGGTATATTGTCTACCAGGTTCGCATGCTAACACACATCTTAAGCTGGACATACAGTGTACAATTTTAGCCCGTTTCTGGCCCGAATTTTGAGCCGCAAGACTCATTTTAGAGTCTGACCGAATTTCAGCTTCGTTGGGCGTCGTTTGCCGTGCAGTGTTCAGGGGGGACCGAGGACTGGCGGTCAGATGAATTTCTGACATGTCAGAAATTTTGGTCGGCCGACTACAGGCTCTTGCACAGTTGAAGCATGCTATTTGCGAATTGGTGCTATTATATATATATTTTATGACTTTTCATAACTTTAGTAAATCGTTTTATACTGAAATCAGTTAGTTTCTATAAGAAAAAGTACCATTTTGACATGATGATGGTGCTGAAAGAAATGTCAGGGGGTTACCAAAATGATTACAGTTCATCCTCTGGGGAACATGAATGTCTGAACTTAATTTCATTTCAAATCATTCAACAGCTGTTGAGACATTTCACTCAAAACCATGACAGGGAACCTCATGGTGGCGCTAGAGGCAAAGTCAGGAGATCACCAAATTCTCCAGTGTTCATCCTCCGGGAACTCATGAGTGTCTGGACAAAATTGCGACATCCCATCGATATTTCAATCTGGACCAAAGTGATGGATTGACCGACCGACATTGCCATCCATAGAGCCGCGCTGCTGGCATGTAATGTATCTTAAACAGTCATGTCCTGGGGCTTTAAAGTTTTTACTGGATTTTGTGTGCGTTTGTGTGAATGCACATGCTTTAAAGGACTTTCAAGGAAGTAACCAGACTACTTTAGAGCTTTAGGATTCCTTCACTTCCGATTGGTTTGACATCTGAAAGCATTTTCTTTGATCCCAGGCCTCACCCCCCGAGAATACAGCACAGATGACAGATGATACTGACAGGGAGAGCAGCGCGCTGGAGAATGAGAGGGGAAAGGAGGAAATAACAAAGGGAAGTAAAGAGAGAAAGAGAGTAGGACAGATCATAGTGGTGAAAGAGAAAAATGAAGAGGCGGGGGGGGAGAGATTAAGGAAGTGAGGGGTTACTCTGGAGGGCTTCGGTTACGTAGGTGGAGAATACAAAGTGTCAAGAAAAAAAAGAGGATAGAGAGATCACTCCATCTAAAGAGCTGTGTTTCACTGTCACAGGGCGACAGGTGAGAGGGCCTGGGAGTTAAGAAAGGGGTGTAACACGGATAGAGGATAACATGTCACTGAGGGGTTGTACTCTAAACAAAATAACAATGTAAGGTCAGCACCTTTGCTCAAAGAAGCACTTCCTCAATAATACATTGGGAAACGGTCTTACATAATTTTTTAGTTGCAAAAGTGCAAGAATCATGCTAGTAATGTAAAATTCATGACTTGATATTTCCAAGGAAAGACCGATATATTGGCTATGTCACCACTGACTAATACTTTGGAAATGGACTAAAGAAATACGTACAGGCTACAGTAAAAACTCACAAGATGCGCTACAAACTTGCACTCTGATTTCCAAGCAGGCACTGTCATATTTGTATGAATCTAAGGGAAAGAAATGCAAAACTGCAAGGGCACCAAGGTCACGTCCACCACTATTTTTTGTACGGGATTTGGGGTTTTAGTAAGTTAAGGTGTAATTTACAGTTTACATAAAGGGTTATGCTTGGCAATGTATAACTTACAATAATAATATTAACCCTTTGGCCCCAGTTGACCCAGTTTGCATCAGAAATAGCAGCATTTTGTCAACACCGTGACATCATACAATCAGTGAACTTTTTCCAGTGAAAGCATTACGGAGAAACTTCCATAAATACACCATATGAAACACCATATCTTGCCTAATCATCGCAGTTAGAAGCTATTACTTTTAAGTAGTGTTGTCTGTACATCCATTACTGGAAACTAGGGCTGTCAATTGCTTTAATATATTTAATCACAAATTAATCACACATTTTTTTTATTGGTCAAAATGTACCTTTTTAAAGGGAGATTTGTCAAGTATTTAATACTCTTATCAACTTGGGAGTGGGCATTATGCTTGCTTTATACAAATGTTTTTATATATTTATTATTGGAAATCAATTAACAACTCAAAACAATGACAAATATTGTCCAGAAACCCTCACAGGTACTGCATTTAGCATAAGAAGTATGCTCAAATCATGACATGGCAAACTCAAGCTCAACAGACAACAACAGCTGTCAGTGTGTCAGTGTGCTGACTTGACTATGACTTGCCCTAAAACTGCATGTGATTATCATAAAGTGGGCATGTCTGTAAAGGGGAGACTCGTGGGTACCCACAGAACCCATTTACATTCACATATCTTGAGGTCAAAGGTCAAGGGACCCCTTTGAAAATGGCCTCGCCAGTTTTTCCTCGCCAACCATTTGACCCACCCGTCCACTCCGACCTCCTCCCTACACAGCGTTTGTCGCACTTTATACCTCCTGGTTCATGATTAGGTGGATTAAATACAAATTGATTATGATTTGATTACAGTCCATTACTTTTAGTAGGTACAGCGATGAACGGTGCATGAGAACAGCCTGCACACATTTGAAGATATTTGCCATTTTAAGCCTAGTTCCATTTACTCCTGTCTAGGATTAGTTTTAAGAGCATACAAGATGAAAGGAACAGGTAGTAGATGACACCTTGAATGGGGACGAGGAGTTTAAAAGACATAGCCGGACTGTGTGAGGTGTCCTCTGACTAATTGCCCCTGGCCTCGAGGCATGCGAGGTGTCGAGAAGGCAAAGGTCAAGACTATCCGTCTCAGTAATGGACTCCAATGGATGCTCTGGATAGCATGTTAGCACCTTCTACGCTCTCTGAGAACTAGTACAGGGTGCAGTTGTAGTTTTTCTTCCTTCAACATAAACCTCTTGTTACTGAGCATGCGATGCTAATAGAGTACATGATGGAAACAAACTCCACAGCTCAACTCAGCCAATTATTACTGACACATTTCCTCAGAGGCTTTAAAGTGATTACCTATTAAAGGTGTACGTTTGTGACAGAGCATGTAAAGCAATTACAAATGATCATCCATTCATTGGCAGCCAGGCAATTATGAGCATAGACACTCGGTTAGTACAAGTGTCAATATCCACATTATAATTCTGTCATTGAAATAGTTCCAAAGCCGTTGAGTGACACTGAGTACTTGAAAGAGAAGAACTAGTGTACTGAAAGAGAGACAGAAATGATAGTCAAGTATAGGATCCTCTGAGGATCACACACACACACACACACACACACACATGCGCACACATTAACACTTTTCCTCACAGTCCTGAAAACCAACTGTTCCTGGTTATCCAGTCCTAACACTTGGCCTACAGTTACTGTCTCATCTACATGCACTTAGAAACACACACACACACACACACACAATTTCCCTTAAATAATCCAAAATCAGCTCATCTCATTTTACGATGTGCAACAAACAAAACAACAGCAGTGAAAGGTATGAGGCTTCTGTTACAGTTTGTATTTTACGTGATTGCCTATTCCTGATAATAACCTGTCTGTCGGGGGCAGGTGGGGGGGGGGTATGAGGTTTCCAGTGTGGGTATGAGCTCCCGTAGGAAACCAGTGACTTCCATCTGTCTGGGGAGGGCCCGAGGCGTTAAACCAGAGAAAGGTTCCAGCCACAACAGTTAGCTGTTGTGCCTCTGGGAAGGATTAATGAGGTTGCACCAGCCCGGGGGTGCGTATCACATCTGCGGTATCAGATGCAGCAGATGTGTAATTTTCGGTCGTCACATTTACCTGTCTGCCTCCGTCTGTTTGTGGTGTCTCCTTTTGATGAAACAGACAAACAACTCAACAGGTTTTAAATAAAAACAGACAAAATACTGTAATTTCACAGATAACTCATTAGATCTTGTCAAGGCTTTTCTTTCTGCATGAATATTCATCATGACATACCCACATGGAGTGTTGGTGACAGAGCCTACCTGAGAGGCATGGAAGCATGCTGGATGGTCACCATTCACAAGCTAACATACCAACAAACACTGTCACTCACATTTACGCCTACAGGTCTGTAGAGGGAAAACAAGAACTCTCGCACGTGGCAAACCTGCAGGACAAGCCATGCAGATTTGGCTCCCCTTTCCTATGTCACATGCAGGCTCATTAGAATATACACCGATCAGCCATAACATTTAGACCACTGACAGGTGAAGTGAATAACTTTGATTATCTCGATACAGTGGCGCCTGGCAGCGGGTGGGATATATCAGGCAGCAAGTGAACATTTTGAACTTTGTGTTGGAAGCAGAAAAAATGGGCAAGCGTAAGGATGTGAGCGACTTTGACAAGGGGCCAAGTTGTGACGGCCAGACGACTGGGTCAGAGCATCTCCAAAACTGCAGCTCTTGTGGGATGTTCCCAGTCTGCAGTGGTCAGGACCTACCAAAAGTGGTTCAAGGATGGGAAACCGGTGAACCGGCTACAGGGTCAGACCCAAGGCTCATTGATGCACGTGGGGGGTGAAGGCTGACCCGTGTTGTCCGATCCAATAGAAGAGCTACTGGAGCTCAAACTGTAGTGCATCGCAGTTTGATGCGTATCGGGCTGCGTAGCCGCAGACCGGTCAGGGTGCCCATGCTGTCCTAATGTTATGGCTGATCGGTGAATCACCCACATTTTGAGAACTACCTTTGCAAAGGTGCACCATATTTTTCTCGCAAGCCAGTGAGAGCAGACCGGGCTTTTTAAAGAGACAGGCGCTAAAACGGATCGTTTCAGACAGAGGGGGAATATATTCAGACAGACAGTATGAGGAGAAAAATGTTTGTGTTTGTTTGTGTGCATGTAAACATGTTCTAGTGGAAACCCCAAATACAAGTATGAACCTAAAAATGAGCACGATATTACATGATACTTTAACATAGAAACATTTGTCCAAATGACAGAAAGTCATCACTTTAACAGATAAACATATTTGCCAACCTCGACATCTCAAAAATGGGAGGATTTTGAAACCAAAGTTGGAGGTCTGGGGGTTTCAGAGACTGTGTCCTGCATTCTGGTGGCTTTTAAAGAATGAAAATTGCAAATGAATTATAATTATAAAGTACAGCTCAACAGCAGTTTTATGTTAAATACTTTTAATTTTACTTTTAATTCTCAGGAAGAAATACAAAGTAATTGGCCCCTCTGGTGTGAACTTGTATGAATCTCTGGCATCATCCGTTTTCATTCATTCATTTTCTGCCCCTGCTTGAGTAGGCCTATTTCTTTCTCCTCCATTTCTCACTCACTGAAGGTCCTTTCAGACACAACTCGACAACAGCACCACTCTTGTGTAGGTGTGGTATAGATGGGGCGGCTGTGGCTCAGAGGTTAGAGCAGGTCGTTCGATCCCAGGCTGCTCCGGTCACATGTTAATGTGTCCTTTAGCAAGACACATTGACATAGCCATCGGTGAGTGAATGAGTATTTAGATTAGATGCTGATTAGCAAAGTTGGCACCTTGTATGGCAGCCTCTGTCATGTATGAATGTGTGTGTGAATGTGTGAATGGGTGAATGCTGACATGTAGTGTAAAGCGCTTTGACTGGTTGGAAGACTAGAAAAGCGCTATATAAATGCAAATCCATTTACCATATATAGATGTGATTTACATTGGCAAAATGTTCTGTATGGACAGTGCACCTTCTGCTGCAGTTTGTGCTTCCTAGAGGTCCGGCCTCATTAGAACAATCCAGATATGAAATGATCAAAATGACACAGATAAAAGCTGTAGTCCTCTGTCAGTGTCTACACAGGATGTGTTCAGGCACAGTATTGAGTGTAGTTTTGGCAGTTTCATAATGTTACCGTGGAAACAACCACATCTTGCAGGAGAAGTCATGTTCTACTACTTTTCTTTTTTTTAAATATTTACCTCCACTGTGTAATTTTCCACGTCTAGAATGATAATTGATGGAAGAGATAGGAGAGACGATAGGCTGGAAGCTGCTGTTGTTGTTGTTTATATAAAGTATGTATTTTATTTTCACTCAGTGCTTTTGAAAGAGGTGTATATTTCTTTTCTGCAGTGAATGTGACAGAGGGAGGGAGCGTGTCCAAAATACAGTTCTGTGAAACACTGCTAAACTCAGCATGCCAAGGTGACTCACTTTCATGGCACTGGCTTTTGTCTTTGTCCTTTTTCTCTCTTGACATGTAGCTCGCACCACCCAAGAGTTAGGAACGGCAAATTGTCTGTGGTAGCACTGTACATTCTGCACTGTGCCGTCATAATTTAATAATAATAATAATAATTGAGAACAATTGTTTTATTGTGTGTTTTAATTGGTTTATCTGTTTCACCTTATTTGAATAACTTGGTGCTGTCACCCATCCTACATGTACCTTATCTTTGATTCCCACCACTGCCAGGTTCACAGGAATGCGTGTGAGCGTGCTTAGGTATGTGCCAGACGTGCTCTCTGTGTGTGTGTGTGTGTGTGTGTGTGTGTGTGCGTGCTAATGGTGTAATTAACTGTCGTTTTTTTTTCTCTTCATGTGGTTGCAGCGAGCGATCCTATCAGCAAAACCACAGGCGCCACTTCAGGACACAACCAATAGAATGAAAGAAAACAAATTGAAACGAATAACATCAACAACTGCCAATCTGCTTTTTGGCAAAATGTGTGGTCTGTTCATGAAGGAATAGTGACGGAGTGTACTGGACTGGTGGCTGTTGTGGAAAGTGTGTAGGTGTGTCACATGGATACGGTACATTGCTTACTTTGGACAGACGGTATTTACACTCCCAGTAGTATGTCATATTACTATATATATCACATAACACTTCTAGTCACGTCATGGCCATGAGTCACTTTTCATAAAAAAAACTCTCTTTAGTTCCAGCTTCCTTGATGTGAGATTGTTCATCGGACAAACCAAAAACATTTGGGGCCCTATTTTACGCCCAGCACTAAGCGGCGCTCAGGGCAGCGCAGCTCTCATTGCTAGTTTCAGACCGACGCAGTTGTAATTTTCACACACAGTGCAGATGTTACGTAAGAAGCAAATGGACTTGCGCCCAACTGTGCGCCCATGGGCGTGTTGGTCTGAAAATTAGGTGTGGTCTTGGCGCTGCAGAAAGTCATTGCGCCATTGACCAACAAAAACCTGGCCTGAAGTCACAGTACAGTATGATCCTGCTATTTACAGGGCGCATTATTCAGAAGTAAGATACGCCTACAAAGGCAGGTCACATCAGGACACGCAGCAGCGCTCCTCCTCGGTTAAATAGGTTATCAGTTTGCTCGTATGCAGTCAAATGGAGCTGTTGATGGAAAGAGGATCGGGAGACGCCTGTCGATGGTAGGAAACGGATCTGCTCATGCGCGAAGTGTAAACCCACGAGCAGATCTGTTTTCTCAGCAGAAAACCACTCGCTTTTCCAATTTGCTGAATCCGCCATTTAAACAGCAATGTGCCCGGTGCACCTGCACTTTTTTAAAGGGAATGAGATACTCAGGTTGGTTTGATTCCTGTTATGCCCAAAACACACCTATGATTAATTAACAGACTATATACAACCCCTTTGCCCGTTGCGCCTTACTTTGCGCCCAGATTATGCGCCGCTAAATTAGCAAGAGTGGAGTTGGATAAGCCCTAAATGCACTTGCGCCGTGCACTTTAAACCATCCACGATGGATTGTTTAAACAGTGCCCTTGAAGACATTATCTTGCGCTCTAGGAAAACTACATGATGGCTGTTTATTCAGTATCTTCTGATATTTATTTGTTCCAAGCCTTCTTGATGCAAAGAAAAAAGTATGCCTTTCTAAACAGGGAATCAATTATTTAATAAAAATAAATAAATATACTGCTGGCATTTCACCTGCGTGGTGTGACATACGTGACTCCTCCTCCCCACCCCCTCCTACTCCTATCACCTATCGAGTAACCACGATGGAGCCGATAAGAAAATAGAAACCATCGCCCAACCCTGATAGAAGGCTCTGTCGCCTGTCCCTTTGGATGGTAATAGTTATATATTTTGTTAGGTTGTTGGATTTGCTAAGTGATGCAGAGCTCTGGTGTTGGCTCTAGTTGAATACAGTCACTGGTTCATGTTACTTTTGTAAGGGTGTTGTTAGAGTGCATGATGCAGTGGATTAAACATCAAGCAGCATGTTAAAGTCAAAATGACAAAGCACCAAAACACACATACCTTGTGAGGTATTAAAGGATTCTATTGAACGGATTGGTTATATAACGTTGTTTCAAGGACATCGCTATGCAAGTACTGCTGTGAACACATGTCAACGTCACACCTTTAACCACAAACCGAACTGTCGATCATGTTTGTGTGTAACCAAAACAATTAGGCCTGTCAAAGTACTGTATGACTCAATCACGGTCTGTTTCCATTAAGGTGACAGGTACGTTTACAGAACAACTCAAGTATAAGATCATATCTAATGGGGCTGAATATCACCAAGCTTCTGGAAAAACACGTCAATTTATCATGACTGTGAGAATCAAATGGGAAATTATGCACTGCTTATTTTAGATGCAATACCACAGTTTTAGCGATCATCAATTATCAAAAAACACATCATATGTGAAGAAGAGTTTTCTCATAACTGTTATAAATTTAACAATCACAACTGACAGTATTTATTAAGCTAACTAGGCACAGATATATTTGTCTGTATACAGTACCTATAAATGTGTAACAAGGGTGCTTTTTCAAAACTTTGTTCAAACGTTAAAGTGTTCAGATTCCTCAGATGTGTGTCTTCCAACAGTGTCTACACAGGGTGCGTTCAGGCACAGTATTGGGTGTAGGTCACCACGTTTTGGCAGCCCTCAGAGCCCAACACTCAATCGTGTAGCTATGCACCTTTTCCCCATTAAAATGAATGAGTGTAATGTTCAAGGTTGCCCATTTGACAACCACTTTCAACCCCTTCATACTCATTCATACTTTCATATATTTCCGGCTTTATTCAGACCTTTTCAGATTTTAACATTGGCTTGTATTGTATTGCTTGTATTCTCTCAATGCAGGGCTGTATGTGTGTTTCAAGGCAGGTTTCTTTAGGTTTCCCTCCAGCTAATGAGCTTTAAGGTTAAAATAAATAGATAAACGGAAGTAATATGTAGATTAGAGAAAGTAAATGATTACATAAGTTTAATTAACACATGAAGTCACATCTGACAAGACGAAAAGCTGGCACCTTTTTGTTGTTTGAATGCAAAACTCAGATAATATGCACATTTTCTTTCTCCTTCGAAGCTAAGTTTGTGGAAAAATGACATGTTTATGCTACATAACCACTTCTTGTGGACAATGGTCGGACCCCATGAAGACTAACTGGTGCCATTGGTATCAGCTAATGGGGATCCTTTTTAAATAAATAAAATAAATAAACGGCAACAGCAATACAACTTCAAACTATTTTTTGCATCTACTAAAAATAAGCAGGAGAGAACAAGCAAAAAGAAAGTGCATGTTGAAGTGAAACCAGAACTTTGGTAACCAAATGGCCAAGTAGTTAGTAGACCCCTCTTGACTAGCCATCTTGACTAATCTGTGGTGGACCTTCTGGACAGAAGAGGGAGCTAGGTGAGATAACGCCTTCTCTTTAACGGAAATGCAAGAGGCCAGAGTCTGATAAGAGCTGTGAAGAACTGTCCAGCCCTCTGCATGGACTACATGGATGAGGCGATAACACACATCTACACACAGGATTCTTAGAAAACATGACGGAGCATTAAGCGCTGATGAGCTGAAAGCTTCTATTGAATGTATACTCCCGTGTTCTGGGAGGTAAAATTACTTTGTGAATGTAGTCTGTACGGTGTACATCTTTAACTCGCCATCAGACAGGCCTTTCCTACGGGGAATTTAAGCCGTTATATTGCTGTCTTCAAAGCCACCAGACTACATTGACAAAAAGAGTAATTTTACCTTTGTTTTTTTTTTTTAAACCGCCGAATGACCCAGAAACTTTCCTCAGCATTTACATAAACTATTCCTTTGACACGTTAACATCTCCATGTGAAAAATGTGCCAGTAAACGGCAAGCCATGGATAGGGGTGTGTGTGTTTCTGTGAGGATTTCTGAGTGTGTGCAGCCATGTGATAGCGCCGCGCATATTACCTCTTTGGTAAAGTTTGCTCTCGCTGCTTTGCTTGTTGAAACAGACTATTAAAGGCTGGAGACGGACTTGGTCAAACAACAGTTATCTGAAGTGGACCCCATTAGCCCTCTAAATGACAGGAGAGCGGGGCGAGTATTTAGCGAAGTCAGTGAGCACATATGGTGACAAATTAGGGGTGAGAAAAACTTGTCAAGCCGATTTGAAAAGCCAAAAGATGAATGTATGTCAGCTAAGCCCTGTGCAAAACATACAAAGACCACCTCGGGGAGGTTTACACAGCAGAGAGGAATTAGCCTGTCAGTGCTGTATACTCTGTGGGAAATTACATCATTAGCTACAAATAATGACAAATTAAGAGTAAGATGCCAGCTTTTCTGAGAAAGACAAACTGATAAATGGACTCAGATATCCCAAGATTAGTCCACAAAGTAAATCTCCCTTTCATTGTCAGTGGAGCAGCTACATGTTTTTATCTTGATGACAGTGCAGATAAAAGTCTTAGTTGTCTACTTCCTTAAGAGAGAGCAAAGTGTACTTAGACAGAGAATGTAGCATTATATACAAATAAGCAGTTTTTTACCTTTTTAGTATATTAATAGAATATTAATTTAGTATATAATTCTTCTGTGTTGGCTTCTTTTAATGCAGTATGCTTCAGATGAAGTAAGATGCTGGTGTGATGGCAGGCTACTTTTGCCACATCTTCAACTCTGGCCACTATAACAACTATAAACACTTTTGCTTTGAAAAAAGTGGAGCAATGAAGCTGTTTCCGAGGTTCATGGTAGCCTAAAACATTTTACTTTGCTTTTTCTTCTCATTTGTCACCCATTTATATCATACTTTTTTTTTGTATATTACAAAAACAAACTTCTTGGAAGATGAATATTTGATCAATCTAACATTTCTATAGAGAATATTATGTTGAAATGGTTGATTATTGTATATTACAATATATAAAGCACTCTCTTTACTTAAGATTAAACTTGTCAACCTCAGCATTTTGCACAAAAGATAAGTGATTTTTTCTTTCTCTCATTAACCAACAAGTATGATAATTGCTATGGTTTGTAGGGATGCACCGATACCGTTACCAGTTCAGATATCGGGCCAATACTGACCCAAATAGCTGGATCGGATATCAGTGACAATGGGGCCGATCTATTAAATTCAATTCTATGTTTATATACTATATACATTTTATACTGAAATTTTAATTCCTGTTTGAGTTTTGATCAATTTGTTGCTGCACACTTGTAATTCTTGTTCATTTTGAAGTTATTTTTGCCAAGTTGTTGGTGTATGATTTATTATTTTAATGCTAAATAACAATTCACTAAATTGATGTTATGTTATCTATGTATTTATTTGTTACATTTTGTTTTACAAAGTTAGGAAAGTGATGTTTAAGTCAAGCCTGATGTTGGCGTACACATTAAAGAATGATCCCAGTCACTTCCACACTGTGAGGTATACAGCTTATTAATTAAACACTGCCCAAAGCCCAGGTATCGCTATCGGTATCGAGACTGAAAAAGTCTCGCGAATAGACGTAAATTCACGCCAGGCGATACAAATTACACAACGCTATTCTAGCCATGGTTGATGACGGAAAGAAACGTTGGTATCAAAGATGCTCTGAACCGTTTGTTGGTATCTACATGGAGGTAAGCCCCTTTTCTTCTCCGGCGCGTCTAATGCCAATAAACCCAACAATGGCGTGAACACATAGGTGTGAGAATGTGTTTCGATAACATTTGTGCACATCTAAACTTGTGTGTGTGTGTCCCAAAAGGCATGTTTCTGACATCCTAGGTTTAGGTGTGTGCATGCATTTGCTTGTGTCTACCTGGATCGTTGCTTGTGAGAAGCTAACACCGGCTCTCGCTCTCTTTGAAGGAGGCCCCGCGGCTGTTCAGGGCTTAAATCTCATAATGGCTTCAATAACAACGCCAGATCTTCGTGACAGCTGTTTCAAAGGCCTAGCAGGTTTAATAATACATTGACAGCACAACACAGACAATAGAAAATTATGAAAAAACGCCTTACCTCAGCAAAAACACAGGATGGAAATTGGATCGTAAACTGATTGGCATGATGTGCCATCAAAGGTGTTTTAAGGACAGGCTGTACGGAACAGCTCAGTGCTCTAGTTGAAGCTTGTTTATAATAACTTGTTTCTGTATGATATGACAGGTTAGTTGAAAGTGAATGTTAAATTGTTTTTGGAGGTATTATCGCAATTAACAGCAAATTAATGGCACACTTTTTATCTGTTTAAAATGTACCTTGTCAAGTATTTAATACTCTTATCAACATGGGAGTGGGCACATATGCTTACCTTATGCAAATGCGCGTATATATTTATTATTGGAAATCAAATAACACATAACAAATATTCTCCAGAAACCCTCACAGGACATTCATTTTTAAATGCATTCTTGTATGTGTGTGTGTGCAGATGTCTCTCTGTCATATCAGTGCCCGCGTGAGCTCAAATGAAGCAGACATACTGTCAGTTGCGATGTTAGATTTGAAGAAATTCACACGCTCACACTGCCATTACCACTTACGCACACACCGTAAAGAAGGAATGTGGATTCTCTGCCAGGATTTGGTATGAAATAACATAATGTGACCTGATGCCAGCTGAGTCCTACGGCAATACCAAAGCAGCGAAGCCAGTGTGTGTGTGCTTGTGGCCAAGTCTGAACCTGTTCACACACCTATAAAGGCACGGAGGAATGTCATTTAGCCAAAACCAGCCTCCCCACGAGAACACCATGAACCGCAAATATGCCGGTGCTGTTGGGACTTTATGACTGACATTAACTGCAAAAGATGTAGATTTCTGTTTAAATCTGCAAAGCAAAAGAAACAGGAAAGTAGTTTTTGTTTCTAACTTCAGAAAATGTCCCCTCTCTCCCGATACCCAGTCATCACCCCTCCTCCTCTAATGAAGAGACTCCCAGCCTGGTCCCAGTCACTCATCCCGCTCCGCTCCTCTTTGTCTCTGCTTGAAGGGGGTGTAATTGGCCGAGCCTGCTCAGGTGAAAGCAGACCTCTTGTCTGGGGACACAAAACTGTCTCTCTGTGTGTGTGTGTGTGTGTGTGTCTGCAGTGCCGCAAGGTCAAAAGGACATGCCGTTTTCGGACACGCACATAAACACACACGGAGCCCTCTTCACTCATCCTCCAGCCCCCAACAATCACTGCAGCTACCTGGGAAAGGTAATTATTTGCTCTCCTGTCTGTCTTCTAGCTTTCAGGGCACTCAGCTGCCAGGTCTGAGAAGAAACAGAGGCAGAAAAAAAATTAGTACCTCTCAGTTGCATGTTGGATACATGTTTGTGTCCTTTCTGAAAGTTTCTAATGAGATTTAAAAACAATTCTAGGTTGGGAACACCTTGTATTTTCTAATAAAGGTCTGAGGTCAAACCGTGTCCTGGACAGCTTTGCATCCTATAATCGCTCCAATTGCTGCAGGAGGATGCACATGACAACACATTGTTCACTGCCAAAGAGAACATGATGTAAAAGAACGTGATGTAAAGTATACTGCCAGCTGATTGAGGTGCAGCTTGGCCTGCACAAACATGATCTGCAGGCAGAGCTGCTCAGAAGGCGGAAATAATCCCAGAACCACAGCTGCAGTTAAACCGATGTGAATGACAAAGAAGACACTTTGGCCGGTTAATTTAAATACCGGCACGTTCTGTTTTTATTGACTGATAAACTGTCACATTGATGGCTCCATTGGTCTGTCCATCACTGTGATCCAGACTGAAATATCTCAACACTATTTGCATGGATTGACATGCAATTTTGTACAGAAATTCGTGGTCCCCAGAGGATGAAGCCTTTGGTAATCCTCTGAATTTGCCAGTAGCGCCACCAGCAGGCCAGAGTTTTCATTTATTCTGTGAAATATCTCAACATCTACTGGATGGACTGGCAGAAAATTACAGCCTGGTCTCACTCCGACGCACAAGGCACCATTTAGCATCTGTATGAGACACAGCAGGCACTAATGTCTCTTGGACACGACAATGGTTTGAGCTAAATGCTAACATCAGGATGCTAACACACGCAAAATGACATTGTTAACATTCTGATGTTTATCAGATGTAGTTTTTACCATGTTTACCATCTTAGTTGCTCCAAACATAAAGTACAGCTGAGGCCGATGGGAATGCCATTAGTTTTGCCATTATTTGGTCATAACGCAAAGTATTGCACAAATTGAAATTTTGGCCTGGTGAAAAGTTGAGGGATCAGCCAAATGCCTACAAATCATCCCGAGGGGAACATGAATGTGTGTACCAAAATTCAGGCCAATTCATCCTAGTAGTTGTAAAGATATTTCATTTCAAACCTCAAATGTCAACTTCGTGATTGAACTAGAGGAAAAGTCATGGATCACCAAAATCATTAGGATTCATCCTCTGGGGATCACGAGTGTCTGTACAACGTTTTATGCCAATCCATACAGTAGATGTTGAGTTATTTCACTGGATAAGTGAGAACTTTGACACGCTGGTGGCACCAAATGAAAAGTCAAGGGGATCATCAAGGTCATAAGGATTCATCCTCTGGGGACCATGAACGCCTCTACCAAATGTCATGGCAATTCATCCAATAAGCGTTGAGATATTTCAGTCTGGACCAAAGATAGACAGACCGACATTACCATCTCTAGAGCTTACAAAAATTAAATAAGGCCAGAATTGTTCAATTCAGACCTTAACACTTAACTATTATTGGATTTAATATATTGAAGTTCAACTTGCATGATCCACTGTAAACGACTCACTCACAAATTTATACTCCTGTCATGTTCCCTGTGTTGGCTTTGAGTTGAATAAGATTAATATTTTTGTATATATATATATATTGTCCAACATGAACCCACTGTGTGTTGCATATTTCAGTGGCAAGACTCTTCCCTCATAGATTTATGGTCTGCATGGGTGGCCCCGCTGGGAATTGAACTCCTAAGTCTACCATGAGACACCGTATTGACACAGAATACACAGTGTGTTATACACAATACATCACCCCTTGGCCTCTCACTCACCTGCGTTGTGCACCAGCTTTCTTTAGCTTCTCCATGGCCCGTGAAGGAAAGGAAAAGAAGGTGAGGTAATTCAAAGAGCGCTACGTCATTTGACATCCATCAATTTATCTTGATTGCAACGGTTACGACTTTCTTAAAGTCCAACAGGTTGGATCATTGTCATTAAAGTCACGGGCCTGGCGTTGAAATGGTTTGTAGACTTGGTTTCTGGTACATCACATCCCCGCACGAAGAGTACTGAGGTGTTGGTTCCCACGGTTATACTGAGTTTCTCTCTCTCTCATTCTGGTCTGAGGGTGAAACACAAATGGTGCAACGGCAAGACAGGCATATGTATTTGATACACACACGCATGCAGAAACGAACACCATCATGTGTTAAATAATAACCAAAAATGTCAAGCATCGTATGTTTCGCTTACGCCTCATACAAAAGCTCAACAATGGGTGCGATTTTGTCCCTTTTGTCGTGTGCCTATCTAGAGTGTCATGGCTGTTAAGAAAAAGTTACACAGCTTAGCGACTGAAAGATGAGCTAAGTGGAGCAGCCAAGATGGATGAAGAGCTATCGTTTATTGCCCAAGAGCACAAGGATTGCTCCTAAACAGATCATTATGCCGCAAAACGCAACCCTACACCAACTCCCTGCTTTAGCACACAATATTTCTTCCCATTACCTCTTAAATGACGCACCTATTGTCAGTCATTTTCTTTAAGCAGCAACCCATTTGTCATGATATCAGCAGGCTATTTATGGCACAAAATTGGACGAATAAGCGGTGACAGGTCCAAGAGTTTATGACTAGGCCTCTTGTGTTTCCTGAGCTTTATAGCACAGAATAGAACATAATAGAATGAAAGTTCATTCTACACCTTGGTAACAACAGTTGACACAATCGTTTTACCACAAAGTCCATTCGTAAAATAAATTTTCAATCTCAAATTTTAAGCTACCAGAAATCCTTAAAAAATGTTAAAAACTGGTAATTTGAACCAACTTGGTAACGTCACTTGTTGAGGGAGATCATGTGATGTAGTTGAAAAGCTCCATCTGTATAGAATAACAACATCATTTCTGAAGATGTTTTATGGTTTTTGTCATATCAGCTTGCACAATGAACTCTAAAGGGGCAGTTCACACAAATATTTCAACACAGTGTCACGGCAGTTTGTGAAATAGTCATGGAATTTAATCTGCTTGATTCGTTTACATAGACACAAATTTCCCTTTTTTTTGTGACACTCAGCATGACTTTCAACAAAGTATTTTTTGTGCGTTTTCCTAAGAATATCCATTAACACGTGACGCACGTGTCAATTTCTGCTCCAGTCTCTTCAAAATAAAAATAGTTAGGTTCAGGAAAAGCTTGACATGGTTAGGTTTAGGCAACAAAACTGCTTAGTTAAGTTTAGGAAAAGATTGTGGTTTGGGGTAAAATAACTCCAGAATTGCTGTAACTTAAGTAAAAAAGTTAGGTGACAAATAAATCAACATTGACTTCTAGTTTAACACAGGACACAATCACTGGTCTCCTGGATGAAAGTCCAGTGTTTTTTGACCCACCCATCCACCCTGACCTCATCCCTACGCGGCGTTCACAGCTCTCTATACTTTCCGGTTCACAATTACATGGATTACAGACGAACTGATTTCGTGCTGACCATTAAAAAAAAAAGTGAAATTTGTGTCTATGTCTTTGTAGATTTTAGGGGGATTAGTTTTTTGGTAAAAAGTAGTTCCAATGAAGGCTGTTCACAGCACCTATTTAAATATAGCAAAATTAAAGAGAGATCTATTTCCTTATTTACTTTTTTATTGTAAATAAAAGTTCTGTCATCAGATAATTGTTAATTGCAAAGTAAACCAACCCCTACAGGATTCAAAGGAAGTGTTTCAGTTTGTAAAAAGTCGATATTCCAGAAATACCTGGTTGTAACCGGTTCAAATTGGAAGATAAATGAAAGGTTTCACTAGCATTGTTTGCACACCGTCTGTCTGCAGCCTCCTGATATGTTAATTGTTGTCATTTGACACTGTTAGCAGTATGTCAGAGCTAAAAAGCTACCTGCATCAGTCTGCCTGCCAAGTCAGACTACATCCCCATTAAGCCAGTTCAATTTGTAAATCTTTTTCTCTCTGCTTCAGCCCTCTGTCAAGGCTAAAAGCGATTTTTCTGACCCCAAAACGGAGCTTTTCCAAAACGGCCTCCAGTGAGTTTAAATTTCCGGTTTGATGTTTCAGTGTGTACGGGGTAAACAGAGATTTCCAAAAACGATGGTGTAAGCCTGCCTGGTGAGAGTCGGGGGCTGGTTGCCGAGACGACCTTTAGACGCCTCTAACGTTCTCTGTGACCGTTCACTTTTATGTGCCTACATAGCCGAATAATGATTTGGTCTGTCCTCCTCCTCACTATGTTGGTTGTGATGCGCAGTTTTGTTAGTTTGCCAACTGAAAAGAGGGCGAAGAAGAAGAGACTTAATGTTGTTTCAAGTTCATGCTCATCTCACTATCGGCTTGTTTATTCAATTCTAAGCCTTGATTGGATAGCTTTCCGTGTTTTTTCTGCTTCTAAGTTCAAACGAGTCCTGTCCTGATCTTGAATACATTACTCCCTTGAGAGTCTTTTAGTGATCATTTGGTGCCAGTTTTGTGCTTTCACTTTTTTGCCACTGCATTTACTGTATGCGGTGTACACACTAAACGGGAATCAAGCCGATTTTGGACCCGGTTCCCCCCTCTCCTGACAATGGTCAGCAAAGCCCTGATTTTTTTAATGGTCCTAAAAATTATCTTTCCAGATATTCCTGTGCTGTGAGGTATGTTAAGAGTGTTTTTTACATCCCCCGATTGGCTCAGATGTCCATCCTGGCCGCACTGATCTCAAATCACAAATATTAAACATGTTCAATATTTACAATCAGATGTCCGGTTGTGTGTGGGGAACCCCGAGGACAGCCGTTGACACAGTCACGTGAGGAAGAACGATAGCCAATTGAGAACCAAGCTGAATGAAGTGGAAAGTGCAAACGCGAAAGTAGCAGCAAGATGGACCTCAGAAATAGAGGACCAACTTGTTGATTTGTGGCAACGAGTGTTTATTTAACGTGTCTCCATGACTTCATCCAATATATTTCTTTCCTCTTAGTACAAAGTAGCGCAATACTAACATCGCTAATTCTTCTTGCCCGTCATCAACCATGTTTGTTTAGCAACATCTACAGTCTAGTACACATGATGCCTTACTGTATGTTTCCTAAATCTCACATTTCTTTACTTTCATCATACAGGTCTGTGGTTTGTGATAAACACAAGTACACTTCCATGGAAAACACACACACACAAAAGAAGTCCCAACAGGTGGAACAGGTAGATGGCCCTTGAGGTGATAATGAGTTGTTGGTAGCAGGGACCGAGCCGACTCTCAGCTCCTGCTGCAGGCTAATATGGAGAAATAAAGAGGTGAAACCGAGACCGAAAGACGTGAGACCGGTTCTTTGCACTTGAATAAAGTGCTGGATCAGGTAGAATAACTGCTGCTGGTTTAAGCTGATCAAAACTCACTTTTTACAGCGAGCACATTGTGCTGTGCCAAGACCCTGAGCTGCACAGGCTGTTTTCTGATGCCAAACTTCTTAACAAGATTAATGAAGGAAATGATGTAGTGACTTCTGATTATGTACGACCCGTCTCTTTTTACTCAGTGGCTCTTCATTATCATTCCAGCTCCTAATTGCGTCTGATCCTGATCACACACACAAGATACGTAAATCAGCCGACATGCTGCTAAGTATGTGGGCACCCTGATCTCATTAGGCTAACAGCTAACTGCTAATGGCTTCATTAGTGCTGGATGGTGCTCATGAGCTTTACCTACTGGATGAAGCTAAGCCATTTAGCACCATTGGTAGCTAAACATGGCGGCAGGGCAATGATCTTTTGTTTGATTTAACAAGTGAGTTAATTTGCATATGGGATAATGGTACTTTCAGATACTATTTTTTTTTTTTTTTTTTTATTTCATTGGATTTAATTTGCATGTTTTAGATATTTTTGGGTTTCTCTGCTATTTGCAACATAAATTACTATAATTCTAAAATGATTTCTTTGTAGTATGGTGTGTCTGAAAGGTTTGAAAAGAAAGTGCAGCACTGTTATATCATAAAATGTACATAATATAGCAATACGGTTCCCAGCCCAGTCCAGTCCGGTCACACAGAAAGAGACTTCATACGCCTACAGTCAGACTGTTTGACCCAACAGGCGTCGGAGTCTGGCCTCAGGAAGAGCAGAACTGTGATTACAGGGCCTCAGGCCGATGTTATTGCTATTCTTTTTTCCCATGATTCTTCTCATCGGTTAGCGTTTGTTCTTATTTCCTCTCCTCCCCACCTCCTTTTGATATCTCTCTGGAAGGTAACCAGCCTGTCTCCACGCTGTAGTTTTACTCTGTTTTTTCTCTTTAATCACTTTGTTGGTTTTTCATGCCATGCAAGGCAGCGTATTTATCCAAGATAACCGCTGGGTTTCCCCTCACTTTGTGGGTGATGGAGGATAATTGCTGTTGGTTTGTGTGTGTGTGTTTTTCTCTGTGTGTGTTTATATGTGTCCCCATATTCTAGAAGTAGAAGTAGATTGCTCCTGGCTGTTCAGAGCTCAGCTACCGTTTGGACAGGAACACAAAAACAATGTGTATGTATGGACATGTGTCTAAATGAGAGAATGACAGTGTACAGTACATTTGCATGAGCATGCCAGCACACATTTGCATGAAAAAAACAAGCTTAGTTTACAGTCTGCAAAGTTGATCCCTGTGAAATTCATCAAAGCAAATATGAAAGTGGAATCTGTGAGAAGCTGACACAACCTTATTCTCTACCCTCACAGGCCTGTCAGATACACCCCAAATACCCCTTCATCAACACCCATCCTGTTCCAAATCATTTGAATTGATAAACTGGATGCTGTTTAACACTATTAACTATATAAAACAATTATGTTTTCATACAACTGAATGTTTTGGTCGGTTTGGTCAAGTTTTCATTTGTACCACTTGGAGAGGCTGGACAAGTTGACTATCCATTACTTTTAGCTGACTATTTCAACTAATTTAAAAGGCTACGTTTAGCTAACTATTTCAGCTGTTCAATACTTTTAGCTAACTACTTCAACTGTTTTAATAGGCTACTTTTTGCTACATGTAACTATTTCAATTGTTTAATTGACTACTTTTAGCTAATTATTTCAATTGTTTAATAGGCTACCTTTAGGTAACTATTTCAGCTGTTTAATACTTTTAGCTAACTACTTCACCTGTTCTAATAGGATACTTTTAGGTAACTATTTCAGCTGTGTAATACTATTTAGACTACCAACTATTTCAACCATTTGACCGATTAATTTAGTTATTTCAACCTTAATCCATTACTTTAAGCTAATTTCAACTGTTTAATACTTTTTACAAACTATTTCAGCTTTAATACTCTTTGCTTACTATTTCAACCATTTATCCAATTAATTTAGATATTTCAATTGTTTATTACTGTTAGCAAACAATTTTCAAACATTTATCCATCAGCTTTAGATAGCTTTTTCAACTGTTTATTGATTGCTATTTCACCATTTAGCTATTACTTTTAGCTAAATATTTTAACTGTTTACATATATTTTAGCCAAATATTTAAACCAATATTACTTTTAAATATCCTCACCAACCATGTAGGCCTATACATTACAATACATTACCTAACTGTTATTATCTTTGCTTGCTTGCTAACAACTGGTACTGGGTTATTCCAGTAGATACCTTAAAGCCTCAATAGCAACACGTTGTCGTTCAGGTGTCAGGCTACAGCTGATTTAATAGGCCTATGTGGATATTTTCCTTCCCAATCAAACGTAATTTATAATTTTCTTTTTAAATTAGTTGAGATATTCAATCTTTCCTCATAGCCCCTGACAACTGCTGAGGTACCCTTAAGAATCCCTGCACAACGTTACCCATATACGTAGATGTAGAGGGCTACTTAATTGTGTTGTATCAAAGAAAGGCAGAAGAAAAAAGATAGAGAGAAGGTTGGAGTAGTTACCAGGGACTTAAGTGAACTAAAAATAGAATACAATTTGAGACATTTAAACGTAGACACACAAACAATTGAACAAGATAAACCACTTTTTTATCTTTACTTGGAAAACATGTCGGTGTATCCGGGATGAGATGCCTTGGCTCTCTGTCTGCCTGCTTCACTGTAATCTTAAGTAATTGTGTTTAGAAAACACTTGAGCTGAAAGACTTCCTCCCTTTCAGAAAAGCGAGTCACAAAAGGAGAAACCTGAGCCCCAAGCGATTCTTTATCTGGATCTGACTAGTTGCTTTTTACATGACCTGGTTTTGATAAGACCTTTGATGGAACAAGATAGGGGATATGTTTCTCTGTGGGGGAGATCCTAACGTTTTTCAGTGGGTTTTATTTGTTATATTATTTCAAGGATTCTCTAACAGGCTTATTATTGTACAATAGAAGGTTCAGTAGTACAATAAGTTCACTATAAACCAGACAAAGTATATATGTAAAGATAAAACTGTTACTGAGTAGGCCAAACACAAAATTTCTTAAATTAATATTAAAGAAATGTGATAGTTTTCCTGCTCCATGAATGTCTATATACTCAGCTCAGCGTCTAAAGGTGGCTGCAGAGTGCAAGTAGAGGAAGTAAGTGTCTAGTTTTTCCTCAGGAAACAGAGTCCATTTCCACTTGGCGCGTAGACTGAACCGGAATTTGTTTTGCGTAGGTCCAGCAGGATAAAAATAACGGAGTATAAAGGCAGAGAGCTGCAGCAGCACGCTGCCTTTCACAACACCTGCAGCAGCAGCAGCAGCAGCAGCAGAGAGAGAGAGAGAAGGGAAAGACACAATTTGCATGACTTTATTTGGCTTTGTTGCTGTTTGCAGGATTTGAAAACCAAAGTTGTCCAATCTAATGAAATACTGTATGCTGTAGGACAAGGGACTGGAACATTTTTACTGTAGAACTTTTTTTTAATAATAAAGCTTTTCTCAACACCTGTAGGAGGAAAGAAATAAAAATATATATGTATTAGAAATAAGGTTTGTATTGTGTCAAAAATGCCACCGAAAAACTGTTTTATTTCATTAACCAGTTTGTTTTGTTGACAATAGCTTTACTTACTAATAATACTACTAAAATACTACTAAAAATAAGAATGATAATCACTAAACCAACCAACTTTTTTCTTTACTTTATTGAACATTTGATGAAGGTTAGGAAATACAGAGATGATCAAAAGGCATTATTACACCAAATAAGGAAATATGTCATGGTTTATATGGTATATGGGCTACACCTGTACACATATATATATATATATTCCTTTGTTTTCTAAAAAAGTAATTCACAGACACAGAAATTTACAATATGCTATCTTATGTAGACCACAGAGAGGTTTGACTGCATGTTAGATCTCTTATGTATGAATGAAGTTGATAAAACATGTCTATTTATGGTCATTATATTTGTTTTGCTTTTATGCAGTTGATTGCAACAAAAAAATACGATGACATGTCTATTCTAATTAGATGGAGTGTGTTAGATGGAGTGATGGCATAACAGATGGTTATGTATTTTTTTCTGCATTTGGGGTTTTTAAGCAACCTGGAAGTTTCTACAGTTTAAAAATTACACACCATAGGGATTTAAGAAAAAAAAAAAAAAATGTCAGCATTGTAAATAAGAATTTGTTCTTAATTGATTGCATGGTTAAATAAAGATTAAATAAATAAGAATAAATATATTTATTTTACTGAATATGTTTTAAGATGACCACCTTTAACCCAACAAAAGAATACATAAAAATTAATTCAGCCTTTCCCCCCCATGATATTTATTCATGTCAGTGAGAAGAAGGCTTTGGAAATCTATTTAGACCTTCATGTTGGGAAAAACATTTACAGAATATATAAATTAACAATTAACTGAATAAATAACGTGTAAAAAAAAAAAAAATGTGGACACCTTTTTGGGGGGTTCTGGTTCAAATTGGCTCTTGGGGGTACCTTATAACTATATCTATGGCCATGAAGTCTAGGAATAGAGACTTGCCATGACATATTCACAGTAGTAGGCTTATGTAGACACACTTTAAATATGTTGACAACTCAATAAGACTGTTCAAATACAGTTAAACCAGTTTTATTTCTGAGTCTGTTTGTTCTCCCTGTCTGCTGTCCTCTTTCAGTCCACCTCTATGCGGACAGCCATCAAACCTGTACATTACCATAGCAATGACTGCAGGGGACTGATGGTGATGGTGGTGGGGGGAGATCATTAAGAAACATGTATTCCTTTGTTGACAACCAGATTAACAGGTTGTTTCCATGAGCCGCCGCTTCACACGTTCGTGTTTGTGTTAAACGTGCACGGATCAACCGAGGACAAATTAATGAGGCGTGAGTGGCTGTGCGTGCGAGTTTGGAGAGGATGAGACGAAACTGAACGAAATGTCTCCGAGATTCCGACACTTTGTTGGGCAGCAAGTGATGCCAGCTTGGCCTGATTTGTCCTCATTAAAAGCGTTCATATGTTTTAATAATATTGCACGAAGCACGTGGACATAAACACATTTCACATGATCAATCAATGAACTTTTACGCACTGGAATTCTGACTGGCCAGGTTTAGTGTTTCCCCCTGTACCTGCCTCAGGTGAAATGTTTGGTTAATATGTTTTAATAATATTGCAAGAAGCATGTAGACTTAAACACAACATGATCAATCAATGAACTTTTACGCACTGGATTTCTGAAATGCCAGGTTTAGTGTTTCCCCCTGTACCTGCCTCAGGTGAAATGTTTGGTTCCCTATGAGAGGGAAATAAGACACATTTCTGCAGTGGAGGTGAATATTTACATGTAACACTTATTCACACACCTTTATGTCTCTCTCAATAACAGACAAAACCGCGAGGAAAAGATTGTATAAATCAGGCTAAAGAACGCTTTTGTCCATCAGTCCATCTTGTTGCTAAATAATAATTAATGTGCTGCTAAAGACATGTAGATCCAGAGGACAGATGGTAATTTTGTAATGGGTTATGTATGAATATTTGTGATGTGTTTTGTTTTTTGTCTGATGGGTCTTACTTGTCTGTCTGTCTATGGTAACAGTATGTCTTTTGGTTGTGTACTTTTTCTCAAACTGAGCTGCCTATGGATGCAAAATGAATGTCAGTGCAAACTGACAACAAAGTTGTATCGTATCGTTAATAACCCTGTGGCAAAGTTGCATGTGAGTTTTTGCAAAACGTGCCCTCATTTGCCCTGGGACGCAACGTAATGTTCATGTTCCAACATTCATTAATATGAAATCATGGTTAATTGTTTTGCATGTACTTTGTGCACTCCAGTAAGGTACCTGCGTGACGCACCTGAGAGTGTTTGTTTGCACTATTGGTTGCTGTGGGGGAGGTGTGTGTGTTGGGTTGAGTTGAAGAACGCTCCACCTCCTGGTATTGAGAGGAGCTATAAGAGGATCCGTCCACTCTGTTGGTACTCACACTCACTCACCAGACCTAACCGAACCTTTACGCACACCGGCGCTCCTCGGTCACAGAGCAACGTCTCTGTTCGCGTTTACAACTTTTACAACTTTTTTGGTCCTCTAACTTGTGATCATGGCTGCAACTGAAGCTCTGCTACCTCCTATAACATCATTTCCAAGTGTTCAAGCGATGGAAGGAAAACAGTTTGATGATGTAAGTAGACTATTCAAGTTTTGTTTTGTAGATTTAGTTCTGATTGTTGATTCACATTGAATCAGTGGCTGCTGGTGGAAATATTTCTTGGTGGTACTCAGTAGTGGTGGAGTGAAACTAAGTACTTAAATACAATTTTGAGGTACTTCTACTTTACTTGAGTATTTCCATGTTCTGCTACTTTCTACTTCTACTCAACTACATCTCAGAGTGACATTTTAGTACTCCACTACATTTATCTAACAACCTTAGTTACTTTACAGATTCAGATTATTAATACAAAATATAATCACATTACAATCAAATTACAAATTGCAGCCACTGCATTGAATGCATCTTCTAACTTCCCATTTTGCTCCTCTGACAGATGTGCAAGGTAGAGTGCACAACAGCTGGCGCAACAGACGACCCGCTCATCCAGGTGGAGTTCTGCATCGTTCAGTCTCCCGCTTTGCCTCCCAAAGACGACGACGATCTGGGGAGATTCTTGGACCTCGAGTTCATTTTGTCCAACACCATCGACTCCGACAGCAGCGGCAACAACTCTCCTCCGCAGCACTGCGCGTATTCTCTACCGGAGTCTCCGGAGAGCTGCAGCGGTAGTTCCGACCACGGTCACCTTCCTGCTAACCTGAGTTACCACCCGGTCAGCAGTCTCATGGCGGAGCTTCTCACGCCGGAGATCAGCTATCCGGTGGAAAGGTCACCAGAGGAGAGCGCCGGCAAGGCGAGAGACTTGCGGGAGTACACCGAACTGCGAGCTTTGAATCCGGTCTCCATTCCATCTCCTCATCACCAAGTGTCCACGTCTCCTCCACCATCGTGCACACCGCTTGGATACAAAGTTAAAACCGAGCCTGTGGGTCAGTCTTGTATGATGGCTGCTGTTGGTGTTGGAGGGGACTTTATGGAACAGATGTTTGAGAGGCACCAGATGCGCTCCGTGCACCAAGCAGCAGCTTTTACGCACCACCACCAGCAGGCTACTACCACATTGCCAGGATTCGGTGTGCACCACATGCATAATCCTGCACAAATGAACTCTCATCTTCATCATCAACATCCTCATCTCCAAAACCAGTACATGAACGCGGCCTACCAGCAGCACCAGTACGCGCAACACCAGAGTTTGGCACAGTTTCAAGGACAGTTCAGCGTGCACAGAGAGCCTCTGCGCGTTCACCAGCAGCATCACCCGGCGTCCATGCAGGGGATGATGCTCACGCCTCCGTCGTCGCCGTCGTTGCTGGAGTTTTACGCACAGGAGGAGGCTGGGAGCATCAAGCAGCAGAAGCGAGGACGCAGGACTTGGGCCAGAAAACGCGCTGCGACGCACAGCTGCGACTACCCAGGATGTGGGAAAACCTACACCAAGAGCTCCCACCTCAAAGCACACATGAGAACACACACAGGTGAGAACATTTCTAAACCCAATATCTATTTCAATTTGAATTTTGATTGCATTCTTGTTCATGCACTGTGAAAGGCTGTAAATCTAAACACTACTCTTCTGTCTCCCAGGTGAGAAACCCTACCACTGCAACTGGGAAGGCTGCGGATGGAAGTTTGCCAGGTCAGATGAGCTGACCCGTCACTTCAGAAAGCACACCGGACACCGACCTTTCCAGTGTCACATGTGCGAGCGTGCGTTTTCCCGTTCAGATCACCTGGCTCTCCACATGAAAAGGCACATGTAAGGCCACATGGAACTTTTTGCATCCATCATGGGGTCATGCCTGGAGCATCCCTGAAGAAGCACAAGTTGGCCTCCTCACTACATGAAACATCAGGACCAAACCAACGAAAACCTTAGTGCATGTGTGGTGCCTTGGTATAGAGACATTAAAGCAGCCTGATCATACCTCTGAGGTACCACACATGTAGTTAGTCAAGTGCCTCTCCATCAGAAAACAAGGATGAATGCTGGTGTATTTTTTTGTACATATTTGAATTCTGGCTAAATTATAGTAGTTTTTTATTTAAGATATTTCCTGGCCCTGTCACTGAAATAAGTTATTGATCCTTCAGTGAGTGCCTTAACAAGACTGCATATTCACTGTGGGCAGGACCCAGAACTTTGTACATAATGTAAATTGTATTTTTTTTAATGTTTACATCTTATATCTTTGATACTCAAAATCAGGTCAGGGTTTTTTTATTGACAATTTTTTTCATTCTATTTTCTCAAGGTTTTTTTTAGTCAATAGATGTTATATATTTGCTAAGGCCTATATTTCACACTTTGTGATGGTTTGCTTGAGCAATGCTAACAAATTCAGGTACTAAAGATCATTTTCTGTCCCCATTTTAGTATCCCAAATTCACTCAATTTAAAATATTATTTACAGCTCAGTTTTTTTTTCTGGGGGATATAACACACATATTTTGTGATAGAAGATATGCTTTTTATGTTTTTATTTTTATTTTTTAAGAATGAAGAAATCCACTGCAACCAATGGTTGATCTGCTGTACTTGAAACTGAATTGTTATTCAGATGTATTTTTTTCTTTTTTTAACAATGCAATTGTTTTTTTATGTGCTTAAGGGCTCAGAAAATAAAAGTACCTTTACAAATATATATATCTGTCATTTGCCTTTTTCACACAATTCATTCAACTCTTCAGATCTGCTTTCAGGTTATGCAGGTCTGCTGGCATTGATATTTCATTATTTTGATTTCGTTCTCCGCACTTCATGGTTAAAGGAAGAAAAGACAAACAAAGCATGCTTTAGTTGAACTCAAAGGCTCAGATGTTTTTGAATGTGTAATTGTCTGCTTGGACATGTTTGTAACACAGACAGTCTTCCATCTAACAAAGAATTTGCATCATAAATCTTCCACAAATTCGGCATTTTATAAGACACAATGATCTCCAGTCTAAACTGAATATCTTTGTTGAAATTGCGCATTTACATCAACATCTGTACGTGCAACACTAGTAGTTCAAAGGTCATCTGACATTACAAGATCTATAATATTCATTGCCATAAAGACAATAAGCATCATTACAAGTGATGTTATGACAGGATGCATGGTCAGGTGCTGCTCAAATTTTGTCTCACTGCTTATGTAAGACTGCCCTCTACTGTTCATTCATATAATAACGGCTGCCAAATCTAGAGGGCTGTGTTTACCAGTTTAAATGGATTAAATCGTTGCATGCAGGGGTGGAAGTAACAAATTACATTTGCTTCCATTACTGTAACGAAGTTGGGGTTTTTTTGTGTACTTTTTGGGCGCGTCAGTAGGGAGGGACTTGGCTTGTGAACCAGAGGGTGGCCAGTTGAAGTCCAGCACAGAGCACCGTGTATGAACTGATAGCTGGAGAGGTGCCAGTTCACCTCCTGGGTGCTGCCGAGGTGTCATTGAGTGCATGCTTGGAGGGCTGACTATGTGGCAGCCCATCACTCTGTCATCTCTCCACTAATGGATGTCTATAGTGTGTGATTGTCCATAGTTAATCATGATTAGTCAGAAATTAATGACACATTTTTTATCTGTTCAAAATATACCTTAAAGGGAGATTTTTCAAGTATCTAATACTCTTATCAACATGGGAGTGGGCAAATACGTTTGCTTTATGCAAATGTATGTATATACTTATTATTGGAAATCAATTAACAACACAAAACAAAAACAAATATTGTCCAGAAATCCTCACAGGTTCTGCATTTAGCATAAAAAATATGCTCAAATCATAACATGGCAAACTGCAGCCCAACAGGCAACAACAGCTGTCAGTGTGTCAGTGTGCTGACTTGACTATAACTTGCCCCAAACTGCATGTGATATCATAAAGTGGGCATGTCTGTAAAGGGGAGACTCGTGGGTACCCATAGGACCCATTTTCATTCACATATCTTGAGGTCAGAGGTCAAGGGACCCCTTTGAAAATAGCCATGACAGTTTTTCCTTTCCAAAATTTAGTGCAAGTTTGGAGCGTTTTTTAACCTCCTTAGTGATAAGCTAGTGTGACATAGTTGGTACCAATGGATTCATTAGGTTTTCTAGTTTCATATGATGTCAGTATCTTCACTCTAGTGAACTCTTAGTGGTGTTAAAACAAATTAGCGTTAAAGCGTTATTAGCAGCAGTACTTTTCCTTGAGTACAATATTTTCTCCACCTCTGGTTGGATGTGTGTTTGATTGTATTATATATGTTAAACTGCAAACAGCTGTAGGACCAGGTGGTTGTTTCATTTATAAATTATGAAAACTCATTGTTACGTTTTCCTGTCGTTCTAAGATATTTTATCAATCCAAAACAGAAGAACATAAGGGGGGGATGCCAGATTTCTTATTTAAATACCACACACTGGTGTATGATATATTTTTCATATGCACAATTATTCAGGAATTATTCTAGGGTAAATACAGATTTCCGTCCATGCTAAATTTGATTACTGGTACTTTCCCCTGTATGGAGGACGGAACCTGCCAAAATAAAAATAAATAAATGACTCAATAAATAATATGTCATTAAATGTAGCAAAAATCAGTGTAGCCATTAATTAATTCATAAAATGTGACATAAATTGTTATTTCTGTTTTAATTTGCTTCTTCATTTATTTACTTTTGTATTAATTACTTTATTTATTTACTCTTCTGTTTAATTTTCCCTCATATTTATTTATGTATTTATTTTTTATAAATTTTAAAATTTATAATTAAGTTTGGGGAAATAAATAAGGGGTGAAATGCAAAGGGAAAATCGTGGAGAAATAAATAAATGCACAAATAATTACACACATTTAAAATAAAAATAAAATAAATAAAAATAAATGCAAAAGTATACAAATAAATAAAAAATGAATGCAAAAATAAATAAAATGGAAAATTAAAGGGAAGAGTAAATTAATATGGGAATTAATACAAAGATAAATAAATAAATAAAGAAGCAAATTAAAACAGAAATATCAATTTATGTCACATTTCTTTAATTATTCATTTGTTTTTTTATTCTGGCAGGTTCCGTCCTCCATACCCTTGATCTGGCTGCCTCAGAGATGTTAAGTACAGGTACTTCTTTAATGACTCAGTCCTACGGCCGTGATACATCAGGTCAATACATATGATAATCATTCTCAGGTACTTTCAGAAACGGTTACCATGAATGGGATTAAACCCGTACATTGTGGAGAACAACGACAGTTTCTGTAGGGGGCGGGGGGGGAATGCCAGATTTCTTATTTGCAACATGCTCTATTTACACACAAGTTTTAGCCTCAAGCTGTCTAACAAGAAAACTACACAAACAGCCCAAAGCTGTCAATTGCACAACAAGCAACAAGACTTTAAGTCTTTAAAAACTACTTCACAAACTAAAGCAACACTGACAACTCTCTGTGGGGACTGGGTTGAAAAGTGAAGGCTGGCTGGTATTTGCCATCTGGACCTCACGTACAGACCATTTCACAGTTGTAAACTTAAAACAATCTAAATGTGTCACAGTATATTTCCCTTTCCAGTGTATATGGATGACATAAGCTGACAGGAAGTAAACATGGACCCGAGCTGTTGCCTAGCAATGCAACTTTGTTGAAACATTCTATATCAGTACCAGTCATATCTGGGACACACCTCTGCAATCAGTTGAGCAAATCCGGTGACACACCACCTGCAGCAGAACGCACGTCCACACTCCAGTGACAGAGAGAAAGTAATCACATTACTGTAGCAAAATACAGAAACAGCATTTAATCTGAAGCATTATTTTTCTTTCTTGTCTGTCATTTGCATTTAATTCATTATTCTTCCCTTTTCTCTTGTTCACAGTAAAATATATGCTAGAATTATGAATATAATCATATGTGAGCCGGTGTAAATGTATATTAAGCACTTTTGCAATAGAAAAATGTATGTGGAGTGACTTCGTTTTCTTTGTTATATCTTAGTTTCCCCACTAGATGTCCTCTTTGGTTTAGTTTCTGTATTATAGTCTTTGGTATCTTTTAATCAGGCTTATTATGCACACAGGTTTTAATTAGTAGTGCTTGTCTCCTGTGTTCAGGCTATTTAAGTCCCTTTGTTGCTTGAATTTTGCCACAGCATCTCTCTGTGTTCTTTTTCCTTGTTGTAATATAATCTAGGAGTACTGTTGTCTCCATAGAGGAAATTACTGACGGCTTTTGTCTGTGTTTTGAAGCATCTATCCAGTCTGAAGTCACTGAGGAGAACAGCACATTTATGTGATAGACAGGCAAATAAGTTGATACACAAACATCAGAATAAAATGTGAATCAACCAACGTTTCTCAAATGTAGCAGGCAATAAATCAAATGAGTGAAGTGATTGATTACTTAACTGCACAGACAATTTCAGTCTAATAGCTTTAACTTTAGCTTTTCTGCATGTTGAATTTGAAAACTGTATTTAAATACCACATACTGGTGTATGATATATTTTTCATATGCACAATGATTCAGGCCCAAACTAAGATAATTACAGATTTCCGTCCATGCTAAATTTGATTACTGGTACTTTCCCTGTATGGAGGACGGAACCTGCCAAAATAAAAATAAATAAATGACTCAATAAATAATATGTCATTAAATGTAGCAAAAATCAGTGTAGCCATTAATTAATTCATAAAATGTGACATAAATTGTTATTTCTGTTTTAATTTGCTTCTTCATTTATTTACCTTTGTATTAATTCCTTTATTTATTTACTCTTCTGTTTAATTTTCCCTCATATTTATTTATGTATTTATTTTTTATAAATTTTAAAATTTATAATTAAGTTTGGGGAAATAAATAAGGGGTGAAATGCAAAGGGAAAATCGTGAAGAAATAAATAAATGCACAAATAATTACACACATTTAAAATTAAAATTAAATAAATTAAAATAAATGCAAAAGTACACAAATAAATAAAAAATGAATGCAAATAAATAAATAAAATGGAAAATTAAATAGAAGAGTAAATTAATATGGGAATTAATACAAAGATAAATAAATAAATAAAGAAGCAAATTAAAACAGAAATATCAATTTATGTCACCTTTCTTTAATCATTCATTTGTTTTTTTATTTTGGCAGGTTCTGTCCTACATACCCTTGATCTGGCTCCCTTAAAGATGTTAAGTACAGGTACTTCTTTAATGACTCAGTCCTATGGCCGTGATACATCAGGTCAATACATATGATAATCATTCTTCCACTTAAGCTCAGGTACTTTCAGAAAACAATTGCCATGAATGGGATTAAACCCGTACATTGTGGAGAGCAACGACCGTTTCTGTAGATCTTTGTTCATTCAGGGCTTGAAACAGAACCAGAGGCGGTCTTTCCAGTTGCCTTTTCTGCATATTCTACTGTTGACATTTAAATCATTCGTAGATGAATCCTGAGTTGTCTGACGCATGGGTAAAAGGAGACAGAGCCCTGCCTCAGGACTACATACAGTATATGTTATATTAAACCTCATCTCCTACATTGTGGGGAACTATGGTAGCTGTCTTTTCAACCACACACATTTGCTTTTGCACTTTTGACACCTCAATCATTAGTAGGAAAAGCACATTTGTTACAAATGGTGCCTACTCCAGTGCTTTTCCTGAAAAATCCTACACTGTGTTGTGTTTAACTTCTCTTTTCACTTCATAAATTTGCTCTATTGAGGTCAAATATTAGTCGAAAAGTAGTAGAATTGATCGATGAGCCGTTGCGTTTGAGTTCATTTTGCGTGCAGTATATTTATTTTCTTTAAGACATGCTTTGGGAGAGTTTATTTCAGGAGCTTGTGTGCACAGCGTTGATCAATGACTTGTCATGCAGGTGCTGCCGTCAGCCACACAGAGGCAGCATAACATCACGCTGAATATGAACATACTCCTGGGAGCTGGGACCTTTAGTTTAAGGTTGGAGACTCTTTCTTACTCTTACATATATATACTATTGGAGCACTCTGAAATGCATGGTAAATAAATTGACACTTGGTACCATCAGGTATGGTTATGCACAGGTGAAGCTAATAATATGAATGAGTCTACATGGTTAATCATTATTAGTCACACCTGTGCTTTTTCTGCTATGACGTGTCAAAATGTCCTCAATAAGAAAGGTCAATTAGACCTACTTGGTACACTACTTATTTCATTGTTAAATCCACAGATTATATGTCAAAATACAATTGTTGGTATATAATATTCTCACACCAACAAATAGTCTGTAGCAGATTAAGAAACATCTATTCTCTTCTATTTTTCTTAAATTACAAAAACGTGTACTTTTAGTCAGTTAAATTAAATAAATAATATAACTTTTGATCCAGTTTCTTCCGATTTTTGTTAAAACATTTTTTTTTTTTCTGACCATAATTTTAACCAAGATGAAAACATTATTTCTTTAGCATCCAAGCTCTGGTGAGGTCTTCATAGAACACTTGTGGGTAAGACTTATGGGAGCTGTAGTTTGTTGAAGGTGGTGGAGCCAAAGCCCTGAAATGTTTTTTTGGCTTGCCCTTATTTCACTTTTGGGTTGTTGGACTGATACCAAGTGACACCAAGATGAGTTAATACGAAGCAACTGGAAAGACGGCTCCTAAATTAGGTCCTTAGTGCTGTTTCAAGCCCTGAATGCACAAAGATCTACAGAAACTGTCGTCGTTGTTCTCCACAATGTACGGGTTTAATCCCTTTCATGGTAATTGCATTTTTCTGTAAGCACCTGAGCTTAAGTTGAAGAATGATTATCATATGTATTGACCTGATGTATCATGGCCATAAGACTGACTCATTAAAGAAGTACCTGTACTTAGCACCTCTAATGCAGCCTAGATCAGTCAAAAGAACAAGTAATCAAGTTAAGCATGGAGGAAAACCTGAAATTATGCACCCGATTCAACTGTGATCATCTTATTAAATGAGCATTATCAGTTGTTTTAAGCCTCATGGGTCACATGGATCAGTATGGGTCTACTCTGTTGTAAAAGTGAAAAACTTAAAGCAACACGTTATAATACATTCTACAACTGAATGAAACATTACATTTTGAACACAAACAAACCCCGGTCTCCTGGGTGAAAGTACTGTGCATCACCCCATATGTGGCTCCCACTACCAACACATTCTCACTCCAAACTCGTCAAATACCGCTAAGTACCCCTCGGCATCGGAAACCAGCGCACGGAGGCACCCTTTAGCAACAGTATGTGACGAACCGGGCTTTCAGCTAACTCCAATGAAAACCATCCGCGGCATTATTAGACGGTAAGAGCACGTCAGGTAGAATTAATAGCGTTAGAGTCCGTTCAGGCCGGGCGGTGGGGTGTAGTGGATGGGTCAAACAAACAAGACTTTCAACCAGGAGACCGTAACGCTGACTTAATTATTATGTCTGTCTTTAGTCACGTGAGTCGTTAGTATCGTCGGCCCTGTGAGTCACGGGAGTCGCTAGTCAGTGAAGTTAAGGTCAACCACGACCGTTTCCTAACCCTAACTAAGTGGTTGTGTTGCCTAAACCTAACTTTCTGTAAAGCTTATTTTGAAAGGACACTATGTATCTTGACACGCCATCCCTGGTCTGTCCAAAATGAACACAAGTGGGGCACTGACCAAGTGGCGGTATTTGACGAGTTTGGAGTCTTGGAGGGTGAGAACAGTGCCTGACTTCCAATTCTGCTCCTGTGATAAAGACTACAGTCCCTAGAGGTTGCTGTTTTCTCCTTTTAATCCTTCTTTCGGTGGTAGCCCATGTAGATCGATGATGAAAACATACTAGTAGGTGTAGCAGAGCCCTACTGACCCACATCTATGAGGCTTATAACCATTAATAACGGCCATTTAACAACCTGATAACAGTCTAACCGGCTGACTTATCATAGTTTGGGCCTGAATCATTGCCCATATGTACAACACATCATACACCAATATGTGGTATTTAAATACAGTTTTCACACAGTGAAAAACATGACAACAAATGAATTATTTTGACTGTTTGTTGCTTTTGTAATTTGAATGTTTTTTGTTTTTTTCTAAATATGATGGATGGTATTTTTAATTGGGGTATCTGCTTTTGAGAGATCAAACCGGCTGGCACACATTCACCTTCTCATCCATTCTCCTCATCTGTTGCTGGAAAATGTGACAGCCTTTGGAGAAATGCCAAATTCAATTTCAAACTGAGCATGCTGGAGCCCTCAGTCTGTATCTATTATCCTGTACACACATCTGCAGACACGGATTAGACATCCTCTGAGCCACTTGCAGAGAATACTAATTAGCAAAAACAGGTGTTTGTATTTTTTATTTGTTTAAAATATTGGTAATAGAGGAACAAAGACAGTGGGAAAGTTCGATCACAAGACTTACTGGCCCACTGCTTTATAGTTATGCATGAGTAATAGCAGTGGCTGGTTACTTCTTCTCATTAATATTATTTCTAGTTCTTGAAATAGTCTGAAATCTGTGAAAATCACCTTCCCATACAAGTGAGCGATCCTTCAACTTCTGTTCTCCACACATTGTTCCATTGTGCTTCACATTCCTACATCTGCATCTGTATGTCTTCAATGCTAAACCCCAACGATCGCCCCTTTGCACTGTTCACATTTGGCATTAACATGCATCTTGGGTGATCACAAGTGGACAGCTCCAAGTACATCAGTTCACACCTTAGAATGCATTTCGAGTGACCACTTGTGATCGGATCTCACTTCCTCAGTCTATATGCAAATAAACACGAACATCATTTCCGTTTGCAAAGATCTAATACATTGTTGTTCTTAACCGGCGGGAGCAGTGGGCAACTCTGTGCTCAATGCTGAAGTGCCTTAAACTTGCATTCTTTCTAACAGCCAGGAGGGGGTAACTCATCTGGTAGCAAAAATAAGCCTGATTGTATAGAAGTCTATGAGAAAATGAGCCTACTTCTCACTTGATTTATTACCTCAGTAAACATTGTAAACATGAGTTTATGGTCTCAATCGCTAGTTTCAAGTCTTCTTCAATGCAGCATGATGTTCATTTAGTAAATGATGATCCCATTTAGAGTTAAATAGACCATAAAGCAAAGAATTCTTTAGGACGTGGCTACCTTGTGATTGACAGGTTGCTACCACGGCATCGTCCGGTGTAGAAGTTGTCTCTGTTTTCTTCTTACAACTTTAACCCTTTCACTATGTGTTTTTACAGTTCATGAAAGTCAATTAGAATCTTTTTGGTCTCCTAAAAATGTCTTATTCAGCATTCGTTTGTACTTAGCTCCACCCTCTTCCTTCTGGTTGCATAATATCAAGATGACGACGGCCAAAAGTGAGAACTCGAGGCTTCAAAACGGCAGTCACGGTGACTACGGAGTGTGACCAAAATTTTGATCAAGTTCTACCTTCATAGATATTCACTCCATAACAGATTGGCGCTTCTGATGTGGTGGATGGCGTAACGCTAGCAGCTAATGGTGCTAATAGTGCAAACAATGGCAACAGTGCTGCCAGAGCTAGCAGTGAGGGTGGATGTTACACTTCCACAATGATGCCGTGGTCGGGACAACGTTATCAGCAGTAACCGCCATATGAGCGCCGTATGAGCGCTGTATAAGTGCCTTATGAGCGCCGTATGAGCGCTGTATGAGCGCAGTGCAGAGCGGCGGCGATTAGCTAGCCAGTTGGGCACGCACACACAGGGACTCTCATGCCCTAAAGTGCACGAGCAGTCGTACCGGCTATGTCAACAAAGTACAGAGAAGCTCGGATTACAACACACACAGAGGGAGAGAGACTTCATTCTCTGCTCAGGTAGACATTAGTCCTCTATATCTTTACATAGCAAATAGTGTGATAATGTTTGCTGCGTTGTTAATGCTCTGAATTTAGCACCTTTAAGGTGCTGGTATGCTTGAAAGCATAATGACCTGTGTGTTATTTAGTCTAGTTCTCATCCTGTGACATCAAGCCAGTGACTCACTAAATCAACTCCTTTCATGAGGGTCTCTGAAACACTGCCAACCTTGCACAATAATGATGTTTTCTCATTTTTCCTGTGTCTAATATGATCATGAGTGGATTCAATAACCGACCATATGTAGACAGTGTATCAGATAGAAAGGTTGTCTCCTTATTATGCTAGCATGTTAAAGAAACTACTACTGGCAATCAGCGTTTGCATATTGTGAGTGAATGCTGTACACAAATTGTAGCAAGGTTTGTGTTTGACCAGATTTGCAGTAGCGTGGATTGATTGGAAAAATACAACAGCAAATCCAGTTGCTCTCGACTCAGTACTTCTTCTTGATATTGTATGAAGTGGATGCCTGAGAATCTCTTAGTTAAAGTTACTGCTGACCAAATATTGATTGTAGTCTTTTGCCCTGTGGCTTGAAGTTAGACTTGAGGATCTGTGAGTTTGTTTGCACTTCTGACGTAATAAAAACCTGTGTGATGAGCATTTTCAATCACCAACTGAGATTATTTCTTTAACTGAAAGTCAACATTGTGTATTGGACTATTTTGTAACATGACCCGGTTACTAGTTCACTTTAGTGGGAATGATAGATTAGTATTCTGTGAGAGTGCATGTGTGTGTGTGTGGGTTGTCAGGGAGGCAAAGCTATGTTTGCCCCCGTAGCCTTGTTTACCTAACCCAAGGGATTCTGGGTTTTGTCAACTGTCACTAGGTCAGAAGTCAAACTGCACACTCAGTGTGTGTGTGTGTGTGTGTGTGTGTGTGTGTGTGGGCATAAAACCAAGGCAATAACCAAAAAGTCTTCATACAATAATTAAACTAAAACCGGCAGTTTGCCTTTACTCATAACATGTCTGGACATAATGAAAACAAAGAAAAACATATGGATCACATGTAGGAATCCTTGCAGGAAGCATTTCTCTCAGACATGCCACTCTCTAAACACTCAACTATTATCCCTTTAGGTCAAAGAAAGGGCACGGGAAAAACTCTCTCAGACACTAGTCCCTCTGTGAGGTTGTGTATGATATTCCATACTAACATGCTATTTAGTTTGCTAAAACAGCATGTGAGATTTTTTATTAAGTCCTAAACCTATTTCCGGTGAAATATTACAGTATGCAACACTGGACACTACGTTTGCATAAATATCCCACATGGCACGGGTTACCATGGTTACATGTCTACAACCGGCATTGATGCTCTCAGGAAGAGACGACGTAAATTACTGCTCAGTGCGTCCGAAAAGATACAAACTACTGTTTATTCACACATGTTGAACGATAGTACACATACTGGGTGTTTAGTGCATAGTGTGCTATTTTGGACGAAGCAAATTATAAATGTGATTAATAATGATAAATAAAAATGATTTTAGCTTTTGCATTAGCTTTTCATAACAATACCATAAAAGAGAAGTAGTCCCATAAAATCAATCCTGTCTATGTGAAACTAAAGATCTTTTCACACGTAGTATATCCCTGAAAGGTTCAGGAACATTTCTTGCATGGACGCCAATTTCTCACCTCAAGACCTAGTGACATTTCAGGGAAAATGTTGTACGGCTGTGTTGTGAATAAAAGCTATGGATGTGCACGATTAGACGACTAGTCGATTAAACGTTGCTGCCCTCGCTAGTTGGCAACAGAACTACTAGTCGGTTAAACTTATTATTATTTTATTAATGTATTTAAATTTGACATATGCTGTCTCAGCTGTTGCTGTGGAGCTGCCACTGCTGCAGGAGGAGCGGCGAGAGGCGGCTCTACGCTCTGATCTGCAGCAGACTCATGGATTTATAATAAGACCTGGACATGGTGCAGCTGCTCAGCCTTGCTTCCAATTCTTTCCCAGTGGCCACTTGCGGTATTACAGCGAAAAATCCATCTGCGGCCCCAAAATCATTTTCCCCATAGACCGCCATCGTAAAAGAGACGTCTGTATCACAGGATTCATGGAGGTTTTGTATTCGTAAAACTTTCCTCAAGCCGAGAAAAGTCATTTTAAAATCTGTGACGTCATCGCAATGTAAAGTCTATGGGCGGGGCCAGCGGGAGAAACACTACTGCACGTATTCAATGGGCCGCATACCCCGGAAGTAAACCCGGAAAAACGTTTTTGGCATTTAAATGCTACACACTGTTCCTTTAATTTAAACCGTATACTTTATATGTAAAACATTAGATTTAAATGATCTCTCTGATAGAATTAATCTGAAACATAAACATTACCAGCTAACAACAGTGGATTCAATTACTATGTGTACTGTGTAATGTGATTCTCATAGTGATGATTGCACAGAGAATTATACCAGCTCTGCAGCTCTACAGAGCGTTTCAGCATCTTTACAGTGATTGTCTGGTTCGTCCCGGGAGGAACGACCGCATCAGCCATTTCAGGTCGTGTTTGATGATTTACATAACTTTTGATACACCGTGTGCTCTTGCAAACACTTTTCTTTCTTATCTGTGAAAATGCCACCTGCTCTGTTTTCTGACATTCAATTATGTAACTATCGCTCCTGCTATACATTTGTTAGGGTCATAGAAATACCTCCATCAAAGTATGGCTGCACACTGGTGATAAACATGAAGCAAATGAAATGACTGAGGGATCAGCATGATTACAAGTGGATTGGAAAAACTTTGGAAAGTGTCAAAAAAAGTTATACCCACAGAGGTTTGGGGCACTCGGCCTTATTTTGTTGCAGGAAATGAATATAATGCTTTGCCTTTTTGATGCATTCCATTACATGTTTTTCAATTTTCTCTTTTTGCATTTGGATTACATATTTGTTTTTTTTTTTGTTGCTTTAAATCTGTAGCACTTTGAGTTATCCCTTTTAAAGAAATTAAAATTTTAAACTTTTTCTACTAGAGGTTAAGGAGACAGTGGTGAAAGAAAGTAAAAGTAGCAATGCATTATATGTAAAAATACTTCTATTCTTATGAGCAAAACGTACGTAAACTTGCAGTAGGCAGAATGTTTTTGGCATCATTGGACAAAAATTCCATAATAACCTTTCAGCATATTGAAAAAAATTAACTAGAAATATATTCTAAAAAAAGTAACTACCACTCCTACCACTTGAAGGAGACAATGCTGTGGGAAGGAATATATTGTTTTTTTGGTAACAGTTTGTTTGGAGTCTTATATTCCATATTCAAATAATGATCATGACATTAGTTGCACCAAGCCTCCTTTCAAAATACAGACTACTTTAAATTATTATTTTTTTCTTTAGGAAAGTAAGGATAGATCCATAAATTGGGACTCGTTTTCTTTGTGGCACTGTTAGATTTTGTGAGTAACTGAAGCATTTTTAGACTGCAAAAATGTTTAGACCGCCACCCCAAATCCTGATCACAATTTGAAATCTGAAATGTATCAAGGGGCTATTTTTGTAATATAATATGTTGTTTTATGTAAAATAGGAATCTTAAAAAAAGTAACTAGCTCCACCACTGGAAGGAGACAATGGGAAGGAATATATCTTTTTTTTTTCTAAGTTTTTTTGGAGTCTTATATTCCATATTCCCATAATGATTGTGACATTAGTTGCAAAATGCCTCCTTTCAAAATATAGACTACTTTAATTTTTTTCTTTTTCTTTAGGAAATCAAGGATAGATCCATAAATTGTGAGGTGTTTTCTTTGCGGCACTGTTAGATTTTGAAGCATTTTAGGCTGCAACATATTTTGACTGCCACCCCAAATCCTGATCACAATTTGAAATCTGAAATGTATCAAGGGGTTATTTTTGTAATATAATATGTTGTTTTATGTAAAATATGATTCTAAAAAAGTAAGTAGTTATACCACTGAAGGGAGACAATGCTGTGGGAAGAAATATATCCTTTTTTTTTGTTTTTTTTGGAGTCTTATATTCCATATTCCTATACTACTTCACATTTTTTTTTTCTTAAGGAAATTAAGGATAGATCCATACATTCTGACTCGTTTTCTTTGTGGCACTGTTAGATTGTGCAGTTAACTGAAGCATTTTTAGTCTGCAAAATGTTTAGACCGCCACCCCAAAATATGTAAAACCAGCACCTCCCCTCCTCTCACCCCAGTCTGACCAGCACCGCGCCTGCATGCGTGTCTCCTCCTCCTCCTTTACCTCCTCCTCCTCCTCTACCTCCACCGCCTTCTCCCAACAGCCCTACAACCTGATCGGTCCAACAAAAAAAACAAAAAACAAACAAGGTAAAGCCTGCTTCTGCATGCAAACAAAAAAAAACACTCCGGAGTGTCATCATCCATATTTCCTCCTGCTGCTGCATCTGTCATCCCATCCCTCTCTCCTCTCTCTCCTCTCTCTCTCTCTCTCTCATATATGATGTGGATGTGCCTCCATCTCTCACCAGTGTACAGCCGAGGCTACCACACCTGTCTGGAGCATCGCATCAAATCCACACATTATACTCTCTCTCTCTGTGTGTCTTTGACTGATGGGATAGAATTCGCATTATCATCACTGTACTGCATGTCGGATGTGATTGCACTGGCTGCAAACTCACACACACACACCACAAAAAAAAAGCCCCACAAGGGTCTCTGACTGTGAGGGATCGTTGCGGCATGATTCTCTTCTAACAAAAGAATGAGCAACACATGCATTCACATCCCTCCACTGAACACGTGCATGTCGAGAAAACATCTCTCATAATATCATTATGATAACTCATCATAATGTTATACTATGGCACAGTTTAATTTATCATTGATTGGATTGGTACTTAATTGCTTTGACATAGAAGCCTATAATTAAGTCATAATTGAGCACATGTTAATGGGCATCTGACCCAGTAGGTGTGAGGTTGTTGGTGCAGCCAGTGTGACACCCATCCATGCATCCTCAGCACCCATCCATGCATCCTCAGCACCCATCCACCTTCAGCAGCACCCAGTGTGTCTCTGACAGGTTGTGTCGCCACACAGGGAGACAGAAGCTCACATGTGGCCGCCTATTTCTCTGTGGAGAAAGGAGGGGCTTAAAGTAGAAGTTGTTGGCGGAAGACTTCTTTAAGGGGATGCAACTTCTAAATAACCCCATATCGGAGGAGAAAACCCAGCACAACAGACGAGAGCTCACCTCTCTGGTAAGTCTGCTCATAATAATGACATAGTTTGTTGTGTTTGAACTGACTGAATGATGTTGTAATGTGATTGTAGCATCCTAGAGGAGCAACATGTTGATGCTGTGAATGTGTCAGAATGACCATGTAGCTATTAGAGGCATTCAACAAGTGGACAGTTGGAGTAAAGGTGGTGCCAGCCCGTTAAAGTCGTTACTTTATCTCAGCTGGCAGGACCACGTGGCACCACCCCTCCTCCTCTTGTTGATGTGACTCTTAAAGGAGGAAGGAGAGAGAGATGGAGGTGGGGGGTGGAGGTTATAGATGTAGGGGGGGGGACTTCCCCCATGTTGAAATATTCTTCTTGAAACACTTCCTGTCATAGAGTCTAGTTGACTTTTATCTGATGAGGTGTGATGTATCAGCTGCGCAGTTTGCTAATAGCCTCCTTTTAGTATTCTAAAATACTATTAATAGTTCTTATGGGGACATTATATATGCTAATATTATAGGATACATTACAAAATACCCATATTGATATTGATTTGAAAGTGTAAAAAAAATCATACATTATTATTATTATTATTATTATTATTATTAGTAGTAGTAGTATTACATAAACACATAACAAAGAGATGAATTGATCCCACTGTTTTAGCTCCCAATACTGATTCTGATACCTAAACTCAGATTATTGGACCTTGTTGAAATATTCTTCTTGAAACACTTCCTGTCATAGAGTGTATGTAGTTGACTTTTATAGGTGAGATATGATGTAATAGCATAGTTTGCTAGTTTCCTGCTTTGTGGTATTCTAAAATACTATTAATAGTTGTTATGCTGACATTATACATGCTCATATTATAGGAGACATTACAAAATTGTATTGACAATCATTTTAATAATAACAATTATTATATTATATTTTTATATTTGTGAGGACTGTCATACCCATATTGATATTTGAAAGTATAAAAAACATGTATTATTATTATTATTATTATTATTACATAAACACATATCAGAGATGAATTGATCCCACTGTTTTTGCTCCCGATACTGATTCTGATACCTAAACTCAGTTATTGGACTATCTTTTCTTATTTAAAATCTAGTAATGTGTGTGTGTGTGTGTGTGTGTGTGTGTGTGTGTGTGTGTGTGTCAATCGATCAAAATATTGATAGTCCGTAGTTAATCATGATTAATTGCAAATTAATCACACTTTTTTTTTATCTGTTCAAAATCTACCTTAAAGGGAGATTTGTCAAGTATTTAATGCTCTTGTCAACATGGGAGTGGACAAATATGCTGCTTTATGCAAATGCAACAACGTAGTTGGGGTATATGGCGCTCCGCTTTTCCGTCCTTTTGTCTGTTCGCGTGTCACACTTTCTTTTCTGGAGCAGAACTCTGAAATGATTTAACTAAGGAACTTCAAATTTGGTATGATGGTTGACAGTGTGGTGTAGTTGTGCTTTTTAGGGGTCAGAAGTCCAGGGTGCCCAAAATTTGGGAAATGTTGACCAAAAACTGGGATTTTTTTCCGTCTTCAATTTAGTTTCCGCAGTACAACTCGAAAAATATTTCACATTTGGTATGATGGTTGACAGTGTGGTCTAGTTGTGCATTTTGGGGGTTAGAAGCTCAGGGTGCCCATTAGTTAATGCCCATTAATTCCATTAGTTCCAATCTTTGGCCCTACTTTGGTAGGGGTCAAGCAGTGAGCAATGCTCACTTTTGCCTTGTTGGAAATCAATTAACAACACAAAATAATGACAGTTATTGTCCAGAAACCCTCACAGGTACTGCATTTAGCAAAATAAATATGCTCAAATTGTAACATGGCAAACTCGAGCCCAACAGGTTTATGTTCAGGTCACTTTATTTGTACTCATAGGTAAATATGGTTTGTAGTAAAAAGACAAGGTATCCGTCGTGTACACACATTTTAGTTTCACAGTCAATAGACAAAAGAAATACTCGAGGCTCCACTGATCACTAAAACCACTAAAATACAATGAATAAATGTGAATGAAAAAATAAATTGTGTGCTGACTTGACTATAACTTGCACCAAACTGCATGTGATTATCATGAAGTGGTCATGTCTGTAAAGGGGAGACTTGTGGGTACCCGCAGAACCCATTTTCAGGTCAAGGGACCCCTTTGAAAAATTAAAAAAAAATTTAGCGAAAGTTTGGAGCGTTATTCAGCCTCCTTTGCGACAAGCTAGTATAACATGGTTCACTCTAGCTGTAAAACTGAGCCCGTCAAATCACAAGTTGCTTTAATGCGTTAAAGAAATTAGTGTCGTAAAACAAATTTGTGTTAACGCGCTATTATTGCGTTAATTTTGACAGCCCTAATTACTATATTACAAAATACTAGTTCTTATAGGGACATTATACTGTATATGTAACCATACATCACTGAAGAGGCTTTACAAATATGTATGTTAGTATTTAATGGGATTCTGGTGTATATGGCCAAAATTGTCAAACATTCACTAGTTCCAGTTACTCAAATGTAAATGTTTGCTGTTTTACAGTTTTACATAATTGTGTATACGTTTGAGTTTCTGTCTTATTATGGACCAAACTAATAATCGGGACATTTATTGGCAGACAACTCAGTAATGACAATAGTTGTTCCATATGTATCAGTTGTAGTGATATGGCCAAATTGGTTGCTGGACTGAATGGTAAAAGTAGGGTATGTCAACAGAAGTTGTGCATGCATGAATAGCGGTAACTTAACCCCAGGCCCCGACACACGTACGCACCAACCCCCTTCCCACCATATCCTTATCCACACACAGGAGGGCCTTTCTTTCATCCAGCCTTTTCTATTTGCTTTCCTTATGCCGTATCTGTATCCGTAGGTAACACACAATTTTGCATATGTTGAAAGGACATTGGGGTATAGTTGCCAGACCATAACATTTAACATGGCATTTAATATGGCTGTGACGAGGGTCTGTTTTGATGCTTTTTAGAACATTTGAACTATGGCTGAAATTATTACTCACAGGATTAGAGCAATCAGCAGTAAAGTGGGGGGACATAAGCTGCCAGTTTATTGATTAATAGGAAGCACCTCTGCAGAGACTGTTGATGGTTTTCTTGTAAAATGTCCGGTGTAATCTGTAACATTGGTTTTGTCATACGTTTATTAACTGGTGGGAAAATGTCCTCACGGTCACCTCCCTAGTTACCACATGCAATGTGAAAGAATAGATTAGTAGTGACAACCCAACAAAGAATTAGCACAAGAAACTGCTGTCGCCTTCAGCTTTATGGAGCATTTTAGTGCCTTTCAGCACATTGTTTGGGTTTTACGGCCAAAACCTTTTTGTTTTGGTTCACACATCAACCTTGTTTCCAGCAGCAGAAGGCAGCTGTTTTCATCAAAAAAAGCTCTGACTGCCTAGCAACAAACTGCAACTAGCTGGTGAACATAGCGGAGCATTTAGCAGCTAAAGTGTTGGTGCAGACCAAAACAAAGCTAAAAGGAGAGTGAATATTGGACTTACATTTGCCAGATGCAAACCAAAGCAACTCCAAATGAATGCTAGTGTTGATCTGTGTCTGCTGTATGTGTAAATAGGCAACTGTTTGCTGCCTGGAAGTGTCAAAAATGAAATGCAAATATGGTTGTCCAGCTTGGAATTTGGATGTGGACAATGTCCATCAATCCACCTCCCCAAACTTCATACTGTTAGTTTTTGCCTCACCACATGAAGGACATATAATCCTCGCAAGACTAGGCCGTCCTGGTTCCTATACCTGTGGTGTCAAATACGATTTATGGATCTTGAAATTTTCAATTTTGTGTGAGAAAGTAAACATATAATTAACGATTAATCTGTTGCATTTGCACACTGTAGCATATTTGTAATATTTATTATGATGTTACTTTCCCATTACTTGTATCAGACAGTTTTCCCAGTAGGCTCTGAGATATTTCATTGTTATTTTTGTGATGTATTAGTCCAGACATATCTGGAAAATGATAGAATATAAGGGCTAGGAGAGATACATTGAAAGGGTTGAGGAAATAGTAGAGGAGATGGAAGAAGAAATGATGCTCCATGCATATCTGTAGTAATACAACAAAGTTAGTTGTAGTGTCAGAGATCTCTGTGCGTAACAGACAGGTGCTTTGATCACACATCTTCAAAGTTTAACACAGTGATGGTGCCGCTATGTTATGCATGAAAGCTCTCTGTTTCACCCAGTTGGGAGGAGAGGAGGAGATAGGAAGAAAGGTGAGAAAGAACAAGATGGAGCTACATGCTGCGACCACTAGGGGGCCCCATAGCATAGTTAGGCTTGTTAGCTCTTTGGTATTTGTTCAGGAGTGCAGCAGCTCAGCATCAACATCTCAAGGATGTTTCAGGTGTGTTTTGTAGACCAGTGGTTCTCAAAGTGGGGTCCGTGGCACTCTGTCTGGGGGTCTGCGAAATAATTTGCCATAAATTATAAAATTGTGCTTTATCATTATGAAGTATACATCGACAGATGGGGACCATTTGGGTCAATAAAACAAACATATTGTGTCCATTACTCCCACCCACGTTAGCTTTGGGCCAATAGAGACTCTGATAAGACACACAGCAGTAGGTTCATTATTTTTAAGTTGAAGCACTTACTAAGAGTTAGACTGGTAAGTTTATTAGGGCCATGCCAGTCTTGCTACTGTTCATTTTCTGAAAGCTTTTAAGATCAATTACTAGAAATGTGGGCTATAAATGATGTCAAGTTGAATCCAAATGCAATTTGACTAAATTCACTCTATGTTTAAAGGTATATAAGTGGTATTAAAGCAGCAGTAGGCAGAATGTTTTTGGCATCATTGGGCAAAACTTCCATAATAACCTTTTAGCATATTGTAATTCAAGTATTCTGAGAGAAAACTAGACTTCTGCACCTCCTCATGGCTCTGTTTTCAGGCTTTAAATAATCTAGCCTATGACGGGAGACTTTGGCCAATCACAGGTCATTTCAGAGAGAGAGAGCGTTCCTATTGGCTGTTCATTCAACGGAGGCAGCTGTCAATCACTCGCAAACTCCACTGATGAATTATGAATCAATATTCTCTCACTGTAATGCCTATTTCTCACCTCAAATGTTTTCAGAAACATCTTGTAGTGTACTGTTTAGCTGTAAAATGAGAAAGTTTGCTCCGGTGGTGGGCGGTGCTTGGTATTTCCTCAACTGATCTCAACATGGCTGCCGGTTCACAAACTATCTCATTTTACAGCTAAACAGTACACTACAAGATGTCTCCGAAAACATTTTACGTGAGAATTAGGCATTACAGTAACAGAATATTGATTCATATTTGATCAGCGCTCCCTAGTTTGACCGTTTGATCGGAGTTCGCGAGTGATTGACAGCTGCTCAGAGACGGCAAGGCTCCAGCTTGGCTCTGATTGGTTGTTTTCCTTCGGTCTGTGAAGTCTTGCAGATGCCATCAGGAGCACCAGAGGACACAGAGGCACATGATTTTTTTTTCAGATTACCTGTCTCATTGATTACTGTCAGGATATAGTGACCGTTTTATAAAAATAACTTTTTTTAATCATATTTGCTCCAATTCTACCTACTGCTGCTTTAACATTCAGTAACATTGCACATTTCCCCACTGTGTGGGACTAATACAGAATTATCTCATCTTATCTTAACATGATTCAAATTAAAATGTGTTTCTGTTTATCACTGTGAAACAGGTCTGAAGTTTTTAGTTCCAATGGCATCTAAGAGCACAAATGGTAGTAAGCATATGCTTTAATCACTGTTACGATTATGAAGGGGTCCTTGGAAAATGTCCTCCCCTGTAAGGGGTCCCTGGCCCCAAAAAGATTGAGAACCTCTGTTGTAGACCACCTGAGTGGAAGTGCTGCCTGATCTGACTGCAAACATATTCAACACAGTAGGTAGGTAGGTATTATTTAATTAAATGTGAGCCAGTCTGGTTTTCTAGCTACAGGTGAGCTTTGAAGTTCTTTGAAGTTGAGTTGGAAATATAATACTAAGTTAAACACTGATAAAAATATATATAAATATATATATATATATATATATAAATATATATATATATATATATATACTGTATATATATACTGTATATTGTCAGCAGCAAAGTTAAGCTCTGGTGGAACAAAGACTGGAAATGGGGGGGAGGAGAGAGGGAGTATGACATGCAACCCGGGACGTTGCGGTGCGGGCATGCGCTGTAACCACTCGGCTACGAAGGCGCTCCAGGGGTGTGATTTCTTGATCACCGTATTTTTCATCCATCCATCCATTATCTGTAACCGCTTATCCTATGATCCCATGATCGTGGACGGGGGGCTGGAGCCGATCGCAGCTGACATTGGGCGAAGGCGGGGTACACCCTGGACAAGGTCACCAGACTATCACAGGGATGACACATAGAGACAGAGAAGTGACTGAATAGATTCTCTACATGTTTATAGCAATCTTCCTCATTATACCCCAGATACAGTAATACTGCGGTTGGTATTTGTTGTGTTTGATTTTTGATGTCTCGGGGGTCTTCATTCCATTTAAAACAAAGAGAGATCGACTCCTGCTTGGGTATGTGCGTGCTTGTGTGTGTTTGTGTTGTAGTCTATTGTAGCGTCTATTCGTTGATTACCATCAGAATATGCCTTTGACAAGGTTTTCTTTACTCTATTTACATTATCGCTGCTAGGACTGTGTATTGGCAAGAATCTGGCGATACGATACGTATCGCGATACAGGGGTTACGATTCAATATATCGCAATATATTTCGATACTTTAAACAAGGCGATATATTGAGATTTTTTAAATCTAATTTTAGGAAAACTGTCATAGAATAAAGAACACACCACCATATGCATAAAATCTGAGCAAAAAAAGTTTTTTTATCCAATTTACATTTATCACAGTCCCTGTAACATCCAACATCACTGCACTACTTTGAGAGGGCACAGACACTGAGGGGGCACTTGTCTTTGCAAATTAAATGAAGTATTGACTGAGTACATTTTTGCATGTAAACTATTAATAAAAAAATCTATTCAGTGTTTTTGAGAATCGATACAGTATCACAAAACAAAATATCGCGATACTCGATATTTTCTTACACCCCTATTCGCTGCACTATTTAGCACAGTGATTGCAACTCAGTTTTCTTGGCAGAGGGTTTAGAAAGAGTCCACATTGCTAGGTTTATTTTGTATTGATAGATTATGTATTTTTGCAGCACTCTCCCTTCACTGTCTGCCTGATTTCGTCATTTTAAAAGCCCATGTATTTTCATTCCCAATGCCGTTGCCTTATTGTAATAATTCTTATTTTCTTCAACGGTCCAAAGTGATGCATAGTTGACTCTATTTACTGGGTGCCGAAGCAAAGGCCTGAGCATAGTTAGTGCTGCTTTGAGTGCCGTCACAATTTCTAAGCCACATTCACCTTTCTGTGCACAGCGTAAGAAAGAGGCTGTCTATCATGACAAAACAGAACTTGTGGAGTCCCAATCATACTGCCGCATATTGACATTATTGATAATAGACCCAGCTGCTTTGCAAGCCCAACAATATGATGCATTGTAAATGGCAATGACGGATGCTATTTTGTCTTGAACACCATGTGAGACAGGGAGCCAAAGGGCCCCACGCTGCTACAGTGTAGGAGATGTAGAGCGAAAATCGAGAACAGCGTGTATGATTGTGTGAGTACAAGGAGGCTGGTGTTGCATCTGTATTTTAGATAAAGGAAAGTAATTAATGAGTCCCTCTTGTGTGTCTTCACCTCAGTTCATTTCTTGCTTTCAAGATGGTTCAGCAAAATTAAGAACTAACTAAACTAATTATCTTTCAGCTGCATGCCTCGTGACTCGCAGTTCTTTGGCTCAAAGGGTCATCCTGTCCCCAGAAAAATGGGGCCCTAACAAAGAAACCCTCCTGATGGTTAATGTGTAACTATAGTGGCATCCTCCCATTTCTTTTGACCAACAGCAGGCTAATATTGAAGGTCAATAGGGCTGACCTTTAAAGCTTTTTTTTTTGCTTTGTGATGGGGTTAACTTCCATTCAGTTTTTTTTGTTTTTATGTAAGAGCTTGTGAAAGAATCATTCTTTCAGCAGGACTTGTGAAAAATTCCTTGAGCAGGGACCTTGGTGACTACGATATTCACTAGTTCCTTCACCTCTGTATAAGTTGTCTGCCACTTATTGAATTCCTTTAAGAGACATGGAAAGTGAAGGGGAGACAAAACAAGGCGAGGAGAGGCCTTAGATCAACAGTGTTTGTACCTGTCCTGATGACACGTTCTCATCCCAACTCGTCACTACTTTACTAAATACTGACGCTTTGTCCCTTTGGCATCACTTTACGGTCGCAGTAAACACGTGCTTAAAGCAGAAGTAGGCAGAATATTTTTGGCGTCATACTGTATTGATTTTCAAAAACACAAGCAAAACACATGCAAAAATTCACTCAGTCAATACTTTATTTAATTTGCAAAGACAAGTGCCCTCTCAGTGTCTCAGTGTCTGTGCCCTCTTAAAAAGGTAGTGCTATGATGTTGGATGTTACAGGGACTGTGATAAATGTAAATTGCATAAAAAAGTAACTTTTTTGCTCAGATTTTATGCATATGGTGGTGTTCTCTTTATTCTATGACAGTTTTCCTAAAATTACATTTAAAAAATCGCAATATACCACCTTGTTTACAGTATCAAAATATATATTGTGATATATTGAATCGTAACCCCTGTATCACGATACGTATCGTATCGCCAGATTCTTGCCAATACAAAGCCCTAATTGTAATTCAAGACTTCTGCTCCTCCTCATGGCTCTGCTGTCAGGCATTAAAAAATCTAGCCCATGACGGGGGCTTTAGCCAATCAACGGTCATTTCAGAGAGAAAGAGCGTTCCTATTGGCTGTTCATTCAACGGAGGCAGCTCTCAATTACTTGGGAACTCCGATCAAACGGTCAAACTAGGCAGCGCTGATCAAATATGAATCAATATTTGTTCGCTTTAGCTGAAAAATGAGATAGTTTGCTCCGACTGGTGGGCGGTGCTTGGTATTTCCTCAAATGATCTCAATGGTCACAAACGTTCTCATTTTACAGCCAAGCAGTACACTACGAGATGTTTCTGAAAACATTTTATGCAAGAAATAGGCATTACAGTAACAGAATATTGATTCATATTTGATCAGCGCTGCCTAGTTAGAGTTCGCAAGTGATTGAAAGCCGCTCAGAGATGGCAAGGCTCCAGCTCGGCTCTGATTGGTTGTTTTCCTCCACTTTGTGAAATCGTGCAGATGTCATTAGGAGCACCGAAGTACACCGGAGGCACCTGATTTTTTTCAGATTACCTGTCTCATGCACTACTGTCAGGATATAGGGACCGTTTTATAAAAATAACTTTTTGTAATCATATTTGCTCCAATCTGTTTACTCCAGCTTTAACATTGTGAATTTCAAACAAAACCACTTAAAGGGACTATTTGTAACTTTCAGAAATGCTTGTTAACAGCAACCTGCGGCCGTGAAATCAACGAAAGTCAGCGTCGCAGAGGAGGAGGGTACAGCGGCTACACGTGAACGCGCATATGCGAGCGCGCATGTGTGCCGACCCGCTACATTTATACGCTTACAAAGTTACAAACAGTCCCTTTAATTAGGTTTAGGAAAAAAAATCATGGTTGGGCTTAAAATGACTACGTTTTTACAGTGAAAATGAAATTTAACATTGTGAATACGGGACACGAACGAGTCATAGAAAGGTCAATCATTTAAATATGGGAGCAGTCTCTCCTGAAAGACAATCATGGTGCTGCCCTCGTTTGTTAACGTGAAAAGTGACAATTTGTGTTAGGAATGTAAATACAGAAATGGCCGGAAAGGCGTGGTGGTTTCTGTAGTTTCATCCCTCAAGCAGTTCTGATGAAGCATACTTACAGCTCAACAATGGTTTGTGTGCTGTGATGATTGATTGACTGATTTATTGCCAGCAGTAGAACAATTTGCCCCTCGGGGAAAATAAATATGACCTTACCTTAGCTGCTTTGGGAGGCTGTACTTTTCCATAGTGCTGCTTTGAGCTACATGCTAACAGCAGTATGCTAGCATGCTCACAATGACAATGTGATCATGCAGACGTTTAGCAGTCGTAATTTTTACTGTGTTCATCATCTTAGTTTAGCGTGTGATGGGAATGTCATTCGTGTTCCCGATATTTTTTGTCAACCAAAGTATTGGACAAATTTAATTATTTACGTGATGATGGCGCTAAATGAAAAGTCAGGGGATCGCCAAAGTCATTAGGATACATCGTCAGGGAGCCATTAATGTCTTTACCAAATTCCATGGTAAATCCATCCAATAGTTTTTTTCAGTCTGGACCAAAGTGGCGGACCAAAGGGGCCGACCGACATTGTCACCCTTGAGTCATGGCGCTGGCATGGCTAAAAAAAGGCGTAGTATCGGTACATTATCCACCACCATTATACCATTTATTTATTCATTCATTTGCTAATGTTTTCATTGATTAAGAAACCCGTCCTTGTTCATAGTTTCTTCATTGCCTTCATTACAATCTACTTATGATTCTCAAAAAAAGCATAGCCTCATAAAAATCTAATTAGGCTGTTGATTAGGTTAGCAGTTTTGCTGAGATACAGTCTGCCTTTTGGCATATAAAATATCACATACTTTTTGCCCAGAGACTTGCATATGCACCACAAGAAGTTCTTCTTTTTCCTCAACTTGAAATACTTTGATATGTTTTTTTCCCCCACCCTCCCTGTGCACCACGTATGGCCCAAGAGAGGAAAAAAACGGAATCTCGCAAAATCTCTCGCGATCGAACCTGACTTTAGTTTAAACAAAATTCACGAAGGATGGATGGATGAAGTCATGGAGACACGTTAAATAAACACTCGTGTTGCTGCCACAAATCAACAAGTTGGTTCTCTATTTCTGAGGTCCATCTTCACTCACTCGATTGCCTCCTCAGTTGAGGTCACCAGTGTCCCATCCTTACTGTACACAGCTTGGATGGTTTTCCAGAAGCACCTTGGTGCTGACCGAAAATCCTTCTCAAAAACGTACGTACTTACTTACTATACTTACTTACATGTACTTACTTACTTACGTACTTACTTACTTACATGTTCTTACTTGCTTACTTACTTACTTTGTTGTCCACCTCAGTGGAAACTTGTCTTTGGCTTCTCCAAATAAAACAAAAATTACATAACACAACACACAATTACTCTGTCCGTAGGAAGCACAAGATAAGGTTTTTTTTGTAATTTTTTTGAAAATGAAGGGTCTGTAAGCACAGTCTATTCTGGACTCACCTCCTGTCATCCTCGGTTGATTGGTGTCGGGTCAGGACTGGAATGTGTGTGTTCCATCTGCAGCACCATTACGCATGCCTGAATCTTTCACAACCAAAACCTGTTTCCAAGCTGCTCCACCTCCTGTGCTCCTCTTGTTAAGCACACTGCTGCTGTGCGAGCAGTGTCTCTCTCGCTTTGCATTTTGCCATTAGCCACGTTTATTAATGATTTAGTTGCAAATAGAGCTGAAACATTTTCATGATTCAGTCTATGAAAAGTAAACAAAAAAAAAAACAGTCCAAAACCAAGAGATGTTCAAGTTTAAACTGATATGAAATAGAGAAAATCAGCCTCACATATGGGCCCCTATTGACCCACATCCCTAAACCTAAAGAAGTTGTAGTTTTGTTGCCAAAACCTCAAGAAGCCTTTTTGTTTGTGTTAAATTAAATAAAAAAACAAACACATTTTATTCAGTTTCAAAACATGTTAGAACGTGCTGCAAATATTGCATGTGGCCTAACATCCCAATATTCTCCAGATAGAGCAAAGCAAAGAAGAGGCCCCAGAGGCCAAGATCACTTGTATACAAACTTATTATTTCAACTCATCATTAATTTGACCTTAATGTCGTTGTCAAAAATCTGTACTTGGAAGCTAATTGTTTCCATCCCTCATAAGAGCCCTGTCAGGTCTCAGAGTCAGTTTCATGCAGCCTCTTACTGCCACTCCTCCTGGGACGGCCCAATAGGCTCAACTCTTGTGTACATACATTAGTAGAGTCAACCAGCGGGATGGAGTCAGTTAGTTTGTCACTGCTGAGCTGGTTCCCTTCTTTGATGTAGAAGTTGGGGTTTTCCCTTTTACATGTTTTTTTTTTCTTCAAACATCATAACGTGTCGTGGATGGTAAGGTTCAGTTTTTAACCTAGTTTCACTTCTTGTCATCTTTTTATCAATGTGCAGCGTGCTGTGTGCTGTGGACGTCCCCGGGGCGTTTTTTGAGTCTCCGTAGACTACTGCGCATGAGTGTGCTGTATGTGTGTGTTTGTATGTTTCTAACAATGAATGGGAGCTATATTTGGCACACTTTTGCTCTCCTTTTTGCTGGGATGCTTTTAGTACTCTGTCTGGGCTTTTTATTCACCGAGTCAGTGACAGAGTCAGATGCTGCAGAGTTTCTGTGTTTGACACACACTCCAGTCTCCTCATGACTGCTTTAAAGTTAGCTAAGAACTGCAGTGTATCAGCGCCAAAGAAGTTCTGTAATCAGATGATCGATGAGAAATGTTTTTATGAATCTGAAACAATTAATTGATCAGTTAGTCGATGAACAGAATATTCAGAAACTAGTTTGATGATCAATTAATTGTTAAAATCTTTCTTTTTTTTCTAGAATGTGAGGATTTGCTTAATTTCTCTGTTTTATATCATGTCTGTTTTGTTTTTTTTACTGTTGGTTGAACATTGTGGGGGAATTGTGATTTGCATTTTTTTTATTATTTTCTGACATTTGTTAGACTAAATCGTTTAATCAAGAGATTTATCTGCAGATTAATCAGTAATGACAATAATCATTAGTTAAAGAACTAGTTTTTACTAGGGCCGTTAATCGATTAAAATTTATAATCAAGATTAATCGTGTGGTTGTTCATAGTTAATCACGATTAATCGCATGGTTGTTCATAGTTAATCATGATTAATCGAAAATGAATCACACATTTTTTTATCTGTTCAAAATGCACCTAAAATGGAGATTTGTCAAGAATTTAATACTCTCATCAACATGGGAGTGGACAAATATGCTGCTTTATACAAATATATGTATGTATTTATGATTAGAAATCAATGAACAACACAAAACAATGACAGATATTGTATTTCATATGATGCCAGTATCTTCACTCTAGCTTTAAAACGGCAACAACCTCCGAAATATTGATATCGTAAATTGCGTTAAAGAAATTAGTGGCGTTAAAATGAATTTGCGTTAACGTGTTATTATCGCGTTAACTTTGACAGCCCTAGTTTTTACACAGCACTTCTACCAGTGAAGTTCTCAAAACCACTCTCCACTGATTATTTCTTTATAATTAAATGTCTTTATAAAATATTAAATACTTAAAACAAATTTAAATACTTTTAAAGTAATATCTTTAAAAAACAATCCATGCATTATTACAATATCATCACATAAGCAGGGCTGGGAGGGTTATTTTAAAAATGTAATCCGATACAATTACAAATTACCTGTTATCAGTAACCTCATCCAAGTATCGTAAATTTAAAAATAATGTAATCTGATTACTCTCAATTACTTGTAAAAATGTGAATTTTGGAAATGATTGCATCTTTTTTCAATAAATTTGACCTTTGGACGGAGGACTGAGACAATAACAAGACGACGGAGCCTTGCGTTGCTCCAGGGCGGGGTGGGGGGGTGAATATGGAAATGGACTATTGCCGTTTTTTCCAGTATATGTTTGCTGGACAAGAAATTTTGTACTTGATTAACTGGAAAGTGTGCAAACCATTCTGCTTTGTGATAACTTGCACTGTACTGCTATTGCCCTTTTCTGCTTTACATACAAAGGTGGAGGTAGTAATGTTGTTTTTGAAAGGCTAAACGGCAACAAATATGGATTGGAGCAGAACATTTTATCAGATAAAAACATGTTATTACAGAGATGACGGAGCTTTGCGTTGCTCGAGGAGGGGAAGTGAAGGTGGACTATTGCATGCAATGTTTCTTTAAGTCATTAATAATAATAATTGAAATGTCAACGTTATGAATGAAGCTTCGAACTATTCGGTATAACCCTACAAATTTTCAGTTTTTTCCAGTATTATATTTGCTGGACCAGAAATTAGAAGTGGATCGCCCATTTCCATCTTTTCACATTGGGATGCCTCTCGGCAAAAACAATGATCTTGATGAACTGGTCCACAAACCATTCTGCTTTGTCATAACTTGCACTGTACTGTGGTGTTCCATTTTTTCTGCTTTACATACAAAACAATGGTGAAATTTCCACCCAATGACAGCATTTTTTTCACTACCTTGGGCCACTCCGCCTACCTCTACCTGACGGCTCCTGAATGTCCTGAAGTAATGTTAAATGTGCGCAACCGCATAGTATATCGTTCTTTATTTTAAATGACTTAAAATTGTAATCCTGCTAGTAATCCCCATTTTCACCAGATGTAACTGTAATCTGACTACGTTTTTTTTTGTCACCTTAACAGAATGCAGTTAAATTGTTTTGCATCCTACTTACGTAACGTCGTTCCATGTAATCCGTTACTCCCCAAGCCTGCACATATTTATATATTTAGCTATTTTAGACTATCAAATTCATCACAGGTAAAATATTACATACTGGGATGGGACAAAAACATGAAAATTTGAAGTAACATTTCACTCAATCAGAAGTATTTTCTAACACTTTCTCCAGGCTGTTTTTTGAGTGTTCTTTTCCAGTTTGGCCGTCATACAGCGGTAGTCAGTGGGCAGCCCAAACGTTACCCTAACAGTTAATCTCTTCACACAAAAGGGCACTTTGTTATGGCAGCTGCTTTGCTACAAAATGCAAATCTGTTACTACATGTTTTTCTAAATTCTTTCTCTGCATCCTTTCTAGCAGATTCCTCACACGTTGTCCACCTCTTAGTAACCTCTTAGGATACCGAAATGCAAAATGTTGATTTTTTATTTTCTTACCTCGAAGCAGGTCAAAGACTGAGAAATTGTTTTGAACGTGGCCAAGTAACTAAAAAAGTGTTGCCTTGCCTCCCCCCACCCCTTCCCCACTCCTCCCCCTTCTCTGCCTGTCACATGTTCTTTTCACAGCATAGAAAAGTTTCTGGATTAGGGCAGAATTAACACAAAGCAGCGACGCCACTCCAGCTACACTCGCAAACAACGCAGAAGAGGCACGAGGGGGGACCGAGACACTCGAGCGAACGCCACCTCAGAAAACTCCGAACTCTGATAGCGAGAGGCAGACGAGTCCATCCCAGAGAGAGAGAGAGAGAGAGAGAGAGGCAGAGAGTGGCAGGGGATCTTTGGCGACAAGGTCCTGAAGGATGGAAGAGAAGCAGTTTGCCGGCATCCTGGTAAGTTCAACTTTTGTTCAGTGAACATACGCACGCACACTTTTGAAAAGCACAGATATGAGTTGTCAACACAGATGCAGCCGCATCTCTGAGTTCACTGGCGGGATGCAGCTGCTGGACCACCAGTTGAGTCACCCTCTGCCTCCCCTTTTCCCCAATTTTATGCACAAGAGGCCAGGTGGTTTAGTTTCTCTGTACTTTATCAGGACTCCAACAGGCTTTTATTTTCTCATTTTGTGTGTTTTTCCTTCTCACTCGAAAGGAGATGGTTGTGCTCACAATTTTCCGATTTGCTGTAGTTTTTTACGATGACCTTAACCTGGGAACACTTTTTATCTTTTCATGTGCACCAACACTTTTAATCTTGTTTATCTTTGAAAAGGACAGAGATACACACGTTTGCACTGACTGATAAAGCCGGCATTTTCCTCCCGAGTGATCGTTGTGTTGCCGTTTGAGTGCAGAGCTGTCATCACCTGCTGTTTGCCACGACGCCGCTGAGCATCCGTCATCAACTAGACGCTATCCACGAAAAGTCCCCGAAATTAGTCCTGACGTAGAAATGTCCCACTTATCCCCTCAGCTCTGCTTTTACAGTACCCCATTTATCTGATCTTTGCAACTTGGGCAAACAATAAACATGTTTTCAGCGTTCCGCTGATAAGAGATGAGGCCAAGAGGTAGATGTGTCAGTGTCGGGCCTGTGCTGTCAGTGAAGCTTTAAATAGAGGTTTGGCGTCATTGGCAGTCAGGTCACTTCTCTCTCTCTCTCTCTCTCTCTCTCTCTCTAAGTCTCTCTCTCTCTCTCTCTTCAGTCCAAGTTCTTCAGTCCGTCTTGAGATGGAGATAAACATAAACTCAGAACTCTCTTCTGACATTCTCGCTCATTTGAAGCCTTGCTTTCCTCCCCGATGACATCTTTTTTTTTTGTCCTTTTGAGATGCATATCCACATTAAAATGCACGCACACCGTCTGAACTTAAGAGCGGGACGTTATCAGTCTCTCCTCTCGCTCCCTCGCAACATTTGAAGGTGGTTGGAGGATGGAGATTTCATTCTTGTTCTCAGAACTTTTTTTTTGTGTGTGGGTTTGTTTGTCTGCGTTTTCAGCTCAGTGACAGATTGCCAATCAATTTTGTTTTGCATAGTTAGACACTCCTGGAGAGTTGCAAAAAAAAAGTTCTGTTGAGTTTAGATACCGCTATCTGTGGGATTGAAATGTAATTATTAAATGATAGCCACAAGGAGGATTTGAATTTCCCATGGAGGAGGTTTTGTTGTGGATATGAACCTTTTTACTGCCCCTCACAAACTCAAAGGTGTCTCTGAGGAAAGTAGAACTGAACTATGATGGTTCAACGTGTCATCCGTGCTGACTGCCATGACTCCTCACAGCCACTAGGGGCACACAGGCCAACAATGAATGAATGCATCAACTAAAAAACAAATGAATCTATGAGTATTTGAGTGTTGCTTTGTGATTTCATCTGACAGCCCCTTCCTTCTCAAACACAAAGTTTACATTATGAGTGAAAAAAAGTGCAGTTTATCGTTCGATATCGATATAAAGTTCAGTCCTTTAGTTAAAAGTAGGGCTGTAAAAGTTAACGTGATAATAACGCGTTAACGCAAATTTTAATGCAACTAATTTCTGATACTGGCATCATATGAAACTAGAAAACCTAAGGAATCCATCGGTACCAATAATGTCATACTACCTTGTCGCGAAGGAGGCAAGGAAAAACTGGCATGGCCCTTTTCAAAGGGGTTCCTTGACCTCTGACCTCAAGATATGTGAATGTAAATGGGTTCTATGGGTACCCACGAGTCTCCCCTTTACAGACATGCCCACCTTATGATAATCACATGCAGTTTTGGGGCAAATCATAGTCAAGTCAGCACACTGACACACTGACAGCTGTTGTTGCCTGTTGGATTTGAGTTTGCCTTCTTATGATTTGAGCATATTTTTGTATACTAAATGTAGTACCTGTGAGGGTTTCTGGACAATATTTGTCATTGTTTTGTGTTGTTAATTAATGTCCAATTATAAATATATACATATATCTACATAAAGCAGCATATTTTCCCACTCCCATTTTGAGAAGAGTATTAAATACTTGACTTTAAGGTACCTTTTGAACAGATAAAAAATGTGCAATTGATTTGCGATTAATCGTGATTAAATATTTTAATCGACAGCCCTAGTTAAAAGTTAACAATGTACCATCAGCCAATTTTAAAGTGGATGCTGTTGACTCAAATGTTTGAAAGCTACATAAAAAAGGTTTATTGTCACACTTCATAGCGATCTGTGCCGAGAATATCATGAATGACCACATGTCAGTCCCACTTTCTTGGCCAGAGCCTCCTCTTATCGCTAATATAAATGATTGCTTATTTAATTTGGCTCAAAGAATCACAGCGGAAGGTGAAGTATTTGTTTGCTTGTTCCCTGGCCAACACATAGTGACCTTTTTTTTTGGAAGGTCAATTCACTTCAATTCAACAGGTCAATAGAAAATTCAAAAAAGCCATTTAAAGTTAACAAACAGAAGTAGGCGTGTGACTTAGACTTATTTAGATATTGATAAAACACTTTAAATATTATATTATCATTATTATTATTATTATTATTATTAATTATAATAATAATAATAATAATAATAATAATAATAACTTTAAATTAGGCTCAGATGAACTGGTGGCACAATTGCATTTCCTAAACAATTAGGGCATTACTCTTCTCTCTCTCTGAGCCAACATTTAGATTGCTTTCATAACATTCATCAGTCACTTATTTTTCCCCAAAAAGTAGTGCAGAGGTCAGAGTGTAGGTCTTATCTGTGGAGGTAAACATGCCCGAGAGCCGCGGGAAGATTGTACAACTCCAGCCTGTGACAACAGACGACTTCTATACAACGCAGCTCGCCTCTCGTGATTGGTCGCTCCTCATGGCTGGGACCGTTGTCCTCAGCAAGCAGTAGACAGTGATGTCAGTCGTGGCTTTAGAGACATCAATGAAGAATGAAAGAAAGCGTGTGTGTGTGTGTGTATGTGTGTGTGTGTGTGTGTGTGTGTTTGTGTGTGTGTGTTAGAGAGAGAATTACAGACCGAATCTTAGACCTCGCTCTCCCATCGCCAACTGTCACTTTATTCCGTTCCTCCCTCTCTTTGAGCTCTTTCCTCCTCGTCTTTCTTTTCACATTCACAACAAGAGTTGACGAATTTATAAAACAATCTTTTATCCCTCTGTCATTTCGTGTTTAATCCACTCATCTGTACTTCTGTTCGGAGAGTGAAAATGGCCCCTTCCTGTTGCCCTTTCCCTGTCCCTGCCCTTTCTTTAGAGCCTGGTTAAATTTATTTATGCCGGCCCAGATGGTTGGTGGATGGACCCGTCACCGTAAATCTCGTGACACACAAGGCGCCCGCTTCCTGCTACCGCTTGGCTCGGCTGGTAGCCTTCTGCCGGGACTCTTTCTGTCCAAACTTAATTCTCCCGGCGTTCAAAGGGAGCCCCCTCTCCTCAATCTTCCTGCGGTTGTCTTTGACTGCCCCTGGAAGCCGCCGCCACTGCCACTTCCACCGAACGGATGAGCAGATGGTGCCCTGGCACTAGGCTGTACTGGACCGATAGCGGTCTCTTTGTTTTCTACTCCTTAGTTACTCGTCTTTAAAAATGTTTGGGTGTATGTATAGGGATGTGAGAGGAGGAGGAGTTGGACTGAGGTTTGGCTTATTTGCCCGCTGAGCGCTGCATTCATACGTCTGGCTGTGCAGACCACTGCTGCCCCTCCATCACCATGAAGGCCAAATGGAGGAAGAGGTCACCTCAGACTGGCCTCTGATCAAACATTAACATTGGCAAGCCTTTAAAGTTAGCCCTCCGACTTCTCATCCACAATTTGTAAGATGTTTGGAGGTTGGGAGGGGGGGGGAGCTCTGTCAGCAGTGAAATGACACTTAAACCTCTTGAACCCTGATATTCCAACCACAACCTTAACACTTTTTGATATTATATGACAGGATGCGTACCAATTCTCGAATTCTATTCTGTCTAATGCTGGTTGTGATTCCTGTCAGCTTTTTGAGTAGATTAACCAAAATATATTAAAACAAAAAGCATCTTAATTTTAAACCAGGTTTTGGCCATGAACTAGGAATGTCCCGATCAAGTTTCTTTGGCCCACATTCCAATCCGAGTCCTTTTATGTTGCCGATCCGATACTTATATTTACCCAAATGTTGATTAAGTGTGTATCTCACCAGCCCAGTGTCACGGCAAAGCGTGTAATACACCCGCCTATCCACCGGAAGAAAGCGTGTCAGTGTCAGGCCGAGACGTGAATATTGTACGCTCGCATGAACGTGCAGTGTTTTGTAGTGACGGTTGTCACGTGTTGTGTAGTGACAGAAGTCTAACTTCAGATCTAGTTACGTAGTATATGAAGTGAAGTGAGAAAGACCACTTATGGTGGGCAGGTGGGGCGGTGCATGGGTCCAACAAACACAAGACTTTCAACAGGGAGACTGTTGTTCCAGGCCGGTGCTTTTTTTTGTAAGTTATATTAATGATGTTCGTCACATGTTTTTACACTTTACTGACGTTACGTTGTTTCCGTACGTGTTTTACTTAGTTTACGTACTTATTTTTTAGCCCAGCCGTGACGTTTTCCTTTTACCTAACAAAGAGGTTTTCTTGCCTAAAACTAAATCAGTGTCTTCGTTGCCCCCTGTTGGTACTGCACGTTGATACAGATGTGTAATATTCACATCTTTGTGAGGCAGAACGTGACACTGACACGCTGTCCTCTGGTGGACAGGCGGGTCTATTACACACTTTGGCGTGATATCGGGTTGATCTCACACAGGCGGCAACCTCCGGGTCTGAGAAAAGTGAAGCCAATGCTGAAGTGCCTTAAACTTGCATTCTTTCTAACAGCCAGCAGGGGGCGACTCCTCTGGTTGCAAAAAGAAGTCAGATTGTATAGAAGTCTATGAGAAAATGAGCCTACTTCTCACTGGATTTGTTTATTTATTATGATCCTAATCGCTAGTTTCAAGTATTCTTCAATACAGCATGATGTTCATTTAGTAAACTATGGTCCCATTTAGAGTCAAATAGACCATAAAGCAGGGTATGCTTTAGGGCGTGGCTACCTTGTGATTGACAGGTCACTTTTCGTCTTACTTGAACTTCAACTCTTTCACAGTTCATGAAAGTTAATTGTAACATTTTAGTTGCCTACAAAATGTCTTATTCACGTTACGTAGCTCCAACGTCTCTTCTGGTTGCCAAAAACCAAGATGGTGATGGACAAAACGCGGAACGCAAGGCTTCAAAACGGCAGTCCACAAACCAATGGGTGACGTCAGGGTGACTACGTCCGCTTCTTATATACAGTCTATGATTCTGACACAATGAAATAGCAGGTGTAGCCCGCTTAATCCAACACAATTTATTTTTCACGAGCTTCTTTATACAAATCCTGGAGGTCCTGATTAAGCTGATCATTATTGATATGATATAAATGAAAGTTTAACTGTGAGAATTTGACTCCTGGAATTAAGGTGATGCGATCAGCTCGGGTGTTTTACTAGAGAAAATGAGTCTACAAAAATACTCTGTACACTGTAGAGCCCAGCTGCCATAAAGGAGAACAGCACAGCGATACTAGCAGGCGGAGGTGGACAACACACGGTAGAGTTCAGTAAAGAAATCTGCATTTGATCCGCTTTATTTTAGCCTATACTGTTAGGCTATATTTAACCTATATACAGTAGACTATTCCAATTAAATATGCCCCCGATACCAAACCTTAGCCTCAGGATCAGCTCTTGATATCTCTACCATAAAGTCATTTGTCAGAAAGGATGCGGTCTTGATGATAATGTGATTCTAACTAGAAGTTACGTCTCATATATACAAGCAAATTGTACATTTTGTGCATGTGGTAGTTATCTAATGAAAGGTGCAACAATGCAGAAACAGCCACTTTGTTAATACACAGGACTGCGGTTTACCCCACAGTGGGGCGCCTTAGTGTGTTTGTGCATGTGTGTGCATGTGTGTGTCTGTGTGTGCGTGCCATTTCCCAGGAGTCGTGTGGCTAATGTGTGCTGTAGGCTGTGAAGTGGAAACTAAACGGAAAGAAATAGTGGAACCCACAACCACAACCTCCCCGAGGTCAGGATGCAACCACACACACACACATAGAGACATCACGGACTTCACGTTTATACATCAGGTCCACACATTAGAATACTACACAAGCACATTCACATATTTTATTTTTACTGCACGAGTACTCAGAAAACACACATTCACGCAGACAAAACTACGAACAAAACCTGAATGCAGTTATTTTAAATTATGAAATAATGAACACACAACATGTTTAGTAACTCAGGGCTGTGACTTTTGCTCCAAAGCTGTGACAAAACTGTGATGCCCAAACTGTGGCCCTGCAGGGGCAAATTTTGGACTCACTAGGGATGTGTTTTTTTTTTTTTTTAAAGTAGTTTTTCCCTGGTATCGTGGTTTATTTCTAGTCACGGTCCAATGTTGCCGAATATATTCCATCGCGTATGAACTCGGGAGCTGTGTGTTGTCAGTAAAGAAGAAAAAAAAAAACCCATGTGCTCCACATAGTGCTCATATTACAGGTGAAACCTGACAGTTTATCTCCCTCTCCCCTCTCTCCGTCCTTATGTAAGAAACATATTGAGTTGCCAGTCAGCCAGTTTAGTTAACAGCAGTGCTCAGCAACCGTGTTGACTGCCTCTGGGGTGAGGGGCCAACAAACAGATGTGAACCAAGAGAGAGAGGGAGAAAGAGCCGCGAGGGCAGGTGGAGGGTGGGGGGAGAAGAGTCAGACATGATTTCTGTTTCTGATTTCACCCCTCCCGACTGACCGGCTGAATGAGAAGAAAAAAATGTACAAGCGGGCCGTACGGGGCTACAGGCAGCGCCCAACGTCAGCTTTATGGCAGCCACTGTGGCGAACGTACAATTGAGGGACAAGGGCCACAAATGCCAAACACGTCCACTGCTGGGCACTCTTTAAAAGGTAACCCACCACCAACCAACCCCCCGTGTACGCTCACACACACACACACACACACACACACACGCACACACACACACACACACACACACACACACACACACACAGCAAAGAGAGAAAAAAGGGGCTCCATTGTGATTCGGACCTTTTAGCTTTCATTCGGAAAAACCACTCAGGCTGAAAATTTTGTTTTTCTGATTTTCTTCCTCTCCCCTTTCTGTTCTTAGTTTAATGGTTCTCCCTCCCTCAGACCCCACAAAAAAATACAAGCAAGTTTGAAAAAAAAAGGGGGAGTTCACAAACTCTTCCTCTCTGGTGCTCTGAAGTCAGTGAAATTATGGACAGGGCTTTGACATTGTGTCCACACAACGGGGCTCTTAAATCTCCCCCCCCCAGGTTTTCTTTTAGTTTTATTATCATTTTCAACCCCTTTCCAATTTGAACTCCTTTCAAAGGCCTTTTCAGAACCATATTTAGGTAATTTGTTGCGCTTGAACCCAACCTGCTCCCTGGCTCTGTGTGTGTGCATGTGAGTGTTGAATGGCAGCTATAAGCCTGGGACGAGGGGGGGTCCGCTGTTCTCAGGGCCGGACAGCCTTCTCCTGCCTGGTAACACACCTCCCCTGTGTTATTTATCACTCTTTCTCCTCTCATTCCCTCTTTAGCTCCTCTCAGACATGAAAGAGGTAAACATTTTTAGGTAAAGCACTTGGCATTAAAGGGACAGTTCACCCCAAAATCCAAAATACCTATTTTTTCCTCTTTGCAGTAATGTCTCTTTCCTGATATCATGATCCGGTTACTCAAGATAATCCACAGACTTGTTGCATTAATTTGTTTGTTTTTTTTGCCACATGAGGGCAGCATAACTAACGGTAAACACAACATTGACATAGTTATTGTTGGCGTTAGCAAACATTTCCTATTTATACATCCACTAGACGCAGAGCAACAATAGCATTCATTTTGGAGTCGTATTTCTAGTCCAACATTCACTCTTATCTGGCTCACTAGCTGCTAAATGCTGTACGCAATGTTCACCAGCTAGTCGACAAAACAAAAGTTATGGACTGTAAAACCAAAACAATAAGCTGAAAGACGCTGAAATGCTCCGTAGAGCTGAGTCAGGTGATAAATTGATCCATTATTAATCTAAAAAATATTAATGAATTCAGCTTTAAATTATTCTCGCCAAGAGGAGATGCGAGATGAACTCTTATTTAACCTTAAATTGGCTCAGTCACAGTGTTTGATTTCTAGTGTTTTATCAATTTGAGATGATTATTTTACTTATAAATCTATAAATATGTAGGCTTGATTTCCATTATGCATGTTTATTTTTATTATCGATTAATCTACGTGTTACTTACTCCATCAAATTGATTAATCATTTGTCAAAAAATGCTGAAAAATGGGCATCACAATTTCCCAACGGCCGTCTTTACCCATTTTAATGGCCTATTTTGTCTGAACAACAGTCCAAAACCCAAATATATACAGTTTACTGTCATAGAAGACGAAGAAAAGCAGCAAACGCACATTTGAGAAGCTGAAATCAGTGAACTTTTGAAAAGAATTTAGCTTTTGAACACTTCTGCTCCCACTCTAACCAGAGAGGAGGACGTCACCCTTCAGCCCCTGGTGTCTGACTTGATAGTAACTTTTAGAAAGAAGAAGAAGGACAACAAAAGAATCTCACCTCATGGTCCATTAAGTTGCTGCTCTGGATCATATCACAATGATGTTCATCAGCAGAAGGAGTTTTCCGAATTGTTATGGAAATATAGACGTTTAAATTTGTTTCTGAGCACTTTAAGGACTTCAAAGCGGCCGTTTCCAACATTGAAAATGAAATTTTATAAAGTAGTATAAGATAGTGATATAGACAAAACCCTTGTTATCTTTATCCCATATAGTTTTATGGAGAGATGTTACAAAAAACAATTGCTGCATGTAGGGACAGAGAAGCTCATTTTGTAATGCTGCTATGAAAGACTTTTTTTGATGTCTTTGCATACACCTGGAAGAGGATCTAGTGTTGTACACGGAAGCGTTGCCAGCTTGGACGCTGTTCCGCTGCTTTAATGAATGAAGGATTTCACATCTCTTTCTGCCTCCTCTTTTTCGCTCTCCCTCTCTCGCCACATTTCGAGCGCGACAGTGACTTCTGCCACGTGAGGCCAACTTCAGTCACATGTCCCCTCCACTTTCATCCCCAGTAATGGTCCCATATGTTTGTCAAAATGTGTATGTTGTGTGCTTTTTCCGGCCCGATTTGTTCCCATGCCTTCTCTCCAATGAGCCCCGCTCTCCCCAGGGGTCGTAGCCGAAGCCTCACGCTATTTATACAGACCTAACAGCTGGGGCCCTCCCAGCCAAAGCGGTGAGGGATGGGTAGAGGAATTATCATGGAAACTTCAGGTTAAACCAAGCGTTGGAAATGTCTCTCTGTTCCCTTTTCTTTACTCTCTCTCTCTCGTCTTCCTCTCCGTTTCTCCCCTGGGTGTCCGGGTCAGGTCGCGTTCCGCTCTGGTCAGCCGGACCGCCAGACAAACATCGCTCACCGTTTTCAATCTCTTCGTTATCTCTCTGTTCTTTTCTCTCTTTTTATAAACTCTGCAACTGATGTTCTTTCCCCCTATTTTCCCCTCTCTCACACACACTTTCTTTCCCCGCTTCCAATTAAAGAGCTGGCTGTTTTGGACTGAACAAGAAAGGTTGATTTTCCCTCCAACAGCGCCTCAACACATTTTGTCCCTTTGTTGCGCCGGACAAAGCCGACCTGCTGTTGCAAAAACTGAGCTTTTTGTGTTTCTTCCCTTTTCTTCTGCTTCTGTGGCTCCTGCGGTGCTTGTCCTATTGTGAACCTCAACCCTGTGAAGTCCTCTCCTCGCTGCCCGTCCCTTCACTTCTTTCACCCTGTCGTCACTTCACTTTGCTTCACTCTTATCGCGTCTTCCTCTCGACTCCGCTCTCAGCTTTTTTTCCCTCACGTGAACCGCTCAGGAAAAGGGGGAGAGAACGTCGGGCCTATCGATGCTTCCTTCAGTCCAAGGCCCCCTTCACAGTCAGACGTCCCATCACAGGCATGCTGAGCTAACGAGAGGTGAACAGATATTAACCTAATTGCTGTAAGGGACAGATATATAGATCGAGGAGGATGTAATAAGCCCAGACGTGGCTGTTGGCTCCCTCCGAGATTAGCCTTTCAGTGTAAAAAGCAGGTTGATTCGTGGATATTAAAGGACAAGAAGTCATGCTTTGAGGCAGGCTGGATTCATATACCGTTTTAAAAATGTTACATTTTGATTTACTTATAGTTAAGTTTGTTGGATAGTTAAAGCCCAAATCACCAAGTTCACACAATTACAACAAGCTCCTTATAGTATCTTAATGTGTTTGTCATACGGATGGCCTGAGTGAGAGTGACAGATCAAAGTGGATCACATCCCATAAGCCTGCACAAGACTGCTTTATTATCCACTGAAGCTCCTTCTTTGTAAGCAAATGGTTAAGATAGGGCTGTCAAAGTTAATGGCATAATAACGCGGCAAATACGTTTCACTGCATTAGTGCAATTTGCGATTTTTAGGTTGAAGCGGGCTTAGTTTTATAGCTAGAGTGAAGATACTGACATCATATGAACCTAGAAAACCCAAGGAACCATGTCATACTCGCTTGTCGCAAAGGAGGCTAAATAATGCTCCAAACTTGCACTAAATTTTGGCGAGGAAAAACTGGCATGGCCATTTTCAAAGGGGTCCCTTGAGCTCTGACCTCAAGATATGTGAATGTAAATGGGTTCTATGGGTACCCACGAGTCTCCCCTTTACAGACATGCCCACTTTATGATAATCACATGCAGTTTTGGGTCAAGTCATAGTCAAGTCAGCACACTGACACACTGACAGCTGTTGTTGCCTGTTGGGCTTGAGTTTGCCATGTTATGATTTGAGCATATTTTGTATGCTAAATGCAGTACCTGTGAGGGATTCTGGACAATATTTGTCATTGTTTTGTGTTGTTAATTGATTCCTAATAATAAATATATACATACATTTGCATAAAGCAGCATATTTGTCCACTCCCATGTTGATAAAAGTATTAAATACTTGACAAATCTCCCTTTAAGGTACATTTTGAACAGATGAAAAAATGTGCCATCAATTTACGATTAATCGCGACTAAATATTTGAATCGATTGACAGCCCTAGTCGTCTCCAATATCTTCCCCTTAAAGGAACACTGCCTCCACAAAATGACCATTCGTATATCAATTACTCACCTTGAATTCTTGGAGATAACTTTGTTTTTCTCGCATGCCTTGACAGTGAACGGTGAATCCAAAAACTAAGTAAACTCTTGATGAATTGAAGTAGACGGAGGCTGCATTTAACAACAACCCGGTAGACAGACGATAGTGGAGGATCTGTTTTGAATAGTAAGGTTTTAGCGAAGATGGATGTGTTTGGGAAGTAGTGAGCATACGACTGGATAAACGAGACTTTGATTATACTGCACGAGTTGAGTGAGAGTTTGTAAACAAATGTTTTGATATAGTTTTGTTATTGTTAAACCTGGACGCAATTTATTTCAATGCATCAAGACCTTTCTTCTGTTTTTTGATTCTCCGTTTCACCGTGGAGGCATGCGAGAAAAACAAAGTTTTCTTCCAGAATTCAAGGTAACACGGTGTGAGTAATCTACATACTGCAAACATACAGATAAGAATGCTGCAGTCAGAGAACATGTGAGCTGGTTTGCACTCTGTCATGACCACCAACAAGGATGTTTTGGGGTGATATCGTGTTTGTTTGACCTCGCCTTTGGAGTTTGCTCTTTTTGTCTTGCACCTGTCTTTTCATGTTGTACAGATGGACCCAGTCCCACTCATACCTACATGTATGGACATCACCTTTGGACTGTGGGGGGGAAACACACAAAAATGAAACACTGAGCAAACAGAAAGTCAGCAATGTTCCAACTGAAACAACGTTGTGTACAATTATACAGTTCTGTACCTCCTCAGTGAATGTTAATTGTGTTTCATTTTCCTTTTGGAGCACAACATGTTCACAACTCTTAAAAGAAAGGCTTGGGGAGAGATGTATCTTTCATGAGTATTCAGTGATATTTGAATTTGTCAGCACAGATAAGAGTGCTTTGAAAAAGGAGAGAAAAACATGAGAGAGGAGATGAAGTGAAAATAATTCAAACGAAAAGGAGATTATTTTCTTCTTCAGACTTGTGTCTTGATGTCTGAATGGTTGCACCTTTCGGTCACCTTTTTCTTACTTTCCGCTGTCACTCCGCTCACAAAACAACTTTGTCCTTCACGGTCCAAAAGACACTTGAATATCTTTTTCTTTTTCTTTCCACCATGTACACATTGTGAAATTTAAACCCCGGACTTGGAGCTGTGGACTTTTTAGGGGAACCCATATTGTGTACCCAAAGCAGTCTGTTGTTGTTTGAGTATAGGGTGCCTGAGGCCAAGTGCCAACAGGAAATGAATAATTCTGCAGATGAAAAAATACACCTGGTTTGTTTATCCATCATTTATTCCTATTCCATTTGAGATATCAGAAGAAAGACTTCTTACTAGGGCTGTCAATCCATTAAAATATATAATATTTCTAAAACTGCAACCTAAGAATCGCAAGTAGCGTTAATGCGTTAAAACTAATTTGCGTTAACTTGTTATTATCGCGTTAACTTTGACAGCCCTACTTTTTACTGATCGCTCTCCTACAGCTGTAACAGAGCTGTGTTAAGTTACTGCTACTGTACACTGAACATTTCCTGCTGCTTCAAATCGAAAAGACTAAGCTTCTCGTGTTGCCGCTTTGCACACAGGTCTATTTGGCTCAATATCCTATCTTTGTCTTGATTTGTTGTTGACATATTGTCTTATAATGTTGAGTTTCATATTCTGTTTACTGATTAGAAAGGCACTCCGATAGCTATTTGTTGCTGTCCATTGACCGGGGGTTCTGAATTAAAGTTGGCATATTGTGAAGGGTGGGAGCATCTGTAGCCCCAGGGCCTAATGTAATATTAAGGTGCCTCTGGTGTGATAATACAGTTACACACTGTTTAAGCCAAAGGTATTACTTCTGTCAACCTATAACAATTCAAATTGGAAAACTAGCTGTGCTTTAGGGCACAGTTATAGGGATCCTATAATAAACTAAAGTGTCCCCAAAAGCAGTTACAACCCCAAGTGTTATTAAACTAACAGGGCAGTACGCATACATTTTTATTCAATCGTAGTTAAATTTGCTGGAATTGTAATCTGTGATCTGTTTGTATGGCTAAAACTCCAGCCTGCCTCCTAATTACAGCTCCATGTGCTCGAAATCATGCTGCAAGCACATTTCATTACCTGCTTGGTTTAAAAGTCTAGTTAAAAAGCCAGTAAGGAAATGTGAGACCCGGACTACATTCATCTTCAAATTACACATTTGTCACGGTCATCAGGGAGGATATTGGTTTGTCAGAGCTGGAGCTCTAAAAGGGAGGCGGACGAGGAAACCTTACATGTTTTCTTTTATTTCTCACTCTCCCTTGATTGTGTTGTATGTTTAGTGATGGAGTTCAGGATCGATGTGTGTGTTTGGCCTTAGGTTAACGTGTAATAGATGTTGGCATGTGCTTGGTAGTTGACAGGAAAGCCTCGAGGAGAGAGGAGATTCATTCTGACCTTATCAGTGTTCTGCTGCTCCATGCCTTCCTGATTGTTTGTCTTTCTGCTCGTGTCCGTTGGTGTTGGCTTGTACTTGTCCAGCGGTTTCTGGTCAAACCTTTTCAGTCTCTGAACTGGGGGGGAGCAGCATCTACAGCTGAGAAAATGAATCAATTTGCTACCAATACATCATTTAAGTCAAAGCAAAAATGCAAAAATTCAGGCTACAGCTCGAGTTTTGGTTCCAAATGTGAATGACTGCTACTTTTATGTAATCTTCTGCGATAACAAACTGAATATCTTTTGGGTTTGTACAGTTGGTCAGACAAAACAACACATTTCCAACTGTGATGGATTTGATTTCTCACTATTTTCTGACATTTTTAAACCCAACAACTAATTGAGAAAATATTTGTCAGAATAACCTGTTAAGCCGTAGCCCTGTCCCTCGGACAAAAACGCCTAAAATAACATACCCAAAATGGATCAGGTGTAGCTCCTCAACCATAAGGCTTATGTGCATATATCTGGTCTCCTTTGAAAGGTGAAAAGCTAAGGAATATGAATTTACTGTAAGTAAACTAAACTCTATTACCATTCTAGAGAAAATGGAGATGCAATATAGGAAAACAGTACAATTTTTCGCAATTTAATCACACATTTTTATCTGTACAAAATATACCTTAAAGGGAGATTTGACAAGTATCGTAAAATCGCTAGTTACGTTAATGCGTTAAATAAATTAGTGGCGTTAAAACAAATTTGCGTTTACGCATTATCACGCTAACTTTGACAGCCCTACTTTTCGTATGTACAATCAAATGCAACAACATGATTGTCTTCCAGGAGAGACTGTCTGAAAATGTGCACTCCTTATTAAAAACGCATGTAGTAAAGATATACTTGTATGCATTGGATGGACGTGGAGGTGCACTTAGGAGTGAGGTGTGAAAACAGTTCAGGCTCTCGGGTTTCAGTAACATCAACAGGCTTCAGTCAGTACCTTTTTGAAAATGCAGTGACCATCCACATTGTGCCCATTGTAATTCCCTCACACAGGCCGCTTTGCTATTGTAGGAAGCACACATATAAAGAAACAAGTGAGAATTTTAACAAGTTGGTGGTGTTATTATCAGCAGCAGCATCTGTGCTGCTCTAATTAGAGTTAAATGACCTAACATAATAGGCTAATTAGTTAACGAAACAAGTCCTTCCCCCCCACCCCCCTCCACAAACAGCCAGCTGCAGCCACGACAAGCATTTATTTTAGGATCAGTTTGTCCCCACCAAATTCATACTGAGTTTTCACTGATTGCCCCTCACTTAATGCCTGCATGGTTAAAGAGTATTAAGTGTGTTTGTGTGTTTTGACCTAATCTGAGGCCAACAGACTCCTCCTGAGGCAGAGCTAGTAAGAAGTGGCTGGATCCCCGCGGAGGAACTAAAGATCGACCATAGTTTAGTTCTCAAAAGTACACACCCGTCTGTACTGTTATGATTATTTGTCATAGCTCTGATAAAGAAGTGAGGACCAGCTTCAATGACCTCACATCGCAAAAATGTTCCCTCTCTTTTTTAAAACAAATCGCTAAAACTTAAGTACGCGAACACACACATTCCACCTGCAAGCCTTTTCTGAGCATCAGGCTCACAACCTCACACATACACCAGACTCTTATTACCAAGAGAAGCGTTTATAAATATCTGTTGGCTTTTGTGATGCTGTTTAATAAAACCGGCCGGGTCTGTTACACCAGCAAAAGTATAGTGAGACGCTCCCCAACAATATGCCAACAACATGTGATGATTGTCTTGACTACCAGTGTGCCCTACATGCCTTGTGTTTTGTTAAGCCGGAATTATAGTTGTGGTGAGTCACTGTGTACACGGTGTACATTGATAGATTCATAGTTCTGCAATGCAAATCACGTGTTGATGGCGCCACCAGAACACTAGACAGATGTGACGTACATTATCAGACCGTGTCGTGCTTGAATGGGAAACATCACAGTGACTGTATATATATCACTTCATTCACTCTCTAACACAGAACAACAATGGGAAGGTTTACCATGTCTCTTTACAACTACTGAAGTTATTGCCTTGCAACCACTAATAGACAAAGAAATCATGTTTAAACATATACTGTATATTATATACTGTATATAAAGGCTGATTTTTATGCGTCGGTGACAGCCGTTGCTGGAGACATTATGTTTTAGGGTTTTCCGTCTGTCCGTACATACCATTCTCGTGAACGTGATATCTCAGGAACGCCTGGAGGGAATTTCTTCAAATTTGGCACAAACGTTCACTAGGACTCAAGGATGAACTGATCAGAAGGTCACTTTAACTTTTGGCCATAACTTCAGAATTCATATGTTAATTATGACCATTTCACAGAAATGTCTAACAGGATAAAATGATGAAGTGATGACATTTTGGACAGACGTGGATGTAAACTGCAACTTGACTGGTTGGTGGAGGCGTACAACCGTGACGTGGTACTTCTAGTATAACATAAACACATGACTTTTTAAAATTATTATTATTTATTCATTTATTTAATTTAAAACATTAGGACGGGGAGACGGGGGGGATGGATATGTATTCTCTAATGAGTGTCCATGGAGAACCAAGCCCACTATCACAGTCTTTAAGGGTTGAAGCTGCACTCTCCATTGATAATAAGTCCAAGAAGATGAGAACAGTCCGGTTTACGGGTTTTCAATTCGTAAGTGGAACAGTCCGATTTACCAATGATAAGTATTGTCCTCTTTACAGAGAGAAATGCCAGTGCGAAAAACACATGACATCAACAAGCACCATTGGTACGGATCCCTTTAATTTGTCTTTTTAAAGGATTGTAACAAAGATATACAGTAAACTAAGCGGGACATTTTACAGTTAAAAATAGACTTATCAGTGCTCACAAGTGGACGAACTATGGAAAGATTACGCTGTTTCCTCAGAACTAGTTTGGCATTTCTGTACTGAAATTTCTCTTCACTTACCGGCCAACTTATACACAAATATCAATTATCTGCAATAAGCTAACATAGGCTGATATATTGGCCTGGCCTCAATGCACAAGTATAAGCTTTACTTAGTAAAAGCACTCCAAATACCTAGACTAAGTGGGTAAACAAACTTATACCCAAAACAACATGGTCTAGTTATCAACTGCTGTAAAAAGTAACGGAGAAAGTACAATAGTAGCTCTTAAACAATGATTAGTCTGTTGTAAATGTGTCAACACGTTGGACTATTTGTTGGGGGCACTTGTTTTCATTGCCCTCAGCACTTCCTCTCAGCACATTGAATAGGGCGGGTATATGGTAATGATTCTTTTATTGGATCCCCTGTGAGATTCTAATCCTCTGAATTGATGGACAAATGAATGGCATCCTGTCTGCGTTGCTCGTCTCGTGTTGAACATAACTGGAGGGCCTCCACTCAAGCGGCAGCGGCCATTGTCCGCGGCTATCAAACACCCATTAGGCCGGCCGCCAGCCGCTTGTCAACTTTTGACATCGCTCGCACCACATCCCGTCGGAGAATTGATGCTCGAGTCTGCTGCATGAGTGATGTTTTTGTTGATCTCTCAATCGCGCCCCTCATTTGCGGATGCGCTTTTACCTTTTTCCTCTCATGCGCTCACTTCCTCTCGCTTTTCTCCTCGCTTTCTTTTTGTTGCGGGGTAGCCATTAGCCATATGGTGGCACAACAGGCACAACAATGCTCGCGACAAAACAGAGGCTCAGGAGGGAAGCGCTTGAATTTGAAAGGGTGTGAACATGTCGTAGACGAGGCGATGGAGGAGGGCTTTGGCTCGGCCGGCCTCTCGGTGTGACACGGCAGTGTTGGTGGTGGTGGAGGTGGGGGGTGGGGGGAGCATTGGCAATGTCAGGGTGTAGAGACGGACAAGGATTTGGAAGAGTCAAGTGCCGCTGAAAGGGAAGTTGTTGGTGGTCTGCAGAGTTGCAGCAGCTGCCTCTGAAAACAAACGGAAGAAATAAGAGAGACAGAGAGGAAGAGTGGGGGGGTGGGGGGGTCCGGTGGAAGGCGTGCGGGCTCCTCACTTCTGGGCTCCTCACTTTTTTTAGTCTCCTCGCTTTAATCTGTTGGGAGAACGAGTGAGGGAGAGAGAGAGAGCTTGGCTGTAGCCCATGGGTGCTCAAGACCTCCCCCCACTTTACTCCGGCCAGCTTAACTAGAAGTTCAATACCCCCCCTCCCCGTCCCCTCTGCCGCCGACACCAACACCACCACGCCGCCACCGCCACCATCGGTTCTCCTCTCTCCCGCTTACTTGCTCTGTATTCAGCCTAGGTGCTGGTGTGACAACGAGCCATTCATTGTGGAGGTAGAGGGAAAAGACTGTGGATCTCTCCTGTGTCTTTTTTTATATTTTTGGGGAGGTGGTGGGAGTTGGGGAAAAGGGGGGGACGGAGGAGGGGAGCGCATATTCCTGAAATGGTGAAATACGGCAGAAAAAAAGGGGGGCAGAAAGAGAAAGTAAAAGAGTGAGAGGAGAAAGAGAGGGAGGGGTGTGAGTAAAAAAGTAAGAGCGCAAAGGAGGGAGGGATGGAGGGGAGGCAGAGCTGGAATCACAGAAGGATGGGAGGGGGGGAGAGAGAGAGAGAGAGAGAGAGAGGGGAGAGAGAGTGGGCTACCATGCCGAATGAGCAAGAGAGGCGGAGAGGAAGCAGAGCTCCATCAGATGAAATGAGGTGAAAGTAATTCAGGCATTAATCAAGCCAGGGCAAAAGGGAGGGTATACTGTGTTTTCTCCCCCCTCTTTCGCTGCGGTACTGAAAGGCAAGGTGTGAATGAAGGAGCCTACAGTGGCCAGCAGAGAAGCACCACTGGGTCACAGCGTCAAATCATGTCCGAGTCGAACACCATTGCCGCTTCCACCGCAGACCAGGTCAGTTGCAAGCTGTCATATTGTTTTTTTTCTGTTTTTCTTTTACTGGCATCAGAAGACGTTTCTTCGTTATTTCTCGCGGCTCACGCCGGCTTAAGCGGCAGGACGCATCTCGTTAGGAGACTTCGAAAACGAGACTTCTAGGAATAAGAATCCAAGTTCCGGCGGTCAGATGTATATTATCTTTAGATCCTAATTCGGAAGTAGTTAAGAGGAAGTTTCTAAGAGCAACCGAGTGAGTGTGTGTTTCTTGGACTATCAAAGCAACGATTGTTTTGCCCGGAGCTGCCTGGACAACGGTACAGGGTCCTGAAAGAATTGAATTCATCAAGACGAGCTATTGTCTGCGCCGCCTTATTTTTCGGTGATCATTCAGGGGGTCTGTGACGACTCAATACCCCCCGCACCACGTGAGGAGGGGGACGCAGCTCTTTAAAAACCCGACCACGTGTGGCGGGCCCTGAAAAGTTTTTATAAGTAATTGCAGTGGGAAGTCCGGGCAGCGCTGTGAGAGATGGGGTTGGTAAGGAAGTGGGCCGGTCCGCCGTGTGTGTGAAAGAGAGTGACAGAGTAGAAAAGCAGAAGTGTCCAGAAAAGGACGATATTTATACCCCCCCTACCAACCCCCCAACACCCCCTGCTTCCAGCTCTCCCCCCACCACCCCACAAGCCGCTTTAATCGCACACTTTGGCAGATCCATCCTTCACTCGGCTTTGTGTTTTTAACTGTCGACTTACTTTGTAACACTTTGAAACAATTAAATCCTCTGATCTGTTTAAGATAAGATATACAGTTATTTCCATTATGGCAGGTAAAGACAAAAAGTGTGTGTGTGTGTGTGCATGTGTGTGTGTGTGTGTGTGTGTGTGTGTGTCTCTTTGTCTGTGTGTGTGTGTGTGCATCCGACCTTGCTGCCGGCTTATGCTGTTAGCCAAGTCCTTGTCTCCTGTTTCCGATTGCTACTGTCGAGGCTGAGTCAGCTTGCTATAGTTCTTTAAGCAAATACACACACACACACACACACACACACACACACACATTCAAGCGTAGGAACAAAAAAATTGTAGGTACACACACACACACACACAAAAAAAAGCACACGCCAACACAACAGCTGCTCCAATTGCTCACACAAAATTCGGGGATGGATTGTGGGTGGAAGGTTGAAGATATTTAGAGCTGCATAGTGTGTACTTGTGCAGGTGGCAGCACTTCATACACAGGTGTGTGTGTGTGTGTGTGTGTGTGTGTGTGTGTGTGCATTCACAGCTGAAAACTCTACAACAGTCCTCATGCTAATCCGCTGATTCTGGTCCAGGTGCTTTTTTCTACTTTGCCTAAATTTGTCGGAAGGATGTATCTCCGCTGATTCTGGACCATATTTCTCCCAAAAGCTTTGAGTGACAGGACGGTGTGGGCTCTACATAATTACAAGCAGTGGATGAATGTGGGTCCATAATTATTGACTATGAATTCATGGGTGTTCTTGTCAGAAAGCCACTGCAGGTTTTTTCTAGTGAACTACACAGAATTGATGTGCTCCACATCGTCTCTTATCGGTTTTGTTGCAAGCATATAGTATTTGTGGATATGTTTTGTTTATCTTCAATGTCACATAGGAGACAAGATTCTGCAGTTAAACCTGATACGGCTCCGTCACTCACCTGAGAAGAGATACTGTAGAGGGGAAAAGGTTATCAATGCGTGACAGTCAGGATGTTTTTGTACTTTAAAGACTCTAAAGTACTTTTACATTCACACACAGAACAGAGGAGTCCATCTACCTTCTTTTCATTTATTTCTTTCACATGTGAATGCCCACTCAGCCGTTAGCAAAAAGCAATGACGTATGTTACCAAAGTAAGCTAATCAATAAGGTCATGAATGATGTGAACGCTAGCACTAGCTGAGTCAAAGTAAACTGTGTTCATTTTGGAAATAACTGATAGTTTGGATTTTTTTGAAGTGGGGTCGTAGGTATACTCCTGTGTTCTGCGAGGTAAAATTGCTGTTTTTGTGAATGTAGTCTGGTGGCTTTGAAGAGAGCGATATAACGGCTTTAATTCTCCGTCGGAAAGGGCTGTCTGACGGCGAGGTAAAGCGGCCGTGGACGGAGTAGCAAGAACACATATTTTAGCCACTTAAAAAAATCAATATCAGTTTAAGTGTTCACTATATTTAGAATGTTTTGTACCTTGCCATCAAACAGCCATTTCCGACGGGGAGCTGAAGCTGTTTAATCGTCTTAAAAGCCACCAGACTCCATTCACAAAACCAGTAATTTTACCTCGATGAACATAGGGTCTACCGCTGCCTCAATCGGTTAGATTGTTTGTGTTAACTTTCGGATCCGAGCTAATGTGACGTATACACAGCAGTACATTTTTGTTTACTGTATGTAATACACTGATAAGGATCTGTATGTACTATATATGTAGCAGCGTGATCATGTAGAAACCTACGACGGGTCATGTGGGAAAAGGTTTCTAGAAGGGCTTGGGAAAATATCATGTTGACACTAAAACATACGTACATCAACCAACATTTTAATGTTTGGATTTGAATACATAAGGAACACCACTGGGAAGCTACAGAATGATATAAAAACACCCTGGACCCGCCATTTAACATGCACACATTGTGCACATTGTACACATTCTTATGTAGGCATTTCCACGGTCATGTCACTGTCAGTCTTTTAGAAGAAAAATGAATTTATTATTGAAATAATTGAATAGCTTTCTTTGGTTGGAAATACATTATGTAAGCCCTGTAATTAGAAAAAGAACACATTCAATACAGCTCAGATCAGGTAATTAGTTGATACAGATCCAACAGTGTATGCATAGTTATACCATGTCAATCCTTATTAAACTATAGAGACATTTTAGTGTGTTTTATTCAGACAAGAACACAGCTTTATGATTCACCCCCAAACAACAAAACATATTGATTTGTGCTCTGAGTTTTGAAGCAGTCTGATCTTTGACGGTAATCTTCCGTAAACGAAGCACTCGGTGTCCTCAGGTACAAACGGTTGTAATGTTGTCATTATCGCCTCGGGTTGTATTATTAGTGTGTAAGTACTTCTGTTTGCCTAGCAGGAGGACGCATCTCAGCAGGATTTAAAAACCTGTTATTCAATGAAAACTGAGTTGCTTTAAAGTGAAAAATGTTTAATGATCTCAATCACTGTTGGACAAAGAAACATAGTTGAAACCGCCTGATAATGCTGTTTTCACAGAGCTGAAATGATAAACCATAACTGGAGCGGTCTTAAAAGGCAAACACCTGTAAAATTAAGTTAAGTTAACGTTTTTTTCAACATATTGTCTTTAATTGCTGCTACACCGTGACTTGATTATTATTTAAAAAAATATCATTGCATTAAAAAAATCTATTATTACATAAAAAGGTTAAGTTGCTGTGCAATTTTGCCACTTTCCATCACCTGTTTTTTGTTAACATTTCCTTGGCTTGCAAGTCGCACATCTAGTTATTTTGACAGGAACAAGTTTTTAGTTGATTTTTAATTGGTCATTGAACCCCCCAATGGCAATAAACTTATGTCACAATATGTAATTGTAATAATCTTTTTTTTCACTTTTCCACTTTGCACGTGTGGACACCCCGCAGACCCATTTTCAAAAATCACCCAATATCCCGTCTCAAAAGTTAATGTTTTTTTCTGACCGCAAAAAAACGAATTCAATCAAAAATGTCCAGCTCCGATCAAAGCCCTCGTTCCTTCATTTCCTCCGTCATTACACGGGTCACATCCTTCCTCCCAGCGGTGGGCCGACCTCACGGTGTTGGGACAATAGTCTGAGGTCATGTGTGCGTTCAAGGCATGCTCGACTAATAATTGGAGTAATAAGGAGTTCAGATGGATCTGGTAATTGCGAAGCGAGTGCTGGTGATTGCCTCTGACATCCTTTTACTGAAAGAAAAGATCAGATCGGATACAATTTCCATAATCCAGACATCAGCAAGTCATTGCTTTGACTTCATATAGTTTCAGGACATTAGGCAGTATTTCATTATTTTATTTTACATGTTGTATTCACAGTAACTGCACATTCACATGCATCCGTACATTCTGAGACCATTTGTCTGGATGGTAAACTACTTTTTTTCTTATTTTTGAATCTTAGCCAAGTCTGAAATAGTCATAACTCGAAGAAACACGAATGGCTTCAACAGACTGACCCAAATTATTGCATTGTATATAAGCAGATTTTCTGGATCATGGGTTGCCTTGCCAAGAAGCTAATGAGGCCTGTTGTGTAGAAAAGCACAAATTCTTCCGCTGTAGAGGCATTCATCCAGAGAGCGCTGGTGCACTCCAACACCTACCTTTTCTGTTTATGTCTCCTATAAGAACGTATGGAGACGTATTAAGCCTGTCTGCCCTGCAGGCTGTCACGGTTTCAGTACAGGTTTAGCAGGGTGATGTTCTCCTAAAATAACCCCTGGTAGTTTAAACATAATAAGCAGATCATGCGCTCTTTTCTTTGGCATGAGTGTTCCGAAATGCACATGATCGGGGAAACTTATTGAAATGGAATTGACTGTGAAACATACATGGATGTCATATAATGTTATGGTAGCTGCTAATACAGTTCAGTAGATTACATCTTGCGTAGGAAGCCAGCAGGGGCCCACACACGAACACAACCACACACACACATACACACACATACACAAACTCTGCCCATCTGGGGGCAGGTGTTGCAGTTTATGGAGCGGAAGTGCAAAGTAGCCGTGTTTACTCACTGCACCGTGGCTTAGCGAGCAAGGGAACAGACACATGTGGAAAAGAGACGGGAATAAATATAGAGAGTGGATGTGTATTTGTGTGTGTGTGTATGCCCCTTGTCCATCTCCCTGTGGTGGCACTAACCTTCGGTCTCCCTCTGACTTCACTAAGTTAAGCTTCCGGGCTCACAGCTGCCTTGCAGAAGCACGCGGTCGTACAACGCAACGCACAGCAAACTGGCTACACGTGCATGGTTGGGTGGACGGATGGTTGCAAGCTTGACTTATAAGTAAGAAGACTTAATTAAAACTGCAAGCAGGGCTGAATGAGCCCTCACCCCTTCGTGCATGTTCGGGGGTACTGGCGTTGACGCAGCTGTGCATTTTCGTGACTGTCTGACACTGTTTTTCACTTCCTGTGTCCACTATGTGGCACTAGAGAACACACAGACTAATTATATGGTATGTTGCTGTATATCATGTACATCTCTGGATGATCTTTGACTACAAGGCAATATGGGCGTGTAGTTGTCTTCGTGTTTGGACTCTTATCCAGCATGTGAAATTTTGGGCAGATTGGACAATGTAAAGTCCAGTTGCAACAGCTTCCTGTGTCATGTCAAAACATGCAAATTGCCCGTCTCACCACGGCAACACCGTTCCACAAAAAAAAAAAAACCTTCGCAATTTACCATTGTCGAGGTCTTGCGATTCTGCTGACAAAGTTTTAGATCGATCTGTCGAAACCTCTTGGAGGAGTTTCGTAAAGTTCCATACTGTAAAGTGCCTAAAATGGTCACATTATCACATGATCTATGACATCATCGTTTGAGGTATTGACTATTGCTTCGCAATTTAGCGTCACATTTTCTTCTTCTTAGCAAGAGGGTTATTCCAACCAAATTTAAAACAAATCCAATCAACCCTCTAGGGGGAGTTCGAAAAAGTTTGCATAAAATGCATGAAAAAATATTCAAAATGGCCGACTTCCGGTTGGGCGTAGCCAATGAAAGCCAATGGGAAATATGAAATGATGAGAGCGAAGTGTGTACCAAATTTCATGAATATCAGTGCAACTATGTTCCAACTAAGGTCTTCCACGCATTGGGGGGCGCTATGGAGCCCGCTAAACACGCATGAACCCGATCGCTGTATATTCACGCAACGTTCACAGGTTTTGATGTGAATTAATGGTGGATAATGGCGGGCTGGAGAGGTGGATGAATAGCTGACCGGCTGACTGGCTCGCTGAGAGGAGAGCTGCTCGGTATCTGATGGGAGGATTGGTGGGAAACGTTTCTGACCAGATATGGATGTGGATCAAAATGTTTGCTGGGCTAAAAACTGAAGGAGCTATTTGTAGCATTTGTCTACATTAACGGCGTTAGGATTTAGGATTGTGTGAAGTAAGTTGGAGGAGACGCTTATTCCAGAAGCTTTTGGATGTTTAGGTTTATGTTGTTGCCTTCAGTTTGAGTCACTTTGTTTTTGAGAAATTGTGTTTTTTTACAGTCGGTTTGTCCATCACATAAAGGGTTAGGGGCTCAAAAACAACATAAAACTATACACACATGAAATAAAATTACATTAAAACACAAACAATTCAATAAATAAATAAGTGCAGGTGTGCAAAGCTGCATTCAAAAGTAGTGACAATGGATATTTTAGTGGGAAAGAATGATTTCTCGTCTTTTTGGCCAGAGGTACTCTGAAGCAGCTCCCTGAAAGGAGTGGTAATTGACTAATGATTATGCTTTTTTTTCTTTTTTTTAAATCTTCCCAGCCTCCAGGTCTTATGCTAAGCTAACAGGCTGCTGGCAAGAAAGCAAATAAGCGTATCCCTGAAAATGTTATTCCTCATGGCGTTTATGTACACAGGCTTATAGCTCTGGCTTTTTATCAAAGAACCAGATATTTTCTAATTTAGCTGCTTATCTTTTGTGATTCAACCAGTGTTTTATGTCACTGCTAGCCTTCAAGGTGCTGCAACCGCCAGTTATCTAACATTGGACTTTTACTTCCGAAACCCAATATAACTCTGCTGCTTTTTGTGAATTAAATGGTAGTACAGTACCATGGTAGATTTACTGTCAACAATGAGATAAGATAAACAGAAGTTTATAAATTCTTGGATCGTGAAAAGCAAATCACCTTCTTACTTCCAGTAGATCTGTGTGAAAATGTAGAGGGTTGGAAAACTGTGAATTGATAATATCAATGTTTGAGAAAAATGCAAAAAAGCTAAATGACTCAAGTGAAATAAGAAACTGTGGAGGCATTTCCCCTCGAATGTGCTTCTCACCATGGAGGCACTAAAACTGACGGCATTTGACAACTGCTGGAGGCAAGAAGGAAAGGCGGTCTTTGACTGGGGTTAAAGGGTGTCCGACCTCGGGGTGGTTTCAACGCTGAGCACTTCGTGGCAGGTCTTATCGCAGATGAAAAGCTGTCAGAGCAGTCAATTCTTTTCAGTCGATTTGTTTTCATTCCTTTCATGCTTGAACACATACAATAGATGGGATGTCAGGTTTGATAACGCAGTCAAAACAACAGTCAGTCAAACCTTACTTGAACCTCATGCTCCATTACACAACAGTGAGTAGAACCAGTTTCGGCTCATTTGTTATCACTCCGAAGCTAAATGAGGTAAAGGATCTTATGTATTGTTATTGTAACAGTCACTGGGTTTACATGCTTTGTGTGTGTGCGTGAGGAAGAGGCTGTCATTTTTTGAATACATAGTAGACCCAAAATTTAAACATATATGGAAAGAAGGGGGGGAATAAAGGTCTCATCCCTACATAACGGACATGGAAATATGTAACACAGGGTTGTGAGTAGGGCTGTCAAAGTTAACGCGATAATAACGCCTTAACGTAAATTTGTTTTAATGCCACTAATTTCTTTAATGCATGAACGCAATTTGATATTTCGGAGGTGGTAACTGGCTCAGTTTTAAAGCTAGAGTGAAGATACTGGCATCATATGAAGCTAGAAAACCTGAGGAATGGTACCAAACTTAACGCTCCAAACTTACACTCAATTTTGGCGAGGAAAAACTGACATAGCCATTTTCAAAGAGGTCCGTTGACCTCTGACCGCAAGATATATGGATGAAAATGGGTTGTTTGGCTTGAGTTTGCCATGTTATGATTTGAGTATATATTTTCTTATGCTAAATGAAGTACCTGTGAGGGTTTCTTGACAATATTTGTCAATGTTTTGTGTTGTTAATTGTTTTCCAATAATAAATATATACATACATTTGCATAAAGCAAGCATATTTGTCCACTCACATGTTGATAAGAGTATTAAACACTTGACAAATCTCCCTTTAAGGTACATTTTGAACGGATAAAAACTGTGCGATTAATCGCAATAAAATATTTTAATCAATTGACAGCCCTAGTTGTGAGTAACATACATATATGGATAGGTGACCCAGTGGTTAGGAGCCCATCTAGAGTTACCCTGCTCAGCCAAAAACACCCTATTGAAGAATGTTGGGGTCATGGCAAAGGTGAACTGCCCAAAGCCTTTAGTGGCATAGGGCAGCATTTCCCACCCTGAAGCCTTTGGCCATTGGTGTTGGGATTGACATGGATAGAAGTTATATTCCAGTATGAGCAGGTCTGTATAGTCCTGACTTTAGGCCAAAAGATTAAAAGTAAATAACAGCACTACCACGGACACACAGACAGACAGAAAGAAAGAAAGAAGCCAACAGCTATGATAGATGTTTACTTCCGAATCAACCAGTTTGGGTTCCCAAAAAAAAACAGCCAATGTCATTTGCACAAAGTGCTAAGTTGCCTTAGGAGCACCTTGACCTTTGACTGTACCACACTGGTGTACCCATTTATTCAAGTTCCTGGAACTCTCCATTACAAACCGGAACTAACTGGACCATTGTGGTGAGTTCAGATCTGCCTTCCTCTGTGAAATGGCAGGAAGCCAATCCAGGCCAGTGAGGTGCTAAAGTGCAGTACTGGCACTGTGGGATATTAGTATGGAAGGTCACTGTCACCCTACCTTACCTTATTTAACTGCACTGCAGGGCTTCACATTAATACTTGCCCGGGGCAAGTAAACTGTGTTTGGGCAAGTGGAATGCCTCATGCAGTTGTCCGCTCAGGCAAGTGAAAAATAAATGTGATCTTCGGCCGTTATTGGCCTCATTCAGTAAAAATATACAATTGGGAGATCGGCATTAATGCTTTCTAGTCATCGATCCCTGATAATGCTACATTGTGAGCAACAAATCCGTTTTGAAATCGGCAGAAGGAGAGCTAGTTAACGTTAGCTGAGGGCAGCACAGTCTGCTTGGCTAAATAACAGAGTTAACAGCTAACGTTAACGGAGGTTGCACTGAGGTACATTATGATGCATTCATGCTCTATTCAGTGAAATTGAGTATTGGGGAAAGGTAAATTCTAACGTTATCGTGATGTGTTCAAATATAATCTTGCAAAATGTAGTTTTTGTCGAAAAACTTGAATAAATCCAGGTGTTTGAAAGACAACGCTAACACTAACGTTAGCTCTTAGTAGCTTATAATACATAATTGAACTACTCATGCCAGGGTTCTGTAGAATGCAACTAGAGTTGGTGATTGTTGGAACAGTGGAAAGACTAACTAAGGCAGTTTTGATGAGTTTTATTTTGTTTCTGTCGAGTTTGAATGAAGTGCGTTTTACAAGAAACAGCGAAGTAAAATTGCTGTTTCTGTCAATGGAGTCTGGTGGCTTTGAGGAGAGCATATTAATTGTATGGTCTGTACAATAATAAATTATAATACTTGTCCAAATCCCTGTTGATTTTATTTATTTATTTTTTATTTACAAGCAAGTTTGGCAAGTAAAACATCTCAGCTATTTATTATTGTTGAGCCAGTTGTGCGTCAGTTGTGAAAACACTGCAATGCTGTGTCTTCCTGACTAATATGGCTAATTTAGGTTGTGTTTATTCTCACAGGCAAGAATTAACACATTAAGAAAGTCCGATCTCGGTTTTAAATCCACAAATGGCAAAGGCGCACAGGAAAAAATGTACTGTCTTAAACTTCAGCCTCTCCTTTGAAATTCTAAAAATAGCTAATGAAATATAATATATACATTGGTAAGGTTATAAATATTTATGAAAAAAAATGTTGCATTTTGTGCACTTAAAGGCTTCTACGTTTGATAGGGGGAATTCATTTAAAAGCATTCCCCGAAAGTACAGTGAATGTTCTTTACTAACTGTCTGACTGACTGACACACTCTTTCATTGTTAAAATGCAGGTGTTCATTTGTTTGATTTTCAATATTCCCATTGTGTTAGGCTCTCAAATTGTCTCAAATTATGTGGGAGTGACTGCTCCTTTTCCAAGTACTCACCGACTAGGCTAACTGTATTTGTTCATCTTTTGTGTTGACTTTGCTGTCAGCCTGCAGCTGATTAACAGTGAGTAAAGCCTGACTTGCAGGTGCTCATTAGTGAATGAATGATTGTTGGGTGGATCTTTATTCATCTATTCAGCATTTCTTGCCGGTATGTATTTGGTTGTATGGAATTGGATGTGGGGTCCAATATTTCTAGTCATATTTCTGCCACTGTAACATGCTGGTTCTATCTGCAGTCCAGCTGAACTTGTCAGTGGCAATTCTCATTTGCAATTTTGGTCTTATTTTGGGAGGTTTTGACTGAAAGTTGGCCTCCTGTCAGAGCTGGAAACCTTCTTTTTTACCTGTGTTTGTTATACAATTACTTTAAAGGGGACATATGAAAAACTCACTTTTTTAATGCTTGTGCACATACTGTACATTTAGGTATCTGGAGTGCCTACCAACCCAGAAACTGTGAAATAAGACAGAATGTACCACCCACAGCTTGAGAACTACCTTTGCAAAGGTTTGGGCTTTTTCAGGAGGGGGTCTTAAAGAGACAGGTGCTAAAATGGAGCCTTTCAGACAGAGGGTATGATATATATAGACAGACGGTATGAGAAAAATGGAATCAGGTTCTCTGTGTGCATTTAACGTTAAAAACAATCACCTTCCTTTTCTTTTCCAAATCGGAGGTTTATAGATAAAGGTGTAAGAAAATATCGAGTATCACAATATTATGTTTTGTGAGGACGTTAGAACGTTGCAGGTTCAGCATCAAACATCATATCTTTACTTGCCAAGAGCTGTCGCCAGCGATGGAAAGCCTCGCCAGTGTTTACTCTGATTATGCTTCTTTTTATATCACTTCTTTTCTTTGCCGCCGAATGTGGTTTCTTGCCGGTAGCGGGTGATTGGGATGGTGATAAAAGTAGCCTGCCAAGAGCTTAAGCCATCTTTGGGTTTACATTGACACTAACCTGGGGCTGTAGCTTCAACGTGATCAACAAGCCATTGGTGCAGCTGTACATCTTCGTCCTTCTCATGTTGGACAGAGGGCAGACTAGACGCGACAGTGACTCACTATTGTCTCTTGAGGTGCAAGTGATATTACAAAACCAGACAGGCCAGGGCTAGCTGGTTAAAATGCAACACAATACATTGACTTCTTCGACATAACCTCAAAACGGTTACTTCTTCACATTCTATTGATAATGTTAGATCATTTTTTGAACGTTTTAAAGGTCCCATAATGTAAAAAAAAATGTTTTCTTTATTATAAAACACGTTTAAGTTTTATATAAATACTATGAAAATATCGAAACTCTCAACCCATGGAGAAAGACACACAGCCCGTATTCAGAAACTCTGCCTTTAAAACAAGCTGTCGGGATTTCCGTAACTTTGTGATGTCACAACTGTGCAACTGTCACAAATTAACACTAAATGTACCATGTGTGACGCACAGAGCGGGAACCTAAATCATTTTTAATTGATAGCGTTATCACAACAGTCCACACTGCTCAGTAGTTAAATGTGATATACTGCTCTAACCTGCAGCGGTGCGAGTTTTTGGAAAGAAAGAAGGGGAAGTTTAAGCAAAACTCTGAAACGAGGTGAGGAGAAAAGGCTGATGAGGCTTATTCATCAGCTTTGTCATGGATTTGTTGGAAGCAAGAACCAGGGGAGAAAAGAGCTGATGATGAGGCTTGTTGAGGCAGCATGCTCACCGGGCTAGCAGGGGAAAACGAGGTTGGAGGGGTGGGGGGGAAGGAGGATGATAATGCTTGTCAGGGCTGTGGTGTGTGTTTGCACACTCTTGTTGAAGCAGCACACTTGCAGTGCAAGGTTTGAGGGCAATTCCACAGAGATGATGCTTGTTAATGATGCCTCAAGTGAAGAGGTAAAACAATGTGGAATGGGGGAAGAGAGAGAGAGAGAGAGAGAGAGAGAGACAGAGGGGGGGGGGGGGGGGGGTACTAAAGCAGAGTCAGTAAATGTCAATTACTCATCCGTTACAGCAGCAGTCAACTGTTTGATTCATTCCTGTATTGCATTGTTTCTTTAATAATGAATTGCTGGTCCCAGAGAGTAGAAAATGTTCCCACAACAAAACTCCCATAACTATTTTCATTATCGATCAATCTGCCTGTGATTTTCTCGACTAATCAAATAACTGTTTGGTTTATAATATGTCAGAAATACGGAGTCCGAGAGGTGTCATGAAAACAAAAAATTGTGCACACGCAGTTCATATCCTGCAGACTTTCTGAGGTCATAAAGGAGCACTTGATAAATGTCTTCTTTGGCGCTTTCTTCAAACTGACAGCTGCACCAAAGGTTTTTGCTGCCCCTGTAAGAGGGAAGGACGCAAAATATATATAACGCAAAATAAAGATATTTTCTTTCTCGTTTTCATATTGCTAGATTTGTCTGACCAACAATCCGAAACCCAAATATATTCGGGTTACTATCACATAAGTCAAAGGAATGCAGCAAATCCTCACATTTTAACTGGAACCAGAAAATATTGTGCTTGATAAATGATTTAAACGATTAATTGATCATCATAATAATTGCTGGTTCATTTAGTTTTTATCATTTCAGCTCTGCAATCAACAAAAAACAAGCCATAAAACAATTTCCACTCCACAGCTGATATCGTGGAAATGTTTGAACCCAGTATTCACGCACCATTTCCTCACACTACTAGCCAGGGCTACGTCTATGCTCTTGCACATGCTGAGCGATACGTGCACATTTTGTGTGTGTGTGTTTGTGGGAGGGGGTATGGTGGGGGGGACGAGAGGGATGCAGGTGAACAGCTTGCGAGGGCCAACAGTTCCGCAGGCCAGTCTCGCGCATCACTTGACAGCCATACCCGATGTAGGCCTAACGCACAAATGAACTTGTTAAGCAAATGAGTGAACAAGTGAGGATGGGTGGAGGGTGGAGGGTGGAGGGGCGGAGGGGTGGAGGGGCTGGGACGGAGCACACGGCTGCAGCGGCTCCAGCTAGACCTGCCCGCATGCATTCGTCAGCCATCACTGCCCCTCGTCCCTCTGTCTCTAACTCTTTTCTTTTATTTCTCCCCTCTATGTCACTCCGTCTTTCTCTCAAAGAGCGCTCAGTATCCGTCTCTATTTCAGTCTGTCTCTCCCCATCTCTCTCGCTCACTCGCGCTCATTGTAATCCCATTGTTTTACGAGGGAACGGCCTATTTCTGAATTGGATTGGGAGATTGTCTTCACGATGCTTTGACAGGGTGCTGTCATCCTACGCTCGCAGACAATGGGCCGTAAAAGAGAGCGAAAGATTTGGTCCTCTGTGTAGAATCAAAGTGGTTACCAGAAATATAATAATACATCCACGGTATTTACATGTATCTGGCATGTAGCTGACATACACAGACGGGACTGGAAATCTAGCGACAATTGGGAAATCTGTGATTATCTCTCCGGGAAATAAGATCCGATCACAGCCCCTGCACACATACACACATATAGATGTAGCAACGTACACACATAAGTAGGATAATCTATCACTCATGTATGAACACATACATGTTCACACCCATATGCACATGTAGAAAGTCACACACATCTTTGGCCCTGTTCAGACCTGGTATTAGCAAGTAAGTAAGTAAAGCTTTATTTTTTGCAGCACCTTTTAAAACACACCGTTACGAAGTGTTTCGCACACAAAATTAAACAATGATAAAAACAAGGAAAAATGACAATATGACACACAGAAACAATGAGAACATTAACATGCATCCTCAGTGATCGGATCACAGGTGGTCGGGCGGGCGGTCAGGCGGTCGGGCGGGCGGGTGTCAGCTCCGTGCAAAGCACGGAACAAAAACACAGACACATCTCCGACAGTGTGATAATAATGCACTTCCTGTGTGTAGTCGGTAGATACGTAGCCTGTAGATAAGATATATTTTAATAAAATACAGTTGTACCAACAGAATACAGTAGAGCACAGAGGCCGTTTCCATGCTGACAAGCGCTCGCGTCTGGCTGTCTACTCACATGCGGAGCCAGAGACCTGCGGATCCCAGCGGGACGTCAGTTGAGTTGGCAGTCCTTAATGTCACCCAGGACACATTCACGCAAACGCTGCTAATAGAATGTGGCCATATGTGGCCCAGACCACCTCTGAAGGTGGTCTGAAAGATCTGATCTCAATGTGGCCTCAATGCATCCTTAATGCGTCCTCAATGCTTCTTGAGTGCGTTCACACCTGGACTTACATAGAGCTGTCTACTTGTGATCCGATCATTGAGTACGCATACCACTGAGGACGCATGTTAATACCAGGTCTGAATGTGGCCTTTGTCCACCCTATCACCTTCTCCCCTTTGCCCTAGCAACACCCAGCCTTCCTTGACCTTCTGGTCCCTACCCCCGTCCTTTCTCTCTACCAAGAAAGACATCTTGCAAAGATATCCACACAGCCACATAGCCCCACCCCAAGGAAGGTATTTGAGGATTCCAGCCTGGCAAGGGTTGTGCTATAAAGGCCCAGACACACCAACCCGACATCAGAGAACTAGCAGCGACGAAGGCCACCAGTTGCATCGGCCTCACGTCGCCTTTTGTCTTGACCAAAAAGTTGCACTGGAACACACCGACCTTCAACCGTCGGCTGGGTGTGTCAGGGCCTTTAGTATCACGGAGATAGAGAAGCTGGTTAGTCATCGGGCTATTTGGGCTTATTGCTGTTTCTCACCATGGAAACTTACGTCAAGGTAAGGAGCTGGATGACACAGCTGTGGTTTATACAGGTGGAGGTAGTGTGGTGATTGTAATGTCCTATAGCTGTTGTTTAGGCTTCTTTAAAATCTGTTGCAAACTTCCATTTATAGAGAATGTAAAAAGATGCAGGCAAAATATATCAAATATAATATAGAGATTATTTGCAAAATGATATACAGTATGTTCCCGTAGGATTTCGTTTTTTCCCGGCTAAATCTTCTTTTGCATTTTGTGCGTCTGAATTACAAACTAACCTCCCAACTGTCCATCTGAAGGACTTGCAGATTTCTTTTTTTTTTTTTTACAAATGCTGCAAAACATAGAGAGAGTTATTTGCATACTGGATGAACGACTACCAAGTGAAACTCAACATAAGACCAAACTGTTAGAAACAAGAGTTGGCAAACGTGATAATGCAGAGCGACAGAGAAAGAGCAGATGCTAAGTTGCTCTTTTTTCTATGGACTGCGTTTGTGCATCTCTGATCTGCAGAACGTTGCCTGGGTTATTAAATCTCAGTGCAACTTAGGGGTGCATTTACATCTGTTGGTAGAGCTGTCAACTTGTGATCTCCAAGAGTGCATTCTAATGACATGTGTATACAGGGCCTCAGCTGCAGAACAGGGCTGAGGTAGCTATCTGGCACTTCACTATGTTTTCTCTACTGAAAGGGCATCCTAGAGGGGACTTTATCACATTTTATCTACTGGAAGGGCACCCTAGAGGACACTTTATCATGTTTTTTCTACTGAGGGTACTTTATCAAGATTTCTCTGCTTAAAGGGCACCCTAGAAAGGACTTAATCATGTTTTCTCTACTGGAGGGGCACCCTAGAGGGCGCTTTATCAAGTTTTCTCTACTGAAAGGGCACCCTAGAGGGCATTTTGTCACATTTTCTCTACTGAAAGGGCACACTAAAGGGTACTTCACCATGTTCTCAACTGGAAGGGACCCCTAGAGGGCACTTTTGCAGCGTTTTTTTTTTTTGTTTTTTTTCGAACATGGGGGCACCAAGAGGGGCGCCTCCCTGAGTCCACCAGTGCATCCGGACAGTTTTAAAGACTAAAGTATTTATGACCACACTCAATGGGTAATGGCACACCCTTTCGGACAGTCCCTTTCTCAAATTCATAGTGTTGCACTCAATTTCACACACTAAAGGATGGAATTAGTTGTGTGAAGAATGGAAAGAGCTTGAGAAGGGAGTTCAAATCCTCCACGGAGACATCATATAAATGCAGGTAATTGTGGACAAGCACATCGTTGTCTTTTTTCCTCAGAATCTGCAGCTGACCTTAGTGTACATCCTGATATACTGCCCTCACCGCTCATTTGCTTAATTACACCTTGCGTAATTTCAAAGGATGCGGCGACAACGAACACTAGTCTGCACACACGGGAGTGTTTTCGTGTGAAATAGAGACGCCTGACTTTCTGAGTGACATTCTCAATGTATGGAACGATGTAACCTTTAAGTGACCCCTAGCTTCTGGGCGTCCATCTATCTAACCCTTCATCTGATGAGGCCCGACTTTCTCTCCTCCTCCACCTCCTCCTCCTCCTCGTCCTCCTCCTCCTCTCTCCTCCTCCTGACACCCCATCCATTGGTTTCAATTAATCAGCCGTGGAAGGGGGATTTATTCAGCCCCTGCCCAATGGGATCCTTTGGTATGTGGCCCCAATGGTAGCAGGTTGAGAAGCCACGGTCTACACTGTCTTTAGGCCTATTACTCTCACCTCACAGCCCACTCATAAAGGGAGCTTTGAGCGGCCTGTTTTTGGGGGGATCCGGTGGGCTTTTTGTCCCATAATAGCCGAGTGGATTCAGTCACTGCAGACAGACATGTTTACTAAACTCCGCGTAGGTGGAGCGAGGGAGATTACGTGTGCCACTTTGAATAACCGAGGCCTGATTATTGGCTGGGGAAAGTCTGGTTGAAACAGTATTGGGAGCGGCTCATGCAAAAAGAGCGATTGAAAGAGTTTTCTGATTGCACATATTTGCATGATTGTGATTTGAATATAAAAGTAGATTGGGCGAAATTGACTGGAGGACATGGCACAGACATGAATCACCGGGCGCTTACGCCTTGATGAGGTGCTAAATGGGCAGTATTCATGTAAAGGAGACAGTTGTATAAACATGTGTCCTGCTCCATTTTTTTGCACTGTTGGATAAAGTTGTTTTTCACATCCGGTATCAAAGAGAGACACAGAATCTGCCTTTAAAACCATTTCATTATGTCTTGTAGTCAAGGGTTATTCTGTAAACTTTGAGACCACTTGAAAAGTATATAAGGAATGTCACGGAAATCTCAAAAACACTGGAGAGATTTAACTCTCCTCTGTGCATTGACTACCACCTGATTCTGACATGTTTGAGACAGCACTTCCTCTGCACACACTTTTTTTTTACTGTTTTGTTGTTTATTGTCTAGAGGCTCTCATGATGCAAGAGAAGTATCAAACTGCGGTCCTTTTTAACCTTTGGCAGAGCTCTGCTAAAATGCAATAGGAGTGAGTTGAGATCAGATTGCTGGAGCTGCATTTTGGAGCCGCTCGCGCGAATGCAAATGAGTCCCTGACTGCATTAAAGGTCAACTTTGTAGTGTGTAGAGATGGTATAGCAAACAAATGTCTTATATTTCAACAGAGGAACCTGATACTGTCACCACATTTTGCTCTCTTAACCCTCTGAGACACACAATAGACCCATTTTTTGTCTTTTTTAGCGGGGGTACAGGGGGTTTTTAGGGGGAGATAGCAGGTCAACAGTACATAGAAGTGGTGTACATCATCTGAAAGCTGGGAACCCGAAGATTAATTTGAGATGCAGCTCAGCACTGTGTGTCAAGTTGTTCTAGTCAGAAATAATTAATTAATTAATTAAAATAAATTGTCTGTGTATAAAGTGTATAAAGGTTTAGAACATTATGTTAGAAGTATATTATGGTCATTCCCATGCTCTATTATGTCTCATAAGTTGCTGCAGCAATTTTTGGGTTGATACCTTTTGTTACACAGACTTGATGCTAAATCTAACCGTCGATAATTGATCAAAATGATCAATAATCCCTCAAAATACCGCATTAAGACACCAAGACCATGAGGAACACCATAAAAAAAAAGCCATGCTGTGATTTGGTTTCAAAAGCTTTACATCTTTCGGCAATTGGATGGTGAACACTTCTGCTCTGGAAATTGCTCAGAAACCCCCTTATTATCAATATACCTGGGAAAGCCATCCATCCTCTGAATGCTCTAGGTCTCTAGTTTGTGGTTGTAAAGTTATATGAGGCTGTGATTATCCTAGAGGTCACCACAGACCACAGTGAGGTCAAATTTAAAACAAAAATGTGTCAATACAATGAAATGGCTACTATGGGGACTAACATCATCACACATGAATATAACTAGGCTCATTGGATCCACAAGAGTCTCAGCTTTACAGTGATACCAAATTTATGCAATTCCAAGACTGTTTAGGGACCCCAATATGCAGAAATATTCAAATACACCATTTTAGAAAAGGCGAAAATAACACATTTATACTGCATTCAAAAAACTGCATGTGATTATCATAAAGTGGGCATGTCTGTAAAGGGGAGACTCGTGGGTACCCATAGAACCCATTTTCATTCACATATCCTGAGGTCAGAGGTTATCTAGCGTTCTTCCCGACAAACTAACATGACCTGGTTGGTAAAAATGGATAGCTTCGAAACTGAGCCCGGTACAACCTCTGAAAGACAGAATAGGTTAAAGATAAGATCAATTATGTCAGGGGTGAACCAGCATAAGTGAATCATTCTCATCTAGACAATGTGGAACAAGCCCGTAGACCTGGACAGATGTCTCCAGTCTGTACAGATAAGACATTACCTGCATCTCCGCACCTTTTTACATTCCTTTTTTTTGTTCCTACGCCATCCAGCTCCATGCCAGCTTATTGCATGTCATTCTGCCAGATCACAACTGCCAAAATCCGTTCCTGTTCTGCCTTGTGACCACAGTTCATACAAAACATAATAAATCAAGCCACAAGGTAGCACGTTGCACGCCACAGTTTGTTTGAGGGTACACATGGCCTTTCAAAAAACTGACACATGTTTGGATCAGGTGTGATCTTTTTTTCACACTCTATTTTATCTCACCCTCACACACACTCACACACACTCACACACACACACACACACACACACACAAAGAGTGGCAATAGAGATGATAATTAAGTTCAACGGAGAGAAAGAGACTGCGTGAGTGAGAGTATGAAACTAAACAGAAGTACACATTATCTGGTCCTTATTGCATTGTGTTTAATAAGCAGCTCAAGTACAGCAGCAGATTAAACTCCCAGCAACACATGAAAGTTGTGGATGTTTTTTTTTGTTCAGTCAATGCCAGAGCTATTGCTCTTATCTACAGGACTGTGATTGCAGAAGTGTGGAGGTATCAAAGATATGCATATTACTGTAGTAGTAGTAGTAGTAATATTGGTTTCTTGGATAAACCATAAATGTTCTTGTCTTTAAACATAGCTGACATCTGTTAATATTGGTGTCTGTTACTGCCATTGCAACAATGACCCCCGTTAAAACATAAAACCTCCCTGCACCTAATCGTCCCCCGTAAAAATCAATGGCAGAATAAGAGCTGAGAGTTGGCTTCTCATTTTTAGATTTTACAAGCTGTATCGACATTTGTGAGTTAGCTTAACGACAAAACGAACTGTCGGCTGTTACCTCGTAAATCGGCGTCTGTCCAGTACGCTTTGCCAGAGAGTTTTTTTTTGGGAGCGAAATGACACTCTGTACCGTCTAAATGTTTAAAAAAGTGGGGCTGTCAATTGATACAAATATTTAATCATATCTTTAATTGGATGATTGTCCATAGTTAATCGTGATTAATAGCAAATTAATCAAATTTTTTGTATCTGTTCAAAATGTACCTTATAGGGAGATTTGTCAAGTATTTAATACTCTTATCAACATGGGAGTGGGCAGATATGTTTGCTTTATGCAAATATATGTATATATTTATTATTGGAAATCAATTAACAACACAAAACAATGACAAATATTGTCCAGAAACCCTCACAGGTACTGCACTTAGCATAAAAAAATATGCTCAAATCATAACATGTCAAACTGCAGCCCCACAGGCAACAACAGCTGTCAGTGTGTCAGTGTGCTGACTTGAATATGTCTTGCCCCAAACTGCATGTGATTATCATAAAGTGGAACCCATTTTCATTCACATATCTTGAGATCAGAGGTCAGAGGTGAAAATTGCCAGTTTTTCCTCACCAAAATTTAGCGTAACTTCGACAAGCGGCAAGCTAGTATGACACGGTTGGTAACAATGGATAGGTTAAAAACTGAGCCCGGTACAACCTCTGAAGGACAGAATAGGTTAAAGATAAGATCAATTATGCAAGGGGTGAACTGCAATCATTCTCATCTAGACAATGTGGAACGAGCCCATAAACCCGTATGCATTGACACACAATGATTTGACCCTTCCCCTCTCAGTGTTTGGACCGATGTCTCCAGTCTGTCCCGATAGGACATTACCTGCATCTCCGTGCTGTGTCACCACTTTACATTCCTTTTTTAGTTCCCACGCCATCCAGCTCCATGTCAGTTCATCACATGTTATTTTGCCAGATCATAATTGTGACCACAGTTCATGAATGTCTCTTTTAAACATAATAAATCACGATATGACAGTTTCTTCTCGCCAAAATTTAGCGCAAGTTTGGAGCGTTATTTAGCGTCCTTTGCGACAAGCTAGTATGACATATGGTACCAATGGATTCCTTAGGATTTCTAGTTTCCTATGCCAGCATGAGCCTGCTACAATCATAAAATTACCAGTTCCGTTAATGCATAAGGTATATAAATATCACACTCCTACCTCTGTATAAATTACTAATTTATTACATTGTTTTTCTTGCTAAAACAAAACCTTTTTTTATTCTCACATCCTTTACTTTATTCTCTTAGACATGTTCCACCTGAAAATTGGCCATCTACCCAGAAATGCACATGTAATGATATAATTTTTTTGCATAAAAAAGCAACTCAAACTCACATCGAGGTAGAGACAGCTGCGGGAGAAGAGCAGTGAGCTGTCAGTAAAATGACATCGCTCTATAGGAGGTGTCGCTAAATAGAATTCTCTCAGACAGGAAATGACACGCACAGTCAGCAATTGCATGATATTAACAAATCATATTTTGTAGGCGAGATTATCAGGCTTTTGCAGAGCTCTGCGCTCTACTGTGCACCTTCCTGTTGCAATTGTATGAAGAGCTGTGACGCACCTTTTTAGAATATGAACTAAAGAAGTGTGAGAGAGGTGCAAATAATTCAAGGAACTTTCTAAATAAGAGTGCTCATATATGTCGTACTTTCAGCCTTCAAAATGTCTACTCCCTTTTCTTATATCTACTGTCCAAACCGCATTTGTATTTTTTAACAAAAGTTCAAAGAAGAGGAAGGAAAGTGTGTGTTGCCATAAGCTGAAAAAGGAAGTTTGTAGTTCTCGCTCCACTCCAGTGGACGGTGTCTTTTACAGACATGGCTGCAGCTGTCAAGAGACGTCGGTTTGAAAGGTTCGTGGCGGCGTCTGTCAAATTGGTTGTGTGTGTGTGTGTGTGCAAACGCATGTGGGAAGTTGTGTGTTGTTCATCCACCATTGGTGTGTGTGTGTGTGTGTGTGTGAGTGCCAGCACTGCGCAGTCTGACTACAGAGATGAAGTGCTCTCTTTGGGCTGTGGGAGGAGGGAGGATGAGAGGATGAGGGGGGGGAAAGTGCATCTGGGGTAAAACTGAATTACTGCTGCTGTGAGAGTAAAACCAATAATGTGTATTTTACTCATTTAATAACACATTTATTATTTAATATAGCAAAATAATGAGGTGGTGATGATACTTGACACAGATGCCCGTCTTTGATATTAGATATCACAGTGTTACTGTCTGTTGTGTAAGATGTTTGGTACATGGTCGATGATGATACTCATTTAAACACTACGTTTCCATGCACACTAATCATTCCGAATATGACAATATTCCGAATTTGATACGGCTCATGTAAACAGCATATTCTGTTTGGATATTCTGAATTAGACCTTATTATGAATTGATAGTTTTCTGATTTAGACATGTGGAATATGCCGATATTATTCAGGTTTTAGGAGCATTCTTTGGACATGCATACAGCGCCTGTGGGAGTATGCGTCTCAGTTGGGGTTTTTACGGCAGTTTGCGGCTCCACGGCCTCTTGGCCATTTGCGCCCCACATTTCTGTTCGGAAGGAGAAACACAACTACTTTTAAACATTATGAAAAACTTGGATATCAACAGGTTTTTGGATATGCGCAAATACCGCAACGTCGATCTTTTCAAGAAGGTGGTTAAAGGAATGAAAGAGGCAGGCTACGAGTCAGTCACTGGTTGAAAACTTTGAAAAAATCATATTATTATTATCCTAGCTGTAGGATGTATGTCAAGGGGGCGTTTTTTGTTAATAGGAGTATGCACGGCTGCATGTAAATGGGAATATTAGTGGAATATTCATTTTCATTAGCCATGTTAGCCATGTAAACAGCTTAGTAGGAATTGTCTTTTTGGGAATAAGGGCAAAAAATTGAATATTTTGTGCATGTAAACGTAGTCAATGTTAATAGTAATAACCTGAATCAGGGTGCGAAATAAGCACCCGCCAAATGTGGGTAAATTGTTGGCAGTGGCGGGTTAGGTCGTCAGGCCATCCAACACTTTGGTGGACAGGGAAAACGCTTGAGACGGGAACAGAGAATCGGATCCTAGTTGTCCGATTCCTTGGCATCTCATGCCTCTGTGACTATTGATTCCTCTCATTGATGCTCTCCTAAAGTTAAAGTTGTAATTCGAACACTAATTTACCATGCATATAATGTTTTTTGTGTCAAATTTATCGAACATTTAATGACATCACATCTAAAATTGTATTTCTTCAGTTACCACATACATTTTAAAAGTGGCAGATAACATTTCTGAGTGGCAGACAAAAAAAAAGTTAATTTCAGACCCTGTCTGAAATACATTTTTACCTTTCCTTATCTTTTCTTGCTTTCTTTCAGCAATGCTCTGTTTCACATTCATGCATTTTCACACAGTGGTGACAGGTACAACTACAGTCTGTGCTTGTAGAATCTGAGAGAATAGTTAAAGAGAAACCCAACAGTAGGCATTCAACCTCCCCGTCTACAAACGCTAGGGCATTCATTCCCTTCACATGACACCTGCAGGTCTTTGTAGCGTGACACGATTTCGGGTAAATCGCACTGATCCCACCTCATGTCACCTCCAGTCTGAGCCTGAACAACACAGATCAGCATTTCTCTGTGTATTCACATCTCAGGCACTGAGCTGGCAGTCTTTTCCAGGTCAGCTCAGCAGAGGTAGGTAGGGTCTCTGCATTTTGTCAGCGGCTGTTTGACAGACTGTCAGTCTCAAACCTGTGAGATTACAATTACTGAATGGGGATTCCACTCTACTGCTGCCAGCAAGGATGTACTGTTTGTGCTAAATACACAATAGCAGAAATATAATGAGACAAACGTTGGCATTAATAAGCATAACCCTGTCTGTCAGTCTGTCCATCTTTTTGGTGATTTGGTGATTGAGCAGAGCAGCCAGCTAATCACAGTTCCTGTCACACTGTCAATTCTCAGCAGTCAAGATGGATCGACAGATACATTTATTGTTCCCTGGAGGGAAATTAAATCGTCATAGCAGCCAGATACATTAAAATACTATAAAGTTACAATAAAATATAATGACAGGTACACGAACACAGCTAAAGATGACACTAAAATGAAGAAGCAGAAAGACTGAATGAGTAAATGGGGTTATTGACTGATGCAAAGAGCAAGGTAATGAATAATAACAGAATAGAGTATAGAGTAAAATGGTAACACTTCATTTTATATACATAAATCAACGTTACGTCAACGATGCGCAAAGCAACACTGCGCAAAACAACGCTGCGCAAAACAACGCTACGTAAAACACACTACGTAAAACAACACTACGTAAAACAACGCTACGTAAAACAACGCTACGTAAAACAACGCTGCGATAAACAACGCTACGTAAAACAACATTACTAAAGCAAAACTACACAAAGCAACGTTGCGTAAATCAACGTTACATACAGCAACGTTACGTACAGCAACGTCACATACAGCAACGTCGCGTAAAACCACGTTACGTAAAACCACGTTACGCAAAACCACGTTACGTAACAACCACGTTACGTAAAGTAAAAACAACATTACATATTAATGCTGCAAGCAGCGATGAACGGGCCCTCGCCCCCGCGGGCACGTCTGGGGAACGCGCACGTCGGGATACCCACTGTCGTGCATTCCCGTGAAAGTCGGAAACTGCACGCAACAGTTAGAGTGAATTTTCTGCTTGGAGCATCTGGCGCTGGAAATGAACTGTGAGAATATGTGGGGCGTCCTTTAAAGCACTTCTATGAGGGTGGCTGGCAGTATACAACCATTTCCTGTTGTCAGTAGGTGGCGCTATGACTTTCACTCATAATACCACGTATATGTCTTCAGGCCTGGACTCTTATAAAACATGTCAAATTTGGGGAAGATTGGACAATGTATAGTCAATTTACAACAACTTCCTGTTTCCTGTAGGGGGCGCTATGACTTTCACTCATAATTGCATATATATGTCTTCAGGCCTGGACTCTTATCCAGCTTGTGAAATTTGGGGCAGATCGGACTATGTAAAGTCAAGTTACAACAGCCTCCTGTGTCATGGCGAAACATCAAAATTCGCCGCGCCGCCACAAGAACGCCATTTCACGAAAACACAAAAGCTTCGCAATTTAGCATCGTGAAGGTGTTGAGATTCTGCTGCCCAACTTTGAGATGGATCGCTTGAATCCTCTAGGAGGAGTATCGCAAAGTTCCATACCTAAAAAGTGACAAAATGGCGTCTCCGCACATGACGTATGACATCACCGTGCGAGCGATCAAAAATCCCTTCGCAATTTAGCATCACAGTAGTGGGTGGATTATACCACTCAAATTTGACGCGGATCCGATAAACGCTCTAGGAGGAGTTTGTAAAAGTATGCATAAAATACATGAAAAACGCACAAAATTCAATATGGCCGACTTCCCGGTGGGCGGAGCTAATGAAACCCAATGAGGAATATGTCTGAAATAATGAGGTGGATGTGCCTACCAAATTTCATGAATATCGGATCAACTTTGTCCAAACTATGGCCTTCCACGCGTTAGGGGGCGGTATAGAGCCGGCTAAACACGCTAAGCCCAATCGCTGTAGATTCACGTAAAATTTACAGGTGTCCATCATTTTGCCAAGTTTCATGAGTTTTCGAGTATCCCAAGGGTGTCAAAGGCATGTTCAAAGGCTAAAAGACATAAGGGGGCGCTAGAGAGCCAACATGCCACGCCCAAGCAAAATTTCACCACTAAATCAAAGTAATTACTAGTTTGGATGTGCGTGTAAAGTTTCATGAGTTTTTGTACAACCTAAAGTCCTCAAACATGTGTTCGTAAATTTTAAAATCACGCAGGAAGTCCAACATGGCTGACTTCCTGTTGGCCGAAAAAATCTCGAAAATATTTAATCCGGGTATGAGGATGTGAGCAATGACATACTTGAATTTCGTGAAGATCGGAGTAACTTTTTCTTACAGCCTGACATCATTAGGGGGCGCTGTGGAGCCCTGCTGGAGACACCCGAGCCCAATCACTACAGAACTTTGCAATTTTCGCGACTTCTGGTGCATATTCCAATTTTCATGAGTTTTTGGGGATGGAAAAGGTCCCAAAAACGCGATCTCGCAGCAGAAAAATAATAATAATACTTAGAAAAACAATAGGTTTCCTTGCACTTTGTGCCAGGACACCGTTGGGGTCCTGGCACTTTCGTGCTCGGGCCCTAATAATAATAATCTGTAGAAAAACAATAGGTTTCCTCGCACTTTCGTGCCAGGACACCGTTGGGGTCCTGGCACTTTCGTGCTCGGGCCCTAATTAAAGTTGCAAGCAGCGTTGAACGGGCCCTCGCCCCTTTGCGCATGCCGGGGGTACCCGCTGCCGTGCATTTCCATGAAAGTCGGACACTGCACGCAACAGTTAGAGAGTATTTTCTGCGTGGAGCGCGTGGCACTGTAAATGACCTGTTGAGAACCTGTGGGGCATCCTTAAAAGGCACTTCTATGAGGGTGGGTGGCAGTATACAACAATTTCTTGTTGCCAGTAGGTGGCGCTATCACCATAACTCAATAATGGAACGTATATGTCTTCAGGCCGGGACTCTTATCCAGCTTGTGAAGTTTGGGGCAGATTGGAATATGTAGGGTCAAGTTACAACAGCCTCCTGTGTCATGTCGTATGCCTCGAATGGTTGAGGATAGGATAAGTCGTATGGCAGCGAGTCTCACGAGAGTTTTTGCAGATCTCAGATCAAATTTCGCAATTTACAGGCTCCCTTCTAGTCGCTAGTATGGAAGCGGAAAATCAGGGCTGAAGTCGAGTAGAGTGAACTTGCTATAACCAAACTGCCAATCACTGGGCATTTTCATAATGTAGTAATCACATTTAGTACCAACTCGAAGGGACTGGAAGATCTATACTCATTTGTTGTTTTTTGTTGTACATCTGAACACTTCAAACTCTGTATAAGCTGAACCTATTTGTCCTCTGAACACCCACACAGGTGTTGTCAGTTATTCCGGCTGAACAAGAATGATAAGAATGCCCAAACAGGTGCAATAAAAGCTGACAGGAGACTCAGGAAGCTGTCAAGAAATTACAGTGAGCAGAGATCTAATCAGCCAAATAAACTGAAAACACCTGTGTGGGTGTTCATAGCTTTTAACGCAGGGTGCAGAACCCTCGGAACCTCCTCCACTGTCACCTCTCTGTTGTCAGTGTCATTCCTACACCCAGACTGAGGTGTAGGAATTTGTGGTGTAGAGACTACAGGTAAAAGAAATGCACTGCACCTTTTTTTATTAGCTTCTGGTGCCTGTAATTTCAGATATTGTACTGGCATCACCTATAATCATGATTAAAAGAATATCAGTATGTCATTTGGTACCCCGTTACATTCATGAAGTCAAAACTGCAGCTACTGGTGACAAAGTTAAGAGCGAAAAACAACAACGTTACTGGGTGAGCGATCTAATCGACGTGAACGTCAGAGTTTGGGTGTGTCCCATTTTCACGCATGGGAAAAGATGCTGTAAAGACAAACTTATTGTCTGTGTTATTTATTGGTTTTGATGTGAATTATTCACACTCTACGGTGTTGACTACATTAAGTCAGAAAGATTAGTGACATGGTTTGATTTGATTAAAACCTGATTCTATTGAGCAGGTTCCTCAGGCACGGCTCAACAATAAGGATTGCTCACATGCAAGTATAATGCCACATTGGGCTTGTAAATCTAACAACTTCCTGTTTCCTTTAGGTGGCGCTATGACTATCACTCATAATTGAACGTATACGTCTTGATGCTGGGACTCTTATAAAACATGTCAAATTTGGGGAAGATTGGACAATGTATAGTCAATTTACAACAACTTCCTGTTTCCTGTAGGGGGCGCTATGACTTTCACTCATAATACCACATATATGTCTTCAGGCCTGGACTATTATCCAGCTTGTGAAGTTTGGAGCAGATTGGACTATGTAAAGTGTGTTGTTGCGTGCCATTTTTGGTATGATGTTCTTCAGAACAGAACTGGTTGAACCATATTTACCAGAAACAAAAAAGACTTTCTGTTCCAGCACGTCATTCATGATTGTCATACCTTCACACATTCACTCAGCTGCTAAACTTCACATTAAATGATGTATTTTCTGAATGTAGTTTGGTCTGATGCTTCTGTGTTGGCAGTCTGCTGAAACATCGTGGTTAACGTGAGACGCATTCCTGTCCTGATTGGACCAGTCCGACCATATTCCAGAACAGTTAACAATAAACCTTCAGACTGACGGAAACCATCTGGACCTGGACCTGGTCCAAGATCTGGACCTGGACCTGGTCCAAGATGTGGTGCTGGAACTGGTCCAAGACCTGGTCCTGGACCTGAGTTTTCTTAAACATGTGATCAGTCTAACATATTAAAATATGACACATTTATGTTGGAAATGTGATGAATGGTGGTAATAATATTTTCAATTGATGATTTACATGTGATCTAATTTATTCTGGGTTTAGACTAGATTTAGTTGCCCCAAATTTCTCAGTTATGATGAGGGTCCAGTCCTGAGGACATGTACATGCAATTCATAGTTTTCAGACACGTGACACGCGCCGCTAACTGGAGGGCAAAACAATGGACCAAGATGGCGGCTCACAGTGAATTATCCGTAGCAGGGAAGCACAAGCCTGTCAACTTTCCATCTGTTCAAAGCCACGAATATTTAGATCATCTATCAACATCAGAAAAACAAAGATACGAGCACAAACTACAAAAAAGTGACAAAATGGCGTCTTCTCACATGACGTATGACATCACCGTTCGAGCGATCAAAAATTCCTTCACAATTTATCATCACAGTAGTTTGAGGGTTATACTACCCAAATTTCACGCGAATCCGATGAACTCTCTAGGAGGAGTTCGTAAAAGTATGCATAAGATACATAAATTACATGAAAAACATCAAATTCAATATGGCCGACTTCCGGGTGGGCGGAGCTAATGAAACCCGATGAGGAATATGTTTCAAATAATGAGTGGAATATGCATACCAGGTTTCATGAATATAGGAACAACTTTGACCAAACTACGGCCTAAAGTGAAGTTACAACAGCATCCTGTGTCTTGGCGAAACATCAAAATTCGCCACGCCGCCACAAGAACGCAGTTTCACGAAAACACAAAAGCTTCGCAATTTAGTATCATGAAGGTGTTGAGATTCTGCTGCCCGACTTTGAGATGGATCGCTTGTATCCTCTAAGAGGAGTATCACAAAGTTTCATACCTAAAAAGTGACAAAATGGCGTCTTCGCACATGACGTATGACATCACCATTCGAGCGATCAAAAATTCCTTCGCAATTTACCATCACAGTTGTGGGAGGGTTATACCACCCAAATTTGACGTGGATCCGATAAACTCTCTAGGAGGAGTTCGTAAAAGTATGCATAAAATACATGAAAAACGCACATATTCCAATATGGCCGACTTCCCGGTGGGCGGAGCTAATGAAACCTGATGAGGAATATGTCTGAAATAATGAGCAGGATGTGCCTACCAAATTTCATGAATATAGGATCAACTTTGACCAAACTATGGCCTTCCACGCGTTAGGGGGCGCTATAGAGCCGGCTAAACATGCTGAACCCAATAACTGTACATTTACATAAAGTTCACAGGTGTCCATCATTTTGCCAAGTTTCATGAGTTTTCGAGTACCTCAAGGTATGTTCAAAACCTAAAAGACATAAGGGGGCGCTAGAGAGCCAACATGCCACGCCCAAGCAAAATTTCACTACTAAATCAAAGTAATTACTAGTTTGGATGTGCATGTAAAGTTTCATGAGTTTTTGTGCATCCTAAAGTCTTCAAAGATGTGTTCGTAAATTTAAAAAAAACGCAGGAAGTCCAAGATCGCTGACTTCCTGTTGGCTGAAAAAATCTCAAAAATATTTAACACGAACTTCAAGACGTATGCAATGATATACTTGAATTTCATGAAGATCGAAGAAACTTTCCCTGAAAAACAGCCTACATTAGAGGGCGCTATCTCGCCCGCTGGCGACACCCGATCCGAATCACTACAGAATTTTGAATTTCGCGCCACTTCTGACGCATATTCCACTTTTGGTGAGTTTTTGGGGATGGAAAAGGCCACAAAAACGCGATATTCCAGCAGAAAAATAATAATCCTTAGAAAAACAATAGGTTTCCTTGCACTTTCGTGCCAGGACACCGTTGGGGTCCTGGCACTTTTGTGCTCGGGCCCTAATAATCCTTAGAAAAACAATAGGTTTCCTCGCACTTTCGTGCCAGGACACCGTTGGGGTCCTGGCACTTTCGTGCTCGGGCCCTAAAAACAACGTTACGTAAAACAATGTTACGTAAAACAATGTTACGTAAAACAATGTTACGTAAAACAACGTTACGTTACGTAAAACAACGTTACGTAAAACAACGTTACGTAAAACAACGTTACGTAAAACAACGTTACTGTGCTGTGTCAATGTTTACTTTGGGTTTCACGCGGGACAGGAACAGCGGTCTCCTGTGTTTGTTTCACGCACCAAAATCAACATGTCTTGCTGCATAACAGGCTGCTTCTTTTGTTAATTTAATTATTGTCCTGATGCAGCAACAGCAGAAGTCAGCGCTGTGAATCAAAAGAGACCCTGGAAAGAGAAAAAAGTTGCAAATTAAATCAAAGGAGAGACGGGGGAGGGCGGCATGTGTGGTCTTATATAAAGCCCAGATGGTCCCAGAGAAGCATGTGACATAGAGATGGAGGGATAGAGGGATGTGGAGGGAGTAGTGCCTGTCTGTCTGTCTGACTGACCAGGGGGACTCCCGGGAGCCAACACTACAGGCTACAACACCTGGGCGGAGAGAGGCCGACATCGGGGTCAGTCAAGGGAGAGAGAGATGTCATGGAAAACACTAAGTTCAACTTTTACCATAAAACATCCTCCAGAGAATGTGTGAACTTGTGGGTCATACTCTACCTGTAGCTGGATGGATCCATATCTTTTCAAGATGCGAGAGATGTGCCGTGTGATGGCTGTGCTGCTTTCTGGTCCAGCGAGGTTGTAGCTGGTGGAGAAATTGCTTCCAGTGGCCATTTGAGGAACTGCAGTTTTTGGCACCTCCGCGTTGGCTTCATTTCTCAGCATCGGAGGTTGCAGCTTGGTCCAAAACTGTGGTATATAATATATGAAGAAGAAAAGTAACAAATCTATCTGGAACGAGCAAATGTTTGGGCTTTGTTTTGCTTAAAAATGACGGGGTGCCGACCATGAAGCGTAACATCACCGGTTCAAGTCCCGCCGGGGATGTTTGTTGCCTCTCTCTCTGCCTCTTTTCCTGTTAGCTCTCTCCACTGTCTGAACTAAAAAGGCTTAAAATGCCCTAAAACACACTCAAATGATCATCGATTTTCAAAGTTGCCGCTCTAATGTCACTGGACACATCTGGCCAATACCAGATCTGCTTAAGTAGGTCAGTATCCCATCCGATCTGATAATAATATATCCGTTTATAATGATTATTTTATTATTTTATTATTATGTTATTGGGTCATTCTCATGAACGCGATCTCTTAGGAAACGCCTGGAGGGTGTTCCTTCAAATTTGGCACAAACGTCCACTTGGACTTGACGATGAACTGATTCGATTTTGGTGGTCAAAGGTCATTGTGACATTACAAAATACGCTCTTGGCCATAACTCAAGAATTAATTTGCTGATTATGACAACAAGGTAACATGATGAAGTGATGACATTTTGGACAAACATGGTTGTAAACTGCAACTTGACTTGGTTAGCAGAAGCATACAGCCACACGGTGGTAATTCTAGTTATGGCTTTGGGCTGTGTTTTAAGGTGGAATTGCACTGTTTCAGTGTTGACTTTATATGCTGCGCCTTGAATCCATTCACATGAACAATTCATGGTGACTGACTTTAGTCATTAATTTTAGACAATGCAACATAAGCACCAGAGTATAGACCACCTCATCAGAGCTTTCTAATGCCTACAGATGTCCCATCCTTACTTTAATGCCAGTGACAGCAGCGACAACGGGGTCAACTTAATCCAGTTATAATTCAGGGTAAATAATGATTACTTCTGATCAATTATGAGCCTGAATACATGCATTTTGTAATACTAACAACTGAATTACAGTAGCTACTCTGCAACAACACAGTGCCTGGTTTTCACTGTCCTCTGCACATCTCCTTGACTTCTTTTGAACTCACTTTGCCACTGAATTTAAACTAGTTGACGCTTTGTTTCTCGAATGTGTCAGTTTTAGAGAGTGTACACCAAAGATTCAGAGGTCATTGCTATTCCCAATGTTTTCTCTCCTTCCTGTTTGTCAGTCTGTAGACCTGAGCCCGGCTGTCAACCTGTGTGCTCATGCATGTGTGCTCATGTGTGTGTGTGTGTGTGTGTGTGTGTGTGCATCTTCTGAAGGCACACACCTGGTTGCTGATAGGGAAGTCAGTCAGATGTACGTGATGTACAGCCGGGTGCAACGAGAACACACACACACACAGCTGCACGATGTCTCTGCGTCTCCGGCGCTCCTTTTCCTTCCAAAGTCAACTCCAGACGGAGACGTCTTAATGTGCGACCCCGCTGCGACGGCGGGGGCTCACCGCCGGGGGTTTCTCCTCGTGTGCCGCTGCGACCGCGGCTTCACTCTGAGCATCTCCTCACCAACAACACTCGTTGTTTGCTGATGTTTCCCGTCCCGTCCCCACCTGCGGCCTCCACTCCTACACAAAGAAAGGTCAAGGGATGCTGGAGAAAATGCTTTTTGTTTTTCGCCCTCCTGACATGCGAGCACAGCCAGACTCAAAGACAAACTACGGAGCTTTGGGGAAAATATGGCGGCTGTTTGTTTTATGTGGTTGTTGCTGTTTTTCCCCTCCGATATATTTTTTGTGTCTTTCTCTCGTTAGTCACGCTCGGAGCCGCCTCAAGAGTTGAACTGGAGCACCGTGGGGGCAAAATGTGGAGGTTGTTTTTTAGTTGTGCTTGTTTCTGTTGGCGTTTTTTGCTGATGAACAAGATCTCGCTCTGTGTCGGAAGCAGTGCGTTCATCCGGGAGAGGTGTGTGTGAGCAACATGTTAACCCCCAGGACTCGTATCCTGCAGCAGTTTTATAGAATTAGAACAAAACATAACTGTCAGTTTATTGCTTTTATATTCTCTGCAACATTGTGTGCACAGATAAAGCTGTTAACCAACCCCATCATGGGCAGCTGAACTGTAAAACTCAGCACGCCATTCTGTGTCTATGGTGAAGTTGTCTATGGGCATGTACTGTGTTACCTAATGACTAATTTTGTGATTTGAAAGACTTTTTTTTTTTACAGCAAAATGAACTGTTTGCTGTGTTTTTATGACCACTATTCACATTTTTAGTTATTCATTGGGCCTCTGAAAATCAGGCTCTGCTATACACAGATAACACAGGCAGCATGAATGAGTGAATGAAGTTGGTATTATTGTGCACATGCATACAGCTGTGCCCAGACACCATCAATTCATATAAGCCAGAACCGGAGTGCTGCGTCTACATTTTCAAACATAAAAAAAAAAGTCCAAAAATAGAAAACCGACTTTCACAATCGGATTTTCAGACCTTCATTGTTTACAACTAAATTCATAAATCATTGTGAAAAAAACATTAATTATACAATACTGGAAAAAATCTGAGTAAATGCTAGTTAAATAATACATCTTGTCTTCCTTCTCAGGCTTTTGAGGCGAAGCTTGCAAACCAATGTTTCAGTCATCTGTTTTCCGGAATGTTTCAGGGTTTTGTTGAACCATTTCATGGAAAAAGTTTAAAGGGTAACTTCTGTATTTTTCAACCTGGACTATATTTTCCCATGTGTTTGTGTCTAATTGACACAATTGATTGTTATGGATACTCTAGGGATAACGCTGTAACCGGCAGCCACGAAACGAGCTATGGGATGCAAGTTAGCAGTGTCAACGTAATGTTAACGTTCACTAAAAGTGCTTGTTTTTGCCGCTGACAGGCTCAGATTGTTATCTTAAGTGTCTGACAACATTATGAAGGGGGGCTAAAGAGAAATTAAGACCTTCTTCTTACCATTCGTGTGATCCGGTCTGTTTGTAATTGTGTCCAAGTCCCACTCAAGTCTCGTAGTGAAATCTGAATATCCGTATACTCTGGCTCAAATATAAACGGGCGGCCATCAAATTCAAAGACCTCATCCACGTTGTGGAAATCATCTGAATATTCAGCCAGACATTGAAAATCTTTTAGATAATACTAAGCTACGTTTTCTGTACTCCAACAAAACAAGCATTCGCGTTTCCACCATGTATGTATTCCACTATTCCACCGTTGTCTTCCGACAAAACGTCACCTCGCCAGATTTCAGAAGGAGACTTTTCGTTGAGTGAGACTCTTTCCATAATGTCGGACACTTAATAATAATAACAATCAGAGCCTGTCATGGCAAAAACAAGCACTTTTAGTGGATGTAAATGACTGCGCCAGCTTGCCCCAATAGCCCCATATTGCAGCCTGTGAGCAGAAGGGCTGTGTATATATATATATATCTATATATATATATATATAGATATATATATAGAGAGAGAGAGAGACACACAGAAATGAGCATTTAAAAAAAAGAGTTAGTGGTTGCTGACACTCAGGCTGTCATATTGAACTATTGAAATCTGTAGACAGGCACAAGGATAGATGTAACATGATTCAGGGCCAATCCTTTGGTTTCATATTCATATATGTCGTTAATTTTGGCTTTGACAAGATATTTTCCAACCGTTTTTTCTGTTATGCAGCATAACCACCTCCTCAAATATTGAGGATAGAGCTCTTTTGCCCACGGAGTACTTACCCTCTTATTTGTTTTGTCCTCTGCCATTTCAATTAAGCGATGCCACGGTCGGATCATTTCACACAAGCGTGGAAGCAAATGTGTAAAATAACCAAGGTCATTACATCATTTCAGTTTGTTAATGACTGATCTTTACTCACCGCTACAAGTAAAAGGAGCGTAACGAAATTAGCGGTATTTATTTTTTCTGCAGGAGCACGAGTGTCTTCATGTGCGCCCACGGACAGACAGTCAGACAGACAGACAGACAGACACAGCTGAGGTTAGGAAGGAGGTCAGGAGCGAGGGACCATCTGATGCCAGCAGATGGAGTGATGGAGGGAGGGAGGAGAGGAGAGGAGAAGCTCGAAATCAGGACGACAAGACCAAATGCTTATCGGCTGTTCTTAAGGCGCTGATTTCACTTTCCATCCCGTCTGCTCCAGCGCGCCCACCTTATGCTAGACTTCGGGGTCGAAGAGATAGAGTATGTTACAGAAAAGTTTTCAATAACCGTGACTGTGAGCGTGACGTGTAATTCAACTCCACATGCAAACATGTTGATTATCTGCCATCGTTGCATGATACAGATGAAAATAATACTTCCCATTGGGGCAAATAAGGTCTTTCAGGATGCTCTTCTCCAGCATCCCACTTCTGATTTCTGTTGGTTTTAACGTGCCGAGTGCAGGCGTTTCGACCCGCTGCAGCAGCACTATCTCGGAAACACATTCGCTTCCCTGCCACCCGAAGTCACCTCTGTCTCTTTCTCTCTCCCCCCCGTCTTTGTTTGCAGAACGGAGCAGTTCCAGGCGAGCCAGTGAAGAGGGATGAAAACTCCCGGAGAGGGAACTGGGGCAACCAGATTGAGTTTGTCCTCACCAGCGTGGGCTATGCTGTGGGCCTTGGCAACGTCTGGAGGTTTCCTTACCTCTGCTACAGAAATGGAGGAGGTACAGTATGCATTTCAATTTAAATTCAATTAGTCCATTTCTATTGGATTATTAGTGGTTGACTTTATTATTGCTGGCCAATGACACACCACATAAATGAAGTAGAGTTCAGTTTAAGTACTTTTATAAAAAACATACATACATTTTTATATACACACTCGGGATGATGAAGTGGAATCCAGAAAACGACACCGTGTCCACACAGGCTGCGCAGTGAAAGCATGTTTTTAGCACAATACACACTGCAGGTACACATTTAAAAAACTACCTATAAATAAGCAATTTAAAGCTCCATGACTTTTAAAAGGGTTGCTAGGAAACAACTGTTGCGCTGTGAAAAGCAATCAACTGCTATGTAAACTGTCATGGCAACATTAGCAGCTGTAACATAAAGGGATAGTTTGAGTGTGTTGAAGTGGGGTTGTATGAGGTACTTATCCATATAGTCAGTGTATTACCTCAAGGTTCAAGGTTCTTTATTCGTCATTTGTCAATTCCAGCAGAGCAGTTATTGGCAATGAAAATCTTTGGTCTCAGGTTCTTTCAACAATAAAAACGTAAATTATGTATATATACAATGTAAAAAATGAAATGATAATATAAGGTATAAAATTGTGTAGTTAAAATAACTATAAACAGAAGTAGATATTTAATAGTAATGTAAATGTAAATTTGTAATTTAGATGATGAGAGTATTTCAGATGGGAAATGTAAACAGGATGTAGTATGTATATGCAGAAGTAATATATGCACACAGAGGTGTAAACAGGAATGTAATATGTAATAATGAGAAGTACTAAAATATGTATATATACAGAAGTGTAGACAGGAATGTAGAGTGTATAGAGAAGTAATAAATAGGTGTAACAGTTTGTAAAACAGTAAAGTGACAAGTGATGAAGCTCAGGAGCACAAGAGTTCGTCAGTCTTATGGCCTGCAGGTAGAAGCTGAGCCTGGTTGTGCGGGACCTACCTACAGTAGATGACGGTCAGCACGCCCCCAGCTTGGAGAAACAGACAGGAGTTAAAGCACGGGAGCAAAGCGATACACTGCTGTGGACGGGCCGGCAGCAAAATGTATTTTAGCCCCCTAAAAGAAAAGCTCACCTAAAAAAGATCAATGTCAGTTTAAGTGTCCGCTATATGTAGAATATTTTCACTGCTATACCTCGCCGTCAGACAGCCCTTTCCAACAGGGAACTGAAACGTTATATATATCCCATCCACAGCAGTACATTGCTTTGGTTCCGTGCGGTAACTCCTGTCTGCTTCTCCAAACTGAAGGAGACCGTCATCTACTGTAGGTAATACACTGACTATGGATAAGTACCACATACAACCCCACTTCAAAACACCCAAAAACTTTAAGGAGGAAAACAATAAATTAAAACTTGACTGTCCATCTTTTGTAAATTTAGGTATGATTTTGTTTTTTCCATACATGCACAGAACACATTTAGTCTGATGTTTTAGGCATAATACTTTCAGGTATATTGTGTATTTATGTGAAATAGTCACTAAACAGATCAGATGTATCAACCATATTCCGTATTAGCACCTCTTTTACTCTCACAGTTGATCACCTCACGTCTGTCTGATTGAACTTTCCATTCTAATCAATGCAGGTGTCTTTGCCTTACGCCTCACACTTTACTTTACTTTACTTTACTTCAATGAACTTCAATCCAAAGCATCTTTTTAAGTGTCCAGCTCTGCATAACTACATTATTGTTAATTGGGGTGTGAATGCTGTCAAAATGTGTCTGAGTGCACAGAACGGACCCAGCTGCTTCTTGCTGACGCGCTGCTTTCACCATGCAGCCACTGTATTCAACGCATAAGAACATGACGTGAACAAACTATATTCAAACTATAAGAAGTCCTTCTGCCACTTGTCAATTACATCCTACAAAACTCTGGATTAAATAGACTAAAAATGTCTTCTAAATTGTACTAGAAAATGTGCCGGAGAAGTACCAAATTATAGCGGAAGTCGGTGAGTTTGGGCAAAGGTCCCGTATCTCGGTGACTCAGACCTTTCCTTGGCATGTATCCCACTTCAGTTCATACGTTTGCCCTGCAAATATTTGGATTAGTGTTATGCATGTAGGAGGCCTGCATTCACCGTACAAGGACTCAGTTTATTATGTAGGTCACACATTAGCTCACACACAGCTGCAAAATAGTGGGGAGTGTACAGGAGAGCTGAGCTGAACCAGCAACGATAAGGTTTTGGTACAGTATGCACTGGTCGCACCGACCCGGTTCGCATATGGACACTCATACGAAAGCACACACACTGACAGACTGACACACACACAGACAGACGTTCCCTATAGATGACTGTCTGGTTTCTGGTCCAGTTTGAACCACCAGGGAGTTGCTGCACCACTGAACGGACTCAGCTGCACATGCAGTGACCCCTCTGCTCACCCAGGGGAGGTTGCTATGACAGATGAGGTTTATGTTTTCTTTTTTATCTTTCTTTTTGCACGTTGCAATATCATCTAAGTTTTTAATACTTCTTCCAACACATTTCTAATTTATGGCGAGAGAACCCCCAGGCAAAAACATTGTTGTTCATGCACTGGTCAATTTTAAGAAATATGTCTTGTTTCAGCCTGGTGGAAAAAAAACATCCAAAATACACATTTAGGTGTTTATTTTACTACATTTTGTCTCTTTGCGTCTGTAGATTTCTCCTAAATTCGCCCACAAAACTTGTAATGCAAAAAATAATTGTCTTAATGTAAGTAATCAACTGGGGAAGTTTCATGGTGGTGTCTAATAGTTAACATTTTGTACCCCATTCACCTGTAGTGTCTTACAAAATGATGTAATTTTACAATCCACATCTTTAAAGGCCATTCTCAAAATGAGTTTTTTCTCAGACTCTGAGACAGAAATCTTCACTTCAGCAGCACTTACATACACCAAACGTCCCAGTTTAATTCCTATCTATATTCTGAAGGTTTTTACTGAGGGGTTTGTTCATACATCATTCATAGCTTGATTTATAGAGCATTTTATCCCTAAAACATGGCAAAAATTGATTTTTTGAATGGCTGTTGACAGTATTTTCTGATTTATGGAGTGATAAAAAGAGATATCCAAAATCCCCTCTGTAAAAACCAATGTTCAGATTTCTGTTCTAGAAATGTATGCAAATTAGTGCATATTTAGTAAGATAATCCCTCATTTGCATATTTAAAAATAAGAATTTCAGAAAACTTGTAATACAAAAAAGAATCGCCTTAATGTGAGTAATCAACTGGGGAAGATTCATGGTGATATCTATTAGTTACAAAATGTACCCTATTCACCTGTCGTATCTCCCCTTATGTAGTAATTGACATTACTGTGAAGAAGTATTTGTTTTTACACAAACGTAACTTGGCATCATATGAAGCTACAAAACCTGGAGAGGAAATATCTTTACAGAGTAGTTTATAATTCCCAGCCAGTTATGTCAGCCAACACACTTTGGGTATGTCATTTAGATAATCTGTCTGATTCCCTTTGTCTGTTACCTATGGACCAGGTGCCTCCGCATTCTGCCACTTTGTCATCCTCATCAGCAGTAATTACTACCTTTGTCAGACAGCACAGGATGTAACTGACGTTGTATTTGCCTGCTAGGCTCTTGTCTCGACAAAAACAAAAGTGTCCTCACATCAACTGTAATAACTAAACTTACATAAATTGGACATCTTAGAATATCCTTTTCTTTACTTCTGTATGGCCTACTGTTCATATGGAACATCCAGTCCTCCCAGAACATATAGACCAAGACAGTAACTGAGTGCTTCTCCCCTCCAGGTGCCTTCATGTTACCGTACTTCATCATGCTGGTGTTCTGCGGCATTCCTCTCTTCTTCCTCGAGCTGTCCTTCGGTCAGTTCGCCAGCCTGGGGTGTCTGGGAGTTTGGAAGATCAGCCCTATGTTCAAAGGTTAGTGACATTCCCACAGCATAAGCATCAATTATTTTATTTTTGCTTGAAAATGACATCACAAAGCTTCTTATTTGAGGTCTTTGGTTACAGTTAGGGTTCCGTTAAGGTGAGCATGTGGGTTGAAGTTCAAAACAGAGAGTAGCTTAGTACATCTATCCTAAGGATGCAGCCTCTAGCGTGATGGTGACCCATCATTTACAATGCTGATGTTCTCCCGTCTCGTCTTCTCCTCCCTCCAGGTGTGGGCTACGGCATGATGGTGGTGTCCACCTACATTGGGATCTATTACAACGTGGTCATTTGCATCGCCTTCTACTACTTTTTCATGTCCATGACAAGCCTGCTGCCGTGGACCTACTGCAACAACCCCTGGAACACGCCGGACTGCAGCGGGGTGGCGGGCGGAGGCCATCTCAACGCCAGCCTGGCTAACGTTACCACGAGCCTCGTAGCGGGGGTGTCCGAGGTCGTCAACCGCACCAAGAGGACCAGCCCCAGTGAGGAGTACTGGAAGTAAGTCTCTGAAGTACAAGTAGAGTAAAAGCAGTTTCTAACTAATGCGATGCTGCAAATTATCCGTGTATCTGTATCCCTACACAATACATAAACTAATCAGACCCCAAATGTAATGCTACATCACCATCTTCATCGAGCTGCTGGGTAATCTCAAGCCATTGTACTGTATTTGGTTGTTGAGGTAGTAGTCTTTGTTGTACATTATTGGGGGTGGAGAAGGGGACGGACCATTGTTTTTCCAAAACACCAATAGGCCCAGAAATGTCCCATTGGACCGAAAGAAGCCCATTGTTCCAAGGCCCCAAAAATACACACTCTCCGTGCAACAAACAGAAGCACGTGGTTAATTATTATACAGAATGACTGTGATCAGTTGGAATAAAGGATTTCATTGGTCAAACATATATTTGCAAGCATTATTAAGAAACCAAAAAATCATTTTTTATAAATTTCCGTGCTTGGTGTGAAACGGCTTTAAAAACTTTGTTTTATAAGTTTTGCCAAGTTATGCAAGTCACCTCTTTGGACCCAGTTCGGTAGGCCTATCGTACTTGACACGGAGGTCAAAATTGACTTGCCCCTGTGAGAAAAGCTTTCCACAAACATGCCTCCATGTTTGAGGAAAGCGTTCAAATATTTAGACTAGATTTTACTAGACGTGCAGCGGCCTCTGAGCAGTGAGGGACAGCGTCATCGGTGACATGCAGGAGGTTTCACATTCAGCTTTTAGGAGAGATCTATGTATTGTATTCAAAGCTCTTAACAAGTCGGTGTTAAGTGCCAGGTCATGTGTGTGAGGTGTATACAGTAGGTGCAGCTGCACTATGTTGAAAAAGGGTTTGGTGAAGTGAAATATACATCAGTGGGATGTGGTGATGAATTATGCTATTATACATTACACATCTTAAGATGAGAGAGAGAGGACAGGAATAAGACAACTTTGTACTACTGTATAACCAACCAGTTTAATGTACCAGAAGTACAGATGTTTTACAGCTGCCGGATGTTGGTCGCTCATGACTTGATCAAGGTCCCCCACAGTGCAAAAAACGCATATCCATCCTGCTGCTTTGCCTATTTTATTTGCATTAGATTGTATTTTTGTATCCAATACTGGTTGGAGAGTGTTTGATTAAGAGTGTTTTATTTAGATATTTGTTAGTTGCTGCACATTTCTATTCTTAATGTCAAAGAGCCAGTCGCCTCCGAAACACCATGGTTATGCCTCGTGCTGTCATATCACAGTGCACCTGTTCTTCCACCTTTGCACCTTGTGTGATGCATGAGAACAGCAAAGCGATGAGCAAAGTATACATTTCAAGGTCAGGACAAAACCGATGTTATGGCACTGCTCTCATCAAGGCCATTTACTGTATATTGATTTCAATAAATCACAGATGTGCAGAATGTGAGCTGTTGCTTTATCACTTTACTATCCAGAACAAACAAATCATCATATCTCTAGTAAGGAACACAGAACCATTCCTCCTTTTTGATGACCTTGTTCTTATTTCGTAAAATCCAGTTTGGATTAAACAAGCAGCGTTAAGAGTAGGGCTGGGTATCGTTTAATATATTATGATACCAGTATCAGTACCCTTAAAGTGTTACAGATACCAAGAGTACTTCATTTGATACCTTTTTTTTGTCTACTTCACAGGCGTGTAGCGTAGTCACACTTTTGGTGGCATCTTGGCACACTGAACTACCAACTCCGCCAAATACGCCACGCTCGACTTCACCACACCACAGACTTTATGAGTTGTAGCTGCGGGCCAATCACATGTCACATTAATCAAAGAACATTTGTTGTGATTGGCTGAAAGCAAAACCATACAAATAGTAAAAAAAAATTAGATTTGTGTACAAAAAGGATTGAATGCAGGTATTGTTTGACTGGAGAAGTTTCGATACTACTTGGTATTTCGGTGGATACCTTAAAGGTATCGAGTACCGATATCCTAGTTTAGATGGACGTTTGTTTGGCTATAATTCCTGGTTAGCAGCTTATTCTCTGGCTTCAGGTGTCTGTGGCACATAACAGACTTTACATCGGCATGCTTGACATAACTGATATAACTGTTTTAGTCCATATATACCATCGAGATCATCAAAGTTCAGTTCTTCATGTGTTGAACTCTAATCCCGATTACAGCAAACCCCAATAAAATCACTCCATCTATGATAATTAGCCACATTGTTGAGGCACGTATTCATCTGTCTTCCTCTGTTTATGCTGACAATACTGTAATCATTCATCAAGAGAGACGAGAAGTTGCGTAGGTTGTATAATCACGAAGATTATAGATAATGATTATCCTCAGCGTTGCATGCATATTAATACGGTCATTTAGTATAATTTCCATTTCACACCCGTAGGCCTAAATGGGATTTCAGAGCAGACAATCTAGAGCCTCCTTTTTGTTACATACTGTACTGCAACTCTCTGGATCCCATATTCATTCATATTAATTGCTTCTATCTTTAATTCTTAGTTAGTAATGTAGCACTACAGGCCACCAAAAAGCCAGTAAGTAATAATACTTCAATGAAGAACATTGTCTTGTGGATGTCTTTGGTCATAGAGACAGAGCGCAATTAAGTCCCGCCCACACAGGAGGGGAAAACAATTCATCGCTCTCCATTGACTTAGTGAAAGTACATGAAGGTGCCTCCTTGTCACTTTGGTCTGCTAGCAAACAATAGAAACTGCTTAAAAGCTGCTGTGTGGTGGGATGCACTACCAACAGAGTAAAGAACCCAGAACTACGTTTTTATAAGCTGTAGAACTAACAAAAGTGAGCCTTTAAGAAGACAAAAGTGAGGCATCAGCAGGAAGAATGAGGAAACTGGGTGATCCTGACACTCGGTGTGCCTAACGTTACATGTGCAGTGAGCATTTTAACCCAATATCAGTTTTAGGATAACTATATTTCTGTAAGTTAAGCTAGAGCATTTTTACAGTATTGCAACTTGTGTTATAATATAACATCTCGTGACAGACACAGAATTTGTAATTCCACTGTTTGGCCACCACGAACATTTGCTTCAAAGCCTGACGCTCTTCCTGGAGGCTTAATCATCACCCATCATCATTTTAGTTATCAACTGCACCTCTGGTAAACATAGGGTGCTAAAAAAAATCCTTTGACATGCTGAAATCTATTGTTTTTAACTAGCTACAGGCATTTTGTCAGCGTTTCAGCCCTTGGTTGCGTGTTATGGTCCAATTGTCTGCCCCACCAGTGGGCGTGTTTGTATCCAGTCTATGTCTCTAGGTCTGTAAGTGTCACTTGTGTTGCGTTGAGCAAAGACAAATATCAATTAGCGCCTTCTGTCTAATGATGAAAGTAATGTCTGTTAATTAGTCAATATGGGCATATGTTGATTTTTCACTGTTTGCTATGAAAAATTTAAATTTATATCTCATGAAAAAAGAAAAGCGACAACTAAAGTCAAAGACCCGTAAATGTCAAAGAGTTAAACATCTGAAACTCTCTCTTATCTCCGTGTGTCTGTCTGTCTGTCTGTCTGTCTCTCTTTCGCAGACACTATGTGTTGAACATCTCTGATGATATTGGGAACTTTGGAGAGGTCCGTCTTCCTATCCTGGGCTGCCTGGCTATTTCTTGGGTGGTTGTCTTCCTCTGTCTCATCAGGGGCGTTAAATCCTCTGGAAAGGTCAGCCTCACTCACACACGCACACATACACACACACACACACACACTCATGCATAGACAACAAGGCTTGACTACATGCAAAAACAGACATAATACTCCTGCAGTATGTCTATTTATATTACATTTTGACTCTTGACTCTAGGTTTTGCTATGGAAAATTACCACTTCCAACAGATTTCACCACATCGTCTGATTATCTGTATGCGTGTGTGTGTGTGTGTGCGTGTGTGTGTGTGTGTACAGGTGGTGTACTTCACAGCCACATTCCCCTATCTCGTCTTGACCATCCTGTTCATCCGTGGCATCACCCTGGATGGAGCCATCAACGGCATCAAGTACTACCTGACTCCACAATGGCAGAAGGTCCTTGATGCAAAGGTATTCACTCAAACACATCAACAGGCAGATGGAAAAAAAATGAACTGGAGATAGGAATAGGATCTGCTTCTGTTCTGACTGTATATGTGGGTTTCTTTTTTGTAGGTGTGGGGAGATGCAGCGTCACAGATCTTCTACTCCCTGGGCTGTGCATGGGGCGGACTCATTACCATGGCTTCCTATAACAAGTTCCACAACAACTGTTTCAGGTTGGTACACCAGACTATGGATGAACAAAAACAGACTATGCTTTAAAGGAATAGTTTTTGGGAAACACGCTTATTTGCTTATTTGAGAGTTAGATGAGAAGATCCATACCGCTTTTATAACCATACGGTAAATATGTAGCTGGAGCCAGAATACGTTTAGCTTAGCTTAGCATAAAGACAGCTCGCCCAGCTCTGTCCTAAAGTGACAAAATCCGCCAACCAGCACCTCTAAAGCTCACTGATTATAATGTTACATTTGTTTGTTTAATACCTACAAATACAGATTTATGAGAACCACAAGTTATGGTAACCAGGCAACCAAAGGTTACTACTACTACTAAGTTACTACTCCCAACTAAGACATACAGTAGTTCAGATCATAACCCTAGGGCTGTACCGAAGAGTTTGAAGCTTCGAAGCTCCCTTCATAACATTGACATTCAAATTCAAAATCAACATTCGAATGTTAAATGTCTACGCTAATAAATGTTTCCCCTACAGTTTATCCATTCTGCTCTCGTGTTTCACCGAGGCCTAGCTTTTCCACACACACACGGAGCGGAGGAGAGACAGGTGAAGTGAAGATAACGTTGTCGGTACCAGTTACAAACGGGCTCTTTAGTGAATAGTATTATACTATTTGTAGAATTAGATCCCAGTGGTGGCTGCGTAAGACTGTTTCCGACTCGTGTGATCTAAACATTTCCCATAACTTCAGAGTTGTCAAGTCCAAAAGTCAAAATGTATTGACAAAAGATAGATGTAATAATTTACCTAAATTCACAACCTGTTTTTATCTTACGAAATATTCTGCTTCAACTCATATTTGTTGGCATTTAGCCTTTAAAAAACTACATTTTTGCTGAGGTCAAAAATAGTGACACACCATCAGCAAGTTATTTTCATTAAAGATTGAGTTGATTTAATAAAAAAAAAGACTAACTCATTTAATACGATTTTGTTCGAAGATTTAAAATTTTTCTTTTTTAGGGTGATGGCTTCATAAAATATGACAGACATGACATGACATTCAAAGCTTCATTCGAAATCCTCAATAGAAGCTTCGAATGTAAAAAAAAAAAAGACATTTGTTACAACCATACATAACCCCCATAAAAACCACGGCATGTGATTTTTACACAAGTTTTTTTTTTTTACAGATTAAGCAATCGAGAAGTAACATGTTAATTAGTGAGCTTTAGGTGCTGGAAGGCAGATTTTTTTTACCTTTGGAAAAACCTGAAATTGCTTCCAGTATTTGTGTGGCTTCATATTTAATATTTAAACTTTCAAAAGTGCATAAGCATTTTTTTTATAAAATGTTGAACTATTCTTTAAGAGATCAGCTGAAACCCTCACAATAAGGGGATAACAAATGACAAAAAGCCTGGTGCAGTTTTACTTATTGTGGCTAATGTGGTTAAGGTCCCTCAAACTGTGCGCCCACTAATGCTATTGTCAAGCAAAAGTGTATGCTTAACATGTTGACCAGAAACAAACACAGCTTGATGACCACGCATGTTTGAATTTATGCAGTTGGCTTCTGCAAAGCTTCTGCAGTTGCACTGCAATTAAAGCAGCAGTCACCGAGTGAGTGTGTCTCCTGTGTGAATATGACCATGCTCATTTTGCATCGGCTATAATGCCGCTGCAATGTTTCAGCAACATAGACCAGCATCTTATTATTAGCACTAATCAGAGAAGCTTGTCAGAGGGAGTGAAGGCGTAGGTGAAGAGGAGAGATGAAGTAGAGGGAGGAAATGGGGAGTTGAAGTACTTCTGGAGGCTTCAGTACAGAGGGAAGAAACAACCGGCAAGAGAGAAAGGGGAAGTTGATTTCAGGTTGTACAGGCTGTATGATAACCTAGAGCAGTGGTACCCAACCTGTTTTCCTTGAACTATACGTATCTACGAAAAGCTGCCTCCCTCGGTGCGTGCCTCGCTTGTGTGCGGCTAGCGGGAGTGCAAATAGATTTTTGACCGTAGTGAAAATGTTGCTTTTGAAAGGCTAAACACCAACAAATATGGTTTGAAGCAGACACTTATTCAACATGCTGAATCAGTCAAAAAAACTCTCACACGGGCAGACAAGAACCGGCGGTGCGGGACATACCGAAAAAACTAGGCCAACAGACGCTCACCGACGGCCCCAAACTGTCCGACTATCCGTCAGCTTGGTGTGTCGAGACCTTAAGGGGGGCCCGGACACCAGGTTGGGAACCACTGCCCTAGAGGATGATGGAGAAAGTGAGATGAGGAGGAGGGTAAAATAGGCAGGAGCCAACTTCAAGGCTACAGGTCTAAAAAGAGAAGGTGAGATAAGGTGAGACAGGAGGAGGGACAGAGATAGTGTTTTTTTGGACTTGTGTGAAGAGGCCGGTTGCACTGCGCTTGAACGCCGAGGGAGCGAGCGAGAGGCCGAGGAGAAGGTTAAGACTGAGGAAAGGGGACAGAGGAGGCGATAAGGAGAGGAAAAGATGTCATTTACTCTCCTGAGCTTGACCACACATGCTGACGGAGTGAGGGCATCGGCGGGGACAGCGGGGACGGCGGGGGCGTGGAGAAAGGCTGAAGATATAATTTGTTCCTCTGCCAGAAGCTTGAGGTTGTGCTATCTGCACGCACAGCTGTACGCCGGCCTAATCAGCTTGTGTTCTGCCGCTCCGTCCCCGCGGAGTCACTCTCTGCACTCCTGTAACACCACCAGTTGGTGCACATGCGGAAGTGCAGAGAGTTGTGTGAGGAGCTGAGAAAAGGGACCGGCATCAAAGTCATCAAAGACATCCTCTGTGATAACTCTTAACAGGAAATGTGAGGAAACAAAGCACCGTGCAACCACATGATTCCCTTTGTGAATCTGAACAAAGTCCAAGTCTAAGTCAGGGAGAGTAAAGATAAAAAGGTGTTCTTCCAGCAGCATGCAGGACTGCAAGCTTCAAGGGAAGAAAGGGATGCAAAGAGACTAATGTTTAGACACTACTACTCTTCATCTGAGTCAAATTCATCTCAGCTCAGCACAGATCTGTTCAGGGTTAGAGATCTCAGATATTATATTAATCTAAAAGATGAAATAAATCACGAAATCCTGAACTCACAAACCCGTTTTCTACATTTCTCTTTCAATTTTATGAAATTTTAGCAATTAACCTATGCTGTGCACTTTCTTTTTCAAAGCTGTACCAAGAAATGGTGGTTTTATGTAGAGAAATACTGCATCGTTACTGAAAATAGCAAAGGTTTTTGTGACATTTTTCCTCTCCTCTTGACAAAAGTCACAGCAATTCTTGCGCACTTTACCGACCTTGGATAGTTTAGTCAACGTTTAAAGGAACATTTAATGGATTTACAAGCTGTTCGATCTTGTCGAGTTTGGTCATCATTTATCTTGAGACATGACACAAATAAAATTGCTATGCACTTATGTGTTAATAATTCATGCACCAGCAACCTTGTGGTACTTGTGTCAAGTGGAACGTGGACCGGCACTTACAGCACTTATTCTTGAAAGCTTCTCCTTGATCGACTGGGGCTTGGATTGTACATCATTTGTCTGCCAAATGAATAAATGTAAATTGATTTAATTTTCAATTGATTGAATGTAATTAACAGAGGATGGTAAAAAGCTTGCTTAATGTTTGGAAAAGCATTTGATGATGATGGTGATGAAAATGTACTCAGTAGAAGCCAGCAGCTGAATTGAGACATGTTTCTTTCTTCTCTCCTCTACACACAGAGACAGCATCATCATCAGCATAACCAACTGTGCGACCAGCGTGTACGCCGGCTTCGTCATCTTCTCCATCCTGGGCTTCATGGCGCACAACCTGAACGTCCCCGTGTCAGAGGTGGCCGACCATGGCCCGGGCCTGGCCTTCGTGGCCTACCCAGAAGCCCTCACTCTGCTCCCCATCTCACCGCTGTGGTCGCTGCTCTTCTTCTTCATGCTCATCCTCCTGGGACTGGGGACTCAGGTGAGGCTGGAAAACTATACATCAGAATCTAAAATCACGTCTGACCATATTAATGCGTCAACACGTAAATGTGAATTACTTTTGTGATATTATAATTCATGTTTGGGGTAAATATGAGCTGTGTTTCGATCACAGGAACTTTCCCCTCGGAACTAGGAACCTTTAAGGAACTTTTTACGTTTTGACTGCAGGGACCAGGGTCTAAATTAAGTACTGGGGACATTTTCCGGGAACATTTTACCCCCCAAAAAGGCCCTGGTTTGGTACTAATTTGCCTAATCTTCGCAGGTCTTTAGACCGCGGTGGAAACGCAGACAACAGTGGGCTGAAGGAACCTTTTAGTTCCTTAAAAGTAGTTCTTTTGATCAAAAAGTCCCAGGAAGTTTTGGTGGAAACCCAGCTATGGTGATGAGTGCAAGGTTGTTGTACTTTTTGTATTTGTGGTCTTCATGCTCATTTGGGTCATTTAGAATCTGATCTTGGAGCAGTTTGATGGGATGATTAGACTTGTGTAATCACCGTTGTGTTTTCAACATCTGTATACGTCTATAGATTGAAGACACAATTTATAGATTATGTGTCCTACATGACAGATTTGTATCTTAACAATGATGCACAGATCATGTTATCTGCAGTATGTGGTTGTGTTCGTGGCACATGTTGTCCACGGATCCATGTTGATTGTGAAAATGGGTCAAGTGAACTCATTAGAATGAGAACTGACATGAATTTCACGCCTCAAGAACTCTACATTAGACCTGATCTGGGTCTGCAGATGTGTCTATAGTTTGAAAAGGCTTGAATGCCATGGATTGGTAACAGCTCAAGTCAATCTGTAGGCCAGGTGTTATAGTTATCAATGGTTCAAGGAGACTGTTTTTAAATGCCTGGGATTGGAAGAAAATGGATGGATGGAATCTTCAATCTTCTGTCAAGTTTCCTGGTACCCTTGTTCTCATCATGTAAAAAGAAAGTCAAGCAACGGTCCAATCTCATCTCTCAAACCCTTGATCCCTGTTCCTGTAGTTCTGTCTGCTGGAGACCCTGGTGACGGCCATCGTCGATGAGATCGGAACAGACTGGATCATCAGGAACAAGACCGTCGTCACGGGGTCGGTGGCCGTAGTTGGATTCTTGCTCGGAGTGCCACTAACGACGCGGGTAAGTCCCAAACACAGGCGCGTCACGTCTTTGAACGCAACTTGTTTTCTCTCACGGAGGTGACACGTTCTCTGTTTTTCCGTGTGCAGGCAGGAATCTATTGGTTGCTACTGATGGACAACTATGCTGCTAGTTTCTCTCTGGTCATCATCTCCTGCATCATGTGCATCTGCATCATGTATGTTTACGGTAAGGACGGAAACACACTGAATACGTTGTTGTTGTTGTTGTTGTTGTTGTTGTTGTTGTTTGCTCTCATGTGGATTTATGACAAGAACCTCACATTCTTAAAAGAAAAAAAACATGTGCTGTGACACATTAACATTCCGATCAAATTCCATATAGAGATTCAGCACGGCTATAATAGTCTGAAAGCAGAAACATTTTCTGTCACCACAACATCGGCGGTAAATGTCAGTTTATCTTTGTCGAGCAAAAAATGAAAAAAAAAAGAGACATGTGCATTAAAGGACCAGGTGTCCAGCATTTCAGGGGATCTATTGGCAGAAATGGAATATAACATTCATAAGTATGTTTTCTTTAGTGTATAATCACCCGAAGATAAGAATCATTGTGTTTTCGTTACATTAGAATGAGCAGTTTGTATCTACATAGGGAGCCTGGTCCTCTTCACGGAGCCGGCCGCCATGTTTCTACAGTAGCCCAGAACGGACAAACCGAATGCTGGCTCTAGATAGGGACATTCACGTCAACCAGTGGGTGACGTCATAGTGACTACGTCCACTTCTTATATACAGTCAATGGTAGAAACAGACAAGAGAGAATAAAGCAGATACATTCAGTTACAGCAGTCAGTCACAAAATCACTCCCGGAATACGTTAAAATCACAGACTGATGATATATACAGTCCAACAAAATTGAAGTTAGGGTTCATCTTGAATTAAAGGAACTTTATGAGAGGCCGCATGCTGACTCTACTTTCATCATCTGCTGTCACATGCATATATATATATATTGTTATGTCATTATTAATGTAAAATGAGAAATCCAACCTTTTTGTTTTGATCGCAGGCCACGTAAACTACTTCAGAGACGTTGAGATGATGCTGGGCTTCCCTCCTCCTCTCTTCTTCAAAGTCTGCTGGAGATTCATCTCCCCCGTCATTATCTCTGTAAGTGAACACACACACACTCATACACAAACACACCTGCTGATCCGGGACCACAGTCATAGTGATTGAACCTCTAATCAGAATATGCAGTCACATAAATGTCCTCGCCTCCCGGAACAAAGCGAGCCACGCGTTGACGTAGCGATCTGAAGGACGTTGAGCGAGTGAGGTTCTAAACTTTCCTTGTGTTGCTGACACATTGTGTGAGACCCTGACCTACATTTGAGCTGCCATCAACACTAATCTGTTCGGCTACTGTTGGCTTTGTTTCCAACATAAACTTCTAAAAGCAAATCTTTCTGACTGGAAAACGGACACATGCATCCGCTATCAATGTGCTATTTCCCAAGCAGGCGTATTAGTCCGCTAAGCTGCTGGGCCGACCAAGAAATTCATTGTTGTGGATTACTGGTCAGATTTCAGGCACTTTTGTTCTCTCTTGCATTTCACTACACAGATTAATGCTGTGCTCTGCAGGGCCTCTGCTAGAGCTGTGACTAAACTCACTGCTGTTGGGAACTGTCGTGATTTATAATCATAATTATCTGCAACTTTTGAGTAAAAACAAATGTCTGCTGTGATGCAGTGATTTCACCTGTACTGTTAACCTCTTCCACTTCTTGAGGGCACCGGCACCCTCGGCCGCTAAATTTTGGAAAGGAAAAACTGTTGTGGCCATTTTCAAAGGGGTCCCTTGACCTCTGACCTCAAGATATGTGAGTGAAAATGGGTTCTATTGGGAACCCACGAGTCTCCCCTTTACAGACATGCCCACTTTGAGATAATCACATGCAGTTTTTGGCAAAACCATGCAGTTTTTGAATGCACTACGAATGTGTTATTTTCACTCCTAAACAGTCTTTGCATTACATACATTGGGTATCACTGTAAAGCTGAGACTCTTGTGAATCCAATGAGCCCAGTTGTATTCATGTGTGATGATGTTAGCCCCTATAGTAGCCATTACATTGTAGTGAGACCATTTTTTTTAAACTTGAGCTCACTGTATAAAATGACCTGTGGTGACCTCTAGGATAATCACAGCCTCATGAAACTTTACAGCCACAAACTAGAGACCTAGAGCATTCAGAGGATGGATGGCTTTCATAGCTAGATTGACAATAAGGGGGTTTCTGAGCAGTTTCCAGAACAAGTGCTCGCCATCCATTCGCCGAAAATGCAATTCTTGCAGAAATCTCCAAACGTCAGAAGTTTTTGAAACCAAATCACAGCATGGCTTTTTCTACAGTGTTCCTCAAGGTCTTGGTGTCTTAATGTGGTATTTTGGAGGGATTATTGACCATTTTTATCAATTCTCGAGTGGTAAAAAATTGTTAAATTTAGCATCAAATCTGTGTAACAAATAGTATCAGCACAAAAATTGCTGCAACAACTTATGAGACATACTAGAGCATGGAGATGACCATCATATACTTCTATTATAATATTCTAAGCCATTTTACACTTTCAAAATGTATTTTAATTCATTCATTAATTCTGATTAATGACTAGAAGAACTTGACACACAGTGTTGAGCTGCATCTCAAATTAATCTTCAGGTTCCCAGCTTTCAGATGATGTACACCACTTCTATGTGACATCTACTGTTGACCTGCTATCTCCCCCTAAAGACCCCATGTAACCCCTCTAAAAAGACAAAAATCGGTCAATGGTAAAGTGGAGTGGAAATGGTTAATGCAGGTTTCTTGTGAAAAACTGTACAGGAAGTAATGTTTTTTACTTTGATCATAACAACAGAAGCCTAATTAACCCTTTTAACCTAATATTGTGAAATTGATAAAATAGTGTAACATCATGTTCATTCTTGTTGTTATGGCCCTCTTTCTATAGTATATTGGATGTGAGTTACAGATATTGAAGAAAAACATTTAATCATAATTTTTTTTATTTTATTTTCTCCTACCTGTCTGTATTTTTAAATAAAGTTTAATTTCCATTATCTTTTTTTAGACTCATCCTGCTCTAAATGATAAAGCCGTTACTCATTCATCGTGTATCTTCTGTCCGTGTAGTTCATCCTGATCTTCACAGTGATCCAGTACAAGCCCATCACCTACAATAACTACGTGTATCCCAACTGGTCTTTGGGAGTCGGCTTCTGCATGGCTATGTCCTCAGTGGTCTGCATACCCATCTATGCCCTCTACAAGATCTCAAGGTCCCCAGGAGCCACCTTCAGAGAGGTACTGCAGCTGTTTCTCCTAATAGACTGAGCCTCCATGGCATTTCTTGAAAAGTGTGGAACGTACATTGTGTGATGTAAACCCGCTAAATTCAGCTTGTACCATTACATTGCATTGACTTTATATATTTATTTAGCTGATGTTTTTATCCAAAGCGACTTACAGGAAGTGCATTTGACCACGTAGTTGCAAGGAATCATGCAACTTTATCAAATATGCTGATCTACTTCAAGTGCTACATTTAGAGAAAATAGGAGATAGTGAAGGAGGGTTATTTATTTATTCATTTTTATTTTAGTTTTCAGGCTGCAACAGAAGATGTGTAGAGTTTCTGATGTCAATGTGGGGTTCGTTCCACCATTGTGTTTCATTGTGTGTGTGTAAACGTGATTGACACAACGTGAGGTCGTATTTATTTTGAAACGTCCAATGAAAAATACGGACTTAGTGTACAAGTGTTATTGGAGCAGATATTTGTAGTCGCATTTACATCATGAATGCGTAAACTGCTAGTCTTCAGCTTAGTCCTGAGTTGATTTGATTCATCTTTGATTCAGACCTGATCGTACATCTCTTTGGACTTGTTTAAATGGCTCGCCCCTAAAGTCTCCCCTCATATAGAGCGGTGCAGGAATGAGTCCTAAAACCCAGAAACGAGTTAGCATTTTAGCACTTCAGGTTCCCTCATCTGGAAGTCAATAGGTTTTTTTGAATGGGTTTTTAGTTAGATAAATAAGGTGAAATAAGGTATGTGGTTAATACAAGCTGAAGAGATTTTAAAGTTTTGTTCTACAACGTAAAATACATCAGTAAATATCCCACTCTTGAATTTTGAAGCCTTTTTTTGTTGCTAACAAGCGGCTCAATGAGACTACTAAATGTCATCATGCCGACTCGTCCGCCTTTACAGCCTCGTTGTGTATACTTCATGCGACCGTGGTGTAGTTCGGTTATAGCCTAAGGTTAGTTTTTTACTTCTGCCGATTGCATTCACGCTTCAAAATCATAAAAGGGGTGTTCATTTGTGGAGATTGTCTTGTGTAAGTATCATAAACGTTTGTTTGCCACAGAGTTTATTTTCTGCAATAATCCAAAACCCAATGGAAAAATCCCATTGGCATTTTGTCCAGGGAACCAGGGCGATGCTAACTTTCTGGTTGGCCCTACAAAAATACGTCATCCCTGCAGCACTCTATCGAGGCTGCTCTGAATGACGCGTCCCTCTTTCTCTTCTCTATCCCAGCGGTTTAAGTTCGCTCTCCGGCCACATCCATCGTGGGGCCCTTCCCTGCAGGAGCACCGGATAGGCCGCTACGCCCCAATGGCCTCCGAAGACACTGTGGAGTCCCGCCCCCTCAGGGAGAAGGAGGAGCTGAAGGAGGAGCTGAAGGATGAGCTGAAGGAGGAGGAGAAGGAGAGGAAGGATGACATCAGCCTCACCATCCAGGGAAGCAACGGCTCCACCAACACACACAACAACCCCAACCCCAGCGCATAGACGGCACCCGGGTCTGTCAGGGCCACCGGGGCCCCACCACCATCTCTTCCTCCCCTCTCCTCCCTTCTCCTCCATCCTCAACCCACTTTCCCACAGTCCTCTGTGGGGGAGATCCCATTCGCTGGAGACCTTTACATATTGTAAGGGCTTATTATATCTATCCTAACCTCTTCTATCTATCTATCTGTGTGTTGTCTCTAGATAAACGAAGGAAGAAAAAAAAAAAAAAAAAACGAAAGGAAGAAAAAATTGGGTCATCATCCAAAAGAATTGTGTGTATGTTAGTGCGTGCGTGTGGCTGGGTTGTTAATTTGTTACACATAATTTAATAATGCAGTTTGTTTTTCCTTTCATTTTTTGTAAAACTTGTATATGTCATCTCCATATGCAGTTAGAGGTACAGTAGATTGTGACGCTGCATGTGTTTGTTTTGTGCATGCAGCAACATAGAGACACACACTGTTCTCCTTTATTCTGTTAGCTGGGTCTGTTTGGGATTGGCGACTTTTCTAGCAGCGGCGGTTTGACAGCTGGAGACTTGTGAAGCGATACACAGTGGTGCTGTTGTAAAGAGGAGCGGGGCGAACTGTGCCTGAACTGGCCATTTGCAGTTTTGATGATGCTGGAAGATGGAAGTCGGCTCAATGCTATGGCCGGGAGGGGGGGGGGGGGGGGGGGGGGGGAAGAGGCGGACGCGCTCATTCACACCCGTACACTCACACTATTGTACATTTTACAGCACACAATGACCTCAACCGTAGTTGATCTCTCAGCTTAAGACTAAGCCTGTTGTTGTTTTTATGCTGCTTCTTCGTTAAAAAAAGTTCTACAGATCGCACACGCGTTTAACACCCGAGATGGCGACTGACACGTAGGGCTGATTTTCTGTGGAAATTTTCCTCCATTTGTAACGTTTTCCACTAAAGCTGCTTAAACTTTGAAAACTCAGCAGAGAAATATCAGTGAACTTCAACGGTGCTGTACTCTCTGCCTCCACATTCATACACACACACGTACAGTTTTTTGACAGAGGAGATCCCAGCGCCCATTTCTCAGGGTCCAAGGGAAGTTTCTTGGTTTTCCTTGCCTGTGGAAACCTTGTCTCGACTAATGCCTAGTTCACACTACACGACTTTAGCCCTGATTTTCCGCTCCCCGACAGTTTTTGAAGCTCCCCGACAAAAGCCCCAGAGCAGAGGCAAATCTGCGTTGGCTCACTGCTTGCCCAATGATGCTCGAGCGTCATGTGTGTGATGCTACATGTCCACAAAGGTGTTTTTTTATCGCGAGGGATCGCGTCGCTTCCCAGCATTGGACGCTTGATGGGCTGCCACTAGACACAAGGCACTCGGCACCTGATTGGACCAACTTTTTTCCTTCTTGGGCTGGGTTTCAAATTGGAACCAACATGGCGGCTCGTTTGGAAAATTTCTCCTCTTATATTATCAAAATAGTTCACTGAAATGAGTTTCTGAAAACATTTTATGTGAGAAATGAATCTGTCAACGTGACGCCCGTCTCTCGAATCGCGTTGCCACGCTACCAGAATGCATTGCACGGCTGCTTACATAAACAAGGAATTGGAAGCATGGAAAAGGCCGATGCCTGATCAAAGAGCTGATTGGCTCTTCCTAACACCACATGTTGAAGACACTGTGCGAACTTTCTGTATGATTGTAATATTTAACACTAGATTGATGTTGTGCAATGAAGGTTTCATCTGTTAACAATCACATCTTGTGTGGTTGATAATAATAATGATAATTATATAGCACTCGAGTGCTCATTACAACTTGCTTTACAAGGCAGACATAAAAATAATAAAGGTCGTGGTTTGCAAACGACAAGTAGCCTACAGATTGGATCTAACAGGCTGTAACTATATCTGTGACTTCCTGTAAATTCACTGAAGACTGCTGGAAACTGTCCGACTTGACCGCAGCTTTTCGTCACCACCCCCTGCTGCTGTAGCCCGATCTCGTCAACTCTACAGGCGTGGCGCAGTTAATCTCAAACGAGCCTAAAACCACAACGACTTAAAGACTCCTGATAACAAGACAGCAAGTTGGGTCGTGTGAACAGTGCTGCGATGTGACGACTTTGACAGTCTTGTAGTGTGAACTTGGCTTAAGGCGGCCTGTTAAGATTGAAGGGACCGAAACCACCTAACTTTCCCCGCTGTCGAAAAACACCTACACACACACACAAAACAGGTAGATGCAACTCTGTATATAGAAGCGCCATCTCTCCTTAAGTCTTCCAGGCATTCTTTTTTGAGTGAAATGCATCTTGGGATGTCGTCTTATGAAGGAGGATCCGGGCTAGAGGACGTAGCTAGCGAAAGGATCGCAGGTGTGTCGTAGTCTGTGTCTCCCGTGGGTCGTAGCAATCTGCCCCATTAAGGCATGTTACCAAAAACATTACCTGAGTTACCTGCACATGTTTTTGGTAACATATATACTGTATATCTCAGAAAAGACTGGTACGGCGTCAGTCTCTTACAGTCAGTGGAACCTTTAATGTATTTACAGGCGTTTATTTTGAAGCTCTGAGCCAAGCTGCGCTGTGACTGGCGGAGAGACAGGAAGCAGGGAGATGCAGCTTGTTTCCAGAAGAATACAGAATAAAAATCTTAAATGAATTATGTAGATTTAAATGTAGCTGTATAGTATCGTTCTCTCAGTAGAGTTCTCCTTTTTACCTCTCATTATTGTAAAGTAACTTAGTAAATAATTATAAAGACAGCATATGTTTATTTTGTACAAAAAAATAAAAACTACAGAATCATAATTAACCACGTTTACCATTCCTCATCTGTGACTTGATTTGTTGTCGTTGTGTTGGAGGGTGTGACAGGACAGAGAGGGGTCTATTTTAGCATGCGGGGTTGAGTTTCCCAAAAGTGTCCGATTGGAAAGCATCCAGGACAACTTTGTGTAGCAGTGTGGTCACAGAGGTTTGTGGCAGTCTAAATACAGAACAAATAAGAGAGGTTTTTGGTTTTTGTCATCTAGACAGCTGTGTGAAGATCACACGTCCCTTTGTCTTTTCATCCTAAGATGCTTTGTTGGACGCCCGCTCAGGTGGTAGTGAGATGCTTTTAGCTTCACGGATGGAGGATTTTTAGGATTGCATCAGGTTTGACTGTAACGTTTGTTCTTGTCGTAGTTTTTCTTTGTTTGTGAGCTGTGAAATCATATAATAATATCGAAGACGTTTGGAGAACCAGAGGGCTGTGATACCAGTATGAGCATGGAACATATTCGCATAATCGTATATTGTATAAAGCACATTTACATGGAGAGAGATTTAAAGGGAATAGTTTGATATTTTGTGAACAACTCTTATTTCGCTGTCTTGCTGAGAGTTAGCTGAGAAGATTGATACCACACACATGGTATGTACGGTAAATATGAAACTGGAGACAACATCTGGTTAGCTTAGCTTAGCATAAAGACTTGGATGAGGGGAACAGCTAGTCTGACTCTGTCCAAAGGTAACCAAATCTGCCTCCAGCATCTCTGACGCTCACTAACTAACATGTTTTATTGTGTTTGCCTAATATGCACATTAACATCTGCTGGTTGCCTAGCAACTGGTTCTTATAGTAGGCACGTAACCCCCCGTAATTTTGCAAATTGCCATTTTGACAATTGGATTTTTGTATGGATTAAACAAACAAGTTGTAATGTGTTAATTAGTGAGCTCCAGAGGTGCTGGTAGCAGGATTTTACCTTTGGACAGAGTCAGGCTAGCTGTTCCCCCTGTTTCCACTCTTTATGCTAAGCTAAGCTAACCAGCTGCTGGCTCCAGCGTCATATTTAGCGTACAGACATGAGCGTGGTATCAATCTAATCATCTAACTCTCAGGAAGAAAGCAAACAAGTGTATTTCCCCAAAATGGTGAACTATTGTTTGAAGGATTTATATATGTTCATGCTTGTCAGGCTTTTCATTGATTTTCAGAAATATAATGAAGCACAATTTCAGATTAAATCTGCACATTCTTTCTTTTCTTTCACAACTATTCCCCACGAGAGGATAGGGTTTTTAACATGAAGGTGCAGTTGCTCCACTAATCCACAAGATGGAGCGATGCTGACACTCAGGGTAGTAAAGGCACAACTGTGAACTAAATACAAAAAGCCCAACAGACACCAGACTTAAAAAAAAAAAAATGTCAAGAAAGCAACAATGAGAGAGGTCAATGCGAAGCACAGAAGCTCAAATATAGTGAATATAATCGTGATAAGCACAGTGAGCATTCTGAAACAAGCACATATTTCTACCCAGGTTTTTAACTTCTTCTTTTTTTTACAGTAGATTATTATGGTTTACTCCTAAACTATTCTCACCGCACATTATATTCTGTAATAGCGTTTAGTTTTAATTAAATCACTGCAAAACCAGGTGCTCTACGAAACATCTACTAATCTAAATATATTGCTTCCTCTGAGTAGAAATTGCCGATCGAAGGAGCGTTAAACTTTCTAAATGAGGTTTTATGTGCTGAAAAAAGGTGGATATGAAGTTATTATTCTCAGTGCATAATATGGACAGCTTGTAGCTCAGACCATTTCCTGTTTGTGGTTGCCTGTCTCGTGTGTTCATGCTGTAGTAAGTGAAGCTTAGCCACCGTGTTACCATGCTATCTCTCTCTCTATATATCCCAACCCTCGCCATCTCTGCTGGCCCCACAACTCTTCCTCTCTTTGTACAGTAATGTAAAAAAAATATATAATCGGACTGTGTGTATGTGTGTGTTTTATCTTTGCTTTTATTTCTAGGGAGGGTTAAGTGTGTTTTTTGCGGGGTCGGGGGAGGGAGGGTATTGTTTCATTTTGCGTTTTTTCTTGTAGTGTGTAATGTAGACAATGTCAGGTGTTATCGTGTACTCTGTGTGTAGTGGATTAGCTCTTACTGCTGAGCCTGCATGTAGAGCAGGCGTAGTGTCAGTATTGATGTCAATGTACCTCTAACCTATTAGAACTAGCCGAGTCTTATTCTGCTAATAATAATAGTCTATCTTTTAAGAAGAAAAAAACATTTTTGTACTAAAAGAAGAGAAAGAAAACTACATATTTTATCTTCAGATTTTAATCATTGTTTATCCAATGTTAAATGACACTACTTTTTTTTGTTTGTTTTTGAAGTTGTATTCTATGAAAGGTTAAGATAAAGCCAGCTAATATTGAAAGAAAAAAAACATTTCCAAACGAGAAGCTTTGGATGGAAACTTGAACTATACTTAAGAATGGTTCGTTCTGGTGTAGATGGCGGCTGCAGCTACATGACGATGCTCGTGAACTTGAAGCTATGTTTTACACAGTGCAGTGCCAACAGTCGTACATCGCTGTTTACCTTTAATATTCTGTGGCCCCTTAACCCAAACAGTTTGGCTTTTTCTCGTCTAGTTGTGACAAAAAATGTAAAAAAAAATGAGCAAAATCAAAACACCAAAATGACTCTGCCACCAAGATTGAATTAGCGTCAGGACCCATTAACTCTCATCTTCATTCACGTGCAGCTCTGATGCATAATATCGGAACATAATGTAGTTTTATGTGGGCATTCTAGGCAATTATATGACATATACGTATCAGACAAGGGTCCAATTATTTCTCTCAATTCAATTATCTGGCAATTTAATCCTCCATGCATGAAACCTAAAAAAAAACACACAACTGAGAATAGATAATAATTGACCCATGTCTTCAGATACGAATATGCTATTTATTGCCTACTATCATCTTACACTGAAGTGGCTGTGCAGAAAGTCTCTGATGTTAAAGAACGTGAGCTACATGAAGCTTCGGACCATTTTTATACACAAATTCACAGCACAGCTGCTCTACTGTACTAAAAAAACAAAAACTGTGATTTTACCTTGTTTCTGTGGTTCTCTGTAAATTACAGAACATTACCTCTTGAATTTCTTACTACTGCTCATATAAGCATACTCTTATGTTTCAGCACTTTAAAGAAATCATTCGTTTGTTTTTGTATAAGCAACAGGAAAAAAAAATAATTCAAACTTCCATTTTGAAAAAAAGAACACAAGTTTGGTCAAATAATGTCTTATTTTCCGTGGTCTGACTGAAAGAAACTGTCCCAAGTGTCAGTGGAAAAACAGTATTGTTGCCAATGTAAATTGTTTCATGGGAGGAGTGGAGAAGAAAAAGCACAAGTGAGAAAAGAGAACACAGTTCTTCTGGTATCCTCGATCATATCTATCTGTCTATCTATCTAACCATGTCTGTTCTTCTTGTTCTTCAACCTTTAGGGCCAAAATCCATTGAAATGTCTTAGTCCTGTCAGCTGTATATCGTAAACTGTTGAATTACAAAATGGTAAATAAAATCTATTTTAAAGATCAATGTGCTGAAGTGTTCATTATTTTATTTTTTTTAATATGCCTTCATACCACTCAAAATACATCATTCTGATTTTATATAATTAATTTGACAAATATTAGGTATTTTACATTTAGCTCAAATCTTTCCTTTCTGATTCAGTTACACTTCATGTTGTGAGTGTTCAATGAGTCAGAGAGTAAGCACTAAAGCTGTGAATTATTCAGACTACATGCAGTATATACGACACATTATGGAAACACTGGAATGAATATCTCATACAACATGGACAAACATAAATTATGGAATCTACATGACCAAAATTGTCCCATAATTCTTCATTATTTACCAGTGATTCCAGACCTTTTGGGTTTGTGGCCCCTTAAAGTGAAACTATAATCTTTGAAAGAAGGAAAAACACAATTTTCTTCCTACAAATTAAAAGTTGAATTCATATTGAATAAAATGCACCGAAGCTCAATTCAATCCAGGGGTTTTGGTGCTACAGCCATACTTGTCTGATATGACCAGTTGCTTATGGTGACTAACAGAGAGGCTAAGTCCCGCCCCTTCTGGTGAACCCCATGGGACCTTATTTCAGAAAAAATATGTCAAACAAAACTGAGATAATTTTGCGAGTTAAAGGTCCCATATTGTGCTCATTTTCAGGATCATACAAGAAGAAGAAGACTAATTACACCAATCCACCTTAATTAATCACCTGGTGAGCAGATCAGTGACCCAAATCAAACACACCCAAGGTACTGCGTCATCAAGGTGCAGGCTAGCTAACATGCTAAAATGCTAAAATACTCCTGTGGCTTCAGTTCAATTCAGGTGACCTCTGCCTTCACTGAGGAGCTGCTACCGTGTGTGAGTGACATTCTGCTGTTTGTAGTGCCTCGTTCAGCTTAACATGTTGAACACTTTGAGGACTCTGTGGGACAGAGAAGCTGTGACTGGTTAAACTGGGACAGAGAGGCTAGAAGTTGAACTTGGAGCAGATTGTAGAGGAGGTTCAAGACTCACATGATGGTATTCAGACAGGTGAGTACAACAACACACTGATTAACTCACTCTCTCCAGATGAGAACGTCAACAACCAACCACTGCTGTTTTCTAGCAAAACAGTTTTGTGTATGTGTGACGCTAAAAGCAGAGGTTAGAGAAAAGTCAGAAAACAGTATAAAGGTATGTAGCTCAGTCGTCTGTCCTGTATGTATGTGAGTCAATGCTGACCTACTCTATGCAGCTACTGTGTCATGTTATCACTTCTCCACTAGATGGCGGTGGAGAGTCAATTATCTTGAATAAAAAATTAATTATCTACTTTCTTGTGCAGGTTATGGCAGGTCTGTTTTCCAGGGTTAGACTGATTCAAACAGGCTATCAACGTTTATAAGCTGCTGTCACTGGTAATATGTGACAATAATCAATATCTGTGCATGGTTTTCATGCAACACAAATACAAATATTAACAGTGTGTGTGGAAATGTTACTGAAACACTATTTAGACCACTAAACTCTGACTACTAAGATCAAGTTTGATGAGTATGACTGGGTGTACCCAGAACATAGAAAACGGTGGCTTTTATATATAAAGAATTACAACAAACAGCTCAAGAATACAATGAAACAAAATTCAAAGAAATACAAAGAAATCTTCGCATCAGTACTTGACAGCATAACTGCTCAAAATACTGCAGGCTCAAATCCAATACTATACCTATAAGGTATAGAACAAGCTACAGTCTATCACATAGGTTATTTTTATGATTTAAGATAACAGGTTTTTTTTTGTACAACAACCTTCTTCAACAAACACATGTCATTTTTTCCCCCTAGCAGTAAAGTTAAATGCATACTGTATATCTGCCACAAAATAATGACAAAAATCAGTGTTTTAAATTCTCACCAAACATACTGGAATTCAAATATAGTGGAAATAAGGTCAAAGGTTCGATACACAACTATATTGGACTAAATCAAACAATTCTAAAAACAGCAGTGACTCCCTCTGTAGTGTCCTGGCAGCCCAACTCAGTGGTTCTCAAAGTGGGGTCCAGGGATCTCCAGGGGTCCGTGAAATAATTTGCTATAAGTTATGAAATTGTGCTGTATCCTTAAACAGTACATATCTACAGATGGGGACCATTTGCACCAATAAAACATGCATATTGTGTCCATTACTCCCACCAACGTTGACTTTGGGCCAATAGAAACTCTGATATGATTGTGACACACAGCAATAAGTTAATTATTTTGAAGTTAAGATAAGATAAGATATTCCTTTATTAGTCCCACAGTGGGGAAATTGTTGAAGCACTTACTGAAAATGTCTGGATTTATTAAGACTATGTCAGTCTTGCTGCTACTGTTTATTTTCTGAAAGCATTTAAGATCCAAATTTATTTAGAATAAAATGACCCTCGGATCAAAAGGTATATAATTGGTATTAACATTCCTTGGTTTTCTCCCCTGTAAGGGGTCCCTGGCCCCAAAAGTTTGAGAACCACTGGCCTAACTGATGAATTCATTAAGCATCAATTGATTGGCCACATTACCATGTGGAGTCAGAAGAGGGCAGCATGACTGCAAATCTAAAAACTAGTCTACATGAAAGCACAGCTGCAGCATGGCATGGTATCAAGGCAACGCTGGCATTGGGAGTATTTCATGCTTCAAACATGGCTAAGCAAGCAAATATTACATGATGAAAAATGTCCAGTAGCTAGATTAAAGTGTTTTCAATTTTGTTTTTGATATTTAATATCACACTCTGTGTTCTCAGTGGACGGAGGAGGGTACTGTAATTGTTTGTGTGAGGGAAACATGATGATTTATTTATTAAAGGTATTAAAGCTTTCTGTATCCACTGAATCATTTTTACAAAAAGGAAAATTACAATCTGCTGGCGTGGCAGCTGTGACTTGGTCAAAGTAAAGCACATTATCTTGCCCTGGATATTAGCATGTATGTGACATGTTACACGCATGCGTGAAATAATTTTTATTATAAACAACTGACCAATGTTATGTAGCCCATTTTCTATAGATAAATCTGAAACTTGTGTGGAATTAACATACAGCATTGCAGCACAGTGTCTCTAAAGCAATGTCGGTCTGCATCATTGCAACAACCGACCACTAGACTAGCTGCTATAAGCCGCACATGAAGCACAAAGCAGTACTAACAAATACAAACGTTGAAATAGCTGGATCGGGTATCAGTGACAATGGGGCCGATTAATTCAATTAAATTCTATGTTTACATACTATAAACATTATATACTGCAATTTTAATTCCTGTTTAACTTTTGACCAACTTGTTGCTGCATTAAAAAAGGTTTACAGTTTAATTTTAATTCCTGTTAATTTTGAAGATTTTTTTACCAAGTTGCTGGTGAACGATTTATTATTTTAATAAAAAACAATGTTACATTTTGTTTTACAAAGTTGTTTAAGTCAAGTCTGATGTTGCCTTACACATCACAGAATGATCCCAGTCACTTCCACACAGCGAGGCATACAGTTTATTAATTAAACACTGGTATCGGATCGGTACTCGGTATCGGCCGATACCCAAAGCCCTGGTATCGCCATCAGGACTGAAAAAGTCGGATCGGTGCATTCCTGCTTTGAGTGCATGTGAGCGTGCCCCATTGGGTAGCTCACGGACGCTGATCTTCACCGCTCTCATACGGCGGTTACAGCTGATAACGCTGTCGCGGAAGCTTAGCACCCCCCCTCATGTTCCCCCCCAGGTTAACACTGTTATCTCTGTCAGCACTTTCGCTGTTGCTTGCACTGTTAGCACCGTTAGCTGCGAGCCGCCGGCTCGCCATCGCCATGTTGAGAGACGCTGAGAGGCAATAGAAATTCTCCCATTCCAGACTCTTTAACAGGCACTCCAGCCGCCAAGCCCTTTTATCACTGGGCCATAACATCCATCATGGGTTGCCACCAGGCTACAGGATTAAGCTACATAATGAACACAGCTATATGTCAATGGCTTGTTAAGTGTTAACACAACATACACAACACTTGTTATTGTCGGTGTTGGCTTGTTGTTTTGTTATTCCTGTTACATAAGTCCGTTCAGTCACACAATCACATCAGCTAGAGCAGTCCTGTTAGGGGAAGATAGGAAACAACAAGGCACAGAGAGAGAACCACCGTTGCAGTCGAATTATAAGTACTGATCCAAACCGTAACAGACAGAGGGCAGTTATGGAGGTTGTAACTGTTGATTAGAATCCTTGTATGCAGTCCATGTTGTCCTCGGAGCAACACTGCGGTGGGCTAGTACAGCCTTTGTGTCAGGGGTGGCTGAAGGACATTTCCTAGACTGGAGTTGCCTTTTTTTCTGACAGAAAGCAATTTTCCTGCTCGGGGGCCCATTGTAGCATTTTGTTTGAAAGGTGACTCCAGTCCTGAACTCATTCCTCCTTACCAGAACTGAAATCCAGCCCCCATTCAGGGTCACAGCGAGCAAGCTGTTGCCTCTGTCGGCTATAATATACGACAGATCTGCAGTGTGACACCACAGCGCTATACTTTCATTAATGAGGTTGGGGAGAGAGTGAGAGCGGCTGTTATTGTTATTCAGATCATCAGAGATTAATGAATTAACGGAACAATCCTTCATCCTGATGTCAATGTGTGTGGTCTAGCAAAATTCGAAATAGTGATTTTGACACAGTATGTTAGGGCATGAGCTTGGAGGTTTCGTCAGTTCATAAGGAGTCATTGTGGGGGAGTACTCCAACAATGTAGTATTGCACTTCCATAAAGTTCTACAAATTGCATGAAGAGTCAGATTTACTGTAAGGAAGACGAGTCTAATGCTGACATGACAGATAATTAATCGGCAACACTTTTGATTAATGGTTTAAGTCATTTATCAAACAAATGTGACAAACACTCTCTGGTTCCAACGTCTTCAATGTGAGCATTTTCTACTTCTCAGTTTTATATCATAGTTGATTTATTTTATCTTTCTGTTTTGGTCCAACAAAACAAGTAATTATATAGTCGTCATCTTGGGCTCTGGGGACTTGCAACTTGAGCCGTGCCAGTGAGGTGGCTTTATGGCTTTATCAGCCTGTTGGTTGGTGTGTCCAATTTTCACATTTTCACAGAGTACTTGATATTGGGATCTACATTGGCACGTGCAATCTGGTCGGTAAGGCTGTTGAACATGATATATTCTGGAACAATGTGAAATACTCTTGCAATATTCCAGTTTTACTGGTTTTATCAGTGGTATCGGTTTTACTGTTTTTTACTGTTGAATGTACAAACTAAGGCTGCCTCCTGTCTTAGTCGATTAGTCGACTAATCAGTCGTTTTGGTCTGAGTCAACTAAGATTTCTTTAGTCAATCAGTCATTTTTTTATGCTTTTTTCATGATGAATAACTTATTCTCAAGAAACGTATGAGCACATCTCTGGTAACCACAAGATTTAAAGTGGTGCTTTTCTGTGGTTCTTTGTGGAGAAACTCAGTTTCAAAGATCTGTTGATTAAATCAACTAATTGATTAATCGACAAAATTGTATGAGTGTTAGTCGACTAAGAATTTCTTTATTCGAGGACAGCACTAGTATGGACTTTGGCTTTTACATTTATTTTAATATATGAATGATTGTAAGGATGCTGCTATATATCTGGAGATCAATGCTCTGTGGTGAATTGATGAGCCAAGGAAAAGTTCTTATCTTATGTTATCTTGCATATAGCACAAACCTAGTACATCCTCACGGAGCCAGCTAGCGTGATTGTAAGTCTTAGTCTGGTTATATTTTTTGACATTTGATAGGTGAAATGATTAATCTGTGATTAAAATAATCGTTGGCCTCATTTTAGTCCCTAAAATGGATCAAGTTACAAAAACCCTGGATGCCACACTTCCCATAATGCCACTAGGCAGTGTCTTTCGCCAGATTATCCCTGCCTGCATGGAAAACACGTTGTCAGACTCCAAGTCCCCAGTTTGTAAAGCAGACTTTCTCTCATAAATTGGTATTTACCAAGTCCAAAGTGAGATTACCAAAGCAATGAGCCATTTTCTCAGACACCGGCTAATCAGTTGGCTGTGACATGTAAATTTGTGCAACTTTAATGACACCTGAGATCATTATTTGCCTTTTGTATAGTATTAATTTCTGTGTTTAAGCTTTTTAGCAGTTTCCTGTCATGTTGCAGGCCCTCATGTATTTGTAACTGTTGAGAACAGTTCAATTTTTATTCATTCAATCATGCCATGTGGATCTTTTTAGCAGTCAACACCATTCATCGCCAACTCTCACAGCATTCTCTCTCTTCCAGAGAAACATGTGAACTTTGTTTGAACATTATGCAGAATTTGCTTTGTTGGCTTAGCTAAATGTTTCGGCCGAGAGCCTGTCAGTCACCCAGTAATTGCTTTGCCCCGCTGCATTTCTCTTCAGATTACCAAAGGATAGAAGAACATGTCAGCTGTTAAATTGAAGGCAAATAGTTTCCGGAGCGAGCTAACAACACTGACTTTATTAAATTACCGTGGCGCTGCCTCTGCCAAGGATTTTGCTACACGTCTATCTCTGTAAAAATGAGTAAGCTAATTCATGTTTCCTGAAGGGTGACTTTGCATTTCACCCTTAAATTAAAGAACAGTGTGTGTCTTTGTCGGCTGGTAAACAATGATACTAATGTTGACTGAGAATACCGTGGGGACATATGTTCTCTTGGCTCGTATACTTTTCCTTTCAGATGCTGAGTCAGTAACCATGACACCTTGTTGATGCCAGAAAGGGGGGGGGGGAATTAACAACCTCTACATTTCTGTCTTTAAACCAAAATGATGTTCATTTGCTAAACTTCACTTCACATTTAGTTTGAAATTACCTCAAAGACGAGATCGTACCCTCAGAGAGTTGATAGATAAAACGTATCCTTCACTCTACATTTGAGAAACGGACGTCTCTGTACGAGTTGACTGCTGGTAAGGTAAATGACAGCATGCATTACACAGGATATGTCCTCCAGTGGGGATGGAAGAGTTGGCCGGACTTCCCCCAGTCAGCAACTCTCTTTACCCTTCACATAGCCTGGGTGTAGTGCTGTCATGCCCACATTGACTGATTTGGATCAGTGGGTCCTGAGAATTTGTCTTGACTGCAGAAGGTTGGGGAAACGGACCGTTCATCACCTTAATGGAAGAGTATTGATTGTGGTGCACAAGCACGATGCTCGTCTGCAATAGTAATAGAGTTCCTGAGGAATCACAGATGAAAAGGCATCAGGGGATATCCAGGAAGAGGGAGACACCTCTGTCCTGATTGTTGGCACCTTGTTATCTGGTTGGACGTGCACGTGCCTGCACTTTTTTGTAGTCTATTAATGTTTCCAGACAGAGACATAAAGGCTCAAACACACTATTAATGGGTCAGTTCACTGGGGCTGTCGCGATGAAGGAATTTCCCTTCCCTTGCTGTGATAATGATTGGCTCAACTGGACAATATGCGGTAGGCAGAATGTTTTTAGCATTATCGGGCAAAAATTCCACAATAACCTTTCAGCATATTGTAATTCAAGTGTTCTGAGTGAAAGACTTCTGCGCCTCCTCATGGCTCTGTTTTCAGTCTTTAAAAGATCTAGCCTGTGACGGGAGACTTTGGCCAATCACAGATCATTTCAGAGAGAGAGCGTTCCTATTGGCTGTTCATTCAACGGAGGCAGTTCTCAATTACTTGGGAACTCCGATCATATGGCTCATTGACGATCGGCAATCTGTATCTGCGGGCAAAAAAGTGACTGGGGCATCTCTAAAAGTTATATTATTATCCTTTTTTTCCCTCTACTGATTCGATCCGTGACTCAAACCGTGACGCAATCCGAACCGTGAGTTTTGTGATCCGTTGCACCGCTAGTGCTTTATAATTATAAAGAGAGGCTGTGGGGGCGAGAGGGACGGTAAATCTGGCACATGCTGAGCGCAGTATCAACAATCTTTCTCCAGAATCGCTGACTCCACCTTTAACCTTGGATTAACATTAAAGCTACACACCAAATTTTTATAATAATAATGTATCAAATGACAATGTGAAAGTGATTGCTCTCAGTGATGAACCTACAGAGAATTATCACCTGAATCTGCAGCTGCACTCGGCTTTACGGAGCTTTATAGCAAGTTTCAGCTCATCGCTTAGGTGTCCCACGCACAACGTTACTGTTTTGGTTCACCCTCACCGCTCTCATAGCACCATTTTCAGCCACAGTAGGCAGCTGTTTTCAGCCAAAAATTACTAAAAACCCACTTCACACTATCTGCTCAGCACCAAATAGCAGACAGACACAGTTAGCAACTAGCTGGGGAACATAATGGAGCATTTAATAGCTAAAGAGTCAGATATTTCCCTCAGGAGTTTTCTAGAGACCAAAACAGAGCTAAAAGAAAATTATCATAATACATGATTTAAAATGAATGATAATGTTGTTCCATAACTGCTGGATGTGTAAATAAGCAACTTTTTGCTAACAAGGTCACCGTATAAATTTAAAGGGTGATAATAATATGTGAATGTTGTGTTTACAACTTGTTTAGCTGCCACCAAGTGTACAAATAATTTGTTGAAGGTGTAATTGTGCTGAAGTTGTCAAGGGCACATACTGTATTGTAGAAAGTGACAATTCTCTAAACATTGGAATTGTATATGTAAAAAAAAAAAAGAAAGAAACATTCAGCGTAATTCAAGGTTTTGCAAAATCGTCCAGTATTGATGTTCTGGTCTGGGGATTGTAATTATCTGCGGGTCCGTCACATGCACCGTATATACAGTCTATGTTTTGTGATGTGCAACCCCTTTTCACATTACACATGGTCATGTCATCCATTTTTAATATTCCAATATTGATTAGTGCAGCTTTAAAACAAAAAAAAGCAACATCTCTCTCCAGTGTTGCCTGGATAATCCGTAGAACATGCTGTCAAACAGTTTAACAGTTGTCAAAACTGTTGACCGTGAAGTCAACGGAGTAACCGGGATTTTGTTTCTGGGACATGCTGCTGTTGAACCAAAGCTACCTGCATAGTTAGATACCACTATGATTTATAAGAAAACATGTATACTTGTCATTTGAATGAACCTAATCTGCGAGTGTTCTTGTATAACCCACCGTTGTTTACTTCATGTGTACACCCTCGGAAATATCTGCTGGGAAGTGGGAACATGCCTTTTCTCCCCAGATCAGTGTAATCCCTTTATTCTGTGATCTCGCATGTCAAAATCCCAGACAGCTGTCAAGGTGTGAGGGCCGAGGCGAGGGTTGATGGACAGCGGACTCATCCACAGTGTGTGTCTGTGTGTTGTGTGTGTTGTGGAGTCACAGTAGCAGGGCCTAATAACATAAGACTCTCTTAACCTCCATTCGGCTGTATTTGACAATCCCCTCAGTGATTAGTGGAACAAACGTCTGCCTGTCGCATTACAGCTGTTGTTTTGGCGGCCATTTGTAAAGCTTTCATGTCCTGCATGCTTTTCATTGGGAGATCATCTCATTACACGGTGTGTACGTGCGTGTGTGTCTGTGTGTAGTTTCACTGTAAATCACTGTTATCTCCCCCGCATCTGTCTGCGCACGTTATTGACTCTAACCCGTGTAGACCACATCGCAGACAGAAAAAGGCGATTTCTTCACCTGGGTTTTTTTTTTCTACATTTATATGGAAATTGTGCTCATTTATATCGCTCTATAAAGAATGTAAATGGAAATTATACTGCCCTGTTGGTACTTTGATTTAGTCTATATCGCCATCTTCCATCTGTCTGTGAATCAAGTCGTCAAAGTTTTATCTTTGCCTGTCATTTTGAAAATGGCTCAAACCAGTCAATTTCAGTCACAAAGAGATGGATGATTCAGTCACAATTATGTTTCTCACAATGACAAGACACCTGTGTTCCCCTCTTACCTCTGTGTCAGTTTGTTCTAGTAATTCAAGAATCTTTCACACGTTGTGATTCAAGGAAAAAGAAATTCTTGTTTTTCTACTTGATGTACCTGGACTTCAAAGGAAACCAGGGGAACAAAAGACCCATTGGGTAACACTTTACAATACCAAACAGTCATAAGTTGTTTAAAAGCCTTTAGTTAACGATGAACTAATCATCAACAACATCAACATGTGAAAATTAGGCTGATAGTAACGCCGTAGTAGAGGTCGGAGGTTGTAGCGGACTCAGTTTTAAAACTAGAGGGAAGATACTGGTATCATATAAAACTATAAAAACCTAAGGAATCCATTGGTACCAATCATGTCATACCAGCTTGTCACGAAGGAGGCTAAATAACGCTCCAAACTTGTGCTAAATTTTGGCGAGGAAAAACTGTCATGGCCCTTTTCAAAGGGGTCCCTTGACCTCTGACCTCAAGATATGTGATTGAAAATGGGTTCTATGGGTACCCACGAGTGTCCCCTTTACAGACATGCCCACTTTATGATAATCACATGCAGTTTGGGGCAAGTCATAGTTAAGTCAGCACACTGACAGCTGTTGTTGTCTGTTGGGCTTAAGTTTGCCATGTTATGATTTGAGCATATTTTTTATTCTAAATGTAGTACCTGTGAGGGTTTCTGGACAATATTTGTCATTGTTTTGTGTTGTTAATTGATTTCCAATAATACATAAATACATACATTTGCATAACGCAAGCATATTTGCACACACCCATGTTGATAATTAATCACGATTAATCGCAATTAAATATTTTAATTGTTTGATAGCCCTAGATTACATATCACAAATGTGTTGTAAGTCATCTATAAACCTTGAGTAGATCCTGAAATGATAATAAACAAATCATTAGTAAATGATCAATAAGTAATTCTATTTATAGATGACTTACAACACATTTGTGATATGTTAACATAGCACTTATTAATCATTAACGAACTTTTATAAATGTTTACTAAAGGCCTATATAAATGACTTATGACTGGTTGTTGTTGTGTTACCACACATCATTTCAGTGTTATGTGACGAATCCTCCACAGCGAGGCTGCGTCCAATGTGTTCCCTCTTTGATATAGAGGTGTTTTCATTTACAAGGCAAGTCGAGAAAGAGAACATTCCTAATTACAGCCAATCCTAATGGGAGTAGCTGCAAGGTTGTTGTTTTTTTTACTCAAACACACACACACACACACACACACACTTGAACACGGCCCAGAGAACCTCAGTCTCGTAAGGTTGACCGCAGAGCTAATGGAACTGTGACTTGTTTAAGTGCACTTAGACAGTTGGACAGCGTAGAGAGTGAGTTTGGGACTGATTTCCCTGCAGATCTGGGGATTCAAACTGGCAACCGTGATATTATAAGCCCAACTGTCTAACTCTAAGGCTGTTTAATAGTGTGCTTTTGTTTTTATGGCTGGAAAACACAACTTGTTAGCAAAGTTTATGGACCAATTTATGTGCAAATAAACTGCGGATGGGACTTTGCATGCATACAAATAGCCTGTAGGTTGTATTTCAACATTGGATGCTTTTCCTGTGAGCCAAAAAAGGGAGAATTCAGAACAGGAGGATGAGAGGAAAGATGGTGAAAGGAGCCCTCTGCTCTTACAGACATTTGAGCGTGATGTTAATTATCCTGATGTGGGTCGAAATAGGCTCGTGCTGGCCCAGAGGGGGTAGGAGGAGATCATTAAAATCCGAGCTCAAACACACACTGCGGCGCGCTCAGCATCACAAAGACACGCAATTAGACACAAACTGATGTACCTGCTCAGGCATGGGAACCTTTTCACACACAGCTACGCGTCAGCAAGCCTGCACGCATGCACGCAGGCTTTAATCAAGTGATGCTAAATGTGGGTCAGCGCAGTTTTAACCACTGTGAGTGTGATTAGTGTGTGATCAAGTCATCATCAGAGGGGGCATGCACGCACAGATGGCGCGTGCGTGTAACTTCTTTGATTCCCAACCATTTGATTTGGCTACGACATGTCGGCATGGGTTGTGCTACCCGAGGGGGTACTTCAGCAATCGCCGGGGGGTAGGCTATGAGGTGAGAATGCAATAGGCTCTTTTCACAGCAGGCATTTTGACATGTCATAGCAGGGTGAACACAGGTGTAATTGATAGAATTAATTATGGTCTCGTTCTATTTAGTGTCACAGCTATTCCAGTGAGCCAGCTTGCACAATACCAGGGCTCCTGTCCACCTAAATGGAACAGGGCCATAATCAATGTTATTAATTACACCCGTGTGTACCTTGCAATGGTATGTCAAATGGCTGCTGTGAAAAGGGCCTATAGAGTATCAACTTATTTAAAAAAAAAAAAAAAAAGTATCCACATGTTGAGTCATCAGAGGAATAAACAGTTAGCCAAAAGTAATGCATAACTGGATAGCTGAAAAAGTAGTTAAAATAATTATCTAAAATAATAGATAAACACTTAAAGGTGCAGTGTGTAGGATTTGGTGGCATCTAGCGGTGAGGTTGCAGATTGCAACCAACTGAGACTTGTGAAAATGCGAATGGCCCTATGTAGATATAAACTGCTCATTCTAAGGTATCAAAAACACAACAATTGTTATTATCAGGTGATTATACAATAAAGAAAACATACTTATTAATATTATATTCCATTTCTGCCAATAGATCCGCCTAAATGTTACACACTGTTCCTTTTAAAAAAAGAGTTAACTTACCTAAAAGTAGCCTAATGGATGGTCGTGTCTAGAGGGTAACCCACAAATTGCGAAATCTGCAAAAACTTTTGTGAGACTCGCTGCCCCGACGACCTGTCTTAACCTTAACTAGTCGAGGTCAATGCTTAACCTTAACCATCTCGTGAGTGTTTCCCAACTCGCAGGTTACCTTCTAGACACTAACCCTAATGGATAAATAGTTGAAATAGCTAGCTAAAGGCTAACAGATAAATGGTTAAAGTTGATAGTGTTAATGGGTAAACAGTTAGGCTGGCCTACTGCTTAGAATTAGCAGATAGCTAAATTGCAGGTAGACCTACGCAGTTGTTAACTTTGTCTTTTAGCTAACTCATTCAACCATTTATCCAGTAGTGTTAGCCTACTTTTTAAAGCTAATTATCTAGCTAAAATTAACTTAAAATGTAATAGTTGAAATAGCTAACTTTCTCCGATAAATAGTTGAAATGTATTAAAGAGTTTAAATGGCTGAAGACATGGAGGGATAAATGGATGAAATGTAGTCATATGAAGGCAAACTTGTACCAAACCGCAACATTATTGCTTTAGGCCTTTATAAACACATTTGGAACAAGATGGTTTGAGTTCTTCTGACAGGGCTGTGGGTTATGCAAGACCAAAAAGGTTGTGAACCAGAACCTATAAGTCTGTTCAACGAAGCCTTTTGATGTTACAAATGCTGCAGCTGAACAATCAGCAACAGAGGCTCTAAAAGTGCTGGAAAACAGAATAAACTTCAGCTCATATATTCATCCTCTCCCTCACAGTTAGTAATAAGCTGTAGCTGCCTGCTATGACTGAGCAATATGGTTTTGCAGGATACGGACGGGCCGCGGTTCAGCTTGAATTCACTTGCCCGTGGCTAGACATAAATGGCACTTCTTCAACTCTGTCCTACCGCGCTTTTCCACACTTCTGTTCTGCCTGCCATTGACACCGCAGGAAATATAACAAGCGTCACTCTCAGCCAGCGGGAGAGCGTGGAGGAGAAAATTTTACGCCCTTAACCTTTCATAATAAAAAGACAAGGCCGCTGTCCGTGGTGCTGAAACCACTCTGCTTCTCTGCAAATGTGATGTTTCACATTAAAGTGTCGCGGTTTGTCATGGTTTATTTAGCCGCGGAAATTACACTTGAAGTTAAAGGTACCATATCGTGCTCATTTTCAGGTTCATACTTGTATTTTGTGTTTCTACTAGAACATGTTTACATGCTTTAATGTTAAAAAAAAAATGTATTTTCCTCATACTGTCGACCTGAATATACCTGTATTTACCCTCTGTCTGAAACGCTCCGTTTTAGCGCATTTTGACGGAATTGCAACAGAATTGCATTAACATTGCTAGTGCCAGCTGATGACATTCACATTCACTGCAACCAGGAATAAACTGGGACACATTTAGAATGTTTTACGTTTAAAATTGTGTCAAGGATCTAAATATTGTATATTCGTGACATCGCCAATGGGCATAAATCCTAACGGCTTGTTTCAAATGCAGAGTTTCTGAATACGGGCTTTGTGAATTTCCCTGTGGATTGAGTGTTTCGATACTTTCACAGTATTTATATCGGATTTAATTCGCTTTATAATAAAAAAAAACATGAAAATCGCACTTTTTTTATGATATGGGACCTTTAAATGCAACACTCGGTGCCAGGCAGTCGCTCAATTTATGTTTTGAAAGTGAATGGACGAGAATACCCCCCCTCCCTTTCTTTCTCTCCCTCTCTTTCTCTCTCTCACTCATGCACGGAGAGAAAAAGAGAAAGGGGGGAGGGAGTGAAGTCAAGCAAGGATAATTAGAGGAGTGGGTCACTATTGGAAGATAACATCCGCGTTGAGGGAAAAGGCAGAGGGGAAAAAAGGGAAAACCAAATCAAAGCCGCATAACAATATCAGAGGAGGGAGATAAGCGTCTAAATCGACCACCATCAGCGCTGACGTCCAGCGTTGGCAGATGCGAGCAGTTTCCTCCGGCTTTCAGCATCCAATTACAATGGATGAGCTCAGCCTGTGTGGACTCTAAACCGCTGCCCAGTCAGGAGCGAGCGGAAAAAGCGAGCGAGAGGGGAGGCAAACAATGCTCTGGCTCATTTATCTGCACTGATTTGAAGTGGGATTCATCTTTTTTCTTTTGTTTTTGTCCTTTTGTTTTTGTCTTTCAAGTCGCTCAAGCAAGTGGGGAGACCGCTGCCAGGATCAAGTCCACGCACGCAGGGAAACGGTAGGTCGACAGTTGTGTGTTTGGGGATGGAAAAAAAAGGGGACAGTGTGTGTTTGGGATAGTAACATAGAGAGTCTCATATGTTGTTTGTCAGTTATGTAGGCATGTTTTAGGATCACAGACTCACATTTGATACACTTTAATTTTAATTTTAATCCCAAAGACCACATGAAAAAAGATTGTTTATGTCTATTTAAGTAGAGAGCTGTCTGCCGTGCAGCCTACTTTGGGAGATTATAGTATAAGAGTGGAACAAAAGATGTGAATTCTTACGTGTTTTGTATGCAGGATTATATCATGTTGATAGAAGTTAAAGTGAAATGATCATTATTTGACACTTATTAACCCTGAATGCACCCAAACCCCAAATTGAGTCATCATTGCCCCAGTAGCACATCCCCTTTTATTATTTAATATTAATATGTGTTAATAGTTAATAGCATACTGCATACATAGCCTATCCATTTTAGGTCAGTGGCCAGTGTTCATCCAACATTTACCCTTATTGTCATGAATGGGGTGGACAAAATATTAGAAACACCTCTCAGTATAGTGCAAAACAATAGAGCAACAGCACCAAATTAAGGATCAGTGCTGCAGACTATCCCCAGTAGCACATCCCTTTTAATGTTATTATTCCATGCTGATAGTTAATAGTCTAGTGCAATCTCATGCAGTCCAACACAACAGCCCTGCCATGACCTCGATCATTACCAAGCTCATAATGTTCAGTTTTTGGTGGCATTATCAGAAATTCAATTATTTCTTATTGAGGTCATGGTTAAAGGTGGTGTTGTACTGGGCTTCATTATATTGAGAGGGGTTTTTATTTTTGTATTTACATACATGGACCTCTGAATATAATACAGTCCAGTACAACACCAGCATTAATAACAGGATTGCACGATTACGGCCAAAATGATAATCACGATTATTTATCACGATTATTGATTAATTTTAATGAAGAAATATTTTTATTACACTCTCGCATTTAAACAAAAATTCCTACTAATGTACACATCTTTGCATCAAAATAAAGGGCTGTCAATAGATTAAAATATTCAATCGTGATTAATCGCATGATTGTTCATGATTAATCGCGATTAATCGCACATTTATTATTTGTTAAAAATCTACCTTAAAAGGAGATTTGTCAAGTATTTAATACTCTTATCAACATGGGAGTGGGCAAATATGCTTGCTTTATGCAAATGTATGTATAAAATTAGTGTTGTTTAAACAAATTTGCGTTATTGCGTAAACTTTGACACCCCTAAAATAAACTTAAAATAAGGTCCTTCATCACAATTCAGTGCATTTTTGTTTTGACGGGCAAAATGAGTAATATACAGTATATTAATCTTATACTCCAGACTGCAGACGCAACATTCAGGAACGTTTCTCACAGGCTACTGCTGTAGGGTGCACGCGCAGCGGCATGACGGCTCCCCAAAAGTGAAGCCAGAACATCTCTATCGCCCCCTGGTGGCTGGGTGTTAGTTTCTAAACGTCAATGTCACAGGCGATCATCTTCATTTAATTGTGTGATGCCAAAATCGTGATTGCGATTAATATTAGATTAATTGTGCAGCCCTATAAACAGCCTCAGTGTTAAAACGTATAATTAGATTAACACCTTTTTATGACAGCGTCAACAGCCAGCCTATAATTAAAAATCAATGACGTTTATTCAAGTGTTCCCTTATCGCCATCTAGTGTCTGGTCTTAATAGTGAACCAATCATGGCCGGGAACAGTGTTTTGTGGAGCTCAACATTCTATATATTGGGGTTTGGATCAGATTTAACTATAGGCTCTGCCTGTGTTTGGTCCCTGTATCTAGAGCCATGTGGGAAAAAAAGTGATTGGTTCCTAAATAATTGGATCCAACTCCCAGCTGTGTGTGTTAGCTCTGTCCTTGTGTATTTTACTCAACTGAATCTGTATACTTCAAACGCTCTGAAGAAGGCTCTGTGCAGAAGCGCGTAAGCGTATGTCTATTGTGATGTGAGCCAATTAAACAAGCGAAATGTTAGTATTTTGTCCTCCTTGATCTTGAAATCTAGGATATGCTACCCTATCACATTTATGCTCATCGGACTTTGGGTCTAGCTCTCCGCCGTGAATCCCATTGTTGAAGCGCAACCTCCTTCACCAAAACAAAAACTGAGCACGAGAGGCATCGTAAAAGTAAACTTTATGGCAGCACAGTTGCATTGAATTGCATTAAACTGCACAGGTGTACCTAATAAAGTGGACACTGAGTGTATTTTTGTATGTATGTAATAGTACCCAATTCAACAGCACCAGAAACTGCAGCATCAAGTTGAATCGAAACATCAAATGTTGGATTCATTGCAAGGCTGTTGTTTTAGACTGCATTTGTTTTGGCCAGGTGTACCTAATAAACTGGCAACTGAGTCTATATATCTACATTATATCCTGTAACACAAACTAACTACCCATGCTGATGTGTCTTTGTGCATTGGACTTGCAGCTTCTCTTATAAACACACGATTCAAAAGGTGATTTATCAAAACATTTCCTAACAAATGTGTCACAGCAGCAGTGATTTGTTACTTTAGATTGGCTGTAGTTTTGTCCCGCCATGCCGCAGCACTTACAGCACTAAAACAGCTGTCTTGATCTTAGAATACAATTTGGAGACAAACTATGAGCAATTTCACTGCAGAGCCATTGTGTATTCAACCCACGTGGGAATATTAAAGTGATACTGTTGTGATGGGAAAAAGTGAAGCATAATAAGATGACTGCTGAGCACAGCACACACCCTCTAGGAATCTGGCAGGAATATTACAGGGACACTTATGGGAGAAGCCAGGAAGAATATAGTGTTAGAGCCACTGCTAGCTTACTGGTACATGCAGGGAGACCGTCATGTTTTCTAATTCTGACTTCTAAGTGTTTCTTCCTTAATGTCAAAGAGTTTTAATGCGCGCCCCTCTGGTTAATTGCTATTCTGCACATGAAGCAACATGGAGCCAAACAGCGGGCCCCCAGATAGGACCTCGTTTGTTTGACTCCGAGGGTGGGGTATCTGTCTCATGTGGACAGATCCGTACAGACAAGTTGACTTCTTACGCCTGCAGAGGGCTTTAATTTTTCATTGGCTACTGTCTGCCAGACAATGATGACTGAAATCTCTCTTGGCTGTAATTGTATAGCACCCCCAATCCTGGCCCGAGTTGAGAACGATGCGGGCAGATGGCAAAGATCAGCTGAAATAAGAAATGCATGAGGAAAAAAAAAAACAGATTACTTTTACAGTTTCATTATTTCCCCGTCTATATGCCAGTCTACACAGATAATCACAATGTATACTGCATGCCAGAGTGTTATTTGACGTCCGTCTGGCATCCATCACTCGCAGTCAGCTGGTGCTGTCACTTTTCACGGCAACAAAGAAACACAATTTATGAGGATTCAATGACTCCTTCTGTAAACACTGCCGCACACCCAATATTACTGAAATGCAATATAGCGGGTATGATAAGCGATCGTTATCGAAGCGTTGCAAAGCATTCATTTCATTTTTGGACAAACACACACTGTGTGTCACACACATTTTTATTGCTGCTTGAGTAATACCTGCACTTTCAACCAAACTGCCATAAAAATGAGTAATATATATAATTCAGATTCACCCATCTGGAACATCAGGGGGGGAAACGCAATAATGCAACAGCTTAAAAGAAAACAAATACAGATTCATTCATGTGAACACTTTTCTCAAAATTGGCGATACTATTAAAATGGAAGGAGGCTGTTCTGCCTCTCAATAGAGGAGGATGTGACTCCCCATCATCCATCTTCCAACCTGTCTGATCTCATCCATCCATTACAACGTGAAACAAAACTACTGAGCAGCAGTCAAATGTGATCGTTACGTGTGTGTGTGTCCACCTTACCTTCCTCTCATTACTACACAGGCACACATAAGAATGGGTGAGCAGTCGTGGGGTGCAATCAGATTGATGAAAATGGAGCATACGAAATATAAAAATCCAACCATTCATTCTGCTCTGGCATAATCCACTGACTCATAAATCCTGCAGACTGTCAGATGAAGCTGAGAGTGAAATTGCTCTGATCGATTGCATCAACCAACCTTGACAATTAGAATGGACAGTGTGCATGTGTGAGAGAGAGAGAGACTACAGAAAAATTGGCATTTGAAAAGGGGCGACGCAAGAAATCCTGAGAAAACACCAGAGTAAGTGTCAGGCAGGTGATGTTGACACAGAGATCCTTCTGCAATGTGAAGGGCCGGAAACACTGACAGCTACAGTGCATTTCAAAAGGTGACAGGAAATTGCTGCCAGCGTGTTCGCTAAATGCCTCAATACAATGAGTGACAAACACACAAACACAGACCATGGCTGACGACTCATTCCCTTTTATTGGTTTTCTATAACAAAAAAAAAATCACAATTGACATTTTGGGAAATACGCTTATTTGCTTTCTTGCCAGCGATCTCATATCTGTTCAGTGAATATGAAGCTAGAGACTGTAGCCGGTTAGCTTAGCTTAGCATAAAGACTGGAAACGGGGGCAACAGCTAGCCTGGCTCTGTCCAAAGGTAATAAACTCCACCTAAAATTTCACTCTCCGGAGTCTCCGCTGGTTGCCTGGCAACCTCACAGAGCAACACATTCTCAATCCCAACTCGTCAAATACCGACAGTTGGTCAGTGGCCATACACTTCAAATTATGATGCTCGAGGTACCGCTCTAGCATCAGTTTTGTACGTGTCGAGGACGGCGTGTCACTTTCCGCTCGTTCCATGCATAGTGTCTTTTCAAAATAAACTTCCAACATAGGTCTTACTTAGATTTTAGGTTTACTTATGCAACAGAAGTACTTGGTAAGGCTTAGGAAAAGACTGTGATATGGGTTGAAATAAGTATGTTTGTTACGTAAAATAAGTCAGTTTGTAACAAAATAGAACAGTCATATATCTCATTTTGGGAGTCAAACGACCTATTCTGTTGTTTAGGTATGAAGACGTGTTGATTTTGTATTACGATAGTTTTATCTGTAAAAACACATTCTTCTCCAAAATCAATATGATATCTGCGCTAGACACATTTTTTACAGCACTTTTGCAACGTCACCTCTGTTGAGTCACGCAGACAAAGACCTTTTAGAGGATTTTAGAGGAAAAAAAGACCAGAATAACAAGAATAAAAGCAAGTCACAAGGATGAATGAGCTTTACAATCTCTCCTTAAGCTTTGAGCAATGATGATGTGACGATGCAATCAGCCTTCCTGGCAATTGAGTGCATAAAAGTAAATCTTGTGTGGAAAATGGATATCGATTATGTGGTCATAAAGTTACCATCGTGCTTTTACTTCTCAATTATCAGTCGCAAATCAAATTGGGACTGCGAGACTTACAGCGCGAAAACTTGTTGGACCTTAATAGACAATATATGTTCATTATTCTAAATCATTCCGTAGTGCTGCTGTTCACTGTGCATGGAGTTAAAAAAGTGTGTAGTCTTAGAGACATTAGCTACAGCCTGTAAAGCATCAAATTGCCCAAGACAGAATCAAGAGTTTGTGGGTTGCTTTGAGCATCTGTGCAGTTTATATCAATAACCTTTGAGCTTCTCTGCTGGCCGGCTTATGTTACCAACAACAGTCTTGACACCGCAGACTGACCTGTCACAGCAGTTTATCATGTGAACTCTTAAAAAGCAAAGATTTATCGAGTTTGTCTGAGCACGGAGAGATGGAGTGAGGGTTTTAGACCAAATGCTCCGCTGGGAGAAGTGGCAGAGTGCTGCTGCTGCTGCTGCTGCTGCTGCTGCTGCTCAGGGATTCTGCTTGAGGTAGCATGACAGTGAAACACACACACATGCACAAGCATCTAAGCAACATGCACTCATTTGTTTCTCTTCAACAGAGACATTCACAAATGCAATCCCACCCCCCCAACATCTGCTTTCACGGTGAAAATCAATGACTGCGGAGCCCAGCTGGACAGAGTAGTAGTGGCAAAGTAAAAGAAATCAATGCAGGCTTATTAACTGAGCAGAGCTTCCTTTACCGCTGACACAAAAAATATGTGCGAGTGTGTGTGTGAGGGAGAGCGCCTCTATGGCTGCCAGTTTGTATCTGACTTGGGTCTGTGTCTGTGAATGATGATGGCTGCTGCTGGTAGTGGGCAGGATGTGCGAGTGCATAAGCATGTGAGTGCCAGTCAGAGTGTGTGTGTCCCTGAAAATGTTGGTGGCTAGTGTACAAGTGTTACTTCGTAGGCGTGCTCTGCATGTTCATGAGCGCGGTTGAGACTATCGCTCAAAGTCGGTGTGCTACTCTTGGTTTAGTGCCACAGTATTCTCGACGTGCCTCGGCCCTCAGTCTATTTGTGGACAAAAGGATGCTCTGAGACAAATGATTTAGCACCTGTCAGTCAGCGCGCAAGGACAAGGGATGAGAGAAGAAAGAGGTCAGAGACGAGGCGAAAGGCGGAAAATGATGGGAGGCTTTCAGAGAAACCATGAAGGGAGGAGAGAGTAAAAAGGGGGAGAAAGGAGAGGGGGAAAAGTTCAAGCGGGAGAAAGAGAAAGAGAATTTACGATTTAGCTCGGGGTCATCACATAGCTCAAGCTCCTGTGAGCAATTTTCCCCGGGAAATGACAGCTTCTATTTCTGTTGAGCTGTTTGCCTAACACTGGCTCACAGGAAACTGCGAGCTGGCCTCCGGGCCCCGCGAGCAGACCTTGCCTCATCACAAGAGTTACCATAACAACGGATGAGGCCGACCTGCATCGGTGGCAGCAAAGGGATGTGAACTTTGCATCTGCCTCCAGCACTCTTGACTGTCTGCCGCACCTCCTGACACATCAACTCCCACCCTCTTTGGTAACAAAAAATTAAGAGAGGAAGTCATAGCAGCGAGTGGTATGCTGTGAATTTTCTCTGCTGTTAATGTTTTGGCCAGACAGACCGTGATTGTTCAGCGGAGGATGATTTGTTTGGGGCGTGAAAACAAAGAGCTCTGTCAAGAAGAAAGAGACAATTGTAATTTCAGAAATGCCCAAACAAACAAACTCCAAGTTGCTCTGCTGGAGTCCAGCACACAATAATGTTTGCAGAGTGTGTGGATGCATGTTAGGAGGCAGATGCTGACACCGAATGCTGAACAGGCTTTGTGTGATGTGCATTTTATTAGATGTCTTTTGGTATTTTGTTGACTGGCATGTGCCCTGGCGGGTCTTTGCAGCCGCTCTCCTTTAACACCTCAGTCCTATGTACACAGCATTACGCTCTAATCATCCTATTTACACATTTTTACACAGTCAATAGAGATGTATATTGCTGACCTCGTTTCTTAACGGCGAACAAAGCAGCCCCCTCTACGAAAACGTCGACAGTGCCGAGAGCGGCTTAGCTAACGAGCATCTGATTGTGCAGATTACGCGTGTTCCGCAGAGGATTACCGAGACTGAAATGAACAAATTGACCTCTTACCACTGAAATCCCACGTCGGTGTGACAAAAGATGAGCACAGTGAGGGCAAAATGAATATGAAATAGTATCGCATATACTGCGAGACAGGTTGCAGCATTATTTAAAGTGGACCTATTATGCTTATTTTCAGGTACGTACTTGAATACCGGCTGTGCTGCTGCACCTCTTTTCACTCTCTGTGGAAAGTCCCCCCTGGAAAAGTCCAGCCTGCTCTGATTGTTCAGCTGGTCCAGTCAGTTGTGATTGGTCAACCAAACCAAACTCTTCAGATTCAGCTCCAGCTCCGCTCTAACTAGGTTGTTTTAGAGTGTGCCAAACTAGCCGCTAAACTGGTATTAGGTAGGGCTGACCCAAATGCTTCGACCGTTGCTATGATAATCGACCATAAAATCAGTATCTGAATGCTTTCTGGGGTTCTATGCATACCCACGAGTCTTCCCTTCACAGACATACCCACTTTATGATAATCACAAGTTTGGGGCAACTCATAGTCAAATCAGCACACTGGCAGCTGTTGTTGCCTGTTGGGCTGCAGTTTGCCATGTTATCATTTGAGCATATTTTTTAATGCAGTACTTGTGAGGGTTTCTGGACAATATTTGCAGTAATAAATATATACATATATTTGTATAAAGCAGCATATTTGCCCACTCCCATGTTGATAAGAGTATTAAGTACTTGACAAATCTCCCTTTAAGGTACATTTTGAATAGATAAAAAATGTGCGATTATTATTTTCAATCGTGATTAACTGTGGACAATCATGCGATTAATCTCGATTACATAATTCAATTGATTTACAGCCCCTAATAAGTATGTAATAATAAAGTATAAATCCCCAAATAGTCCATGAAATAAGGAATACTTCCACAACATTATTCATGATTCAAATTCAACATGATTTATTATTAGTTATTCTCAAACAGATATCGCTTTATATGTGTAGAGGTGCTTGTGTGTACAGTTGTGCAGCAGCGACGCTGTCCCGAAGCTTCAAATACCTTCGAATGCTTCTCATCAAAGCTTCGAAGTCCAAAAAATGGTATTCGGGACAGCCCTAGTATTATGCAAATGTGTTACTTGGTGACATCATCACGTTACGGAAGAAAAGGCAAGACTTAAAGCAAGGTGTTTCAGGCAGTTCAGGAGCAGTGTTTCTGTGGGGGAGAGTAACTCCCTTTGGCGTGGACTTTGGGCTTTTTAACTTTGCAGACTTTTTACATGCACAAAAAACTATATAACACACTAAAGGAAAGAGGAAAAAGCACCACAGCATAATAGGTCCTCTTTAAAGAAACGACTCCCCGAATGTTTTATTTTTGTCACTATCTCCTTTCTGTTTGCAGACCGTGATAACTCATAGGTCGATCCCCGTCTCCACATCTCATCAGCCTCGTCCTAACACTGAACTGCGTGGCACGATTGCCGCTCTGGCTTTTTAAAGACACTGAAATGAGAAATGCATGAGCTATTTTCTCCACCTGGCAGGGTGTCATTTGCATTGATGTCGCGCTCATATAACAACAAATATCAGACCGCGCATCCTGTTCCGTGTGTATTCTTAGCCGGGGGGCAGGCGAGTGTCTCCCTCTCTGACACTTCTCAAGCAAGTCAAAGCTATTTAAAAGTCATCTCACTGCGAGAAGTAACAAAAGCTCAATGACAGACCAAGGCCTTGTTCAAAATTCAATTTTCGTGGTTTTCTCTCCCCAACAATAGAAGTACATAATTTCTTTCCACGCTTGTTTGGAGAGCTCTTGAGAGGAAATGGCATGCTTTTGTTAATAAGTGTCTCTCTGTTTTTTTTTTTCGCTGAGAGAAGACGATTGAACAGCTTATGTAGGTCACATTGTATTAATCTAGCCGGCTATCCTGGTAAATGCGCTCAAACATGCAATATTAAAATCCAGTTCATTGCTCATTTGCTTAATAATGCAGCGTGGACTGCGCCAAGAACGACTTGTCAGCCGCTGAAATAAGTGCTTTTGCGCTTAGGCAGTAAATTACTGGTCTGGATTAGAGCGCTACAAAATGAGACGCGTTTGATATCAATCTGACAGAACAGTTCAAACACCCCGCGAACTGAATATTTATCAGTCACAGTGTATTTCAGGCACAGGCACGCTTTCATCGCTCATCTGTAATGAGATCTGTGTGCATTCTGATAATTAATAAACTAGATGATCTCCGAGTCATTCCGAGCGAGATGTAAATGGTATCAATTATCTGTCTGGGTGATTCGGCAACCTTAAGCAAACTATAGAAATTTTCAGTCAGACGGGCTTAATGGGGTATGGAAACACGGCCAGGGGTGCACATGAATGTTTTATAACAATGTGAGACTTTAGATTGGATCAATGAGACGTCTGCTTCTCCACTGGATGAAGATTCCCTAGAATGAGGCAGGCAGGCTCGGCAAAGCACAATAAATCTACCTGCTGTCACCGGAGCAGTGACGGGCTCAGTGTGACATTTCAACATGTATTTTATCTCCAACAAATGCTGCAGTATCTCCACGCGATCTGCCGCAGATGAACTATTGTCGAACGCTGCTGGGCTGCATGATATTGGATGTCCAATGCGAAACTGTCTGGCGGAACAATAAATCCCTTCCAGGGCTGTATAGAAATAAAAAAAAAAAAAAAAGGTGTACAGATGAGTTGCTCAGTGATGGGTTTTATATCAAAGGAAGATATTGCTGTAAGGTGCAGCAGGATGTTTTTGATCAGATGATTAGAGCTGGTTGTCATTTGAGGTTCTCTTTTGAGAAAGTAAACGTGCTTTCTCAGATTTAAAGGGGTCAAAACGGTGTCTCTTTGCTGCACATTTGTGTGTCTTTGTAAGACAAAGAGAGAGACAGAAATAGAGGGAGTGTGTTTGCATGTATTAAAAAGACAACAGAGAGGTCCTTGAGGCAACCTGCACATCTTTTTATCACATCTTTAATTAATTGAAGCCCATAATAGAAGCTGCGGCAATTCCACTGAATAGACACAGTTGAATGGAAAACAGGCGGGGGGATAAGGAGATACTCTTATGTTCCCGTGCTTTTTTTTTAATCAATCCTCCCTTGCCAGTTCACAGCCATCTGCATATACAACACATCTGCAGCTACTGTCAATCTTTGCTTTGAGGGTGAAATACATTACCGTGAAAGGGGTATAAAAGAAAAAGGTTTGTTGTTGTAACTGAGTTGATGCTTACGTTCGTTTCTTCCTCTCTCCAGGTTTTGTCTCTGAAGGTTCTACCGTGAAACCGCCATGGTCCCCTTGCGGTTCTCCAGACTCGTCCTGATTGTTGCGGCCCTCGTCCCTCGGCCGTCCGCGGGATGCCCCTCCGGCTGCCGCTGCTACAGCCTCACAGTGGAGTGCGGATCCATCGGGGTCAAAGAAATCCCAAAGGGTGTCCCCGCTGTCACCGAGGTCAGTCAGCCAATCGACAATAAGTTAGGGCACTAGCTGCCAGTGTATTGCAGCTGACCCTCTCCTCCCCCTTCCTCCAGCATCAGTGGTTTTGTATCAGTTGACTCCCTCTGTGATCCATTCTTATTACCCTGAAATGATTGTGGTTAATCAATTCGCCGTGACCCTCTTTGATGTAAGCCTGAGGGAGGGGCTGAGCCGCTGGCTGTGTAATTATTCATTCTTCCTCAGAAAGTGACTCTTGTACACCCTCTGATCATCTGTTGAGAAGATGTTTAACATTACACCGTCTTCTCCTCCCGGGTTCAGGCCCCCCCTAACATTACCGCAGCTCATGAATATTGATGCAAAGCATGTCCCGCATAAATTGTTCCATTAACCTCAATCAGCAGGTCTATCTCGTCGATCATACTTCACCCCGTGGCCCCGCGTTTGCCTCTTTGAAGACATCACCAGAGCATGCACATTAGCAATCAAGCGGACCGCCATGCATTGCGGGTCAAGCTCTCGTGTAGCTCCAATCACTCTTTTGTTTGCTGACAAGGTCTGTGTGATTTGTGCAGCATTCGGCAAAAGAGCTGAACCACAAAAAAAGGAAAAAATGCAGCACGTTGCAAGAGTCATTATTATGACGATCCTGAACCATTCCACATTGTTTGTATTGCCTACATTAACATATCCAAAGCTCTGCACAGCCCGGTGAGCGCAGATAGCGCTAACAGTGTAATGCAATCTCTCCTCATGGTTAATACATGTTTCTACTCAGTGAGCACAGCAACAGGCCACGCTCACTTTCTTGTACAAAATAAAAACACCAATTCAAACATCACACCCCCTCCTCCGTGTCTCTAAAGCAATCAACCTGTGATCACTCCACTAATTAGATTTACCCCGTCTCCCCTACAGACCATCTTCCTCCAGGACAACGCTGTGGTGCAGATCCGTCTTCAGGACCTGACTCGCCTCGGCAGCCTCCATTATCTCTACCTTCAGAATAACAGCATCTCGGCCCTGGAGCCCGGGGCGTTCCTCAGCCAGGGGCAGCTGCTGGAGCTGGCTCTCAATGGAAACCTCATCCATCTGGTCACCCCAGACATGTTTCGTGGCCTGGAGCACCTCCGGATCCTGTACCTCGCCGGGAACCAGATCACTCGAGTGCAGGACCATACCTTCAGGGGACTGCAGGTTGGAGAGCTCAGATAAAGGAATGAAGGGATTAGGGATGGGTCATGATTTTAGATTTTTCAAATCGTCATTAAATGATAAAAATCGACCAGTTTATGAGACTATCGTCCTGTCTTAATATTTTACCTTGTTTTTTACCCTGTTAAGATGTCATTACATTTGATGAAGAGCGCATTATGAATTGTTTAGGACTCAAAACTCTTTGACTTTGACTTGACTTTGGACTTGCCTGACTTTACTTGGGACTTGACTCGTGACTTGCCTGCCTTGACTGGGGACTTGAGTGCAAAGACTTAAGACTTACTTGTGACTTACAATGACTTGGTCCCACCTCTCGTAAACACCCAAATCAAGACTACATAAATAGGATATAAATATTCACATAGGCTATATATATATATATATTGTCCTAGACTCCTTGGTCCGTGTTTCAAGACGGGTCGAGTATGTTGCCGACATCGCCGCAGACCCCTGACGCCTTTTACGTGAGCTGATCAACCACTGAGTTGCCGCGAACCACCTTCGCCTTTCCAAGCTGACCAAGAGCCGGTCGCGGCACACCGCCACGTAGGAAATGCCCCCAAGGTCCCACAAGGGGATCCTCCCACACCACCGAGTGGCTGTCCCTAACCTGCCAAGTTAACCCCACCGCCCCGTATATATACACATATACATATGCCACCTGCCAAAGTGTCTAGTAAGAGTGACTGCGTTACACACTAATGCCGAATTCTACCCCCATTTGTCTAGCCCTGAATGGATAAATGGATGGATGGATGGATGGACAGCAATGTTTAATGCAAATTTTGTTTTAAGCGTTCCAAAAACCTTAACCCTAATCTTTTTTGGTAAAGTGAAAAAAGCTTAGCTTTTGCCAGCAAAGCTAAAGCTAACCCAATATGGGATGCTTTTTTGTGGATTATATAGAATGACGTCTGCAACTGTAAATCCAATCCATGACAACATGTCGGGCTAATCCCTACCCGTACAGTAATACAGTACAGACTGAGTCAGGTGGAATTGAGTCATCCAGTCTTTACATCTGACATTTCCTCGTTTTAACATTTTTCCTTCCTCTGCTTTATGTCTTTCTGCCGTCTGCAGCGTCTGCAGGAACTCCATCTGCAGGAAAACAGCATCGAGCTGCTGGCGGAGCAAGCTCTGTCTGGCCTGTCATCCCTGGCCCTGCTGGACCTCAGCAGAAATCACCTCCGCACGCTGGGAGCCTCATCACTCAAACCGCTCGTGAGCCTGCAGGTGCTCCGTGTCACAGGTAGGCGAAACAACTACAACACATAATGTCTCACTGTGATATGACATAATCATCCATGATTGAATTTCATTTTAAATAGCCTTGAAAAATGCTTCCATACCACAATTCCAACAAACTGACACTGCTTTTGAGAGCACTGCTCCAGCCGTGACCTGCTGGCTCATGTCAATGAAAATGAAGTGCCATTAAACATGTTTTACATATCAAAGTGTTTCCTCTAACTATAAACCTTTTAATGAGAAAAAAAATCCCCTCAAAGACATCATTTTACAGAATAAATTGAAGGAACACTGTCTACAAAAGGGACCTCCTATCCAGGGCAATTAGTCCCGCAATGGGCACCAAAAGAACTCCAACAAACTATCAACTATCAAAACAAAATAAAATTTTGTCACCTCAAGGCTAATTTAGCAGCTGTTCTGGAGCTTTCGATCCTTTCACATGATTTTCATAAGAGTTTGCTCAGCTGTTATGGGATCGTAGATCTTCACATTTTCATTTCTTCTGCACTTCAGGAACTTCTCATCGATGTTGGCTCAAACGTTGGGGTTCACAGTTAATACTTGACCTTGGAAAACAGACCCAACTCGATGTCCATTTAGCAGCTTGTTTGGAGCTTTCAATCTTATCAGATGATCTTCATCAGCAGATGGAGTTTGCTCATTTTTCATGTTGTTGATTTCTTTCTGAGCACTTTCAAGGCCCTGACACACCAAGCCGACTGTCGGCCGATGGACAGTTTGGGGCCGTCGGTGAGCATCCCTGTGTCCTAGTTTTTCTGGTGTGTCCCGCACTGTCGGCTCTAGTCTGCCTGTGTTAGAGTTTTTTCGGGCGATTCAGCATTTTGAATGACAAATACAAAATATTGGTGTGGAGTTATTTCATCTCACGTAGGCGCAGAACATACGTGGTAGTTGGCCGTCGGCTGTAGTCTTTGCGCTGTGTTCCAGTGCAACTTTTTGGCCAAGACAAAGGCAACGTGAAGCGACGCAACTGGTGGCCTTCGTCACCGCTAGTTCTTTTCATGTCGGCTTGGTGTGTCCCCAGATTTAGGGATTCTCTGCCATATTGGCTTAACATTTGGGGGTTCAAGGTTCATTCTTGTCATTGGAAACATTTACCTTTTCCTCTTCCATTCCTCACCTCCAGAGAACCCATGGCGCTGTGATTGTGCCCTGGGCTGGCTGAGAACCTGGATCAGCGAAGACGGACAGCGTCTGTTGAGCTCTGCCGAACAGCGTCGGCTGATGTGCTCCGAGCCGCCTCGCCTCTCCCACCTCAGCCTGGTGGAGGTGGCTCCCAACAGCCTGGTCTGCATCCCCCCCGTGGTGCAGCTCGAGCCCAGCCACCTGACCGTGCGACTGGGGGAGAGCCTCCGGGTCTCCTGCCAGGCGTCTGGATACCCTCAGCCACAGGTGACCTGGAAGAAAGCCTCCCAAGGCAAGGCCCAGCTATCACCTCGAGGCTTGGTTCAAGAGCTTGGACCCAACGGTGAGCTCTTCAAGCCCGGAGCTGGAGGAGTGGTGACCGCCCTGCCCAGCAGCGGAGGGATCAAGGTTGGAGGTGTTGGGGGGATCCAGGGGCTTGTGCGTGGGGCTGAGGAGGGCGGCGAGAGGGACAGCTTTGATCCAGACATGGGCAGCGGCATGCTGTTCCTGAGCAATGTGACTGTAGCGCATGCTGGGCGCTATGAGTGCGAGGCCTGGAACCCCGGTGGCGTCGCCAGAGTTACTTTTCACCTGGCCGTCAACATGTCTTCTTCTTCATACTCATCCCAGTTCTGGCCTCGTTTGAACGTGCACTCCTTCGCCTCCTCCTCATCCAACTCCTTCTATCAGCCAGAGGTTCTGGATGTTAGCCAGGAGCTGCTCTACGAACAGGACAGCATGGACTTCTACTCCCTCGGCCCCGCTACACAGACCGCCATCGCCGTCGGCATCTCGCTGCTGGCGCTCACCGCCGTCCTCCTCTTGATTATGATCTACACCCGCCACCAGCAGTACCGCAAAGACGAAGGCGGCTCCTACTGCACCAGCAAGGAAGAGAGCATCCTCTACGTGAACGACTACTCCGACGGACCCACCACCTTCGCGCAGCTGGAGGAGTACCGCGACGACCACGGCCACGAGATGTACGTGCTAAACAGGACCAAGCCCGTCCCGGGCTCCGCTTCGTCCAGGTGTCCCATGATGAGCGGGTTCGTCCAGCAGAAGGGTATGAAGGAGGCTCTCCTGGACCACGAAATGGTGCAGACACTGACCAGATCGGGAGGGATGGGGCTTCGCAGGAACCCGGCAGACGGAGGCGAGGGACCCCTAACAACAGACCCAGAGGAGCTCTTCCTCAGTCAGAGTCTCCTCTTCGGATCACAGGTCGCCTACGAGATCCACTGCTAAGGGGTCTTAATTGCGTTGTAAAACAATATATGGACGGACTTAATTAAAGACATTAAAGGAAATCACCTTGGTGCAATGATTCGAAGCATCAGATTATTATGTTGTCTTCAATAGAGGGGAGAGCGTCAGTTAGCGGTTGCTGGGGGAAACCTTGATCACGATCAGCCTCTCAGAGATCCGCATCTGATTGATTGTACGGCATTAAAATGGGTCAGAGGGATGAACAGTGATAATTAGGGAAAGCAAAACTGAATCATACCCCGTCTGTCTCCAAATCAACCCTTTAAAGATAATTATAAGTGGCTAACTTCACCAGAAACGGTTTGTATGACATCTGAATCCTCACAAAAAGAGGCTGAGACTGTGCAGCACATAGTGGCAACTAACAACAATATGAATTAAAACAGTGTTTTAATCATGTCATATTTTGTACTTTTCTTGTTTTGTGCGTTCTGTCAGTGTTTTTGTGTAAATATAATGAAGCTAATTCTCACTGTGAAGTACAGATGTTTTGTGGACCCTGTTGCAGATCCCATTAGAATAAGACCTGAACTGATCCTCTCGCTGAAACCACAATGTCATTACCCATATATGTGAGTGGGTGGATAAAGAGGCTCATTTTGAATGCAGCGAAAAGCCTTTTTTTTTTTTAATACACCATAGCATTCATTGTATTCCTTGATGTTAACATGTCGTGTTTTTTTTCTACTGATTTGTTGCAAAACTAGAACAAGGAATTAACATTTCTATTGTTTGAAATGGAACCTTTGGTGGAATTAACTCCATTAACCCACGTCTGTAACAGCCATTATAATGTGAATATTGTACATTTTGTCTTCGGTTTCTACATAATAAAGTGTATTTTAAAAGATTCAATGCTTCTTTTCTTCACAAAGCCAGCCGGTCGCTTTAACACAGCTGTCCTGCCAGTTCTATAGCCAAACTGTTCTGTAAAAAGCTCAGTGATTTTCTCTATCTTCTTATTCTTCCCCTCAGCACCATGACATGTAGCAGATGAGTGTGAAAGATGTGTTTTTTTAGAGACTGCGTCTTTCAGTCAACGCGTAGAGGTCAGTCCATGGTTCATAAACTCTTACTGTAATTCTTTTCCTCTGCTGCTAAGCGCTGTAGTATCAGGTGTGCTTTCAGAGCTGCTCGTGGACTAAAATAGGAGAATGCTTTTGGAAATGTGTTCATATACCAGGACCTAGAGCCATATTGATTCTCATTCAAAAACATGTCGATATTCTTTTTAAAAGACTGCTATTTCTATATGGTTGGATCTGAACAGCTGTATTAAATGCCACGGTTATTTCATGACAGCTCTACAAGAAACGCAACTAAAGGGCATGTTCCACATCAAAAAATGGCATGTTTTTAGTTATACTGCCTGTCACAGGCAGCGTATACCATCACCAGTATATGTCAAACGGCATAAAACGCTTCATTTGGCAATGCATCTTCAACCTGTTTCAATAGTGGGAAACGTTCCATTTGTTGTCAATTTGACAGACCTATTTGATATATATTAATACAGAGATATAAGATATTGCAATAATTTGCTGTGTAGTCCAGGTGAGCATAGAGAAATCTAATTTAAAAGAATAGTTAGAACATTTTCTTCAAACTGGAATTATGTGCATAAAGCAAGCATGTAATGTTGATTAATAATTGATAAATCTCCCTTAAAGGTACATTTTTAACAGATAAAAAAGTGTGATTAATCGCGATTAACGATGGACAATCATGCGATTAATCACAATTAGATATTTTAAATTAATTGACTAATTGGCCCTAATTGAATCAAAACACAACAAAACTATTTTGTTAGGTTTAGGCAACAAACCTAGTTAGTTACGTTTAGTAAAAAAACATAATCCGCGACAAAATATGTGTCCCTCAAAACGTAGAATTTAGTTTTGTTGTATGGGAATGTGATTTTTAAGAGACAGGGCTGGTTACCCTACTTCCAGTCTTTATGCTAAGCTAAGCTAATCGTCTCCCGGCTCCCGCTTTTTACTCAACACACTGACATGACAGTAGATTTTTCTCCTCTCTCGGAAAGAAAGAGAATACGTTTATTTCCTTTGAATATCGGTATGTATTAATGATCACATCAGAATACAATGCAATACAACTTGTCCACAAAGGTGCAAAATTGTCTGGCATTTCATTCAAACGTTAAAACATACATAAACACAAAACCCTTGACAAAACTGACAGTATGAACACTCCAAGGAATTGCCTGTCGAATAATGACATCTTGTGTTCTTTGTAGCCAGAGGCATCTACCGGAGTTTAGCTTGATGGGCCGATCACAGAGGGATGTTTTTCACCGCCATTTCCATAAAAACCAGTCCGTATGTACAGCTTCAACAACAGCAGCCTCACAGCAGACAGCTGAGCTAATATCAGGGACGAAAGTAGAACATTTCCCAAACATTGAAAAAAAACAAAAAAAAAAACTAGACCTGACCAGAACCCATCGCACCAAGGCTGAAGATGTATTATGCCGCCTATTTCACACTATGAAATGCTCTTATTACAGTTGTCCTATGAAGCAAATGGATTTTCTTTGTGCCTACTGTGATACAATCCTCGGGCTGTGCCATTACATGTCCAACAAAGCCTTGCGTACAATGGTTGTCATGGACACAATGGCAAAAGCTCAAAACGTCCAGTATGATTGGTGTTTTAAGGGGAGTCTGTTATTTTGAACAGCTCCCTCTTCTATCGCCGAATACACGCTGAGCGTACTAAACTGTTGTTTCATTTTCATACGGCGTGCTCCTCCTCTAATCACTCCACATTATTTTCAGAGATCCCCACCAGTGTACCTGCAGGCGTGTGCTGTTGATTAGAGACCTCCATAATTGATTTAACAGCCAGAAAATTATGCAGGAATAATACTAATGATGGCGGCAGTGTGAAAATCAAGGTTTTAATGCTGCTGCTGCTGCTGCTGCTGCTAAAAGCACCCCACTAAGAAGCCTTACCTTTTCTAAAATGCACTTTGTATTGCCATGTTGTATGTGGGATATGCAAGTGGATTGTTCAACCATTTGGGATGCAGAAAGAAGTCTACGGCTACAGGCTTAAAGTGGGGGTAGGCGGAATATTTTTTGGCTTCATTGGGCAACAATTCCATAATAACCTTTCAGCATATTGTAATTCAAGTGCTCTGAGAGAAAAACTAGACTTCTGCACCTCCTCATGGCTCTGTTTTCAGGCTTTAGAAAAAACAATCACAGGTCATTTCAGAGAGAGAGAGCATTCCTACTGGCTGTTCATTCAACGGAGGCAGCTGTCAATCACTCGCAAACTCCGATCAAACGATCAAACTAGGCAGCGCTGATCAAATATGAATCAATATTCTGTTACTGTAATGCCTATTTCTCTCAAATGTGTTCAGAAACATCTTGTAGTGTACTGTTTAGCTGTAAAATGAGAAAGTTTTTTCCGGCTGGTGGGCGGTGCTTGGTATTTCCTCAACTGATCTCAGCCGGGTCACAAACTTTTTCATTTTACAGCTAAACAGTACACTACAAGATGATTCTGCAGCAGCAGGAACGGTTCGTTGCGCCCTGAGTGAAATGACTGATTCATGACAGATTGACGTGATGTGTCACAATCATATCAGAGTTCTTTACATCAGACCGGCGCATTCAGGTACTTCTCAAAAAGTCAAGGCCGCGCCCCGTTTTGGGGGACAGAAAACCAAAGATCCCATAAACTTCAATGCATTTTGACGTATGTTTGAATTGTAATTTTGACAAGTTCGTATCCATTCATCTCTTTTTATACAAACGTTTGTTTTATACACGTCTAATAATCATTTTGCGACCTTGCCTGAACCTGAGCATTCGTGATACCTTAATAAATTACTGTTGATCGCCGTCATGTCCCTTCAGTCTTCCCCCGTCCAACACAGTGGCCGGATATTGCTCATCCAGACATCTATACGTATTTGATTGAATCACGTTAGGCTAAGTGTTGTCTGTAAATAACCAACCTGTTATTATCCAACTGTTTGTTCTATAGGCTGAGATTTAGTTGGAGACGACAGTCTGATGCTGCTATAATGTTAATGTATGACTGTATTACTGCAGCAGCCTTACACAAGCTAATGTTAGCTAGCCATGCTAATCACTGTCACCGGCATCATTTAGCCATTTATTCACGTACTACACAACAGTATTTCTTCATTTTCTCTCCTGTGACAGTGAGTTTCTTTCCCCCAAAAGGGAGGTCAGCCCCGGCAATGACACGATGCTGGTCTGGTCAATAGCTTGGAACCATAAAGTCCCTCTATTAGATCTTTTATAGGACACGGCAGGGGAACAAATTGGAGATCAGCGTTTTTGGATTTATTGTTGGTGCAACCAACTACACAGCAACTCTTCAGCATAGCGTCATTACTATTACATGTTTGTTTAAAGTAGAAGTTTGGAGACATGTATCTACTTCTTCCGGTTGCGCTGGATTGTTTTCCCCCAAAAGGGGGCACGGTCCTGTGAGCCTACTCTGGATCTCGTATTGCCGGTCTGATGTATTGGCCCAGAGCTAACGTGGGTGAGAGTAATGGGCACAATATGCTTGTTTTATTGGCGCAAATGGTCCCCATCTGTAGATATGCCGTTTTAATGATGCAATACAATTTTATACATTATAGCTAATTATTTTTACAGACCCCCCTGACAGACTTCCACGGACCCCTGAGGGTCCTCAGACCCCACTTTGAGAATCACTGCTGTAGAGCACGTTTTAGAGCTGGTTTTATACGCTTGTGGAGGAGATTACAGTTTTGGGTATTAAAATCATTCAAGGACAGTCGAGGACAGCTGTCAACAGTTCAAATTCCCTTTTCATTAAAAAAAAAAGAGGAAGCAAGTTCAGTAATGGTAATACACATTCAACACAGAAAGGGGATTCGGTGCCAATCAGATTTCCCTTTTCATAGTGAAGGTTGCCTGTGATCCCATCAATCAACGCAAGGACTGAGGATGCAGCAGGGAAGAGCAATACCTCATGGTTCTCATACTGATGCTGTTCTTTTCTTTTCTTTTTTTACCCCTCCACCTCCTTTCATGTATCCGTTCCCATATCTCTTCCAACTCGGTTCAACATAAGGGAATGAATTTTTCGTATGAGGTCAAATATGAGATGTGTGGGACTGAATTATTGATGCCTTTCTACTTGGCCTCTACAATGGCTTTTCCCACAAGAAGGGTTTGTACAAATTTCTTGCATTTTTGTTTTGGATTAAAATGCAGCTTCGATGCTATGTGGGAATGATGTTGGGCACTGCGAGGTCAGTCAAATGTATTCATATTTAAGAGTTTCATTTTTATAAAGAATAAATATCAGAGCAGGCATCTAAAGGATTTAATAGCACCTGAAGGTGCAGCGAAAGTAGAGTCAGAGTAGGAACAGCAATCAACCCCCTTGTGTGTTCCAGTCTGACGATAATAACAGGCACTGTTTGATTACAATTCCCAATAGAAATTATAGTTTTGTTTGAATGGTGTTTCTTATTCAGCGCATGAGTGAGCAGCATGTGATCTCTCGCTAAGGGTTACATGATTGAAAGTCAGAAAATCAATTCAGGTCAAAACTGTATTTTTCCAACCAACAATAGATCTGTCAGACAGACATCAGATATGAAAATCTTAAGAAACGCCTCTCCCCCCCAACAGAAAGCCTACAGGGCTGGCAGAGTCCTGTGGAGAGAGAGAAAACGCCAATAGATCACGCTGCACTTGAGTGTTTTCCTTTGTATCTGCAGAGCAATTTCTTCGGCTGTGCTTCCTTCTTTTCTAACGGACCTGCACAACGCTAACAACATCACAGTAATTGGTCACCTGTGGAAAAGAGTGTTTGGCAGTTAGCAGTCATAATGATGCAGCCTATTTGGTTTGTTTATAATCCCAATAGACTCAACATTTCCTGGTTAGTTATTGTATATTATGATAAATATATATATATTTATTTATTACTAATCAAGAGTCATTAATAGTGAATAGATTCTGTGTCTGTGTCATTCTGTGTTTCACAGTTATCAGTGTGACAGATTTCAGCAGTATCCCCCAAAGGGTACTTCTACCCAGTTGCCAGGAGGTGCGCACATTACATTAATTGCATTCTTCATGATCACTAAACCAGCTGATTTTTACTTTATTGGCCTGTTACATAATAAGCCCATATAAACACTGGACTAGACAGTGACTCTGTGTTTTGGATGCAGAAATATTGCATTAAAGGTACAGTATGTAGGATTTAGCGACATGGTGTGGTTGCAGATTGCTCACTCCTCCCTTTCCAAGACTGCAAAATCATGTGCCTCTGTGTCCTCCGGTGTCCTCCGGTGCTCCTAATGGCATCTGCAGGATTTCACAGACCGGAGGAAAACAACCAATCAGAGCCGAGCTGGAGCCTTGCCGTCTCTGAGCAGCTGTCAATCACTCGCAAACTCCGATCAAATGGTCAAACTATGCAGCGCTGATCAAATATGAATCAATATTATTATATTATAATATATCAGTTGAGGAAATTCCAAGCACCGCCCACCAGCCGGAGCAAACTTTCTAATTTTACAGCTAAACAGTACACTACAAGATGTTTCTGAACACATTTGAGGAGAGAAATAGGCATTACAGTAACAGAATATTGATTCATATTTGGTCAGTGCTGCCTAGTTTGACCGTTTGATCGGAGGTCGCGAGTGATTGACAGCTGCCTCCCTTGAATGAACAGCCAATAGGAATGCTCTCCCTCTCTCTGAAATGACCTGTGATTGGCCAAAGTCTCCCATCACAGGCTAGATTATTTAAAGCCTGAAAACAGAGCCATGAGGAGGTGCAGAAGTTTAGTTTTCTCTCAGAACACTGTGTAGTGTAGTCAGACTTTGGGAATCACTGTAATACATGTAGTGTAAAGTAAAGAAATCCATCTGAAGTTAAACTCCAGACAGTAAATAAAGTGTAGGTGAAACCTGTAGTTGTCTTTTTGACACTGATGTACTGTAACCGATATTCCAGCGCCGGCGTGTGTCCTTCATCCCTCACCGTCACGGTGGCTGCATCCTTCCCATCATCCCTCAGCAGGCGAATGTCACACAGTGAAATGTGAACGTCCGTGCAGGATTGCAGACCTTGAAAGCACTTCTGATAGCTTGCTAAGTATCGAGCCAGTGAACACTGAACAGTTCTGCTGCCTTCCTCTGTCCCGCTCGCCGGTCTAATGCGGACCACCGACACAAATGGGCCATAATCCATATATTAAGAGAGGTGAACGAGAAAGTCAATTGCTTTGTTATTGCACGGCGGGTACATTTAGTCATGTACCACGTATATTCTGCTATTGTTAAGTAGAAAATCTTAAATAGCCTGTTAGGAAGGAATAACAGCCTTCTTATGGATGATACACATTTTTTGAGTTCATGTAATTCTAATGAGGTTTCTTAAGACCGGGAAGAGACTCGTCTCATTCTGCAGAGTGCCGCGTTAATCCTTCAATCGAAGCATTAGCATTGAAAATAACAAACAAAAACAACAAATCCCTTGAATATAACTGGAAAATGTCATAACGTCTCTATACCTTTAACCCTTTAACATCCACTCCACTCGTTGGCAGTTGTCCACCTAAATTAAAACAAATGTACTTTTTTGATAGTTGGATAGTTGAGTTTTCAAGGATTTATTACATTGTTGGACTGCCGGACTGCTTTGAAGGTATGGAGACACCAAATTATGATTTATTTAAAGCTGCACTATATCAATAGTTAGCCAGTCTGGCATTCATGTGAGTAGCAGCACTCTCAGGAATGCCGGGAAATGAGAAAGCAGACAAGTTAGCAAAAGAGGCGGTCAGAAGAGTGGAAATAAATATTAAACTTTTAAAATCGAAGGGGAAATGCATAGTTTGGAGGGAAATAATCAAACAGTGGCAACAGGATAGGAAGATACAGGAAATACATAACAAAGTAGGGCGAGTAAGAAGTAGTAGAACCAACAGAAAAGACAAATTAATCGTGAGTAGATTAAGAATTTGTCAACTAGAATAGTACACTATATGTCAGGGGTACTCAAACTTTTTGGGGCTCCTCACAGGTCACACGTCTTAATCATAACACCGATGGAGCATAATGCTCACTACCATTTGTACTCTTAGATGCCGTTGGATCTATTTGTATTGTAAACTTTTCAATGTAAAAACTTCAGACCTGTTTCATAAACATATTTCAATTTGAATCATGTTGAGATAAGATGAGATAATCCTTTATTAGTCCCACAGTGGGGAAATTTTGCAATGATACTGAATGTTAATACCACTTATATACCTTTAAACAGAAGGTGAATTTATTAAAAAAATTGCATTTGGACTCAACCTGACTGCATGTATAACCTACATTTCAAGTAGTAGAAAATGAACAGACTGGCATATGGTCCTAATAAATCCAGATATTTCAATTTACCTGTCTAAGTTGAAGCATTTACTGAAAGTCAGCTTTAGGCTGGCAAAGTGAAATGATTTATTAGGACCTCTCCAGTCTTGCTAATGTTCATTTTCATTTTCAAAATAACGATCTTATTGGTGTGTGTCACAATCAGAGTTTCTATGCTTGTTTTATTCGCAAAAACGGTCCCCATCTGTAAATTTGTACTTCATAATGATACAGCACAATTTTATAGCAAATTATTTCGCGGACCCCCTAACAGAGTGCGACAGACCCCTCGAGGGTTCCCCTGACCACACTTTGAGCATCACTGCACTATGTCATAGGGAACCATCCTACTGGTCACTGTAATCAGTGTCAAGAAAAGGGCACAGTAGAGTGCATCCTGATTTCATGCAGAGGAAAGAAGGGCTATGATTGCAGGACGATTACTGACAGTGGAGACACGGTGGAGGGGAGAAAAGGGATATTTAGGTTTTTTAAAAGCAACCAGACTATTAACAAGGCTGTGATGGATTTGGATAACAGAGGACGATTAAAACCAGTAGGAGGGAGTAATGCAACTAAAGGATGCCAACTGCCGCTGTCCTGCCAAAAAGTGATCATCCGCCAAAAATTGATTTCCAGTGTATTGCCCAGTTTATAGGTTACAGCTGCAAAGTCATAACGTGCAAATACACATAACTGAATGTCTGTGGTATAATAGCAAAGGTATGTCTTTAACGTTTATTGTAACAGAATAATCACAATTGTGGCCAAACAAGTGTTTACAGTTTAGTTTTCAGGCATGTCATTTGCGTGATATAGGCAAAATAATAGGCTACTATTGTTTCCGATAATGTGGTTGGAATGTCTAATAACATTGTTTATATTTGGAATTAGACTTTAATTATAATGATTTACGGATGGGTTGTAGAAATGATCTCCTTTGCATTGGAAACAGGCACATCTGGCTGTAGATGTTTTGAATGTTGAATGTTTTTTGATACCTTATGATTCTGTAATTTGCTCTTTGTCTTTGTTTTCAATTATGTTTGTTTTATGTCTGCAACCATGTAACTGTGCTGCTTCCTATCTTGGCCAGGACACTCTTGGAAAAGAGATTTTTATCACTGGTTAAATAAAGGTTAAATAAATAAAAATAAATAAATAAATTATGGCTATGCATTATTTGACCTGCTCTGTGCCCTAGATTATAAACAAGCACAGTACCTTTTTTTTACCTTTGCTATTACCACGGACATACAGTTATGTGTATATTTGCACATAATGACGGTTTGATCCAGATAACAGCAGCTGCAGACTATAAACTGGCTGATAAATCAGTTTTTGGCGGATGCAGGTGTGTCTGCAGCTGCATCACACAAACACACCTGTGACACACCGGAAATGATTGTAAATGTTTGCGTTCATGGGCTGGAGACACTTCAAGTACAAGGAAATAACGGACTACATGTGTGGTTATAATTAACATTATTATACCTCGGTATAGTTAAAAAAAAAAAAAAAAAAAAAAAAGATGTGGCGTCTATCTTAATTAATGACCGACTTAACGCAGCCACGATGTTCATCACCTGTAGAGGAGGAGCAGCTGGGTCTGGCCTGTGGAGGGAACTGGTTATACTTTGAGGGTTGCTATTCAGACCGGTGAGTACAACCAAAGAACGTATATTGCCAAGAACTGTTCTTTTCATAGCAACAGCAGCGCTCCGCAGTAGAGCGAAGCTTCCGCCATTCTGGACTGAAAGCGGCTAGTGATGGGAAATCCGGCTCTTTTTAGTGAGCCAGATCTTTTGGCTCAGCCCACCAAAGAAGAGCCGGCTCTTTCGGCTCCCAAACGGTTCTTTTGTTTTACAACTTCTGCCTTTTATAATTCAGCCAAATTTAGCTTTAGCTGTTTTGACCTATGATAAGTATGCGTGCAATATAATTATACTAAACCTTATAATTTCCTGAATACCATAATTTGACATGCTGCTTCGTTTCCGACTGTCACTCATCTTGTCTGCTATTCGCTCACCGCACTCCTCTCTCTCTTTCTCTCCTCCTCTTCCTCCTGCTCTGTACCTGTAGATGGTATGATCCTTGTCTGTCGTCACCTGATTGGTCGCACGGCCATCACTAACACAACATTCAGTCACAGTCAGTGCATTGAGTGTCCGTGGCGCGGAGAAGATCATCCTATCATTCTGCCTTGACTTAATAAAAAAAAAAAAAAAAATGACTCTCGGACGGGAGCCGGCTCTTATCGTTCACTTAAAAGAGCCGGCTCGTTCGCGACCGAAAATCACTTAAAGCGTCTAACTGGACGCCATTAAAACGTCCGCCTAAAAAGTACCGTTCAAAAGTAAAACAAAATTGTCGCTTTGCTATTGTCATATTTGATTGTTGAAAAAATTAAATATTATAAATATAATAAGCGTTTTCAGTCCGAAATGGCGGCAGCGGCTGTTGTCAAAGAAACACCGGAGTTTCGTCTCTTCTTCTTCTTCTTCTTCTTTATACTCTTTGAACACACTGCTGAACGAAAACGTCAACAACCACTTCGTTGTGGCAAAAGACGTTGCTTAGCAACGCGTGCGTGCTGGCAACGCTATGTGTAAAACTGTGCAGTCTCTCCTTTTCTGTGTGTCTTTGTGTTTGTGGCTGTGGAGTTTATATTGTTTATACATGTGGTATTTAATTCTACTGTTGATTCTAAATGAAGTTTATGTTGTGTCCATATAGCTCGTTTTATTTATTGTGGATCATTTTTAATTGTCTTGAGTTTTTGTCTCTCTTATAATTCCTGTGA